>NC_066265.1:12097500-13297500 GCF_905404315.1 Leptidea sinapis | reverse complement strand
CCTGGGAGTTGGCTCAGTGGAAAGAGCGCTCGGACGAAACCGAGAGGACGGGTTCCGTCATTCATTCATTCATACATTTTCATTCATACCTAATTATAATCTTACGAGTGCAGTATTTAATTTAAAAAACTTAACCTTTTCTCACCAGACATGTACAAGTTGAGCTGGTTAGCAACTGTAAAGTGAATCCTGTAGATGAAGCCACAACCTGAGATTTGAAGAAGACATGCAAGATTTATAAACGATACGTTACTAATACGGTTGGCTCAGTGGAAAGAGCGCTCCGACGAAACCGGGACGACGCGTTCCGTCATTCATTCATTCATACATTTTCATTCATACCTAATTATAATCTTACGACTGCAGTATTTCATTTTAAAAACTTAACCTGTTTTTACATACAGACTGACATACGGGGCCTGTAGATGAAGCCACAACCTGATATTTGAAGAAGACATCCAAGATTTATAAACGATACGTTACTCATACGGTTGGCTCAGTAGAAAGAGCGCTTGGATGAAACCGAGAGGGCGTTTTCCGTCATTCATACGTACATTTTCATTCATACCCAAATATAATACGAGTGCTGTATTTAATTTTAAAAACATGAACAACGAAGCATGGTATAAATATAAATTGAAAAAAAAAATTTTTACAAAAAAACAACCGACTCAAAAACACTATTCCAAAACAATAGATATAATATGCACTAAAACGTTTAAAAATAATTGCGTATTTTTATACAATCTAATTCTAGTTACGATTATTGTAATTTTTGGAATCGGTGTCCTTCCGTCGCGACCCGCTCTCGCGTCTCACCTCCTCACGACTCAAGCACATCTCACCTATAACTATGTATGTAGTTACAAGCCTATAATAGATGACACTGACTCAAAAAATTACAATAATCGTAACTAGAACTAGATTGTATAAAAATACGCAATTATTTTTATACTTTTTAGTGCATATTATATCTATTGTTTTGGAATAGTGTTTTTCAAAGTCGGTTGTTTTGTTGTTATTTTTTTTTTTTTTTTTGATTTTTAGTGAATTTGAAGTACAGTAACTAAAAAATTGTCTAAATATGTGCAGATATACTAAATTTTTCAATGCAGCAATGAACATGAGCGCTTAATTGAAGAGTTTCGTTACTTTGCCATGGATTCCGTACTCAGAATCTAAACAAACTATCTTTGAAGTATATCCTTTCCAATAAAATAAGAATCATCGAAATCGGTAGGCGCGATATTGAGATATTCGTAAATTAATCATCCAATTTGCTATACGTATTTAGCAAATTTAACACTTTTATGATTTTTCTCATGGATGCCATTGTCAGATCTGGACCAAATTACAATGGGACCACACGGGAAGCATCAGCTTTCAAACTAGAAAAGAATTATCAAAATCGGTTCACCCAGTCGAAAGTTTAGAGGTAACAAATACCGTCGAATTGACAACCTCCTCCATTTTTTGAAGTCGGTTAATAACTTACTTGAATCGTCATATAACCACATAATATAATCTGAACACAGTTATAGACAACTATGATGTTTTTGAGGTCATACGGTGATCTATCTTTCATAAATGCCGGACCCCATACTTTGACGAAGCGATGATAAATAAACATTATTGTAAATATTGGTAGGGGACTTGCGACCAGCCAAAACTTATTCGTCCGGGGATCTGAAACAAAAAAAAATATTGAATAATGAATACTTAGCCACGAACCCAATCAAAAAGAAATTAATAATAATAATAAATTAAAAGAAAGTTACTATCAATAATTTTAAATTAAGAATAGTGTGATTTAGAAAATGTACTTATTTTATTCTAAATAAGCATGGGGTGCTCGTTGTCAATTATAATATTATATTTCGTTGACAGAGCTAAAGGTAAATGTAGAGTCATTTAGAAATCTTATTGTAAATAAGCATGGGGTGCTTGATGTTAATTAAAATGTTATATTTTATTGACAGAGTTATAGGTAAAAGAAGCGTCGTTTAAAAATTTCTTAAAATGCACACGATACATATATTATGAAGTTAAGGAATAGTATTGATAAAAAAGTACTAAATTTATTGTAAACTAGGTGACTCGGCAGACTTCGTACTGCCTCAATGCCTCAATAAAAGACCTAATTTTTTTTATAAAATAAACTTAAAACAAACAAAAGGAATCTTTTATAAGTGTTATTACCCGTGTTTTAAGGGATTTTATTTTTTAACTCCTAAGAAAGTTAGAAAGATATAAAAATTCTAATTAGTTACTCATTTTAAACTATTATTTTTATTTGATTTCTGAACGGAAATCAAAATTGTTGTTTTTATTTAATTCCGAGTATTTATATTTATTCAACATTTTAAACCTTCTCTGGACTTACACAAATAATTCAAGACTAAAATTAGCCAAATCGGTCCAGCCGTTCTCGAGTTTTAGCGAGACTAACGAACAGCAATTCATTTATATATATATAGATAAGCATGGGGTGCTTGATGTCAATTTCTATGAAATACATTTCATTGACAGAGTTATAGAGGTAAAAGTAGATTCATTTAGAAAATTCTTAAAATACACAAGATGCAGATATTATGCAGATTAGGAACAGTATTGATTAAAAAAAAGTACTTATTTTATTGTAAATAAGCATGGGGTGCATGCTATCTATAAATTAGAAATATTTTATTAACAGTTATTGGTAAAAGGCGTGTTAAAATGATGCAAAATATTTTTATTATTACTCTTTGATTTACCAAATATATACATTTGATGTTCATAAACCTACTTATACAAATACATATATTATATGTTGCGTAAACCACCGAATAATATTTCGATCACCGTATGATCTGAATAGTTTTAACACAAATAAAAAATGTGTAATTGTAACTGTGTTTTTATATAAGGTTTTTTCAGAGCACGTTTTGAGGAGGATACGGTTGTTGCTCTGAAATTGAAAAGAAAAATTTAATCCTTTAAAAAGTATTTTATTTCAACAATTAAAAAATTTACAATATATTAGTTTCTTTTTTTGAAAACTATGCCTAGAGACAGTTGTGGATTTTTTTATTCATTCCAACCTTGAACCTGTATTCATACTTAATTATATTATATTACTATTCAACTACAAAACCACAAATTTCACTTGAGCTACTACAGATTAACTAAAATACGAAACATTGCAAATTTCATGGAGCAATGTCAAGTTAATACATGATTTATGTAATGCTTAGTTATATATACCCATTCTGATACGAGTATTAGACCAGGGTTTTCCTTTCATTTTTGTTAAATTCTTTTACATTTCCAGTGCGTTTCATCCCACTACGGTACCACAAGGATCTATTCTTGGACCGTTCCTCTTCCTTATCTATATAAATGATCTTCCTAATCTTATAGAGAAAAAACATAAGGTAGTATTGTTTGCGGACGACACTTCACTGATTTTCAAAGTGAAAAGAAACCAAGCTATGTATGACAAAGTGAACGATATATTTTATCTGACATCGTGTACTGATTTAGCGCTAATAACCTATTGTTAAATACCAAGAAAACTAAATTCATTAAATTTACCGTACCAAATGTCAAAAATGTAAATGCAAATGTTTTGTTAAACGGAGAGGTGATAGAACCGGTGGAATCTGCTATATTTCTTGGCATAACTCTAGATTCCAAATTACAATGGGGCCCCCATATTGAAGGATTGGCGAACAGACTTAGTTCTGCAGCATACGCGGTTAAAAAACTTAGACAATTAACTGACAAAGATACGGCGCGGCACGATATTAGTTATTTCCATAGTATTATGTCCTATGGTATATTGCTATAGGGCAACGCTGCCGATATTAATACAATATTTGTGCTGCAGAAGAGGGCTATTCGCGCTATTTATAACCTAGGTCCTAGAGAATTATTGAGAGCAAAATTCAAAGAAATTAACATCTTGACTGTTGCTTCTCAATATATTCTTGATAATGTAATGTATGTTCATAGGCACATAAGTTAATTTGCCAGAAACTGTCATAACCATAATGTTAACACCAGGAACAGACATAAACTGATGATGCCTACTACTCGGCTAAGTCGAGTTAGTAAGTCTTTTGTGGGGCGATGTATATGCTTTTATAACAAGATCCCAGAAAATGTTCAAAACAAAGGTGTTACGTTATTCAAAAGAATTGTTAAAAAACGTTGGTGTGGTAAAGGTTACTATAACATAAATGACTTTTTTAATGATACCACAGATTGGGAATGGAGCGACCGCCCTCAGGCTTTTAAATAATAAGTTTAATTGTACAATGTTACTTTGTAAATGTTACTTTAATTGTAAAACATATTTTTGATGAAAAAAAAAGCCCGCTGAGTTTGTTGCGCCCATTCTTCTCAGGCCTGAGGCATTCACTTTGGAATGAGTGGTAGTTTTTTTTTTGACTTTCAATAAGTGATTTCACATCCTATTTTGAATAAAAATATTTGAATTTGAATTTGAACTATTATTTTTTCTCTTTTTATCATTTTCAAAGGCTTCTGCACTGGTCTATATGTTAATCATGTAGGTCATCATCAATCATCAAATGTATGAAGTATCATCAATGTATGAAGATTATGGCCCATTCGATTTCGATGAAGACACAACCAAAGCAAACACCGACCATTTATACATGTAGTCGGTCTATACCATTTATATGTCTAGACCGACTATCACAGCTGTGAAAACGTCGAAAAAATTGAGTTTAGAACTAGCCTTGGTTTTGAGAAATGCACGCATACAAACACAAAGTGTCATACAAATCGCGAGTGTAAGACGTAGCTTGTCACGCACTCTAAACTAATATGCCTGGCCTGTTTTCATCAGTTGTCTAACAGCAAGAGATTCTATCTAGGCGTGTAAATTATATAAGACCAACACTAATAATTACTGAAACTATGATTTACAAAATTAATTTATTACGTACAGTATAGACTTTGCCTCCATTTTCAAACACACTGCGCGCAAGGAGGTTAATAGATCTAAACAAATAAAAGTTTAGGTAATACACGAAGAAGGTGCAGGTTAACGAATTACATTGTAGCATGTATTAAAAATTTAAAAACTAAATTAAATAATAATTCTGTCATTGCTCACGGTGAACATTATTCCGCCATTATAATGTTAGACAAGAGTCAAATGTCAAATGAATTAAACATGTGAAAATTCAGTACCTACTTCATAAAGGAATCTTTTACTACGCGATTATTTATAGTAATACCAAGTTATCTGTAAAGTGGCAAAAATAGGAACTACGGTCGCCATTTTGAAATGTTCTTCGACTGTCAGTGTCTACTACTTTCGAGTGTTCCGTGTGTTGTTGCCCCGACTTTTGTGCACATTGGAATTACTTAGCACTGAAACGACGATCAGTTCACAGATAAGTTGGTGACACTGTAATAATCTCTGTACTTAAAAAAATCTTGAAAAGCAGGTTGCGCTTATTTCGATATTTACCGATAGTAAGGCTTGACAGTTAGTCTGGATAATATAGCTGCCAGCCAGAGAATTTTTTCTTTTTTTTATGAAAATACTAGCGGCCCGCTCCGGCTTCGCATGGGTATAAAATATAATATATATACGACGACTTTGTTTTATACAATGTATTGAAGAGACGAGACGAGCAGGATGTTCCTCTGATGGTAATTGATACGCCCTGCCCATTACAATACAGTGCCGCTCAGGATTCTTGAAAAACCCAAAAATTCTGATCGGCACCACAATTGCGGCTACGGGCTTTTTGAAAGTGGGAGAGTCACGCTGCTGTCTTATGACGTCAGCACAATCGGGCCAGACTCGTCCGGGTTACTTACCACACTCGCACAGAATACTGGCGTGAAGTAGCGGCCTAGTGCCGCTATGTTTCGCATCCGGAGGCCATCCCCCCCCCCCGTCCCTCCTTCATCTCAAATATGAGAGCGGTATTTAAAGAGAAATTTCCCCAGGAGGGTACCGGCTCTTAAAGAGCCGGAGAATCCCTTCCCGAGCATTCGCGCTCGGGCTGCCCCTCGTATTCTGGGGAGGGCACAATACCGCGTATGTCACAGGACAAACAGGGCAGCAACACCACGGCACCCCGCTCCACGCTTAATGTGGACTTTTGTAACATCCGGGGAATTCACTCCAACTTAAACGCCGTCCACCACCACCTTGAGACGGCACAGCCGGCCTTGTGTTTCCTTACGGAGACGCAGATATCTCGACCTAGCGATACGTCATATTTAACGTACCCCGGGTACAAAATTGAGCATAATTTCATGCCTCATGCCAGGGTATGTGTGTACGTTAGGGAGGATATCTGCTGTCGCCGTCTCGGCAATATTGAGGGTAGGGACCTGTCTACTCTCTGGCTCCGCGTAGATTTAGAGGACCGCGTCCGCATCTATGCGTGTGTCTACAGGTCCCATAGTGGTAACCCAGAAACGGATCACCTCATGGGCTGCGTTCAAGCGGCATTTGATGACGTGCTTGCTCAGATCCCCTCCGCTGAAATCGTAGTCTTGGGTGATTTCAACGGGCACAATGCCGAATGGCTTGGATCACGTACCACAGACTACGCTGGGCGATCTGTGCATAATTTTGCATTGGCGTATGGTCTGTCCCAATTGGTTGAGTCGCCGACGCGGCTTCCGGATGTGGATAGCCACATGCCGTCCTTATTAGATCTTCTGCTGACTACACATCCCGATGGTTACCAGGTCTCTGTCGACGCCCCTCTCGGAACGTCCGACCATTGCCTGGTCAGGAGTGTAGTGCCTATCCGACGCCAACGTCGCAGACTACCTGCGAACCGCCGCGTTTGGCACTACAAGTCAGCAGATTGGGATAGGATGCGTTCCTTTTTTGCATCCTACCCTTAGGGCAGGGTTTGTTTCCCTTCGGATGATCCTAGTGCCTGTGCCGTTGCAGTAGCCGATGTGATACTGCAGGGCATGGATATTTTTATACCAAGCTCTGTAGTACCGATCGGTGGCAGATCACAGTCCTGGTTCGATGCGTTAATTAAGGCAGCATCTGACTGCAAAAACCAGGCGTATCGAACTTGGGTTGCGGCGCTGAACTCAAAGGATGCGAACTGCAAAGTTCTGAAGAGGAAATATAACCGTGCCTCCGGATTTTTTAAGCGGCAAATCGCCCGTCCGAAATCGAAGCACGTCGTCAAAATTGGCGAGCAGCTTTCCAGTTACCCGACCGGAACACGCAAGTTCTTGTCGTTGTCGAAAGCTGCTCTTGGTAATTTCAACCAGCCGTCCATGCTGCCGTTGTACATGAGGAATGACACCCTGGCCCATACGGCAAAAGAGAAAGCAGATCTTCTGTGCACTCTTTTTGCCTCCAACTCGACTCTTGACGACAACGGAAAAACACCGCCGACCATCCCGCGGTGTCAGAGCTCCATGCCTGAAGTACAGTTCCGACAGAAAACTGTTAGGCGAGCTCTGTTTTCGTTGGACGTCAGGAAGTCGAGCGGGCCGGATTGCATTTCTCCAATCGTGCTTAGAACGTGTGCCCCTGAGTTGACGCCGGTGCTAACGCGTTTATTCTGGCACTCTTATTCAAAAGGCGTAGTCCCTGACTCATGGAAGTCAGCCCTTGTCCATCCGATCCCAAAAAAAGGAGACAGTTCGGATCCGGCAAACTACAGGCCTATTGCTATTACCTCCCTACTCTCCAAAATCATGGAGAGCATAATTAACCGCCAGCTCTTGGTTTACCTTGAGGGTCACCAGTTTATCAACGACCGGCAGTACGGCTTTCGCCATGGTCGGTCGACTGGCGATCTTCTTTTATACCTAACACATAGATGGGCGGCGGCTATTGAAAGCAAGGGGGAAGGCCTGGCAGTTGCCAGTTGGCCTTCGCTATATCCAGACGGATATAGCGAAGGCCTTTGATCGTGTATGGCACAAGGCGCTCCCCGCAAAACTTCCATCATTTGGGCTTCCCGAGAGCTTATGCAAGTGGACCTCCAGCTTCCTCACTGGGCGCAGCATACAGGTCGTTGTCGACGGTTATTGCTCGAATCCCAAGCCCGTGAACGCTGGAGTGCCCCAAGGCTGTGTGCTATCTCCCACGCTGTTTCTTCTGCATATCAATGATATGTTGGACACCTCCAACATTCATTGCTATGCAGACGACAGCACTGGTGATGCTGTATACACTGGCCATGCAGGTCTCTCTCGGGAAAACGTCGACCAGTGCCGGGAGAAACTTGTGTCTTCTATCGAGTCCTCTCTCGAGAAGGTCGCGGAATGGGGTAAGTTGAACCTTGTCCAATTTAACCCCCAGAAAAATACCCCATTTGCCGTATACCGCTCTTCGAGAACACTTCCCTTAAAGCCTCGCCTAGTATCGGAATACTGGGTCTCGAAATCTCGAGCAATTGCCAATTCCGTGGCCATCTGGAGGGCAAAGCCAAACTGGCTTCAAAGAAACTGGGCGTCATAAATAGAGCACGGCAATACTTCAAGCCGGCCCACATTCTAGCGCTCTACAAAGCGCAGGTCCGGCCTCACATGGAGTATTGCTGTCATCTCTGGTCTGGCGCAACCCAGTATCAGCTCGATCCATTTTACCTTGTGCAACGCATAGCAGCTCGAAATGTCGGGGACCCAGTACTCTGTGAACGGCTGGATCACTTGGCGTTGCGTAGAGACGTCGCTTCATTGTGTGTCTTCTACCGCATTTATCACGGGGAGTGTTCCGAAGAGCTGTTCAACCTGATTCCTGCCGCCGAATTTCACCTTCGCACGACACGCCACAAGTTACGATATCATCCTCACCATCTGGATGTGTGGCGGTCCTCCACAGTGCGGTTGTCAAGGAGCTTTCTTCCTCGTACCACGAAGCTGTGGAATGAGCGCCCTTGTGCGGTGTTTCCGGGACGATACGACATGGGTACCTTCATGAAAAGCGCGTACACCTTCCTTAAAGGCCGGCAACGCTCTTGTGATTCCTCTGGTGTTGCAGGAGAGTGTGGGCGGCGGTGATCACTTAACACCAGATGACCCGTACGCTCGTTTGTCCTCCTATTCCATAAAAAAAAGAAAGATATGAAGATTCTAATTAATTATTCATTTTAAACTATTCTTTCAATTTGATTTCTGAACGACGGGGGACACATCAAACGAAAAACAACATATTTTTTGTTTTTAATTGATTCCGAGCATTTTTATATTTATTCACCTTTAAAAGCTTCTTTGGACTTCTACAAATAATTCAAGACCAAAATTAGCCAAATCGGTCCAGCCGTTCTCGATTTTTAGCGAGACTAACGAACAGCAATTCATTTTTATATATATAGATAGATTGCCTTCATTCCTAAGCCGTGACATATTACATACAGTTACTAGGTATATACAGCTCACCTATTTGGTTAGAATACCAGCATATGTTTAACCTTTAATGTCCGCTTATTAACATAAATATAAATATTATACAATAATTTAAATTGTACCTGCAAGCTCATCGTTCACATAATTGTAGTACTCCGTTACATTATTAATCAAGGTCCCCATTTTGGTGCCACCTGCAAAAAAATAAATAATGAAAATCTACATGAAACTTCAATCGGATGTAACTCCAGAAAACAATTCACATTCATGTCAAAAAATGGCAGCCCTATTGTCACTCTTTAAATGAAATCATGACTTTGTAGCCCATCCCACATGTATGGAATACACTCATATTGGTTAAACTTTAAACAGGAATTCCTTAAAATATACTAAAGATGTTGTTGCCAAATTAATAGGTAAGTACATACAATGCTATTATAAATCTATTTGCAAAAATGAGACTTAACATACTTACGTCTCGAGGTGACGAGCGTAATTCTATTGCCGCTCAGAATTTATTGATATTTCGAGGTGCTATACTATTCAGGCTAGCGAAACTCTCTAAGAAAAAGCGATTCACCCGATTGTATGAAACGTGCAGTCATTGACATATTGACAGATGACGGCTATAATTTTGTAAAAAAAGGAGATAGCCAAAATCCACTTCGTTTTATGCAACTGTTCGCTTTCAAACTTAGCCGGATTATACTTCGTGGCCAATCGCGATATTGTAATTACTGCCATTTCAAACTTATGTCAAATGACTGCACGTTTCATACTAAACTAAATTTCAATTTTTACTCAGGCTGTCCGCCTCATTACGTAGTACTTACATACTCTTTGTATAATTTTATTTTATTGTATTACATTGCAGTTTGTATAGTAGGCTTATAAATAAAATATTCCACCTTCGCATGACACGCCACAAGTTAGGATATCATCCCCACCATCTGGATGTGTGGCGGTCCTTCACAGTGCGGTTTTCAAGGAGCTTTCTTCCTCGTACTACAACGCCGTGAGCTTCCTTGTGCGGTGTTTCCGGGACGATACGACATGGGTACCTTAAAAAAAGCGCGTACACCTTCCTTAAAGGCCGACAACGCTCTTGTGATTCCTCTGGTGTTGCAAGAGAATGTGGGCGGCGGTGATCACTTAACACCAGGTGACTCGTACGCTCGTTTGTCCTCCCATTCCATAAAAATAATATATATATTATTTTGTGCCTGGTAATAATACTATAGGTAATTATCATTAATTGAAAAATTATGACTTCTACATTTTTATAAACATAGCATGGGGCTACAGGTTTACTATTGAAGAAAGTAAAGTGCTCTGAGTTATAAAAGACATACATACTAATATGTTATCATATAGGTACTTAGAATATACTAAGCGTATAGCTCGATAATGTTTAATAGTAACCCACAGATGGGTCTATGCTGTGGGTTTTTTAACCAATTTTGCTTTGTCAATGTGTGCGTAAACTAGTTTATTATTTAAAATATTAAACGAGCTTATTACAAGCGTGGCTTACTCCTTAAAGCTTCTCAATCAAAGTTGGTTACACCAGGGGCGTGCATAACCAATAGACAATTAAGTAAACCTACCTCCTTATGAACCTAAGTATATATAATACTAGCTGACCCGACAGACGTTGTTCTGTAGATAATAAAAAAATACTGTTTTAAACGAATTTGCCAATAATATTTCGAAACATCAAGAATTATTTCGTAAAAAATGCTCCATGTTATAATGAAATTGTTTCACAGCGGAACTCTCAAACTGTGCGTCACTAAATTCTCTCATAGAAAATGTGTCCATACAAAACAAATATTGAAAATAATAATAATTATGGGTCCCAAATTGAAATAAAAACTAACCTATCTCTCAAGTTGGACTAAACTGCACTCCATGAAGTAATCCACATTAAAATCCGTTCAGTAGTTTAGGGAATCGCGGACAGACAACGTGTCACGTAATTTATATTTTTTAACGTACTAAGAGTTTTCGTGACAATAAAAAATAATATAAGAATTATTAATTCAAGTGTTTTTTTTATATTCGGGTACTGATATTATCGCGTAAGTGCATTATGGTTAGGATAGAGGCATTTTAAGACCGCAAAATTGAATTGACATTGAATTGCATTCTGTACCCACCATAATCATTGTTGTTAAGTACCTACTTTAATTTGTAAAATATTAATTTCTCATGTAAGTGACAATAGGTCTTAATGAGAATAAAGTTATTTAAACCTAAATTGAAATGACGAGTGTACAACGTCAACCACTTCGCCTTATGACGTTTGCAATACCTAAATTTCTAACTATTATATTATTAGGTACTATATACTCTATAAATATACTATATTATGTAGAATGACATAAACTAAAGTATAAGGTTTTTTAATGAAAATAAGGGACGAGACCAGCAGGACGTTCAGCTGATGGTAATTGATACGCCCTACCCATTACAATTCAGTGTCGCTCAGGATTCTTTAAAGACCCAAAAATTCTGAGCGGCACTACAACTGCGCTCGTCACATTGATACGTAAGGTGTTAAGTCTAATTTGCCCAGTAATTTCACTAGCTACGGCAGCCATCAGACCGGAACACAGTAATGTTTTATACATTACTGCTTTACGGCAGAAATAGGCGCCGTTGTGGAACCGATAATCTAGCCGGCTTCCTGTGCAAAGCGGCCTCCCACTGGTGACTGTGAGGTTGACCAAATGGTCCGGAAACTTTGTTTATTGTTCAAAAAGTACAAGATACAAACTACTAAACAATTTCAGCCATCCTCATAAAAGTGTTTATGTGAGGAATAGCGAGTTCACTTATTCTAAACTTAAAATATTTTAATATTGAATAATTATTATTCTAAAAATATTCACATAAAGTCGAAAAAATTACATATAATAACATGACTGAATTAAATAACAAAAGAGACAAAGCAAAAGAAAAACTGAGACAATGAGACAGCCAGGCTTTGCTCATTAGTAATAGACATTTCCTATGTGGTCATGATCAGCGGCACTCAATCCCAAGAAATGTCTCTTACATCGCACTAGAAGCATGATATTGTATTACTAGTATCTCTAATTGATATCGGGTCAACAATATATGCGAAACACAAACAACTTCAGTACTATGTAGATCTCAAAACCTAGTACTGTCAGACTCAACCGCAACTACGATTAATTAGATCTACAGTGCCTAGTTTGCTAGCAAACCGATGCACGCCCCTGAATAACACTAAATTCCCTTTCCTTTTCATTCCCGAATCGTGGTCACACCAGTGTAACTACTAGTAATTTTTTTTCCACGTCACGCCAAGGGTTTTACTACACTCTGTTGGTAATTGATATAAGTGATGTGTCAATTTCTATTCTCATAGTTTCGTACGTTTGATACTCTCGACATTCTCGATAGTTTAGATAACGAATGACTATGGAAGGAAAATGATTTTTCATCGTCTTCACACCACGGGTTTTACTACACCTTTTATATCTTAACGTTAGTGGTGTGATAAGTACAATCTGTCAAAATAAACAAAGATGTATAACTTCTGTACATAGGTATATTAATTAACGTAGTATTTCCATAAAATGGCCGAAAGATATATAATTATTGAAAAGTTTCGTTTGCGTATTAATAACCAATTTGTCTTTATCAATCTTTCTCTTTTTCCTTGGCCTTTTTTTAATGTGAATTTAAATGTCCTCTTTTGAGACAGTTAATAGTTTATTAACTGTCACATAATTATTCTTAATTATTTTTTTTAGTGAAGAGTGCCAACTTTCGTAAAAATTATTTGTTCTGTGTCTTTCTCCGTAAACGTTCCGTTCTGCAATGAAACTCATGTTTGAGCCAGTTTTTCTTCATGTATTTTAAAAAATCTTTTACATTTCCAACCAAGACAATCAAATCTTTGGGTTAAAAACGTTTTCCGGCCATTGTCATTCGTTATCTGAACTATCGAGAATGTCGAGATAATGAGAATAGAAATTGACACATCACTTATATCAACAATCAACAGAGTGTAGTAAGATCCTTGGTGTGACCACGAGTCGGGAATGTTCCTTTTCATTTCTCATACTCGGAAAGTAATGTTGTCTTGATCTGATTATTGGGTGGAAAATGCTGCTTCCCTCCATGGAGAGGGAAAAACTCATACAAATTACTTTATACCTAAGGGCCGGAATGAACTTCAAAAATAGAACTGCTTTCAGCTGTGCAGAGTGTTATGTAAAAAAAAAACTAATTAAAAAAAAGCTGTGGCCATGTGACTTTCTAAACAGCCAGTTTGAACTTAGCGCAAACTTCTTTGAGCGGAATAAGCCGCAACAATTACGCAGTGAGTTCCATATTTAAAATTTAAAAAGTCGTCATAAATCGTCCTAATTTGGCAATTAATTTTAATTAGGTACTACTTATATTATGATATATTATCAATGCATAGTTTAGATAAACAACTAGTTTTATTTTCCTCATATTCGAAATGAAAAGTACAGTGTTTAACACAGGTAAAAGAATCATTTCCTACTCGGACTATAGCCATCTAAATACCTCGAGAAATGATTCTTTCGACCCTCGGTTAACAATCACTACTATTTCTATCTTTCTGTATCACCGTTACGGAAGATTTTTTCTCTTGCACGCTATATCTACACGCAAGTATAATATGTCGGTGTATGTAACTATTATCAAATCTATTCAACCGCGAACAAATCCTTCAGATTATTTCAAAGGATACGCATTTAATTAAAACTCTATAGATAATGTGCATTAATAATGAACAAATTCGTTGATATTGCATCAACGAATTTGTTCATTATTACGAAATCGAACAGGTTCTTTAAAGGACGTTGCCACAAACATCCACTCGCGATTAAAATATGGAATGGTAGTGAGATTTTTATAATGTAGGTACTCGTAACTAGATTGTGCCGGCGGAATTGTCCGCGTCGACTTCATTTATTATGCCTCGGTATTAAAAATAAACATAAAATGAATGAATAATGGAAAATAAGATAAATTATTATATAAAATCTATCTTCTCAAAAATAAAATAAAATAAAAAAATTAAATAAAATAAAAATAAAAATAAAAATAAAAATAAAAATAAAAATAAAATAAAATAAAATAAAAAAAATAATCGGTGTGATGCAGCGTAATTAATTCCTATTTACTTTTTTGATTTACTCGTGTAAGGTATTGACTATTTGACGTTTGAGTATGTTTGTTGCATCATTTTACATATATCGATGGGAATGTAAATCTTGATATAAAGGAGTGACAATGAGTTTCTAGCTACTTCTTCTCATTAGCTCAACCCTTTACGAAGTAGCGGTAGATTCAAAAAAATATTATTTTGACATTCATAAGTGACCTACATGAATAAAGTGATTTTGGATTGATTTGATTTATATATAAATCTAGTGTCCGGATGTTTGTTTTCGGTGAATTCTTAAACTATTGAACGGATTTTTTAATGGGGTTTACTTTATGGAGTGCAGTTTAGTCCAACTTGAGAGAACGGATTGTTTTTAATACGATTTGCGTCCCATATTACTATTTTTCTTTCCAATATTTGTAATGTATATATACAAATAGGACATATTTTCTATGAATTTATTCACGCACAGTTTGACAGTTCTACTGCGAAACAATTATTTAACTGTAACAACAGGAAGCATATTTTACGAAATAATCCTTGATGTCATGAAATATTATCGACAAATTTATATCAGTATATATACAACGTGTGTCGGGTCAGCTAGTTTATTATATAAATGTTTGCACCTACCGCGATTCGAAACCGAATTCAATTAAGAATAGTAATTTATGCAACTGTTGCGTAATAAGGGGTATTAAAACACTCATATTGTGATAATAGTATCGCATGAGTGTTTTAATACCTAATTATCAACAGTTGCATACAAGACTTTATTTACACCCATAAAATGAATCCTCTAAAAGATTCTGAAATAGTTAGCTTACCGCTTACATTAAAACAGCCAGTACTTGTAGTAACCTAATATCATCCATTACTGATTATACATATACAATTAATATACTAAGTATTAATGAAACAATTATTTATTTTAGTAGTAATTTACATTTAGTATAGTGCAATTATTAAAATTCACTTGAAAATTATGTTCTTTGCACTGTTTAAAATATCTGGCGGTGTTCTGTCAAAACTTGAACCGCTCATTTTTTGTAAACAAACAATAAAAATATCGAAGAAAAATGGCGGGGATTCGAATAACCTAGTTTATTTTACGGCGCGCGATGTTCTGGTAGTGTGGAACGCGCGTAAACGAAAATGTTCTTTTCTTGAAATTCATACAAATACCACGCATCGAGCAATAAGAATGTCTTTTGAAACTCTTTGCGCATGAAGGGATCGAAAAAAAAAACAAAGGAGTGTTGTTATGAAATTCAGTACAACATCCGTTTGGATGATGTACCTAGGTAACGGTTATTAGGACATTGGGTGTTTTAATGTTGGCAATAAGCTAACTGTTTCAGAATCTTTAATAGAGGATTTAAAGCATGGGTGTAGATAAAGACGACCCATATAGCCGAATGGTTAGTGACCCTGACTTCTAAGCTAGAGGTCCCGGGTTCGAATCCCGGCAGGTGCAATCATTTATATGATGAATATGGATGTTTGTTTCTGAGTCATGGATGTTTATATGTATTTATGTATGTTTAAGTAAGTATATTGTATTAAATATATCGTTGTCTTGTACCCATAGTACAGGCTATGCCTAGTTTGCGGCAAGATAATTTGTGTAAAAGTGTGTCAATATTATTATTATATTATATTAAAGTATATAACTACATTTACTATATTTTTATTGCTACATACACTTATAACGCGTACGATTATGATGGACTTGTGCAAATCGACGTCAATACGAATAAATTAGAATCTTATCGTGAATAATGATTTCGATCCGTATAATTGATAGTTGTGTTAGAGTTGCTGAAGTTAGATATACTGAAAGACACTTTATTTACTATTATTTTAGGTCCCCCATTCAGATAAATACTAAATCACTACTCCCTCACTGGTAGTACTTAATCACCTCAAGTGACCTGTGACGCGGCATATTTAACGCAGCTTTATTATTTCTAGTCATTAACGTACAATGGCGACCCCTATAGCCCAGTGGTTAGTGACCCTGCCAACTGAGCTCGACGTGCCGGGTTCGAATCCCGGTAGCTTAAATCATTTATATGATGAATATGAACGTTTGTTTCCGAGTCATGGATGTTTATTTGTATTTATGTATGTTTAAGTAAGTATATTGTATAAAATATATCGTTGTCTTGCAACCATAGTACAGGCTATGCCTAGTTTGGGGCAAGATAATTTGTGTTAAAATGTGTCAATATAAATAAACAATTAAACTCACAATCACGCTCATAAATTGTCTGAAGCAAAACTCTGCTTACGTGTCTATTAGGCAGGGTTGTGTTTCGACCGCGCTTTGAATACAACGCCACGCAATGTCAAAGTCTACACTTAAAATCTGTCAAAACAACAGCACATTTCAACGTTAAAAGGATTGATTATTGTATTTCAGATAAGTGTCTCTTTCGAACAAAATTGTGTAACTAACTTGACGTTTACAAACATTTTGCTACATAATTACATTTCAATTGTTAAAACAAAATGTTCTTGCCTCGTGCTCGCGTCCGAATTTCTAATGAACGTATGCAAAATAGACCTTGAACATTATTGCGTATAAAGTAAATGTAAACGTCTATACAACATTGGGATTCTAGTTTTTATTATACGTAAATGTTTCTAGTACCTTCTTCTTTATATTTCTATAACCAAAATTACTGTTAAGACTTACTTATCATGGCACTGATTTTAGAACTCCATTTTCTGTCCAAATTAAAATTAGCAATGGGAATTTATGTTCAATTAATAACCAAATTACAGCAGGATCCCAAAAAATGTACAAAGCAAATGTGTTACGAAATTCGTTTAACGTTTGTGTGGAGCCATTAACTGAACTATTTTTATTGCGAATAGGTTTTCCTTGTTAAAAAAAAATATAGGTTCTATAACATAAATGATTTTCTTAATGATAACACAGAGAAAACGTCCTCAGGCTATTTAATTATAAATTTATTGTACGATATTGTACGTATATATTGTAGCGAAATTAAAAAATGGCCCGCTGAGCGCCCGTTCTTCTCAAGTCGTTTATTTTTTTTTCTTCGCACACTATTTCGAATAAGTGGTAGTTTTGGACGTTCAAATTTAAATGCAATTTGAACTAAAATATTTGAATGTGAACTATCAATGTTCAACAGTTTAAATATGTACAGTCAGATACTCTGACAGGAGTAAGACAAGATAATTGTCATTCATTCAAAGAGTACATGAGAGCTATTTGAGAGCGAGTAGCGACAATAGGCGTTCCTTCTGTATGCCTAACTAGTCATTTCCGCAGCAAACTAGTTTTATTGGGTTTTGTCAGTGAATTCTATTACTATTTTAAACTAACTTATTGATGCATAAATAAAATATAGTAAAAAAATTCGAATCCCGAAAATTTATATGATGAATATGGATGTTTGTTTAAAACCCAGTTGGCTGTGTAAAAGGGTCTCTATATTATCAATAACCATGAAAATTAATATTAATTACCAAGGCCAAGTTTCTGGTGGCATCGGAGGTCAAGGATTTGAAGTCGAGAATTCAGAGGGAAGACAAATACATAGAGCGGGTGCGTATTTACAAATACCTCGGGGCTTGGGTAAATGAAGAATGGCATTGTGAGCAAGAACTTCGAACCGGGATTGAAATCGCCTGAGCAAGCCTTAATAAGATGGAAAGGGTTCTGTGCAGCCGTAAACTGTCCATAAAGCTCAGACTGAGAACAATCCACTGCTATGTCTGGCCAGTAGTGCTATACCGGTAGTGAGGCTTAGATTTTGAAAGCTGACACCCAGAAACGTCTCGAAGCCTTTCAGATGTGGTGTTACCATAGAAAGCTCCGTATCAGCTGGACACAGAAAGTCTCGAATGTGAGAGTACTTCAGCGCGTCGCCAGAAGCGCCAAGATAAGAAAAGTTATATTTGGGCCACGTATTGAAACACTAGAGATACCATCTGCTCCAACTTATAATTATGGGCAAATTAGAAGGCAAGTAATGGAAGAATAAAAATGTTCTGTCTGCGTAACATCCGGGAATGGACGAAGATCGCCAGCGTAGAAATACTATTTCGCTTGGCGCAATACCGCGATAAATTAGCTGAGCCATCCTCCAGAAGTGTAGAGGCAAAAATAATAGTTATATATATTTAGATGAATTATACCAGTGTATTATGTACGTATACGAGACTATTGAGTCAGTTTACACAAATTATTAAACAACTTTAAAGCCTATCCCATGTCAAAGCTTAAGGGTAATATTAAATCAAATCAAAATCAGATTAATTCAAATAGGTCAAAAATGACACTTAAAAGTTATATATTTTACCATTTACTACCACTTCGGAAAAGGTGGAGCTTAAATAAGAAGTGGCAAGAATCTCATTGCCACCCTTTAAATCAATTCTTACATCTTGTACAAATAGTTTTAATTGCAAACTATGTGAAGCGATGCAAAAAACTACTCAAATGTCATGAGTCATGACTGACACGCGTAAGTATAAAACCCAAAGAAAAAGTAAAGTATTAAAAAAACACAACAGCTTTTCACTTAGCTGCATCAATCGACATAAATAAAGGTACAGCTCTACATGAATAAAGGTATAATGAGAAAATTAATCGTATATAAACTAAAAACAAAATCTTTTTTCCTGACAAGTTTATAAACATTCACACAGATATTTTCAAGTTATATTTACGTTTAATTATATATGTAATTAAACATACGTAAATAAATGTAAGTACAGAAATAAACAGAATTTTGTTTTATTTTTTTAGTTCCTTGCTATAAACTGCCAATGAATATCCATTTTTATGTTCTTAAAATCACTTTGTTTGAATAATATTCTTGATAGATACTACGTTACCCACATGTGATATAATAGTTATTTATGCAACTGTTGTGTAATAAGGGGCATTAAAACACGAATATGGATTTATCTCGAAGGCGAAGCCGAGTGTGATAATAGTATCACATGAGTGTTTTAATACCTAATTATCAACGATTGCATACAAGACTTTATCTACACCCAGAATATGAATCCTCTAAAAGATTCTGAAACTGTTAGCTTACTACTAACATTAAAACAGCCAGTCCTAGTAGTAACCTAATATCATCCATTACTGATTAGTTTAGATTTAATCAAAAAAAAAAATTATTTTAGTAGTAATTTACATTTTGTATAGTGCAATAATTAAAATTTACTTGAACATTATGTTCTTTTGCAGCGTTTAAAATGAATCGCTCATTTTTTGTAAACAAAACAATAAAAATATCGAAGAAAAATGGCGGGGATTCGAAAAACCTACTTTTTTTTCGGCCCGCGGCGTTCTGGTAGTGTGGAACGCGAGTAAACGAAATAGTAGATTGATAACCGAGGGTCGAAAGAATCAATTCCCGAAGTATTTAGACGCCCGAGCGCAGCGAGGTCGGCTAAAGTCCGAGTAGGAATTGATACTTTTACCCGAGTTTAACACTCTACTTTTCATTACGAATATGAGGAAAATAAAACTAGTTGTTTATCTACGCACAGATTAGTATCCCGCCAATTTATGTCGACTTTTTAAATTTCAATCATGGAACTTACCGCGTAATTGTTGCGGTTATTCCGCTCAAAGAAGTTTGCGCTAAGTTCACACTAGCAGTTTAGAAAGTCACATTGCCGCAGCATTTTTTTTAATTAGTTATTTTTTACATAAAACGCTTCACAGCAGTTCTATTTTTAAAGTTCATTCCGGCCCTTAGGTGGGAAGTAATTTGTATGAGTTTTTCCCTCTCTATGGAGGGAAACACATTCCGAGTATGAGAAATGAAAATGTTCTTTTTTTGAAATTCATACAGATACCACGCATCGAGCAATAAGAATGTAGCTGTCTGTAAAAACTCTTTGAGCATGAAGGGTTTGAAAAAAAATAGGAGTGTTGTTATGAAATTCAGTACAACATTACAACACTCCTTTGGATGATGTAATGGTTATAAGAACATTGGGTGTTTTAATGTTGGCAATAAGCTAACTGTTTCAGAATCTTTAATAGAGGATTTAAAGCATGGGTGTAGATAGAGAAATAAAAAAGCCCTTTATTTCCTGCAGAATTAAATTAACTTAAATTTAAACAGTATTATTATTTATTTAGGTTAGTAATAGTTTTGATTAAGTGTTAGTGTTATTGTTTGCTTAGTTTTTGTTAGTAGGTAATTCTTTACAAGAACCCATGAGTGGATAAAGGCCTCCTTCATAGAACTAGAAATGACTCTATCCTGAGCTAATTGTATCCAGAAAGGTTCGGGTATTTGTAATATATATTTAACAAATAAAATTTTATTGAGTGAAGCGAAGCGAAGCTGAGCGGAGCTCCCACCGGTTGACTCCAATTGATTTCTATGTTAAATTGTATCTCGGCCATTTCTGGACCGATTTAAAAAAAATTGAACTCATAGAAAGCTTTCAAAATTTTCTAGGTTACTGTCGAGAATTTTTAATTTCGACTTGATTCAATTATTATAATTAAAAACAAACAATTTCCAAATCACCACAAATTTCTCATGTGACCAAATAAGGCGTTAATTCCTCGTGTTTAAATATGTCGCCATATTCCAAAAGATTATTTTTATTGTTTTTGTTTGGATTAATTTAGTTTTGTTTTTGTACACAAACTTAGTTTACCTCGCTTCGCTCAAATATACGCCGCGGCAAAGCGGTACGACGAGCGACTGCTGCATCCTAGTATTAAATAGTTTTCCTCTATTACATGGATGATTGAAGATTGCTTCCATTTGGGCCCCTACTAAAACCAAAGCGGGTTGATTTCAAATAAATTTTAATTGAAACAATATTAATTACCCATAAAATAAAATACTAGTATAAAATCAATATTGTAAAATCAATAACTGAAGTACATATCTGTTTTCCGGCTAAGTACTATTTGAAACTTTCTCTTGACGTGAGAGGCGGTAATTTAGCAAGCCTGCAATTTTGTATAGCAGTTGTTGTGAAATGAATTTCTCCATGATAAGATCTTTTTCTAAATGAGAAAATTACGAAATTGTGCTCGTGTTTTTACACGCTTTTTATTAGCTTCACCTGTATGTATGTTTGTTTGTAACCGACACATTTGGGCGCGATTATGACCCACTTTAAACGGCAGATTTCGTTTCAACTTCGTAGATTTATCGAGGACCGATGACAATACATTAATTTAGTAAGATTATTCTATTTTTCAATCTGGATAGTAAAATTTTTGTTAATTTATATAATTTTTTCATCTATCATCAATGAGGCAGGAATTTATGTTAATTTATATAAATAATTTCACCATTATCTTTTCAACCAAAGCGTTATTTTTATTTTTTATTTAACTTATGTTTAAATATAGGTAATTATTTTCCCTTTTTTTTTCAATCACTGTTTTTATGGAACAGGAGGGCAATAGAGCGTACCTGATGCTAAGTACCATACCAGAGGAATCATAGGATCGTTGCCGTGCGTTCATGGACGCAAAGAAGATCACTGAACAGTTTGAGCCAAAACTAAACAGTGGAGAAACGATTAAACTACATCAGTTTTTATACCACTTGGATATTTGAAGAAGAATACCTACTTACCGAATTGGAATTTTGTTTCCATACATTATTGTTGATAAACGCATTGCATACCTTTCACAATATATATATTATGTATGTATCATTTATAGGCGTGTTCACCTAATTAGAACAATAAAATTCAATTTCTCAACTATAAATTAAAATAAGTAATGACCAGATATTGAACCCTGTGGCATACCTACCTTTACGATGCAGCCATTTGATTAGATACTTCAAATGTTATCATAGTTTTTTAATCCACCTAGTCATAACGACGTTATTTTGCGAGATATTGCATTTAGACCTCAATAACTAAGGTCATATAAAGGAGAGTGAAGATTTATTTAATCAAAAGCTTCGGTGAGATCGCACAGTTTAGCAATAAAATCCTGCGAAGCATCTTATTCCTAAGATCATGTTAGGCTGGATCTAGATGTAACGTATGAACGACAATGAAAGGAAGATAAAAATGTGACGATACTAGAGATAGACAGCGGAAATAGTTCGCTGTTTTTGCTATATGAGGACAAAGCTAAGACAATGATCAATTATTGTAGACATGCATCAGTTGTAGAAACCAAACTCCTGTAGCATCCAAGATGCTTACGATAAAAAAGTTAAATATAATGTGCATGTTGTTGATAGGAAATTACTTTTAAATATTTTGGTTATTACCCAGTCATTGCTCAGCATCACTAGGACTCCAGAAATCGTTAATCTTAGGTACTCAACTTCATTTTCACGGCAGAAATAGGCACCGTTGCCGAACCCATAATCTAGCTGGAAACCTGTGCAAAAAAGCCTCCCAATGCTAATAAAGATATGTTTTCATTGACACACTCAATAAGTTTACAGTCGATATATTATCTATTTCACGTTTCTCGTGCAAATAAGAATGCTGAGTTAAATTTAAAAAGTTCAAATATAAATACAACAACACCAGAATTGTAAATACAAAAATACATGTTGATTGAATAAAGTAACAAACAAAGTAACCTTCATAGACTAATATAGCCAAATTAAAAAGTGCCCAAAGATAAACACGATATGCGCCCATGTTACGTAACGTACGCAGCTTAATTTTAAATGCTCTTGAAAAGACATTCACAACTTCAATCTTGTTTTATTTAACAAGCGTCCGCTCGCGTCTGATATGGCCGTTTTCAATATACTATCGACAGATAGAGATAAATTACTACCTTCTACTGTCAGTAATTAGCTGTCAATAATCTGAAGCTGTCCCAATATACACGATAAGATATTCTTATCGCCTTATATTGGGACACGTGAATTGCAATTTCCATACAAACTTCTATCGCTGGTAAGCTATACGTCGTCCCATTGACAGACAGCGTGTACGGATAAGGTGAGTTACCGTCGATAAGTTTATTGGGACAGAAAAGTCAACGAAAGTTACGATTTTTATCTCAAGTAAGAGATAGACTGAATATTGGGAACGGCCGTTAATCGGATTTGGGGGGCATTCATAAGTAACGTAAGTAATTTTTTTTGTAAGAGATTTTTCGACCATAATCTTGGTGAGATTCTTCGCGAAACACTTCCCCCCACATACAAATTGAGACTTTAAAAAAATATCTATGCTTATTAAACTGGATTTTTTTAATTAATAATTTAAAAACCCATCCTTTTTTCATTAATTTCTCCCAGTTTTCTCACAATTTGACATTGTTTCTAGCGTAAAAAAATTACGTTATTTTACGTGAATGTCCACGTGAGATTGGATTAAATGCACGCCGCATTGACTATACACAAAAACGAAATAGGATTATAAGTGTAAAAGATACCCACAACACTGATGTGAAACCGTATTTAAATAAGTTAGGATAATTAAAAAGATAAACACACAAACGAAAAGACAGACATAAAGGTAAAAAAAAAAAGAATTTTTATGTTTTTAAAGCTATAACCCTCACTTCTAGGTTGATATGACATACCGCATCGGTGAAAGCGTTAATGTAATAGAATATATCACACTGTACATATTACATTACACCACCCAACTTAGTTCATTTATTATTGTAGTAAAGGGCTAAATCGTAAAGGTTCCGTGTTGACACAAATAATATACAATACATATACTGAACTATGTAACAATTTTTTTAACCTCAAATAAAATTTGAAAAACAAAATTTTATGAACGATGCGGGACTCGAGCCCACGACCTCTGGCGTTCCGTGCAAGTGCTCTCACTAACTGAGCTAACCGTTCGTGTGACGTATAGTCATAAAATATTGTATGTTTTGTTCAACTCTCAGGTGGTGGCTTCATTTACAGGATCTATTTTACAGTTGATAACCTGCACGGAACGCGAGAAGTCGCGGTTTTATATTTGCAAATTAGAAAATTGACTTGAGATGTCGCTATTGTAAATCTAAAGAATTTGTTATGTTTTTAAAGTGATAACCCTCACTTCTAGGATTAACACACAAATAAAATTTGAAAACATAATTTTATGAACGATATGGTCTAACCGAATGACCGATTAACGTGTAAATACCTATGTAAATACATAGGTATTTACACGTTAATCGGCTTGTTTTGGTGCTACACTGTTATGTAAGGTGACACGGAGTCCTTATTTTTTACTAGTCCGTGGAATTTGTCAATAATATTTCATATTATCAAGAATTATTTCATGTTTCCCTGTTGTTATAATGAAATTGTTTCGCAGCAGATCTGTCCATCCGTGCGTCTTTAAATTCGCTCATAGAAAACATGTCCATACAAAACAAATATTGGAAATAATAATAATTATGGGTCCCAAATCGAAATGAAAACTATCCTATCTCTCAAGTTGGACATTAGTCTTTAGTTTACTTCACTCCATGAAGTAAACCCCATTCATATCCGTTCATTACTTTAGGAATCGCGGACAAACAACGTGACACGTAATTTATATAATATATTAAGATTGTTAAATGAAAAAGAGCTTTATATTTATTTGTTTCAACGCGGTAATTTTTGGACCTTCCAGTCGACCATGGATTATTATTTTTGGGTATGCCTGAATCATGAGGAAGGGCACTTAATCTAATGGGTATTTAATGGAAGACGAGGATAAATGAGCGTTCTGCTCACTGGGGTACACCAGAGGAATCACATGAGCTTTAGCTATAGTGCGCGGCGCAGGTTTGTGACTGACATCGCGCATGCGCAATAGACAGCGTCCACCATTCGCGCGCCATTTTGAACTTTAATCTGCGCCTAAATAATTATATTTTTATTTATTTGATTGTCGTAGAAAATTATTGTATGCCACTACACGTATTATTTGATAAAAAACGCACTGTTACACTTGTCTGTAGTGCTATTCGGCTTCCGATCAAAAACTAGCACTCATGGCAGTGGTATAAATAACTGGTTCCATACTAGATAACCATTCGTCTTATTCAATAAATAGGTATAATATGGTATAACTAAGGGTATAACATTATAAAGACATATATATTCATATCATATGCGTAAAAGATGTAGTTCTGATAAAAAAAACGGGTTGCACTTCGGGAGTGTCGGCAGAAATTAAAACTTGAACATTAACGTTGTGCATTTTTAAATATTTTGGATTGACTAGGGAACAATTTCGCACGAATTGCTTTCTTATAAAATTACTAGCATTTATGTGGTTAAATACAATATTCATTTATTGCGCTATCATACACAAAAATGACAATTGATATATTACATAAAAAATTTAACAATTCAGAACTATAACAATATTTTACAATAAAAAGTTTATCTGTCATAAAAATCAACTTTCATCCATGATATCAACAATTATTGTCTTGCAAATTTTCGATCAGGCCACGTGTCCTGACGCGAGTTTAACATTTTATACCCATCCCAAGAAAAGTGCACAAGGCCGCTAATGAAAATTCACTTAAAAAAATAATTTTTATGTATGTGTTTTTAGACTTTACTTATTCATATTATTTACATATGACTTAATAACGCTATTTATATAAATAATAATAAAATAAAACTTAAATAATCTAACATAATTAATTAATTATAAATAGAAAATATCATTAAGATATATGTTTTTAGATAATATTGTTATTTTTTTTTTGTTTATCATTTCTACAAATGACTCAAAGTCAAAGTCAAAAAAATCTTTATTCACTGTAAAACTTTATAAGTTATTTAGTGCAAGTCAGGATGAAGTACAAAAGTTACAATAGCATTCAAATGAGTATAACAACATTCATTAACAAAATTTAGAACATTAATTCCAACTACCTTTATCATTCAAATAATCTTTCACGCTATTATAGGCCTTTGATTTTAATTTATTTTTTACGATACATTTGAATACAACAAAAGCGGCTTACCATAATAGTGAATATTATGGAGTTTAGGTACGAAAGCAACACAGTTGAATTACGTTCACTAAAATAATATATTCATCGCAAGAGTCTTACATATTTTGGTTCACAAAATATGAAGCATATTCTTAATGTATCAAATATTTAAGGTTATATAATTTATACGTCTAGATAGTCTCTTGCTGTTAGACAACCGATAAAAACAGGTCAGGTTACTATATTAGTTTAGTGTGTGTTTTAAGCTACGTCTTAATATCGCGATTGGTAATATTTTATGACACTGTGTTAGTGTGCGTTAATTGTTAAAAATCATAGTCATAGTCTATCTAGACGTATAAATCTAAAGGTATCAGTACCTACCAAAACATACCAGTATGCTTAAATTATTTTTATATGAAATTTTTCTGAAAACAGAATGAACGCATTATCTTGAATTTGCGCAGCATCCGATGAGACATCAATATTAATTGTTGCAATAAATTACTAATATAATGTAAATAATTAACAAAGATATTTTGTTTGCCTGAGTAAATGTAATCAGTTCAGATTATTAATATAATATTTTATATTTTGTCAATATTAAATTAACTCATATGAGGTAACATTTCCTTCACAATTTATATCGTAAATATTAAAACAAATCCATATACGAATGTCTGTTATTATACTGTTGTAGGTAAGTGTGATAATTGTATTTAATATTTATTAAAAATATAAACAACTTACCCGCTTAAGTTTAATAATAAAACACAATATTTTTAACACAACATTTAGATCACGTTCACACGGGCGTACTACTAAGTAACGATTGAAGGAAATTCAAGACAAGAATATGCTTGCTGTGGTCAAGGTAAAGCGCTTTAAATACGAGGAGTCTTTCATTACATTAATTACTCATCAATAGTAGTGTAATAATTAAAAGAAATTAAAGTTTTTATGCTCACAAGCTAGGGCTGTACTTAGTTTTTACATTATTATAAACATTATTGGACAAGCAGTTGTTGTGTTTTTATATATTTAACTGGCACTACAGATTAGCCGTTCGGCGTAATGGATAAATGACATGACCGCTGGAACATTCTAGATTTAAAATTCGCGACACTGGAATGCTTGACATTCAATTGTTTTTTTAGTCGGTTCTAAAAGTAAAGGTTAATAATTTTAAATACGTGTACCGTCGCGTAACTAACGCATCAGAACCAATTCGCAATAAATCAATGCTACGTTTGGAGGGGATACGGCTGATAAAAGCACCGTTCATTTGTGATTTGATCCCCGTAGAGAAACGATCGAGAACTTTATGGTTTAAGACATTTATTGTTCCATTAAGGAATTTCCACTGATATGGAACTTACAGGCTATTTTATAAAAAGTGGGTAACAAAATTGCATCTTAAAGCGTACAGTAAATATAAAGTAATTAAAATAGGCTAATTAGGTAAGTATAGCTTATATATATTTCTAATTTCTAATACAAATATTAAATGAAAATTATAATACAAATATTTTATAAAAATGATAATACTAGTGGGTAGTTTTAAAACACCATCGCACCAAAATCATACCGAGCCGGGCCGGTCGACGTCAACAGTCGACGCGAGCCACGGTTGAGTCACAACTCACTACACAAGATTACGTCGATTTTAGATTTTATAGAACTTTGACTTAAAAAAATGAACTCCGAGGAAGACTATCCACTAAGATAAATATAGACGTCGATTCACAACGAACTACCAAGACATAAGCGGCGTGGTTAGCTCAACCACAATATTGACCTGTTTGGCGCTCCATGACTTAACTGACCTACATAGGAAGACCGCATTCAAGCTTGCCTTGCCATGTTGAACAGGCGCAGAAATAAAGAAATTAAGGGAGAATTGTGACGTTAGATGAAAGGTGGATTGTCGGGAAGGAAGGAGGAAGAGATAATCGCAAATGAACGTCATAATGCTGCTAATAGATAAGTCATGGTAACTGTTTGGTGGCCACTTCATGGTGTTTTTTTATGAAAATAAAGGACGAGATGAGCAGGACGTTCAGCTGATAATATCGGTAATTGATATACCCTGCCCATTACAATGCAGTGCCGCTCAGGATTCTTGAAATTTTCAAAAATTCTGAGCGACACTATTATTGTGCTTGTCACCTGGAGGCATAAGATGTTAAGTCACATTTGTCCAGTAATGTCACTACGGTGCCCCTCAGATCGAAACACAATAATGTTTACACATTACTGCTTCACGGCAGAAATAGTCATCCTGTGCTGAGGAGCCTCCCACTAGTAAACTACTGTAGCTTCAAAACATAGCAGCTGATGTATATTGTAGTGTTGCCCTATTCTCGTTTTGTTACGAGCGCCCTTGTGTCAAAAAGTTAAAGTATCGTATTCTTCTAACACAAATTTGTGATGAAGTTACGTTCCGATTTAGGGAAATTGTATGTTTCTCGTCACAAGATCGAACGTTAATTTTAGGCGTATTCCGCAAAATAATAATTTTAACGGTTTGACAACTTAAAATGTCAATTTATAGAGCATATAACCGAAACAATATGTTTTTAAAGTGATAACCCTCACCTCTAGGATTAATACACAAATAAAAAATTTGAAAAACAAAATTTTATGAACGATGCGGGACTGCGATGAAGCCACAACCTGAGAGTTGAACAAAGCAAACAGAATTTTATAGCGAGGCGGTACTCGAACGGTTAGCTCAGTTGGTTAGAGAACCGGCCCGGAACGCCGGAGGTCGTAGGTTCGAGTCCCGCATCGTTCATAAAAATCTAGTTTTTCAAAATTTATTTGTGTATATTACCTTTTTAATAGTAGTAGAAATATTTAAGACCAAGAATAATATGGGTAATATCGAGCGAGTTTGTCATTCTTATGTCGTTGACACGTAGCTCCGATACAGTTGTGGTGCCGTTAACATTCGGGAACGGTAAATGAGACGAATGCGAATCTAGAGCAACACGTGGCTAGGATTGGAACTTAACAAAAAAAAAATATTGAATGAGGCGTTACTTTGCGGAAATCCATAATTATACAAATGATTGAAGTTTTCTTAAGTGTTTATTCCGCCAATATTTGTTTTTAAAACAATTCGACACGTGTTTCTCGTGCCAGATTTTGGCGAGACAACACGTCCTGAGGATGCCTCGTGTAGAGGCGAAACACGTGTCGAATTGTTTTAAAAACAAATATTGGCGGAATTAACACTAGAGAAAACTTAAATCATTTGTATATCGGAACTTAACGACAACGATTTTGAAAAATACAAAATTTATGAACAATGCGGGACTCGAAACCGCGACTTCTCGCGTTCCGTGCAGGTTATCAACTATAAAGTAGATCCTGTAGATGAAGCCTCAACCTGAGAGTTGAACAAGACATACAAGATGTATCAACGAAACGTCACTCGAAGGGTTGGCTCAGTGGAAGAGCACTCGCACGGAAGGCGAGAGGTCGCGAGTTCGAGTCCTGCATCGTTCATAAATCTTGTTATCAAATCTAATTTGTGTAAGTAATCCCAGAAGTGAGGGTTACCACTTTAAAAATAACAAATTGTTTAGGATTTAAGAGGATATGGCATAATAAAAATATTTTTTCGTATTACAGCGCGAGGCACTGAGAAATCGAGCGCGGCACTAAGAAAAAGGTAAATTTTGTAATTTCTTTGTTGGTAAATTATTAGATTTTGTTTTCAAATAACGCTACTGAGTACAGTAGTATAGAAAATTAAATTCCTTATACAATAACGTTAATTTTATTTCAAAATAATCATCCAGTATGGAGCTGGCTAGACTGGCTAGAGATATTAAAAAAAAAAAAAAAAAAAATCAACTGACTTCAAAAACAATAGTTATATAATATGCACAAAAAATTATAAAAATAATAATTTTTGTACTATCAATAATCTTATTCTAGTTACTATTCACCCAGTCGAAAGTTCTGGAGCTACCAAACATAAAAATAATACCGATGAATTGATAACCTCCTCCTTTTTTGAAGTCGGTTAAAAATAGAATCACATTTAAGAACGAATATAATAATAATAATAATAATGGCTTTCACGTAAAAACGTAATGATACTGACCTTACAAAAGAGTTGTTTGAATTTTTCAGTAAATAACGACAATTGCCGATAACCCGATATTCCAATGAACAATAATTTATTGTAAATATATTTTTGAACATATCAATACTTTGCGTTTCTCCTAATCGGCTCTAAAAATTTTGGTAAAATATGGTATATAAGAGTTTTTAGATCTCACCTTTGGAAAACGCGTAGGTATATCAGAGTTTTCCAAATGAGCAGAGTCCTGTCACCAACAAACTTATTTATTTACATTTATGTGGGTAGGTTATGGCTTGGAAAATATGAGATATAACTTGATATACTTTTTAAATACTGTTATAAAAGAAAGAAAAGAGGACGCTGTAACAATTTGTATGATGTCATGATTTATATGTATGATGTATCAAACATATAAATTCTAAAAGAGGTATTTAATTGGTATCGATAGAGCCCACTGACAGACAGACAGAGTAACAAACATCGAAGCATAAGTAATTGGGTTCACAGTTCGCTAACACTAAAAATGTTGATGTGAAATAGATGATTAGTAATTTTAGATTAAATGTATTTTTATTTAAAACTAAAATCACATTTTTATCGATAATGATTTATTATGAACATCATACCTTCCAAGTTCAATTCAAGTATTCGTGTATAAATAAGGTGCGGTTACTCTCTGAATCTTGAGTGGGTCTGCATCTTGGAGTGCTCAAATTCAAAGTCAAAATTATTTATTATAATAATAATAATAATATAATAATATATCTTTATTAAAAGGTATACACCCAGTTAAAATTACAATAATATATGTATAAAGTAAAATTATATAATACAATTAAATTTAAAATTAAATAAATTAAAATACAATTCTGTATTCAGGTCTATTTATTTCCTATTAGCCTCCTGGTGCACTGAACGCCAATGCTTGTTAATTGAGCAATCCAGACACCCGGCCAGCGTGCTCAGGATCTCATTCTTGGATTCTCGCAATCGGCTCCAGAATGTTGCGATACGCGATCTCATGATCGCAAAGAAATCCGGTACTCTGGCCTCGGCGAACATGGCCGACGCGCTACAGAACCGAGGCAACTTCATCAGGATACGATACGCATCATTGTATTGCACCCTGATGTTGATGATGGCACGCATGGTGTACTTCGCCCAATGTTGGCATGTATAGAAGCTTAGACAGTAAGCTCTACAACAGCGTCACCTTCACTGGGTCAGTACACTTAGCAAAGCGACGCGACAGCATATTACACCTAACAGACAAAGCACGTCTCTCCCGTTTAATATCTTCGTCGTCCTTGAGGTAGTCAGTCACAATGTGACCAAGATATCTGAACCGCTCAACCCTCTCGAGTTTGTCTCCATCCAAGAAAACCTCGGGGATCGACTCTGGACCTCTGCCTGAACGGAACACCATCGCAACTGTCTTTTTAACGTTATATTTTAAGCCGTGTTCTACGGCATAGCGTTCGCAGATCGCTAACAGTTTACGGAGACCCTTGATTGAGGGACTCAGAAGCACCATGTCATCAGTGTAGCTAAAGTTATTCATACACGTGGAGCCTATGTGACAGCCGACCCTGGTGCCTCTCAGTTCCGCAATCAGTTCATTCACGTACAGGCTAAAAAGGTCGGGAGAGCTCAAACCTCCTTGGCGCACGCCGCATTCTAGCTTATATTCGCTAGAGGTCGCTTCGCCCCATCTTACACTGTTTGTTTGGTTTCCGTACCTATTGGTGAATCTGTTGGGATATTTCCCAACAGATTCACCGTTTTCGTTGGTACATTCGAGGCGCGTAATTTCTCCCACAGTAAATTGTAATTTACGAGGTCGAAAGCACGACTCAAATCGAGAAAGCATGCGTAAACAGATGTTGCTCTACTGACGTAATGGTTGATGGTTGCTTTAAGACAGAAAATTGCTGGGTCGGAAACCAAACTGAGCATCATTTACCTCGATGCCTTCCTTCAGACTTGGATGAATCATACTTTCCAGTATTTTCCCTATCACAGTGCCTAGCGAAATCGGTCTGTAGTTTTTGTCACTAGAAAGGTCTCCCGTTTTGTTCTTTGGGATTGGAACTACCACAGTATTCATAAGCTGTTTCGGTAAATAACAAAAATTTATACAACTATTATATAGGTTGGCTAAAACCCCATATATTGACTCACCAGCATACAGAATATGTTCCAGACTAAGTCCGTCGAGACCCGGAGATTTTCCCCTCTTCATCTTTCGAACCACCGTAGCCACGTCATTAGTAGTAAAACATACATTGTCAGTATCACCAGTAAGTCGCTCATTGGGCATACAAGCAGTCCGGGCCGATATCGGGTTGACCCTGAAGTGATATGAAAATAAGTTGGCAATCTTACTTCTGTCATTTTCACCTTCGACTGTCATAGGTACATTGTTTTTGTAGTTTAAAGAGTTTGTCGATCGCCAGAACTCAACAAAAATTTTATCGGACCTCTGCATTGCTAATACGTCTAGTTCTATTCTCTCCTCATTATTTTGACACCACTTCAGTTTGTTCTTAAAGGTCTTACGACTTTGCACCATGTTGTCATATAGCTCACCTCTACTGGGCTTACCACTACAGCTCCACCACTCATAATACACTTTAGCCACTTGATGAATATCTTTGACATGGTAGTTCCAACCAAAGATTTTCTTAGGCGTCTTCAGTGCACCAGTTAGGCTACCCACACTAATTTTAGCGCCCGTCTGAAGTACAGAGACTATCCTATTATAATATTCGTCAATTTTATAGAAATGCTGAGTACACTTAAAAACTAAGCAGTTATTACAATGACTAGATATATTTGGAATCCTTAAATTATCACAGCAATACTTATTGTAAACATCAATTTGAGCATCCCGCCTATGCCCATTTGATACCTTGCAAGGAGTCAAAGGCCGTTAAATTAACTTTACTTATAATAGCACTCATCTCACAAGTTATCACGAGGGGCAAGTGGTCCGACCAGTAAACACCATACTCGACATGCACGGTTTTGACAGTGTCGCGGGCTGCACTAGTCGCCACACAGTGATCGAGCCACCTCCTACTGCCATGCGCCTCACTGATGTAAGTGTGTGTATTCGTTGGTAACAATTCGATATCAACACATAGCAAGGAGTGGTCCGAACAAAAGGACTGTAATTCACCTCCAAACCTGGTACCCGGGTGCGCGTTAAAGTCTCCTAGGACATAAACAGCTTCTACACTTCTTTCTTCAATTAACGCCGCCATACCGGCCAGACAATCTGTGAAATCAATCAAATTCTCTTCCGAGTCCGTCGGTAGGTAAACTCTTAAGATCAGAAGTTGACGACAGCCCAAATTAATTTCAACAGCCGCCAACTTTTCGTTCGCACAGGGTATCACAGTTACGTTTGAGAATACCCATTTTCTCCACAGAATTGCCAGGTCACCATACGGACGCCCCTTATTGACATAAAATCAACAGGATGCTCGTCAACGTCAATCACGAAAATTACAATTCATATACACTTTACCAGTGGGAGGCTCCATTGCACAGGAAGCCGGCTAGATTATGGGTACCACAAAATAAATATAGATTACCATCAGCTGAACGTCCTGCTCGTATCGTGACTTACTATCATAAAAAATGCTAATTTCAGAAAAGTTTACATATATATATATATATTTTAAAAATAATGCAATTCAGTAAAACAATACAAGGTTGAACCATAAAATCCATAAAAAATAACAACTATACTACTATTCAATTCCACATTGTAATATCGTTTACGTAATCATCAACACTGTAATAAGCCTTTGACATGAGTCTGGGTTTATAAATGATTTAAATTTTTAAGTATTGCATAGTTTTTATCGCGGGCCTTGAGCGTGGAGACCGAATCCAGAAATTCCGTAACGAAAATAACCTAACACTTACCTACTAGATCTATATAGATATTTCAACACTATCATTACAGATGCCGTGGCACAGCGATTATTACGTATGCTTTTTGTGCTGAAAGTCCCAGGTTCGAGCCTGGGGTACTTCTTAATTTTTTTGAAATTTCTTTATTTTTTTATCACGTTTTTTTTAATTTTTATTATTATGACAGGCATTTTTATTTAGTTTCACCTGTCCCATTGTCTGTCTGTAATCAAATCATGCAAACTAAATTTTAAATACTTCCCGTTTGCTTTTTTTAAATTAATTTTATCAAAAAAAAAATACTGCATAAATAAAATAAATAAATAATTATAATTGCATAAGTTGATAAAAAATGCTATGAATTATCTTTACCGCGGCAGTCCCCGAGTGCCACATGTCTTTTTTTTTATTGATAATTCAGATACACGTTTTGGTAATTAACTGTAAAATTTAATACAATGGCATGCAAAAGAATTGTTTATTTTACAAAGCCTTTTAGTGGGTACTCAGAGGGTTGCCGAATACCATACTTTACGTCAAAAAAAAGCGGCCAAGTGCGAGTCGGCCTCGCCCGTGAAGGGTAGTAACATAATATAGAAGTTTTTTTTAATAATCATAATAATAATAATCATATTTGAGTTTATTGAATGAAAGGTAAACTGCGGTTTTAGATTTATGACGTATTAAAAAATACTACTTTCTAGATCTCGTTGAAACGAATTTTTAGTGGAGGTTTGGATGGTAATTAATGTACATGATATATTTTTTTTTAGTTTTATCATTATCCTATTTTAGAAGTAATACACGCATTCTACCATAACTATTCAGTTTATAAAAAAAGGATATTAGAAACGTTTATTCTTCTATTTTTGTGTAAACTTAATGCGGTTCCTTAACTTACCAAGTTTCAACAGTATAGTTCCTATAGTTTCGGAACAACGTGGCTGTGACATACGGCCGGACAGAGATACGTGACCAATCCACAAGGGTTCGTTTTTTGCTATTTGGCTACGGAACCCAAAAAACAACACATCAAGCATCAAGTTGACGCCTGGCATGGTACAACAGCCACTTTGTGGAATCAATTACCGGGTTCAGTTTTCCTGAACCGATACGACTTAGAGACCTTCAAGATTAAAGCCTCTTGGCTGTTTGCCTCCTATTACATTCAAAAGAACAAAAAAAAAATATTATTATACTCATAATGTTTCACACTAGCATTTAAAAGAAGGTTCATTCAGCTTAGAATATTTATACAATCATGTCGGCCATTTGCCTTGACCTTTGAATAATTCTTGTGCTTATATTACTATAACTGTTTTCCGTTTTATGTTTTCGCATCTCCATAAAATGGAAAGGTACCCGACAGTGTATTGGTCTGACCGTCTATCACCACTCAATTTATCAGAAACGCGTATATTGTATCGTACTAAATAATGTTGGAATTATTATACAATTTTAATTAAGCTGGCTTGAGATATATCCAATAGCAAGACCGCAAATAGCAATCATCATAACTTCAGCCGAAAGACATGGAGTATTGCAGTCATCTCTGGTCTGGCGCACCCCAGTATCTGCTCGATCCATTTGACCGCGTGCAACGTAGAGCAGCTCGAATTGTCGGGGACTCAGTGCTCTGTGAACGGCTGGATCACTTGGCGTTGCGTAGAGACTTCGCTTCATTGTGTGTCTTCTACCGCATTTATCACGCCTTCCTGCCGCCGAATTCCACCTTCGCACGACACGCCACAAGTTAGGATATCATCCCCACCATCTGAATGTGTGGCGGTCCTCCACAGTGCCGTTTTCAAGGACCTTTCTCCCTCGTACTACAAAGCTGTGGAATGAGCTTCCTTGTGCGGTGTTTCCGGGACGATACGACATGGGTACCTTCAAAAAAAGCGCGTACACCTTCCTTCATAAAAAGACATCCACTGCTAGACAAAAGCCTCCCCCAAAGATCTCCCTGACAATTGCTCCTGCGCAGCCCTTTCAGTTCCATTTCAGTATTCCAATAAGCCAGAGCGCACTACATTGCATGAATGCTGTTTTTACGCCAAAATGATAAAAATTATCCTGAACTGCAAAATGACAAACGGTGGTGTCTTCTAGCTTTTTTAGGCGATATAACTGAAAAGCTTAACAGCATATATCGAAGCTTGCAAGGTGGAAACAAAATAATTTCACAAATGGGAAATACAATGTTTGCTTTCGAAGAAAAAATAAGTACTTATTACGAAGAACTTCGAAACAAAATACTGCAAAATTTTCCAACCCTCAGAAGTGTTGTTGTGCGAACAAAACTATTTGATAATTTCAAATTATATATCTGCTCTTACAGACGAATTTAAAAGGAGACTTCAAGATTAAGAAAAAATATTACTGCTTGTAGAAAATCCCTGGCATCTAAAGAGGATAATTTTTTCATAGATGCCCTCAGTTTTGGATTGTAAATATGCAAACTTGTTTAACGAGTTGATTGAAAAGAAAAATTATACAACTTAGCAGTTATTTTTAAAGAGAAGAGAGAGAAGGACGCAATTGGCGCTTTCAGAGTTAAAAAAAAATGTATTCGTGCAATATGCAATGCACACTGGATTGATAGCTGCAAGCCACTTTTTATCAAAACGAAAATATCAACACTGACCTCTTTGTATATTCGGGATATGTGTGTATTTGTACATAAACACCCGGAATATTTGACAAAATGAAAGATCACTCTTCTAGGAACACTCGATACCCAAACAAATTACTTGTGTCCAAATTTGAATTGACACTCTGCCAAGAAAATGTTCATTACATGGCGATAAAAATATATAATAAGTTACCCGACCATTTAAAAGACATGACATGTAATAATCTTAAGAATAGGTTAACAACATGGCTAACAAAAAATTGTTTTTATTCAATAAATGACTATTTAAATTTAACGAAAATTTACATAATTATAAAATTTAACATGAATATTACTGTTTTATTGGAATTATAATTGTATCGCTTAGTTTATGGTTAGGTTCAATTTTGTATAAAATAAAAGTTTATACTACAAATATTTGCATGCCTTGTAGGTAGAATAAGAGAAACATAATCTAAATAAAATAAGACCGATTGTAAAACTTACCTTATTCAAATGCAAATTTTGTACTGTAAAAAAAAGTGCTAAAATTCTGCTTACGTTGTTTGCATCGATATATCTTTGGGAATCATCTTATTCCAAAATGAAATGTGCAAAGAACGTATATAGAAACCGACGAACGGATTCTCATCTCGATGACACATTAAGGGTAGGAATGCCAATAATTACGAGCCAGATCTCGATAAAATAATAAAAAATGTTTCCAATATCATCGTTCTCACGAACATGACAATTAAACATAATATATTTTTTATTAACACTCAAATAACAGATGAGATTTATGTTGGTAGCGGCCCGTGCTACACAAGTAAAATCTGAAATTGGCTCAAGAAAAAAAAAGTTTGAGTAGCTGCTCCACACGTATTGTAGATCATATAAATTTTTGAGTTTCAGTTTGACTAAGTAAGGGGGGTACCCCTAAAGGGAATAAGGAAATTGTTTTTTTTTTTTCTGTTTTTGTGTGAAAATATTAATGCGGTTCACAGAATACATCTACTTACCAAGTTTCAACAGAATATTTCTTATAGTTCTGGAAAAAAATGGCTGTGACATACACGGACAGACAGACAGACATTACGAATTTACAAGGGGTCCGTTTTTTGACATTTGGCTACGGAACCCTAAAAACAGTTCAAATATCAGCATATCCAAATTTAAAAATGATGGAGTGTACGTAGTTCAGGTAAGTGCCCCTTAAAAATAAAAAAATTGTGTAACTAACTTCACGTTTTTAATCGTTTTGCTAAATAATTACATTTAATTGCTAAAACTAAATGATCTTGCCTCGTGTTCGCGTCCGTTTAATGAGTAGACTTTGAACATTACTGCCACGAAATAACGTATTAATTAAAATAAATGTTTTAATATTATCTGTATAAGTTAATGTATATATACAACGGCGCTCGGAAATTTTTTGACGACCTTTTAATAGGCGATTGGGAATCTAGTTGTTTGTAGTAGGTAAATGACTTCATATCTATACATATATTATATTATAAAGAAGTAAAGTTTGTCAGGATGTAGGGGGTAATCTCTGGATCTACTGAACTCATTTTGAATATTCAGATCCCAATAGAAAGCTACATTATTTGTTAGTATCATACATATTAACCCAAAATATGAAAAGAATTTTCATGGTAGTCAGATTTGCAAAATAAGTCGGTGAAAAAACGGCCGAACGAAAACGTTTCTTACGAACGCTGCTTTATCTAATATATAAAATTCTCATGTCGCGGTGTTTGTAGTTAAACTCCTTCGAAACGGGTTAACCGATTCTCATGAACTTTGAGTGAATATTGGGTAGGTCCGAGAATCGGACAACATCTATTTTTCATCCCCCTAAATGTTAAGGGTGGTCCACGGATTTTTTTTTAATTTGTTTGATTATGGGTCAGCATTAAAAAATACATACAACTTCAAATTTTCACCTATCTACGATCAACAGTTACTTTTGTATCGGGATTTTAATATCGGCAATACAATGCGACGTTTGCTGGGTCAGCTAGTATTATATAAGATTGTTTTTTTGTGTGATTGGTGTGATTTGTGTGTGATTGTGTTTTGAAGTGAAAACTTCTTTATCATCGTTGCGATTTGAAAGTTGATGAAACGAAGAAAAGCGACAGTAAAAAGAGACAGACACATAAATTCATAAGATTAAACGTGAATGATGAAAATGAGATAGGAAGCATCATACAGTGTTTTGGTACCAGGCGATCATAGTTGAAGAAGAGATTGTTATATGTATGACACGAGTATACCTTAATTAATATATTCTGACGTCATGCGCACTGCGTATTACTACAAAGACACCAGGAGAACATAAATATGGTAGCGGTGATAGTAATGTCTTTCATAGCGGTTGAAATCCTGTGTGTCATCCTAGCAACACGAACCAGGACTTCATATGCAGTTTAGAGGTTCATGCACAATGCAGGTTTCACTTCTGATATGTGTACTTTGTAGTTTGTACGTACGCATTTTTTATAGGTTTATTATGCATGTATTATGTTAGTACTGGTAAATGCGAGCAAAGTCGCCGTTAACAACTAGTATACTATAAATACCTATTTGCCTCACTTTGTCCCTGTATATCCTAGCCAAGATCACCAGGAAACGTAAATGTAATGTTCGATTCAATTTAAGAAGACATCGTCCATTAATTTTGTAAGTACTTTGGATGGTAGCTTTATATTATTTTGGCGAGAAATGCTCTCTGACATATTATAATGGAGGTTGTACAATGCCCTTTCACCCAAGATGTCAGGTATTCTGTAGGTTATGATGAATCAAAGCCCTTTATAGCTGCTATATTCTCATATCTTTAAGGTTCGATATATGTGTTAATTGCAGTCACAAGACATGATTAAAGGCGATGCCCTCCAATCTATACATTTATGTCGCAAATGGCCAGGTGAATCACCCTTTATTTTAGCGTAACCAAAATATCTTAGTCATCCGTTTCAGCGCCGGTATTCCGTAAATAAGAGACAGTGGTGGCATAGTTCTTTATGTTTATATGCTGCTGAATCCTGAGCGGCACTGCATTGTAATGGGCAAGGCGTACCATCAGCTGAACCTCCTGCTCAACAAGCTTTAAAAAATACAACATTAAATAATTAATAAATATATTCCAGTCACGGACGAGTAAAAAAACAAGTACTTCGCGCCGTGATTTTAGCACGTGAAGCACCGTTATGCAAGTGTGTGTGCGGTTACGGGGTATATCATTTACACAATTTTTTCTCCTTTAAGTAATCATATATGGCCACAAATACTTTTATAGTATCATTTTTACACTTTTTCACAACGCACGACGGCATTTTTAAAATATTTCATTGCGACGCAAACTGATCTGTCAGACGATGGAAAATCTCATAATGGCGACCAATCGGCTTGTATTAGTGTATGTGTGTGCGTGTATCGCTCGGGGCTATCTATTTACCGCCTTGTTTTGGTGCTTCACTGTTATGTAAGGTCCTTCTTTTTTAACTCGTCCGTGATTCCAATAAGTTCATAAAAAAAAATCAATAAATAAATATGTGTGGGTATTTATGTACGCACGCAAGTATACTTCTCTGGCGTAACAAAACAAATATCTGTATAAAAATTTTATTCCTCATCAATTCTTCGTAGTATTTTACGTTTGTAGAAAAAACAAAGTTGTAGTTATAAAAGAAGCGCAGATGATTCCTGCGCTTCTTTTATAACGCAACTGGTAGGAATCCATAAACGACAAAGTTCTCATGTGACAAACATAAATATGTTATTAAAATTCTGTTTAAAGCGATACAATAAGAATAATTAACGTATATATGGCGAATAAGATTGCTTATTACTTAAACAAAATTAAAATATAATTTACAAAATGTAAAAAATCTAATTACTGGTTTAATAATTAAGAAATAAGTAACTAAGTAATGATAATATAGTACATAATTGTACTAATTTATTACAATCTTAACCTTCATACTGTCTTCGCGTCAATTTTGACCCAATGACCTTGAATGAAATGAAATGAAGATTTCTCTATGGTTAAATACTTTTGAGATTTGATGATTCATAACTTTTACCAAAGTTTTGAGGTTATTATAGTAAGTATACAATTGTATAGAAATATCTTTAATCTATCCTGCTACATTTTTTTATACGCTCACGGTCCTCGGATCAAACTTCACCAATTCACTGCCGACCGTTAGTTAGTTAGTAAACATTACTGTGTTTCGGTCTGAAGGGCGCCGTAGCTCGGGAAATTACTGAGCAAAATATGAAACTTAACAAGTTATGACTCAAGGTGACGAGAGCACTTGTAGTGCCGCTCAGAATTTTTGGGCTTTTCAAGAATCCTGAGCGAAACTGCAGCGGCAGAGCGTATGAATTACCATCAGCTGAACACCCTGCTCGCCTCATCCCTTATTAACATAAAAAAAAACCTAACGTCGATGACGTCATATCGTCGTTTTGTTACGGTGTGCAAAACAAGCATCACTAGGATATTATTAATAATAATAATAAGCAAAGATTTATTTTGTCATTATTATAGATTGATGTAAAGGTTTTGTGTTGTGATGCATATTATTATTATATTTATAATAATAAAATCAATGAAAGAGGTTAAGTAAAAAGTATTAATTTTTCTGACAATACTATTATAGCGACACAGAACAACAAAATCTACAGAAGTATTAACAACAAAAGTCAAAACTTAACAATGAAATCCGGTAATGAAACTGCAAACCGTACTGATAAAACTGGATGAGCGCGATGGGGTAAAGGGGGGAACGGGGAACTTCACGGTCCAGCGAGGTCTATAGATAATGTGGCTATGTCGTAGACAGGTTTAAGTCAATAATTTTTTGGCATAATATCTGTCATAGTCTTAAACATCTATAAAAAGTCATAATAAAACAAATAACACTTATATTTATTTTCATATAAATTGATAAATTTCGTAAAATTGGTTCCTGGAAATGGATTTACAAATGTCAGAATAGGTAACAATGAAGTTTGAATGGCGAATCGTAGCAACAGTTTTAAGGATGCCATTTACAAACAGCCGACGTTCTGCGGTTCATCTGTCGTACAAAGTATTTGGAGAAACTGACGTGGATCCGGATGAACCACCTATATTTCTCTTCCACGGTCTGCTTGGCTGTAAGAAACATTGGGATGCCTCGGCAAAAACGATGGTTAATGTTATGTAGACGTAGTAGTAGAGAAGTTAGAAGAGTTTATTGAAAGAAGATAGTGTAAGATGAGTTCTTAATGTATGCACAAAACTTTCTATTAGGATAATACTCAATATATTTATTGCTTCTTCTTCTTCTTCGTCGGATTACTCTTCACAGAGCAGTCGTGGTCACGTCGAACAACGAACGATTCTTGCCAGTCATCCCTATCCGTTGCTTCTCTGGCACATGTGTTGAGGGGAGTGTTGGTTAGAGCTTTGATCTGGTCTGTCCAGCGCATAGGGGAGCGTCCTTTTCACCTAATGCCGTTGCCCTTCCCTGAACAAAAAGTCTCTCTATGGCATGCTCTCCACGTCGCGTGGCATGTCCGAAGTATCTGAGGATACGCGCTATGACTATAGATGAAAGCCTTTCTTTCACCTTGGGTTCAAGTATCGAGACGTTTTTGCAGCATTGTGTCCAAGATACTCGCAGCATTCGTCTCCAACACCAGATTTCTAGTGCGTCAATCCTTTGACTCTCTCGTTCTTTGACTGTCCATATTTCGGCACCATATAGTATAGGAAACACTAGAGATCTCACTAACTGGACTTTAGTTGCTTTGATGATATTCATTGCATTCTACAATATTGTATGGTGTATATATCCAAAGTAGTACAGATATTGGAGACCCTGCCGGAAACAGCAATTTTGTAAGACTTAAATGTCTTATTTTCTATTCCTTCGTTAACACATTAATCATTTAACTAAACATGGAATGTTCTTAATAATTTTAATTTTCTATACACAATTAGTTTTTTTATCTCACTTTAATATTATTATTAATTTGTTATAACGGTATCACATAAATATTCATCTACAGAAAAGATTGTTGGTTCTTTCGGACTGCTTAAGCTATCACTATTATTTCCCACTACTATACTTCCTCCCATTAACAACCCAATTTCTCAACATAAGCGAGCAGAGATACGCAATTCGATCATTTTAGAGGCAATCGCCACAAAAATAGACCTGCATGTTTGAAATTGAAACCTTTTACCTGGTATAATTTTTGTTTGACAAAGAGTGCTGACACGAAATAAATCAAAAATAGCAACAGATGGTATGTGTCAATCCTCCTTTTCCCACTACTATGCAGTGATAGTAAGGATATTGTTACAACTTAAATTATGCTTTGCTCAGCGATTGCATTCGTCATCTAAGTCTCAGCATATCTGTTTTGATATCTTGCGCTCATCAAACATAACAAATAGTGTTACTATTCGACTCCAAACAGTCTTGTCGACAAATTAAGGTGCTGCTATGTCATTCATCTCGCCAGCATCATGATAAAAGAATCTCCCAGCCTAGCGAAGCTCTCTAAATAAAGCGGTTCACTCGATTTTATGAAACGTGCATCGATTGATATACTGACAGATGACGGCTATAATCTTGTTAAAACGGAGATAGCCGAAATCCACTACGTTTTACGGCCGTTTTCAATAACCTATCTATCCTTACTTTAACTTACTAGAACTAGACAATTCTATCCTCTTACGTTTAATCACATTTCAATAACCTATCGACAGATAGCATTGAACTATAGTTCTATATTGGAAATAACTATGGATACATAAGATCTTGTCACTAACCTATCCATAACTAGAGATACGTTATTGGAAACGGCCGCTAAGCAACTGTTCGCCCACATTGTAATTAGTATTTCAAACCTATGTCAAATCTCACTGTACGTTTCAACCTAGATTAAATTTAAAGGTAAGTATGACCAGACGAGCTGTTGTTGGTGTGGACCTTCGTAACCATGGCGACAGTCCACACGTTTCTACGCACAGATACAATGATATGGCTGAAGACATTCTTCTACTGTTTGACAAGCTGTCCGTTAAAAAGGCGTCGGTAGTAGGACACGGAATGGGCGGAAGAGCTATTATGTATTTATCGTTATTAGCTGTAAGTAAGTAACCTTTTGGTATTCTTAATAGCTCATAATATAAATACAAAAAGTATTTGAGAAGCCGTCAGCATAGTAGAAATTTTTTATTCTATATTAGATCAGTGTTAAACTTTGACTTCTTTTCATAAGCTAGTAATAAAACCGCTGATAGAAAGCCAAAAGAAACTTCTATCTTCTATTGAGAAGTTTAATGAAATGGGTTTAATTACTATTGTCCTATTCAATAACATTCAGAATTCAAATCGAAATAGATTCATGTCTGCGGAATATGCACTTACAACGTCATTATTTGACAATTCTGCCCTCGAGTGTCTCATTAAGTAGTAAGATACTTTCTCTCGAAATTTCGAGCAACTGATCACCTGCAGACGCAAATCTTATTACAAACTGGTTATTATCATTAAATTCAGATAATACTTCACGCTGGCCCCCAGATTAATGGCCTATTAAGCGCGAGTCCTCTTCAGACAGGACATTTCTATCAGCCCTTATCAGGTACAAACAGGTACAGGTTTAGTTCTTGTATCAGCTACAACAGTTTCCACTTTATCTATCAGGGCTTATAGCTTACTAGCTGACCCGACAGACTTTGTTCTGTTTATAGTAAAAAAAAACTCTTGCGGATGGAATTTTGGAAAATCCGTTCTTAGCTGACCTCTACTCGGTGAAAAGAATATTCCTACCAAATTTCAATTCTACGCCTTATGGTTCCAGAGATATCGTGATGATATCTCTATATCTCTATACGTGGATATCTCTTATTTATATAGATTGACGCTGAAATACTCATACCACTACTGATGTAAATTAAGTAAATTTATATAATTCAGCGCTAAATCATGTAATCATGCCGTGGAGCTAGAAAATTAGTATTAGTATTTAATATTGAGGGAGGGTTCAACATAAATAATTTGAAATAAACTTTTAATGAATCATGTAAGAAAGTATTTCACGAACCCCATGTAAAATAGAAGTAAAAAAAATTTTTAACAAAAAATTTAACCGACTTCAAAAACACGTATTTTTACACAATCTTATTAATTAATCTTATTCTAGTTACGATTATTGTAATTGTCGTTGTTTTATTTTGTTATTTATTATTTTATTTATTGATTTTTAGTGAATTTGAAGTACACCAACCAACGATTTGTCAAAATATGTGTAGATTTACTAAATTTTCAATGCAGCAATGAAAAATCTAAAAATAAATGTAAATGTATAATCCACATACGTATAGCAAATTTAAGACTTTTATGGTTTTCTCATGGATGCCACTGTCAGATCTGGACCAAATTTCAATGGGACAATAAGGGAAGCACCAGCTTTCAAATAAAAAATGTATCATCAAAATCGGTTCACCCAGTCGAAAGTTTTGAGGTAACAAACATAAAAAAGAACCTCCTCCTTTTTTGAAGTCGGTTACAAAGAATAGCGTGATTAAAACAATATAGACCAAACGAAAAAAAACGTTAGTGTATGTCATTGTTAAATTTTGTTTACACGCAAATTTTAGATGCAAACGGCTGGCATTCGAGTCAACAGGAAAAAAGTAAAAAAATCAGAATTGTACTAATTGGCCTAGACATATTTAAATTAGATAATAACTAGCAGATATTTTCTGTAGTCCACAGAATTCAATGATAGTCATTTAATCGTCGTTGGCAATGAAGCAACATGATTTACATAGCGGTATCAATGTCTCTAGCGGAGATCAATAATAATTTGTTTGTAGATAGAAAAACCTTACAAATGTAGGAAGATTCGCTCATCAATAATATCTCACATCGTGCTGTGGTCACAGGAAAACATCCAGATTGATAAATTCGTGTTATGGCTTTCATGAAAACGCTCACGAGGCGTTGTGGTAGGGTGGTTGTGGCAACAAACTGCGCACAATGTTTACACGCTGTACTATGGGGCGACCAAATAGTTTAATACCTTTTATTAAAATGAGTTGTTAGAGTCACCATTCAGGCTAGATTAGTCCAAAGACTCCTCCGTCTTCAGTACAAGTTCCCCCGCGCCGCGGTATACCGTAGATCGGCGCCATTTTGGCGCGCGCGCAGCATTTATTTTAGCGCATTTATCTTACGTGTAATAATAGATAACTTATAATTAGGATAATATGAGAGAATATATGAGAAAACTATTGAAACAAGCTATAAGACCATGCAAAATAAACTATCTTATAAAAAAAATGAGAGTCAGAACTTGGTCAGGGCGCAGTGTGCCAAACGACACTTCCGATTTTAGTGTATATGAAAGATCTAGTGCCAAATGGCACTACTCAATTTTTAGAGGTTTGATTAGCTTGTGTACATAAATTATCAAATGCAATAAATAATAAAATTAATAAATAAAATAAAGGCATTTATTTCTGGCATAATGAGACCCATAGTTATAAAAAATATTAGACACTGTAAAGGGGTGCCAAGTTAAAAGAAACATTAATGTAACTAAAACTATATATTGCATATATTCGTGCAGTCATTTTTTGTTCTTGTCCATGTGAACAGAGATACTCATAGCTTGCTGCGAAAACGTTATCCGCAGCTGGCAGGTGTAGTGTTTCTCTCCCTCTGTATACATTTTCAACATAAGTTACTGGTAAACATAACCTTCAAACGTGTCTGTGTTTGACAACTGACAGAAATGACAGATAGTCTATGGATGAACAGTGCTGCCAGTCGTTAAAGTAAATTACCAAATAAAGAAAAAAATAAAATCTGTGACCGGATCAGAATAAAAGGGGGGTGCTCATGTCTCTCGACTTGCCATGCCCTTTTACTTGTGCTCATATAAGCTCTATGGCGTTGTATTGGCAGTGATATGTAGGAATCCTCAGGACGATATGACCATATTCTCCTGCCATTTCACCGATCACAGACCGTTTTGGATTCTTTTTGGTTTTTAATACTTTTATCGTTCTATTTTTAACATAGGATCGTCCACATTTTCTCTAAATTTGCGTATCCAATTATTAATTTAATGTTCCTTATTGACAATATGGCGTTGGCATTTTGTCAATTTGCCGAGAGTGGTAGATCAGGTTATCAGTAAAAATTATTGTTGGTTCTTCCAATGATGAATTCTTGAATTTTATAACTACCTAGGTAATAATATTTTTTAACAACGTGTATGCGTTATTATATATTAAATACTAGCTGACCCGGCAAACGTTGTTTTGCCACATAGAGTTAGACCGTTTCTTGGACATAGCAACGTTACTCCTTATTACATCAGCTAGCTGCCAATAAAAGTCCCGTCAAAATCGGTCCAGCTATTTCAGAGATTAGCCGGAACAAACAGAGAGACAAAAATTTTAAAAAAAATATTTTGGTGTAAGTACCCTATATATATTCATATACATGTAGTAAAAAACGGATATTTCAATATTACAAACAGACACTCCAATTTTATTTATATGTATAGATGACTCATATATTTATACAAGTGCGAATTAAGTAATAAAATGTAGTACTATTAATAATGTTTAGATATAATTTATTATTATAATTAATTTAGATTCATATTCTAAGTTTCATGGGAACATCATTTGGCATTGTTATTGATTTTATTAATTTTCTTAAAAAACCTGTTTTGTGTTTTTTTTTAAATGGCGGTGAATAGTTAGTATGTATTTAAATGGTAACGTTATTAATTCTCTAGACATCACTTAAAATTACTATTTTTATCAATCACGTGTAGCGAACGAAAAATCACAAACAAAATAAGAAGCGACAGGGCTTTGCAAACAGAAACAACTGAAGTGCAAGCAATAAGTGGCGGTCAAATATCACAAAAATATTGAATGTTTTGTTGCTCGGGAAGACTCTCTTGTTCATAAGCATTTACTATTAATAGTGCCTAATGGCATCTCCAATAGAGCCAACTCATAGTTGAGCCCTGATGTGTGCTCATCACCTGGCGCCAGTCCCAACGCCAATGTATTTATGCTTAGATCATCAAATACGTCTAGATTGACTATGACAGCTGTGAAAACGACATAATAAATTGAATTTAGAACTAAGTGGTCTAGATGAAGAAAATGTGGATCATTTGTTCTTCATTTGTCTTTTAATGCAATCCTCTTTATACATTTTTATACCTGCTGAAGTACCCCGCCAAACTTCCTTTAAATGTCTCCTCTCCCTAGTTTTCACTCCTTTTGTAAATATTTTGTGTAAATATATTAAAAAGAATAAGATTAATTATATTTGTGCATGTCCCTTTTTAGTCTAACAGCTTGTATATTTGTTTCAGGTACAAAATAAGAAAATAAAACTTGTTTATATCTTTAGCACCGATCACTACCAATGAAATTAGAATACAAAAATTCTCTAAGCTTGGTGGTCTACTTTAACGTGACATTGTCAAACTTGTGGTATACCTTCCGCAGGAGCCATAGTAGGAATAATAGAATAGAATAGAACTAACCTCTATTTTGAGCAGTTCACGCACACTAACACAAAATGAAATACGAATCGCTAGTGTAAGAACTTATGTTTGTTTTGATTACGATAAATTGTCTGGAAACAGGTGACTTTGGATAAAAAATCAATACTTTTGGGATAATATAAAAATTTTTTTGAGTCGAACTTGCAGATTATATTGAAAACGTTAGGTGAAAAGTAATACGTACGCGTGGAAGCTAACACCTGGATTTATATGTTAGTTACGGCTTTGGCAGCAAGACACACTACACCTAACCAAAGTGTTATCTATTGTAAATGGGAATCCGTATATCACACCAAATATGTTTGAAAACAATAAAATCACAAATATACTATTCGCAAGCTAATCGTCAACCAAATAGAGCTGAAATGAATGAGAAAAAGAGCTGTCATGCTCTTTGTTTGTTTCTCTCAAAGTTGACATTGAGACAAACAATAAAATGGGTTATGCGATAGAGATGCAAGATCAATAGCTTTGTCCCATTCTATCTCAGCCTTAGTTGTATATCGCTTGCCCTCTCTATTTGTTATGAAGTTATCGACGCTACTTCTGTAGTGTCTAATTTCTTCTCTCTTTTAATTCTGTAATTATAAGGCTATTTCGGATTCAAAATGTGGAAGTTAGTAAAAGAATTAATTTTTATTTTTAAATTTCAAGCCTGATAGAATATCCGGGCTTCTTGTTGTGGATATATCTCCGGTGTCCTCGTGTATACATTTCACCGAGCATATGCTAAAAGTAATGATGGCTATGGCAGAATTTTCATTCAAGAAACAAAGCAAAGTTGACGAAGCGAAGCACGAAGTCATGAGAAAGCTGAAAAATGTTGTGAGCGATGAACTAATAATGGACGCAGTACTTTCAAATGTTATTAAGAAAAAGGAGGGTAATATTGGCTGGCGATGCAATGTTGAAGTGATGATCAAGGATTATCGTTATATCGCGACATTTCCAAAATATCGAAACAAAAAATTCTTTGGGCCAACACTTTTTCTTGGAGGGCAGCTGTCTGAATACATTCCGTACGTACCAACATTATAGTTTATTTACGTTCTTCAACGCGTTATTCGGATGTAAACAATCCCTACTAATATTATAAATGTGAATGTAAGTTTGTTTGTTACGCTTTCACGCCTAAGCAACTGAACCGATTTTGATAAAATCTAGTACAGAGATAGACAAGAGCTTGGGAAAGGCTATCTTGTATCGTGAATAACAGGCTTGGCGGGTTGGAAATGGGAGTTTGTATGATAGTTCGCCATTATCGAAGATAACATCATGGAACTTTGTATTTAGGAAAAGGGAGATGAATGTTGTATAGTTGGTAGCTTAAAAATGTACTAACAGCAGTTTGTTGTGTATTATTTTCAAAGTGAGTATATTAAAAAATACCTACCCAAAGTTACTATTGCACGCGCACGAATTCGCGGTAGCTAGTAGTCAATATACAAAACTTTGACTTTTATATATACCGCGAATAATGACGTCATAGCTTACAACAACAATCAAGCTCTCCAATTGTTTAAGTTCTTCAAATTCCCACTGGCCAATAGCGTCGCTATTTCAGTAATTATTTGAATGTCGCAGAAATTATTGCTATTTAAAAAATAGTCTTGCTTAAAATTCAATTATGATTTACAATATTGCAAATTGCAAGTCAAGTTCGTTAGGTAAAGGGTAAAAATCGGACCATATTTTCATAATTCATATTGGCAATTAAAAACTAGTTGTGTATTAAACACTAGCCCCCTTATTCATAATGGTCCGCTAACTTTAAACAGCCGCTTAGAAGTGTTTTTTCTCATTCTGACTTAGGTCAATAGAAGAAGACAGACTGAGTAGGTATTAGCAATGCTTTAAGTTAGCAGCCTATTATGAATAAGGGGGTAGAAAGATAGCCTTAGTCGACGCGGCGTGTGTCATTTTAGTTACGATTGTTGACAGCAAAAAAAATATATTACACATTTCCTTCTAGACTATTGAATATTTACATAAGTGCTTTCTATTTAATCAATAGAAGCAATTGCCAATGACACAGCAGGCAGCATTATGCCAACTCAATGGACTCCCCTAGGTAGCTCTAGGACACACATGCTTATTGTGCGCTATTATTGTAGGCAAAGAATATAAAATCCGCAAAATCAATTAAAGAAATAGGGACTCTTGCGGTCATACAAAAGGTGTACTCATTCCAGATCGCACGGCGCAACTAAGGTACATTTCTATACACCTAGAAGTTGCCTCTCTTGCTATCGCATTACTCTAACCTCTTCTGACGAAATTAGGGTTTACTTCTTTACCTAAAAGTGTACTAATAAGGTCATGTTATAAAAATCAAACCAACATCAGCTACATCATATATAAGAAGACCACGAAATAGTCAAACCTACTTAGTATATATGAATGGTAATTTCATTAAAATAATAATCACTTTAGATTGTTTCAGCGTCTTAGGAAGCTTAAAAAAATTAAATTCGATCGCAATGACCTTTAATATGCATTGCTTTATTTATGTTTCTTTATTTTTAAAATATTGGTCGGAACTGTGACAAGTAGGTGACAACACAGCGCGCGTGCGTCTCTGCTCGCTCATGACTCATGAGCCCCGACTGGCTACCTTACTCTGTAGGTCTACTCGCAAAATCGACAACGATATATACGGAACGATCCGACAATAGCACGAATATATCGCACCTACCCTACTCTAACAAATGTTCGTATTCCATATCGTTTGTCGTAACAACATCGTAACCATAGACTAATATTTTGATTTTTTTACGATGTTAGTGTGAATGAATTATGCGCAAACTATGTATAATCTGTGCTATGTCGCTGCTAAGTGTCAAAAGTCAAAACATAGCTTTAGATAGCTTTAGATTAGGACCATGCCAGACTCTACACCACCAATTTGCATCGTTTACACAAAATGTAAATCTTCCAAAATTATGTAATCAATAGAATATGACCATTTAAAATTGAAAAAATATTACAAAACTTGCGGATAATAAAATGAAAAAAAAGTAACTCAACCCTTCTCGTCGACTTCCTATTTCTCAGGCGGCCATTTGCATTACTTTCTACGCATACACGATCAACAAAATGACTTAAATTACTTGGTAATTAATCCTGTTGAATAGTAAATCACATATAATTATTTTAATTTTATTGATTAAGTATGTATATTGTATGGCAAATATATCTATACAACTTGAAACGATAATAGCAACGACAGCTTAGAAGGTGTCGTTGAGATTATCGTAAGAGTGACGTTTGATTGTTTGTCGAATTCGAATATTCGTCTGTGACATTTTCAACTAAGAGTAGGGTTAGACCGATAATATCGAAATATGTTTTGTTCGTAAATTGAATACGATGTAACTAAGAGTAGGATTCGACACGACCAATGCCACGAAATATCGAATACTCCTAAAATCGATAATATGGATAGGTCGCCGCACGTACTTACGATTTCGCTACCTACACGGGAAGTGAGACAGGCCTGCTGCAGGTATTAATTTAATGTACCTACTTCAAATTGACGTAAGGTAATCCAGTTCATATTTTGTGTTAATTTGGACATGTACTTTACGGATATTTTTTGGATATGTACGGTTACCTTTTACATTTATTTTTGTGTCTTAGGTGTATGTATGTTACCACAACAATTTGATGTCACAAAATGTGTTGAATGATAAACGAATATGTATACTAAATTATTGCAAGAATTTGGCAATGAAGAGGTCAATTAAGAATAATTTGCAAGTGAATGAAGGTTATCTTTTTAGTAATTCGAATGTTTAAGTGGTGACTGGTGAATCTATCTAACTGGTCGTAACGGAGTACGGACCAGACTTGACCGGTGCGCGGCGTGCAGTAGTGCCATGTGACATGTCGCTATGTACGATGGTTTGCAAACCGGTGAAATAATGAGCAAGTCACATGGCTATTGAACAAACTATATATTTATATAATAATTACTTTCCACTTTTTAAAGCGTGTTTTAGGTTTTCAGCTATTATTAACTTTTTCAGTATTAAAAAATGAACAGTAGGATGTATTCATAATTCAGTTAGGTCAATTTCGTTTTATGACGTATGAGTAGCTATCGATAATTTTTTAATTAACCTGGTTGTCCTATTTGGGATACAAGACTAAGGTTTTGAAAATATTTTATTGTCATCGGTCCTTGATATGTGTGCAAATTCTTCAAGTAAATCGGACGGTTTGAAGTTGGTGATTATCAGGTGCTAAGGTTCTGTTACAACACAGATATATACCCACGTCATACAGGCGAAGCATAGATATATATGAAAATAGGAAAATGTATATTTCTTTCATATTCTTATGTATATTAAATGTATATTATTTCAAAGCGTATCAAATTACCCAAGCCGGATAATATTTTACCCTCTTATTCATAATAGACTGCTAACTCAAAGCATTGCTAATTCTCACTCTGTCTTCTTCTATTGACGACATTTTTCGATTGGAATTGAGTTCCATGCTTCGACAAAAGCTTCGTAGAGATCTTTTTTACTGGAGTTGCGTTTGTTTGGAACTTTATTTTTAACGATATACCACATATTTTCAAAAAGGCTTACACCCAGACTATTTGCAGGCAAGTCTAAGACGGAAATACGCTGTTCCCTAATAAGATATTTGACACTGTTGGCCGTGTGTTTAGGATCATACCATGAATGATCCAGCCCCAGGTTACAGGCAAATGGTCGTCAAGGTAGGGAATAATTATGTCCTATTTTTTGGTACTGAAAATGATTCTTCAATATTTCGAAAAGGTGCAACTCCACATACGGAAAAACATATTTTGTTTTTACAGCCACCGTGCTTAAATATGTATTTATAAATGAAAGCATTGTTTATTAGACGTCTAACACAGCGCTTTTTTTCATTCTTGTACCGTCCAATTAACATATTGTTTCTCTAATAATAAACGCTTCTCTCGGTGTTGCGTGGTAAGAAGCATTCCCTTTAGAGAAATCTTCCCAAACAGTCAAGCTTCCACTAATCTTTGGCGTACCAGTTTTGACGAGACGTTTCTGGGGTCATCAGGCGGAAAACCTTCATTTTTAATCTGGTTGGAGACTTTAAATGGGTCATGTTTAGCAACACTTACGGTTAACATATCTTCTCTGGTCATTCTAAGAACATTTTCAATAGTTCCGTGTCTTCTATAATGGTCAATATCATAAAAAACTTTCCTTACAGAACATTTAAAATGGTCAGCTATTCTCCTATACGTCCACTTTTGATCGAAATGCAAAGTAACAATTATCTGTCTAGTTGAACCGCCAAAACTCTATTTGTGCCCATTTTTAACAAAACTTATTGTACACAAAATTCCAATGTGATGTTCATTTGCCGCCAAATCCGTATAAAGGCAAAGAAAGAAGTTTTTTTTTAAATTCCAAAATGGAACAAACCATGGCTGCTTATCTAAATCGTTTCTAATTATCCATCCAAGCGGTCAGTAACATAAAATACACGTAGAAAAGTTTAAACGCTTTTTGTGATTAAAGGTTACATATAATTTGGTTTTTTATATATTTTAAGATTATTTTAATTGAGTGGCTATGTTCTTGCCTTATCATTTATTCATTTTTGGGATTAACGTATTTTTTCACGAATATTGCACGTTGATTTTATACTTCCAGAATTCATATGAAGTGTTTGTAATAATATTATAATATAATAATGATAGTTTGATGCTAGACAATTATATTATTTTATTTATTTGAAAAATAGCCATAGAAAATAAATTAAAAGATTATTAATTATGTGTACTACACACGTCGAAACGAAAGTTATCTTTCTAGGGTTTTCGGTTCCAACATACAATCATATGTACCACAGCTTGTAAAGTCTACAACACAATGAACACAGAAACCTAACGCGGATGGTCGAACGCTCGAAGGCTTAACTTTCTAATAATTTATGTTAATATATATGTTTCATGTTTCATTTTAGGCCAGATGATCTAACTGGTATACGAGAGCTATATCCTCGCGCTGTCATCTCATATATTCCACAATCTGGACATATTCTGTATTTAGAGGATCCGAAGACTTTCTTGGAAATATCTATAGCGTTCCTCAAAACGATACGTAGCATGTAGGACCGTCTTATGAAGTAAGTTTATATCAAAGTTATTTTGAGAGCTACGTACTAAAGAACTTAGTTAAGGATTGGTCTCCGCTGCGCTCCAACTAGATACCGCCCAATACGACGCTCAAGTGGGTGCGTACTCGAGGCAAACTCGAACAATATGTGACGTTGACGTGCCAGATGTTCTGTTAAACTTTGCTAATACTTGAACTAAAATACCTGGTTTCTTAGTTAAATTTTGTAAAATTAATACTTTACAAATTTAGTGATCACATATCATCCGTAAGTATTTTGTATTTTAATAATTTCAATGTAAAATAGCACAAAGCGCATGTTACAAAATTTGAATGATGTCATTGAGTGTCAAGATGCCACGCACACAAGCATCTAATAGTTGCCGTAATAAAAAAGCTGCGGTAACTAGCGGAGACTAATCTATAATCTAAGAACTTCCTATTAATTTAAATATACAAAATATTCTTTAAGTCGAACTTTATATTTATTAATATATATGGTCCAACCACAGAACAGATTTTTTTTCTCTTCCGAGGGTCCAACCTACCTCAAAATTATTGACATGAAATGAATTTTTATTGACGTAAAACATGGCGTGATGTGTCAATTGATCGCAAGAAAAGGTGTTAAAAGATATTTACGCGCATCAATTATGAGGGCATGGAATGAGTTTAATATGTTTCACGATTGCTAAATTACATTCGAGACATTTTATTCATATTATAACGAGAACTGCCGTTGACTTGGCCTACAAAGTTCACGGCAAAGGGAGTTTCAACAACGATACGCCCGTTATTGTGATACATGGCTTGTTGGGTATGAAGAAGAATTGGGAGAGTGTATCGAAAAATATAAATGAAAGTATAAATCGGAGTGTTGTCGCTGTAGATGTCAGAAATCACGGTCATAGTCCGCATACAGCAACGCACACATATCCGGAATTAGCAGCTGATATTTCCAAGCTTATGGAGAAATTGTCCATTAAACGGGCAGATATAATTGGACACAGCATGGGTGGCCGAACCGGTATGGCTCTGGCCTTGACCGAGGTACAGTATCAACAAAGTTTCATGAACTTTTAACCCGTTATTATTACATTGAACTTTAGTCATATTTAAGTGCTTCATTTTCAATTCCTCATAATTTTTATGAGTTGTTTTACCTCGAGTAAACAATAATGGCGAAACACGTTATTGTTGAAAAGTAAAACCAAAAAAAAAGTGTATAAAGTTTACTATGCGAGGCACTAAAGGGTTATATACGAGGTGGACGCGCAAACTTGTATCTTCTTAAATTGAACAAGGTTCCTTAAAAAATATGTAAATATATCTTTATATATATAATTCTTGTGTGCGTGTGTATGTCACTAAACTCCTCCTAGACGGCTGGACCGATTCTAATGAAACTTTCTGTATGTATTCAGGTGGATTCGAGAATGGTTTAGATTCACAATTGAACTACCTCCTAAACGGCTGGACCGATTTTGATGATATTTTTGTGCGTTCCAGTGAATTTGAGATTGGTGTGTGTCTTCAGGTGGATTCGAAAATGGTTTAGATTCACAATTAAACTACCTCCTAAACGGCTGGACTGATTTTGATGACTTTTTTGTTTGTTTCAGTGAATTTGAGATTGGTTTAGATTCTTAATTCCGCCCATATAATATAATTCTCCTGCTCATGTGTATGTTAGTGAACTGCTCCTAACGGCTGGACTGATTTTTCAAATTTAAAACATGTGTACAGGACAACGTCTGTTGGGTCCACTAGTACCTATATAATATACTAAACTACAATAAAAACATGACGTTGTTTCCACGGTTACATAAATACACACATCAAAAAAGTCTAAGCAACATGTACTAATTTAAATTTTAGGATGGTTTTTTCACATTATAACGTTGTATTTTATTTTTTAAATAATATTTTTAGGGTCCTATGATGTAAAAATAACAGCTGTTGTCTTTATATGTTCTTTTAATAACAAAAATTTACAATATTAGAATATACTGCAGAAACTAAGGCACATACGCAACTAAACAATTTTTTAACAAAATGAAATTTCTAAACAAAATGAATTTATTGTGAAAGAATAGGATAATTTAATATAAAGTATGGCCTCCTCTGCTATTCAGAACTTGTCGGCAACGATTCTTCATTGAATTAATGAGACTGTTTATGTCAAATTGCGGTATTCGCTCCCAATGGAATTGTAGCAAATCCTTCAGCTGTTGGGTTGCTGTCACTCCGTCCTAGTCCATCAAAACACGTCTCTGGAGCATGTCCCATGCGTGCTCGATGGGGTTGAGGTCTGGCGATTGTGCAGGCCAGGGCAATACCTGGAAGTTCTCCGTTGCCAAGTATTGACTGGTTCGCGAGCTGTATGTGAACGCGCATTGTCATTTATTAACGTAAAATCGGAGCCAAAGGTTTATGCAAATGGATGGACAGCGTTCATGTTTCCATTTACAAAAACGAGCTCCGTTCGCCTGTTATTCATAATACCCGCCCATACCATAACTGTTGAGCCGCTGTATGGATGAACTTCCTGAATGCACCTGAGTCTTTCAGTATTTCCGGGCCGACGGTACACTCGCACCCTTCTTGTATCGGGCCTAAACCCGAATCGCGACTCACCGGAAAACATAATTTTATCCCATTGTTCCTGGGTCCATGTTCTGCGTTCTCTACACCATTCATTTCGACGAGCGCGATTTCCGTGACGTATCGGTGGGCACCTAATTGGGCGTCGAGCTCGTAGGCCGTAATCATGCAATGATTTCGCACAGTTTGGGGACTTACATCAACACCACTTGAATTTTGTAGCCTCAAACTTATATCTCGAGCGGTTAACATCGGCTGGCGTCTTGCAGTGAGTGGTATGTACCGGTCTTGGCGTGGTTGTACTCCTTTTACGGCCTGAATGCTGTTCAGCGGGTTTCCTTGTATTATTGTAATATCATGCATGTTGCTTAGACTTTTTTCATGTGTGTGCGTGGGAATTTCAACCCTATTAATGCCTTACGACTGACATCTTATTGTCACAAAGGTTTTGCAAAGTTATACATGCAACTACTCGTTCAATCGCTTACACCCAAAGATATATTATTATAAAGGTGCCCCTCACCAAATTTTTATGATATACATATTTAATACTTAAGGCCGGCAGTACATCTCTTGACACTTGACACTTCCCAGCCCGTGAGTCTCTTACCCCCTTGCCCCCTTTCATATAAAAAAAATACAGGGGCACGTGACAAAATCAGCGTAGCAATTGTGTCCACACGTCCGATAACGCTGCAGTTGCTTTGCTTCTTTTGGATGAGAGAATGAATTGCGGCGATGAGTTAATATCAGTAGACCCGCAAGATAAATTTCTTATTCCTTGAACTACGTGAAAAACATTTATATTGACATTATATTCAATTTATTGCAGCAATCAAAAGTTAATCGCCTAGTCGTGGTGGACATATCTCCAGTTTCAACTGCAGGTGTTCTAAACAATTTCTTTCCGAAGCTAATTGATGTCATGATCTCCATCGACTTCCAAGATGTTGAAAACATCAGCCAGGCACGATCTAAGGCTAAAGCAGGGCTCGTTGCATCGGGGATTGTCGAAGCCGACACGTCTGGATTTCTTCTCATGAACGTTGGGTTCAAACCGGATAATACCATAGGTTGGCTATGCAATCTACAAGTCCTGAAGGATTATTTTACGGATATAGCAAACTTTCCTAAGGATTTACTCACGAAGAAATTTGACCGTCCAACTCTTTTTGTTGGCGGAGGCGAATCAAATTATATTCCGTTAGTATGGCTTACTATAAAGATAAATAACTGTAATAACAAAAATTAACTTAAATTAAATTATGTTAATTTTTAAATTAAACTAAACTAAAAAGAGGGTAATGATTTTTTTAAAGTTAATTTAACAAATTGTTTGGATTTGAAAAAGCGACACCTCAAGTCATTTTCCCCATAAGCAAATATCCCCAATATTAAACAGGTATATATATATATTAAACAGGTTATCAACTGTAAAGTAGATCCTGTAGATGAAGCCACAACCTGAGAGTTGCACAAGGCATACAAGAATTATCAACGATATTTCACTCGAACGGTTGGCTCAGTGGAAAGAGCGCTCGCACAGAACGCTAGAGGACGCGGGTTCGAGTCCCGCTATGTTAAATTTATTACAAATGATCAGTCCAGAAACTTTCAGGATGACCTACTTCTACTATATAGTAGAAGTAGGTCATCCTGAAAGTTTAATTATATAATTATACTATAATTAGATATAAATACATATTTTAGCATATTTAAAGTATAATATTATGATATATGTATTATGTAATATCATATTATAATAAAAATGTGTTTGTCCAACACACATAGGAACAGATAACGCGCGAGTTGAATGCAGAGTTCAGGAATGGGATAGTCATGTGACCTAATTATAATTGATGACCATAATCATGAGTGTCGATAAATTTTAAAAATATTTCAAGATTACCATTTTTTACCACTAGGTTATTTAAATTATTCTATTAATTTTGTCATAATTTTATCCTAATAGTACAGGATCCCTGGTAGTAGCTTCTTTTTGACGAGATGTTGGAGAGGGATAAAACCTTACCTTTTTTGGACAAATATTTTTTTACGTTATTTACATAAGTAATAAGTATCTCGATAATTAACAAAGAATAATTCGGTTAGTAATATATTTTTTAATTCGTCAAATCAACATATTTCGTCCTTATTATTAATTTGATCTAAAATTTTCGTTCTGTCTTTCTTCGACACTCATGTCCAAAATATTTTACTTATCGCCATTTCTCGTGCTTGGCGATGAATAAAAACTCGTTTTTGGAAGGGAGCTTGATGGACTTGGAACAGCCTAAAATCCAAAAAGTTACACGGGATCGCAACAACGTATTTACGCCATAGCACGGTAAGCGACGACTACGGTACAACACTACACTGCATGCGTGCGGACAGCGGGAGGAGATGTTCCCGCTCTTTACCCCACGACTGCATTAAACTCGCGCGCTAACTGTAGGTTTTTTTTGTTTTGGAAATCAAGCAATTTTGATACAGTCTGAAATCGAAAAGCTTTACACCTTCACACGAAATTGTGATACCCGGCTAGATTGTATGCTAGGTTATCCCTATACATACAAAATGATCATAATATTATGACACTGGTTTACAAACAATTGAATGAACCTTGTCCATTATTTATAAGCAATGTAATGCATGTGTGTGCTTTATTATCATAATTGTGTCAGTAATATTAATCTTTAACCTTATATGCGCTTTGTTCTATAATAATAGGGGTTAAAGTATGAATTTGCCATTTTATTGTAAATAGGTACTTCGAATTGACATAGAATCTTCATGGCTTAAGATTTTTGAGTGAAACTTTTTTCAAATGTTACCTATGCAGCTCTTCTTTTAAAAAACGTACAACATTCGATTATCATCTTTCAGTTGTTTTTTTTATTTAGCTTAGACAAGAAAGATGGATACTTCCAAAGTACGAGTGTCTTTTTGAGTTCCGACGCGAAACTTACGCGGCAAAAACAGCTCGCAATATGAATGTTGCGTTTGGAGTGTGGACTGCTAGTGAACGCACCATCCGGTTTAAATGCTTTCGTGATGGAAACTTTGATTTGAAGAACGAACCAAGTTGAAGAACGCCCACACAGGAGAATATCGATGAATTGGAAGCCGATCCGAGCCAAACTTCCCAGGAATCAGCGGCATGATTTAACGTTACCTTACCAATAAAATTAACTTAGGTAACTATTTGCGACACATAAAAAAAATGAAAAATGTGTTTCCTTGTTGAATCGATACAGAAATGAAGGAATATTGAATCGGATTGTGACATGAAAAGTGGATTCTTTAAGATAACCGTAAGCGAAAAATGCAATGGCTGACCCCACGTGAAACGCCGCAACAGTGTAACTGTTTGGTAGTCTCAGCGTGGTGTTATTCACTATAGCTTTCTCCGATTTAGTCAAGCACTAACGGCAGATGTCTACTCTCCCGAACTCCGAACAGTGATAGCAAACTAGCAGCGAAGCAGCCCCGACTCATGAATCGATAGTATTCACCATTATTGCTCCATGATAACGCGAGACCTCATACAGCACGAGAAACGGTCTTCTCTACAGATTTACAGTGCAATCAGAAAGCATACATCACCCTCCGTATTCGCCAGACTTTGCTCCAACGGACTACCATTTTTGTCGTGATTTGGACAATTTTTCACACAATTTGTCGAATCTAGATCACCACAATTCTATTGCCAATTGATTTGAAGAACGAACCACGTTGAAGAACACAGGTGTATATCGATGAATTGGAAGCCAATCTGAGCCAAACTACCCAGGAATCAGCGGCATGGTTTAACGTTACCTTAACAATAATATTAACTTAGGTATTTGCAACACATAAAAAAAAACAGAAAGCATTCATCACCCTCCGTATTCGCCAGACCTTGCTCCAATGGACTACCATTTTGGTTGTGATTTGGACAATTTTTCACACAATTGTCGAATCTAGATCACCACAATTCTATCGCCAAGGCAACAATGTACAGATAATAACAGTTAAATATGTTCATTAAATTTAATATGTTAGTATGTTAAATTAAAAATCGAAATTCAATTTCGTCGTGGTGTCGGTGTCGTTATTGCGCATTAATATATGTAGCATATTTTGTTAAAAATTTTGATGAATCTTTATATGAATTTTATATTCATTACGATGATTGGTTTTTAGCATAATATTGTGACTGGTACATATTTCATTTTATGTACTTGTTGAAGGCCCATCCGTCAAGCGCAAGAATTAAGTACCTACCTAATGGAAGAGCTTTTTGCTCTCTCAGCATATCTCAGCACACCATTTCTATCCAACTTGTCGTTAATGCTTTAATTTACATTAAAGTAGTTATTCTATGGGAATCAATTTTAAGAATATGAGAAAATGACTTTTATTATTTGCACCTGAAATAAAACTAATGTAAAGATATTTTGTTTCGTTATTGAGACATTATTATAGCTCTTTAATATATGTTTTACAGAAACCTCCGTAACCCACATTTTCCAGACTCTCAGGAGGGTTATGGCTCTTTTCGTTTCGTTATCTTTGAATATTTGTGCAACAAAGATTAAAACAGCCTTAATTCAATTTCAGACATGAAGATTTACCGGGAATAAGAAATCTGTTTCCAAATGTCCAAGTTAAATACGTGGCTAATGTGGGCCATAATGTTCACGCTGAAGACCCAAAATCCTTTCTCAACATTGTCATACCATTTTTATCTAAATCTTAGAGAAAATATTATTATTTTATTTATTCTATACCTATGTAATTTTGTACGAATGGTTGCATGTAAGATATCATTATATTTATTATTTTGGAATAGAGTGGTTTTGTTGTTTAAATACATAGAAATCTAAAGGTTATGTACCTAAATTAAAAAGTATAATTTGGCAGGAGTAAAAGGTAAAAAGCAAGCTGATAGGGTCCCAGATGATAACGATAGTACTCTTATTAAAGATAGTGGTATTTTTCATGAAATTAATTATAAATCAAATAAAAAGCTTAAACGAAATGTGAAAATTGGCCGTTGACAAACAAATTGTCCTAGTAATTGCCATCCCACTGTTATCAGTGCCCAGTGATAATCAACCTTTGTTTTTTTAGAGTTAATGACGGCAATCGTGCCAATAATAATAATAACAGCTCTGTGGCTAGTAAAAACTCCCTGAGAAACTGGGGAAATATCATAAAATCTGCTGCTGATCACAGGCTATATATACATCGAATAAACGACATTGATACCTTTAATTTTGGGACACTTTCTCCAAAACATTCCGAATTTGGACGTTCCAATTTTCTTTTGATGGTACCCATGTCGTATCGTCCTGGAAACACCGCAAAAGGAAGCTCTTTCAACAGTTTTGTTGTTGGTGGAAGAAAATTCCTTGAAAACCGCACTGTAAGGAATGGCGCATATCCTGATGGTTGTGATGATATCCTAATTTATGGGGTGTCGGCAAAAGGTGGAAATCGGCGGCAGGAATGGGGTCCAACAGCTCTTCAGACCATTGCCCGAGATAAATTCGGTAGAAAGCAAGTAATCCATTTACAGAGCACTGGATACCGACAGTTTGAGCAGCTCTGCGTTGCACCCGGTCAAATGATCCCCTGATAACGGGGTGCGGCAGACCAGAGATGACAGCAATACTCCTTATTATGTAGCCGGACCTACACTTTGTAGAGCGCTAGAATGTGGTCTGGCTTGAATTATAGCCGTGCTCTATTTATGATGCCTCAGCTCTTTGGAGCCAATTTGGCTTTGCCTTCCAGATTTGGCAATTGCTCAAGATTTCGAGACCCGTTTTTCCGATTACGCATTGATGGAAGCGTTGCCGAAGAACGGACAAAGTCAAAGTCAAATAAACTTTATTCAATTTGGCTTAAATTAAGTGCATTCGAATCGCCACTAGAATAAATATCTCTTTTAAATTACTGAGTGTACCATGTTTTCAGAGAAAGTAGAGCTAGTGAGAAGAACATACAAGAAACTCAACGGCCACTTTATTCAATCAATAGAGTATCTTACAATGGCCGTAACATACAAATTAGTTTGTAAGGTGCTGTAAATAGGTCGGTGATATAAATGTTTACGTATAACTTAGAAGCAAAGTCAATAATTTATATATCCCAACATGCGTTACTTGTTTATAAATTATAAAGCAATTGGATGGCACCAAAATATGTTTAAAAAAAGATTTTAGATTCCGTCTCCCGAAAAAAGTCTCGCGAAACTAATTAAGTTTTGTTTTAAAATGTATATTAATTTATACAAACAATAGAAAGAAATGTTAAAATGATACCTTTTGAAATTTTGGGGGATTTAAAATATACGGAGACCAATGAGTATTATATAAATGAGCTGCCTCGCTTGCTAAATGAGCTGCCCTTCAGTGAGCGGCAAAATTTAAATACTAAAAACATTAATTATAGAATAAAGGATTACCTATTACATAAATTATAGCAGCTAAGAGAATTTGAACCTGCTAAGTCATATTTATAAGTTATATTTATTCGTTTTTAAGTCTTTTAAAATATTTTCACTGTCTTCATTTAATTTATAGCATAAGTTGTTGTTGAGTTGTGACGTATTATTAAGTGTTATTAGCATTACTTGTTAACCTTTGTGGTTTTTTTTAGATGCTAATTTGACCTAGTTTTATATCGGTATATGTAATATGATAAATAAATTTAAAATATATATATATATATATATTAGAATCACGAGCTAGCAATATTTCTTCGTATGACCGTTTGCATTTTTATGTTAAAATAACAGTCACTATTTTTTTTTTTTTTAATTTATTTAGTGGCACGGGATGCAAGTCCATAGGCCTAACAGTCACTATAATACATAGTATTGCCATAAGGCACAATAATAATATTGTATTAAATTTTATCCAATTCTTATTATTGACACTGCTACATTTTTAAACAGCGCCTATATGAATTACTAACTTTATTTTCATTTTATTTAATTGTTATTTTTAAATTATTAAAAATAATTTAAAATTAAGTATGTTGAACTTTCAAACCAAGTTTTTGTTTAAAATGTTGGTTAGCACTTCATTTTTAATTTGTTTCCCTCTTTTTATTTTTATATTGACGATGAAGCCATCAGGTCAAACGAATATATATTTTCAGACAAGAATATGTAAAAACAATATATTTTTACAATACGGCGATTACAAGAATTAACGCTCCTCAAGTATATATTTTTCTGTGTTTAGTATCCTATTAGTATTTATATTAATTCATTTCTCTTTTCGAGCATTCATTCTTTGGTAGAACTTAATTTTGAATATATTATGGTAAAACTAACATCACTTCTAACAGTTCTATTGCAGGATCCGCGTATTTGCAGTGCACTAGCATTGCAGTCTGCAGAGAAGATTAGTGGAATACGTCAACTATACAGCCTTTTACTGCAACTGCACGATTGAAAAGACAAGCATAGCAGTGCACATGCAGTTTTCAGAATTATTGCCCTGCAGACTGCGAATGATATTATGTAGTATACTTATATGTGTATAGAACATTTTTTTAAAGGATTTTTGTTTTATTACGCGAAAGAAAAATATGTTCTTGCGTTCGTACATAAGTACACTCACAATTTTTTTTTTATTTTATTTGTCACATGTTACATCCACATAGTCGCGAATAGTGTGTTTTTTGTCACATTCTACTTACTATCTAGTAACAATATTACTGGGTAGCATTTTATAACAATTTCAGAAGAAAAGGATGGATTTAGCTAGCTTTAGTATTAGAAAAATGTAGTTATTTGATGACAGCGAGATTATTTCAAAGCGACATTCTGGCTGAATGCGCATACTGTGCAGTGCCAAAGAAATAAAAAAAAACCTTTGACATTGATAGTTTCACTGTCACTTTACTTTTTTTTTATTTTTTCATTTTACAAATCAAAATACCATTGAATATTTGACTATTGACCTACAATCAAAATTCAAAAAAATAGTATTTATAATACGATCTAAATTTACAGTTTGTAATATAAAAAAGTAATACTAAAATAAATTAAACTATCTCTATAACTTATAAAATGTTAAATGATCCTTTAACTAGTATAAGTTCAAAAGCCTAAATTATTGATACAATTTTTGAACTAAATTTTATAAGATGTTATTTACTAGATTAAAACCCATATTCTGGTCTCGTTTAAATCAAGATTTAATTTTCAAAGTATCCAGATGTCTGAAATGTGATTCAACATACGCAGAGACTGTTGAAGTAGCATACTCAACTTATGAAAGTACCGATGTCGATACTTCTAAACAACCACCCTTGGTAATTTTGCATGGCTTATTAGGATCAAAGAATAACTGGAATAGTATGAGCAAAGCAATCCATAAGACAACTGGACGGAAGATCATTAGTATAGACGCTCGTAACCATGGAGACAGTAGACATTCACCACAGCATTCTTATATTCATATGGCCCATGATGTTATGAAGCTATTAAGAAAACTAGAAATATCTAAAGTATCAGTTCTTGGACATAGCATGGGTGGTCGAACAGCTATGGTTCTGTCGCTTCTCTGTGTAAGTTGTACGTAGATTTTCAGTCATTTAATCAGAATAACCAAAATATAACTCTCCATGTTGGTACTTTACACAATTCATAACAATGTTAAAATGGCCATATCTAATAATTTTTATAGCTTGTTTTCTATTTATCTTAGAATTATTGTGAAATAAATCTAAAAATTCCTGTTCAAGTATTACTTATCAGGACCATATGATTCCCATCACAATATAAAATTGCAAATTATTATTTTATTTAGTGATAGTGTGTAACATTAGTGTTAAAGTCTCTTTCAAGGTTTCTCATTTTTGTTCTCAAATATTTTCTATAAAAATACATAAATTATACAGTATATATATCAAACACTAGCAGATGCTAAAAGATTTTATTTTAGTATTTTATTATTATCTTTTATTTTACTTCATATGCAACTGTACATATTAAGTTCACGAGTTTAATTCACATCACATCTGTATATCCTCTAGTACAGTGTCTCCCAAACATTTCTCTGCCATGGAGCGGTAATTTCCACACAGCCCCTTTGTTACCTTACTTTTAAACCCAAGCCAAAATAATATACATTTATCAATAGTAAAAAGGTTTTTTTAGTACTAAATACTTTATTATACCTATTTAGTCACAAAATTTTAGTGTGAAGAATGTAAATGGACTTTTTTTAAAATTTTGCATCTAGGTATTTTATTTTGATAGCCCGGTACCAATTTGCGACCCAGTATATGGGAAACCCTGCTCTAGTGTTTGGAAGCATAAGCATCCTGAAAATTAATAATTATTAATTTTAATAAAAAAAACTATAGCCCAATGTCTATTACAACTGAGAACCATCAAGATTACATCAGCTTTCATTCATACCTACCTCATACGAATCATTCATTTTGGAGCTATGATGCAGGAGTAATATGTTAAATTGCAACCTTTGTAACAACCCTCTTGTGCTGAGGGTTATATAAAAACAGTAGCAATCAAATTCGTTTGTGAATGCTTTTATATTAGTCTTGCATGTAATGATGCATTATACCATTCCCAATTATAAAATTTAAACACACAAGACAAACTTACAATATTCTTTACAATACCAATGTTACAATGATATAAAATGTTTGTTACAGTCGGACCTAGTGTCGAGTTTAATTGTGGTTGACATATCACCAGTAAAAACCAGTCCACAAATATTCTCAATGATGAACCTTTTTGATGCAATGGCCGCTGTCTCAATACGATCTGACATTGCCATGTCAAAGGCAAGAAAATTAGCTGATGATCAACTCAGAAGTATTACACCGGATGTCAACTTACGAAACTTTCTGATAACAAATCTGATACAAACAAATGCGGGAACGTACACATGGAGGGTTAATATTCCGGCATTGAAATCCAACTTCCAGTCAAATATTTCTAATTTCCCAGTTAGCTTAAAAGGATTACAGTATTGTGGACCAACTTTATTCATTGGTGGATCTCTCTCCGATTACATTGGGTAAGAAATCAATCACATGGTACAATTGTAGTATCACACCCTTCAACTACTTTTCTCTTAATGCCATGCTTTGTATCAGAATATTGGGTCTCGAAATCTCAAGTGTTTGCCAATTGCGCTGTCATCTGGATGAAACAGCCAAATTTGGTGTGGGCATCATTAATAGAGCATGGTAATATGGAATATTGATGTCATATCTGGTCTGGTGCACATCAGCCTAGTATCAGCTTGAACCATTTGACCGCATGCAACTTAGAGCTGTTAGAATTGTCGGGGATCCAGTGCTCTGTGAATGACTAGATCATTTGGTGTTGCCTGAAGAAGTTGATAAATTGTGTGGCTTCTATTGCATTTATCTTGGGGAGTGTTCCAGTCTCACAAGTTTACCAATGCACCCATGGTCAATTGGTATACAATAGACTTCAGGTTGCGGAAAATAGCCCGTGTAAACCCTACATATTATTATAATGCTTACAATTTCATAAAAATTGTATTCTTTTGATATTTTCTTTCGCCAATAATGTTAAATGTAGGGAGACTAGAGGTAACAATGCTGCTTAGGTTAAACCTCCAGAAATTTCCATAACAAGCACAGATACATGTGCTTAGATGAATTAGATGTTGTTTAATTTTAATTCTTTGTCTAATATTTTTTTATAATTACAGAAAAGATGATCTTCCGGAAATCAAAGAATACTTTCCTCTTGCAGACCTCGTGTTTATTGAAGGAGCTGGACATTGGGTGCACAGTCAAAAACCAGAGAAGTTTCTAGAAACTGTATGCAAATTTTTAGAAGATAAATGAAATTCAAACAAATTAATATAGCATGGAATTTTATTTTAATATTATTTGAATTGTTTTACAAAAAAATAGTTTATATTAGCTGTTGTTATGAATAAATATACAATTATTCAAGGTTGAAGTTGTTATTTTGATGGTTAACAAGGCAATTTTTTTATTAAATGCAACTTTGTTGTTAAATATTAACGCTAGAATATTCTAAAATTTAACTAATGTTTTAGTTCAAATTATGTTCTTTGACATATTTTAGCCATAGATAAAAACACACAGATACCACATAGAATGTGTTCATCTTACCATTTACTAATGGGATGCTCCTTTCCACAGGATGCCGGCTAGATTATAGGTACCACAACGGCGCCTATTTCTCCCGTGATGCAGTAATGTGTAAGCATTAGGTACTGTGTTTGAATTCTTAGATGTCCGCCATGCGAATTAAAAAATGGTTAGGTATACTTAGCTAATTTGCTAGTTCTTCATAAATTTCCGGTGTATCCTTAAGCGGGGTTTTCACCGTCCGTGCGTTCGGTAATCGGGCGTTACTCGTAGTATAAACACATGATCCAGATAAGAGTCTGAACTGAGTGCAATCGGATAAAGTGTTTATCTACACCCATGCTTTAAATCCTCTATTATAGATTCTAAAACAGCTTATTTGCAACATTCAAACACCCAATGTCCTAATAACCATTACAACATCCAAACGATTGTTGTTATGAAAGTCAGTACAAAATTATAACATGCGTTTTCATAATAACACTCCTTTGGATGATATTATGGTAACAAGGTTTCTGTTTCAGAATGTTTTATAGAGGATTCATATTATGTGTGTAGATAAAGTCTTGTATGCAACTGTTGATAATTAGGTATTAAAACACTCATGTGATACTATTATCACCCACATTCGTGTTTTGATACCCCTTATTACACAACAGTTGCAAAATAACTATTACACTATACTAGTACCGTCCCAGGTGTACTCGTAATTATAACAGTAAGTAGCCCGCAGTAAATGATGCCAACATTTGACCTCTAAATCTAGAGCAACTATTTCATAAGCGGAATATTAGATCTAGAGCAGAAACATTACCTAGGTATTTATCATTAGGATAGAACATTATAGGTCGTATCAGTGCTGTCATAGTTCAAGCTTAGGGGGTCCATAAACACTTTTGAAACAAATAATTACTACAGCCTGGGACTACTTAGATTATGATATTTTTATTGCAATAGCAATTTTAAAGAAAAAAGCGCAAAAACAGAATGCTGGGAGAGTTTCTTGCGCCGTTTGTTCTCTCTCAGAGCGCCATTTATTTCCGAAGCGGTTGTAGTATCGAGTATAGGTATTAGAAATTACATCAAAAAAAAATCTAAAGGAATCAATTTTGAGAAAATATACGCCTTTTATTTAATTTATATGCGTGGAAAAATAGATTCTTGACAACCTTACTGTGGAGGAACACGACTCATAATATTGACACGAGAGTGGGTCAGAGACTGGAAATAATACTCCGCTTATAGGAACGAGGCTTTATTTGCGTTCACTTTTTTCTGAACTTGCACTTCGCTGGTCTGCCGCTGTTCCTTTTGTGGGCGCCGGTACCTTCAACGCGTCACACTGCACCGAACACTAAGTCTCTTCTGTCTTCTTCTTCTTAGAACACTTCCACTTTTCACTACTTCTTCTTTTCTTCTTCTTTTTCTTAACACTTTCGAGTCAGAACTAGAACTACCGTAGGCCACGCTTAGTACGTACGGCTTATATACCCGCGGATCTGTTCTATTTTCAAAATAATTTTCCCATTCCATCTTTAAATTTAAATTGTACTAGAAAATTCTTTTAACTATTTTTATGCTGCTTACACATTTTCAATCCCTTTTTTTCAGTTCGATTTGATCCTGAACTTACTAGAAATTTCCACTAACTTTACAAAACCCAAAAAATTCCATACACCGGTAGGTGTATCGTACCCGAGTCTACAGCGTCTAAAGTAAACACTTTTCCAATAAAGCTACGAGTATTGCTGACGGAGCTGTTGAAATTATCAATGTCTTGAAATTTGTCAACTCTCGTAATGTACGTTGCTGCACGATATGACGTTAGACAACTCTCGTCATATACGTCGTAGCGTTGCTATGCGACACTGCCCCCTCCCAAGACATGATCGTCCCGATCATCGTTGCTTCCGTAGTACTTAGCCACCCGATCGACATGTACGATTTTCGGGGCACTGCGAGGGGTACGCTGGATTCTGAGAGTCACATCATTTATCCTTGTGATTACTTTGTATGGTCCCTCCCAACTTGGTTGAAGCTTCGGAGACTTCCTCTTTCGCCTTATGGGATTGTGTAACCAAATCAGGGTTCCTTCTTCAAAACTAGGAACATTAGCTCTTCGATCGTAGCGCGTCTTCATCCGTTCACTTGCCTTAAGCCCAGTTCTTCTAATTTCCTCGTAGATGTCAATCATCTTATTCCGTAACTCATCCACATATTCTGTTAAACTTTTCGGAGTATCCGGTGGACAACCTGAGAGTAAATCAGCTGGCAATCTCAATTCTCTTTCTCCTCCTGACGAATGCAATGTTTGCATTCCATCGGACAAGATCTTCTAGATAACGCATCTGGATTTCCATGGCTTTTTCCTCCTCGATGTTCGATTTCAAAGTCATACTCTTGAAGTTTCTCAATCCATCTGGCCACTTGTCCTTCCGGATTCTTGAATTCTAGTAACCACTCTAGGGCGGCATGATCAGTCCTTACGAGGAATTTGCGACCCAACAAGTACTTTTTGAAATGTTGTTATGTCTTTACCACGGCCAGTAACTCCCTACGAGTTACACAGTAGTTTCTCTCCGGCTTCGATAAAGATTTGCTAAAGTATGCAATTACAACTTCTTGATCTCCTCTCTTCTGAGATAGTACACCACCAATTCCGGTGTTGCTAGCATCAGCATCCACTATGAATCTTCCCTCTGTGTCAGGATATCCGAGGATAGGTGATTCACATAGTCTTTTCTTCAACTCTAAGAAAGCGTGTTCGCATTCTTCATCCCAGGAAAAGGCTCTTTTCTCCTCCGTCAGTCGATGTAAGGGCTTAGCAACATTGGAAAACCCTTTCACAAAGCGTCGATAATAAGAGCATAGTCCTAGAAATGCTCTCACATGTGTCTTTTCTGTCGGCGTCGGCCAGTGCTTGACAGCACTTATCTTGGCAGGATCCGTCGCAACGCCTTGCTCCGAGATAACGTGCCCCAAGTAATTCACCTGACGTTGAAAGAAGGAACATTTCTTTGGACTCAACTTCAAGTTGGCACCCTGCAGTTTTGCGAAGACTTTTTCGAGCTTCTTATGATGATCTTCAAAACTTCATCCCATAATCATTATGTCATCCAAGTAGACAAGGCAGGTTTCTCCCAACATACCTGCCAGCACATGCTCCATCAATCTTTCGAAAGCAGCTGGGGCGTTGAATAATCCGAAGGGCATTGTTTTGAACTGTCATAACCCTTTTCCGGTTGAAAAAGCCGTCTTCTCTTTGTCTTTAGGGTCCAGATCGACTTGCCAGTAGCCACTTTTCAAATCCAGAGTAGAGAACCACGTCATGCCACAAAGTGAATCTAATGTGTCATCGATTCTTGGTAATGGATAACTGTCTTTCTTAGTTACATCGTTCAAACGCCGATAGTCCACACAAAATCTGGTTGATCCAACCTTCTTCTTCACCAGAACCACTGGAAAACACCATGGACTCGAGGACGGTTCTATCACACCATTTTCTTTCATATCCCGAATCATGTCTTCCACTTCTTGTTCGCGTGCAAATGGAATACGTCTTGGTCTTTGCCGTATCGGAACAGTGTCTCCTGTGTCGATCTTGTGTTTCACCAAACCAGTTCTTCCGATGTCCCCGTCGTTCTTCGAGAACATCCCGGCGTAGCGTAGCAAGAAATTTCTCGCTTTTATTAACTGTAGCTTGGTAAGATTGTCTTTACAGCCATCCAGAAGTTTCTGTATGTTTACATCCTGGTTTGCAGCTACGGTCTTCCTCCCTTCTTCACACTTTCTTAACCAAGCTATCTCCTCACAAGCTCCGATCACTGTTCCCTTCCTAATGATTTGCTTGTCTTCATGAGGATTAAACACGGGAACCATTGCTATTTGGGAGTTTCCCACAACAGTCCTGGCTGAGATTATGTCGTGTCCGATGTCTCTCTTTCTATTACAGCGCATTTACAAGGTCTTCCTCTGTCATCCCTTGGCAGGACTACCGGGATTAGGGTCTACGATCTCGGATTTAAAGTAGTGTCTCTTAAGCACAACACTTTCCCAAAAGTTCCGCCTTTTATTGGAATTTCTTCACCTCCATGCTTCAATACACCATGTTTCATGTAAATGGTACACTGATGATTTCGAAGAAAATCCAACCCAATGATGCAGTCATCTATGATATCCGCGATTACCACTTTTTGCCAGTACAACGTATCCCCGATTTTCATGGCCACGATCTTCGCTCCATGGACTGGTATGCGCTGGACGGTAGCTGTTGTGAGTGTTAAGTTTACATTTTCTCGCATATGTCGTCTTCTGATGCTCTCTAGTCTTCTTTGGCTAACAACTGTACGTGAGGCTCCCGTATCCAAAGTGAAACGGCAAGATTTTCCATTTATCATTCCTTCTATAACTAAAGTGTTTCTGTCACATGTCTGCTTAACGAAGATCCTTGGGGCTTTGCTTCTAGCGGCCAGCGCCCACCCCACTGCCCTGGCCTTTTCTAGTTTTCCTGCTGCTCCAGCGGTGATGTTGAGACCGCCGCATCCTTCCTACCTTGCGTTATGCTCTCACGCCTGGGGCAAGTGCTCCTAATGTGTCCTCGCTCCCCACACCCATAGCATACTGGGTTATATGCTTGCCTTCGGCTGGAATCTGCTGGTACAATTTTGCGGAGTCTCAACGCCCGAGAATCGTGGCGAACCGCTTCCACTTCCAACGCATGTGCCACCGCTTCCTTCAAGCTAGTATAATGACTCAATCGTACGGCTGCTCTTACTTCGGCGCCCCGTATTCCATCGATGAACATTTGGAGCAACATTTCTTCTATTGCAGCTGGCGGTGACTGATATGCTTTACGCACTAGCCTCTCAGCTTCCACGGACCACTGCTGCAGATTTTCGTTGGCCCTTTGACTGCGGTCCTTAAGTTGCGCCCGATACACATGCTCAAGGTGTTTATCGCCATAACGTTCCTCCAACGCGTCAAGACGGTCCGTGTAGGTTACTTCCTCCTTCCCAGCGCCGAGTGCTTCCAATACGGAAAGTGCTTCGTCACGAAGTGCTAGTGTGAGGGCAGAGTGTGCTTCTTGGTCACTCCAACTACTTGCTCTTCTGACCATCTCTAATTGTAGCTTGAAGGCGGCCCAGGAAGACTTGCCGTCGTAGAGGGGTACTTTCAAACTTCTGGTCGATGTGATTCCGCAGGCGACTCCTGAGTTTTGACACACGACCTTCCTATTTAGCTGATGAATGGTTGCTTCCATCTCCCCCATCTTCCTTTCCACAGTGTCTCAGATCTCCTTTTCTACAGCGTCAATCCGGGCGGAGTTTTTCTGCACCACGGATAAAATTTCCTTGGAGAGGCCTTCATGCAGACCTCGCAGCTGCTCCTTCTGTTGGAGTGCTTGCTCTTCCTGTCGGCGCGCTTGCTCCTCCTGTCAGCGCACTTGTTCCTCTTGCAAGCCCCGCAGCTGCTCCTCCTGTCGGCGTGCTTGCTCCTCCTGTCGGCGCGCTTGTTCTTCTTGCAAGCCCCGCAGCTGCTCCTCCTGTCGGCGCGCTTGTTCTTGCATCATGGCGGCCATCTGCTGCATGAGCGCGCTGATATCTACGGCAGGAGCCTGCGGTGCTGACACGGTCGCACTGAGTCCAGAGCCGGATGCTTCTTGCGATTCGTCCTCTGCCACTGCAGCTGCTCCCGCTCGCGTGGTCACTCCCTTCTCGTTCCTGGGCACTAATGGCATCTTTCCAATCCCACTTCTGACACCAATTGACACGAGAGTGGGTCAGGGATTGGAAATAATACTCCGCTTATAGGAACGAGTCTTTATTTGCGTTCACTTTTTTCTGAACTTGCACTTCGCCGGTCTGCCGCTGTTCCTCTTGTGGGCGGCGGTACCTTCAACACGTCACAATTTATATGGTGGGGATCATGTGAGGATGATGGTTTTAGTTTGTCGCATGTGGTGCGATGTTGTTATTTGGCGGCAGGAATCATATGTGCATTAATCTTATTGAACTTAAAGGGAACTTGGGAATCACAGCGACGCATTTTTCTGTCACAGTGTTCTCAGTAATGGAACATTAGCGTAAGTCAGCTGTCTCCTTGAAATTTATACCTACGTCTGGGCGGAGCGCTAGAGTAAGTACATACAAATAGATTGTCGGCACGGACGCCCCGGTGCAGCTTATTTAACTGTGACATCGACCATTCTCGGCGGCGTTAAGCGTGGCACTCAATAGTCTGCCTCCCAACATTGCTTAGCGGCCGTGTAAATCGTGTGTATGTGTGAGTGCGTCGATTCTGCGTATGAAGTTAAAATACTGTTCTATTACTGTATTTTGGTAATAGTGCGAAATTACGAGACTTATGAATACATAGGCTGCACTAAAAGTATCGGGAATGGAATATTTCCACTGTTCCTGTAATATTAAAATCTTTTTAATTGAAATCTCCTTGGTTTTAAAAATCGAATACCATTTATTTATTTAAAAAAGATTCTCGGTCTTGTCAAACTTGTTTAGTCGTTGAGAAATGGAATTGACTCGAGAAAATTCTAGAGCGATGAATTATTATGACTTTCGAAGTGGTTTAACACAATAACAGTGTGTTGACCGGATGATTTCTGCATTTGGTGATGAAGCCCCATCCAAAACCACAATTTATCGCTGGTTTGCTGAATTTCAACGTGGACGTGTCAAGCTCAGTGATGATCCGTGTCAAGCTCAGTGATGATCCGTGTCAAGCTCAGTGATTTTCCCCGTCAAGAGGGCCTACCATCAACTTTTAATAAGCGATGCGATTCCGATACAGTTCAGTTTACGTACATAAACTGAATCACTGAAATTCGTACCATGAAGTGCCTTTTACTGAATGGTGTTTGGATCGCTTATGAAGAATGAACGAAAGAAATTTGTCTGTGGTCCGCGGTGTGAGAAAGAGATGACGCTCTACAGTCGTTTGTCTCTCTTACTCGAACCATGTGCGTTACGTTTCGAAACCTAAAATGACATGATTTTAGCGGTTTTTTTGCATAGAAAATACTTAAAATAATTTTTAAAAATGCACTTTATAGCTTCAAATTATTAACCATAAAGCCCTTTTTGTACTTATTAAATAATAGTAATATAAATAAATATAGTTCTTTGAATTACAAATTAAATGTTAGCTTAGGTGTTTTTGTAAAAAAAACAAGTTATGAACGCGGGGTGCGTTGATGTTTGATTTGACAGAGTACATTTTTTAAATTCGTTTAAACAAGAGAGTTTTTAGAGCACGAAAACAAAGATTTATTAGACCATCCGCCGTACAGCCCCGACCTAAGCCCTATTCATTTCTATACTTTCCCTAAAATAAAGAATAAATTGCGTGGTCAGAGATTTTCATCATCTGAAGAAGCTGTGGACGCCTACAAAACGGCCATCTTGGAGACCCTACTTCCGAATGGAATGGTTGCTTCAATGATTGTTTCCATCGTATGGTAAAAAGTGTCAAATTTCGCGGAGAATACTTCAAAAAGCAGTAAATACATTTTTAAATAGTAATGTTGCGTCACTTCCTTGCTTCCCGAAATTTTCAGTGCCGCCCTCGTGATGCCGCTCAGAACTTTGGAGGATCATTGCAATACGGGCAGGGCATAGTTACCATTGGATGAATATATTGTTCGTGTACATACACTCTCGGTACATAATACAGGTCTCGCGAACATTCTCTATCTAATAAACAATTTACAATTCAATCTAAAATACGGAAACGGAATAGCGAGCATGATAGCTAAGTCATAACTACTTACTCTATAGGATGATAACCTCTGATTATGATCAGACTACAGGCAATAAACAAATGGTTATTTACAATTACAGTGCGGTTTTCAAGGAATTTTCTTTAACGAACCACCAAACGAGAAAGAGCTTTCTTGCTTGGTGTTTTCAGGTCGATAAGTACCTACCTTCAAATAAACGCATGCACTTTTCTTAAAATCCGGCAACGCTCCTGTGATGCCTCTGGTGTTGAAAGATAATGTGGGCGGTGGTGATCACTTAACTTCAGGTGCCCATACGCTCGTTTGTTAACTCCTACATAACAAAGTAAGAAATAAGAATAATATTTACATTTGTTTATTACATTTAAATTAAGTAGCTGTATGGAATGTAATGAATGATTTTTACAGCATGATATTATACAGTCATTAATTTCAAGATCCCTGTTTTTAATAACTTCTTGTATTTCGTACCAATTTGTATTGTCTGAAAGGGATCACTTCATACAATAAGACCGCCGATTGGACATTATATCTAGTTCTGTAACTAGGTTAAATCTTTTTCGTACATTTTTAAGTGTGTCTGCATTAAAGTGTCCATCTAAGTGTTTTTTCATTTTATTGTTAATTATCTTCCAAAAATTTGCACACAGTCTTTTCAAATATTTCTGGCTTCTCTATATGAGACCAGTGGTTACCTCCTTCTATATAAACAACCTCTGCTGCTGGGAAAGATTTTCTAATTTCTGGCATGTCTTCTATACTGTAATAAAATAATTAATAAAATTATACTTTGAATTACTTTTTGTTTTTCTTATAAAATAATAATATTGACACATTATTGCAGAAATTATCTTGCTTATAAACTAGGCATATCCTGTACTATGGTTGCAAGACAACGATATATTTAATACATTATACTTACTAAGACAAACATAAATACATATAAACATCCATGGCTTGGCAACAAACATCCTATAAATGTTTGCACCTACCGGGATTAGAACCCGGGACTAGACTAGTCTAGCTAAGTATGCAGGTTTACTAACCACAGTAAAACCCGTTTAAGACGATTTCACAGGGACCCAACCAAAAAGTCGTCATAAGCAACAAAGCGTATTTTATGAGGGATAGGGAAAATAAAGAGTACCCTACTACATATAATTATATATTACTAGCTGATGCCCGCGACTTCGTCCGCATAGATAAAGGGTTTTTAAAAATAATAAGAAAGTTTGAAGATAATCTCATGTCCTATTCTAGGTCCGGTTCCCGTTTTCGCTCCTGTTTCCAACATATTGTATGAATCTTATTTCGAGGAATATTCCTTTCCCAGCTAAACCTACTATTGGTATAGTTATAGCTCATCTTATTATTAAATTTTTCACAAAACTTGCGGGAACGATGGATTTTTACGGGATTAAATGTAGCCTATGTCCTTTCCCAAGTTCTAGTGTATCGCTGTATAAAATTTCATCAAAATCCATTCAGTAGGTCCGGCGTAAAAGCGTAACAAACAAAATTACATTCACAATTATCTTATCATTGGGGATGTTCTAATTTCGTATTTGTAAGTATTAAATTATACACTTATAAAAAACATTATAATATGCTAAATGTATATTATACTTATGTTATTATAATTAGTTCATAATCATTTATTTTGGCTTGACAGGAATCATTAGCCATTACAAGATTTTCAACAAAGAAGCAACATACCGTCTTACAAAAGTAAACAAGTAAACTAGTAGTAGTAGTAGGGCAGTAAAGTCCTCGAATCGCAACTACGTATCGGAAGACATAGACGTAGTGTCGGGAGGGCCCCCACAAGATGGACTGATGATCTGGTCAAGATCGCCGGAATACGTTGGATGAGGGCAGCCCAGCACCGATTGTCGTAGAGATCTTTGGAGGAGGCCTTTGTCCAGCCGTGGGCGTCTTCCGGCTGATATAACATGACAGAGGTTTAGGTCACAGCCGAGCCCTTTGTCCACCAAGATACATTGATGGATCTTTTTCCATTTTTATGTCCACTTTGATCCATTAATAAAGACTGTACATAGTGGATATTTAAGCACAAATGAGTGTCCAAAAATCCATTATTAGGATATAATACACCAAGCGATTAAAAAAATATTTTTTAGTATAGTGTTTATACCCAATTAATATATATACAAGTATGAATACTCTCCAAAAAACTGAAATTCCGAAGACATATTATAACTAGCTATAATTGAATTATTATAATGATTCTGATATTATGGTTCATAATCTGTTAAGAAAAACGAATTCATCTCTTTGTTTTAAAATTTGTTAGCTAAAGGAATAAAGTTAGCATTTTTCCTGCTTTTGGAATGAAACAATAATAAACGCTGTCAGAAAATATAAACGACTCGAATGAAAAAGGAACCCTCAGTTAATATGCAATATCACTACGTCTATGATTGACTAGACTGCGACCAACTGCATCATATCAACAATTTCTACATCATCTACTACATCTAATCAGGCAATGATACGGAGGCTCATTTCTATTCAGTCCAATTGTCCAAGATTTCATGCAACGAACAATTTTAAGTGACCATTACTCTGAGCTGCAGACAATTTTGGACGATTCGATTGTCCAAACGAATGTGGTATAACAAACTTTTAGCCTTCTTCATTTGGCTCATGCACTAACTTGTATGACACACATCTCGTGGAGCATATTTATAATAGTATTAGAGAGAAGAAAGCGATTTCGCAATGAAGTTGTCACAGGAATTAGGAATCTTGTGGTCACGAGAAGTTGTTCTACCCTACGGCGTCTGACGGTACCATTTCTACTTTTGAAAGAATCTGTCTCCACAAACTCGTGAAATCATGGACAGATTTACAATTAAATATAAAGCCATAATTGATTTTTGGAGGCCTTGCTGCAACAAAATAACGTTTTTTGCGTTTCAGACGTTTATATTCCAAATAGAAAAATGTGTTTGAAATAAAAAGATTTTACAAATTGAAATTTTACAATGGTAACATAAAAAATTACATTATATTACAAAAAATAATGTAACACGGGTATTATCACCAATAAGAACGCTAGAATCGGAAAAATGCAATTTCCTAGATTTTCTTCTAATGGTGCAAGGTTCTGATAGATTGTAGTAATATAGTTTATTTGAGTTTTGTATATCACCACCCTAACATGTGCAATGGATTATTTGACACTCATTTGTGCTTAAAAATCCACTATGTACAACAGGCTTGATAAATGGATCAAAGTGGACATAAAAATGGAAAAAGATCCATCAATGGATCTTTTCAATGGATCTTAGTGGACAAAGGGCAACCGAGGACCCTGAGCGGTGCTGCGTTGGGCTTAACGCCTTTCTCATTTCATTACTCTTTCTCATAAAAAAAATACTATGAATTATTGATGTACAATGTTGCCTCAGTTCCTCATCAGCTTGGTCCACATATAACGAGCGACACCGAAAGATAGCTACGAAGGAAAAAAGAAAGAGTGTGGCGAGGCGAGTGAAGCAGACCTTCCATTCGCCGTTAATCTTTGAATGTGGACATTGCCTAAGAGATAAACAAATTGACTTCCAAAATACTCGATTTACACAACATTGGCTTGACGTAAAAATGTAAAAAATAAGATATTGATAGTTACAAAAAACTTACTCAACATGATTCGAAAGTGCTCCAGCAATAAACGTCATGGGACCACTATACTGGAGTCTTAACAAACTCGTAGGAAACTTATACAAATGCTCCTCGAAATTCTTCCTCAAAGCCGGAATATTAACTTTCCAGGTTTGTGTACTCGTATGCGAATTAATCAAGTTCAATATTAAATAGTTTCTTATCTTTTCGTTCGGTGTAACTGTTTTTAATCTTTCGTTTGCCAGTTCTCTCGCATCTGACGTTAAGACACTAGATTCAAACGATATCGAAGCCATAGCGTCGAGAAGGCTATGTATGAAGGGCAAAGAAAGTGGAGTTTTAATTGGTGTCACTTCGACAACAGCAAGACTTGATACCAGCTCCGGCTGAAAACATGAGATTAAATTATAGTCTGATTATAGTGTATAAGGGTAAAAATCTATGCAAAAGGGTGTCAGAAAAATCCACGGACTTGCATATGCAGGTTTTTTTGCAGACGAGTTGAGCAAGACGTTCAGCTGATGGTAATTGATACGTCCTGCCCAACTACAACAATGCAGTGCCACTCAGAATTCTTGCTAGACTGAAACACCATAATGTTTACACAATACCTACTGATTCACGGCAGAAATAGGCGCCGTTGTGGTACCTATAATCTAGCCAGTACCTATAATCTGGAAAATTTGTAAGTTAAATAAAAAATAAAATTATTAAAAACTTTTCATCCACACACAACTCAATAACGAAAGTCCACGATATGAATATCAGTGGTCAAGAGTTTTTGGTCTTTCATATTATGTGAGTATGCCTGAACATCCGTAAACCATATCGTCATACTCCAGACGGCATATGCTCCACAAAGAGGCTTGCATGGCAAAGAGTATTTTGCGAAACACGTTATATGCCAGTCATGGCATCCTTTATACGTTTTGACGTAAGGCTTCGGTGCAATAGAAGTATCCAGACGTTAACTGCACAACTTTAATACTACTAACAAACCTTGTCTTATCCTACATTATAACCTATATAAGAAAATGGCTCATGGGCGTCGCGGGCTTTCCTGCCCAAAATCGGCAAGCCGAATTAATCTTCACTAAAGCATTAATGATCATCCACAGGGCGTTTGCCGCTCTTAATATACCAGCTATTTCAGAACCATATAGTATTAACCGCCGCTATGGCAAACCTCCTGATGGAATGACCCTAGTGGTTAGGGCACGGGGAAAGGCGCTGGTGTGGGACGCGACTTGCGCCGACACCCTGGCTCCTTCTCATGTCCAAGTTACTTCAGTTGGGGCTGGGGCTGCTGCTTCTACTGCCAAAGTCAGTTAACGTCGCAAATGTCGGTCTCAGTGATTTACACCTTTGTGCCAATCGGTGTCGGTATTGGGTGGATACTGGAAACCCAGACGCTAGCAGCTATTTGGTCAACGGATTAGCTAAGCTATCCAATACGAAATTGCTGCCAGTATTCTAGGTACACTTCCCCGTAATAATAGTTTTATTTTCATGTGGGTAATAATTTTACCAGTAGTACCAGTCCTTTGTACGGGACGCCGACGAGGTAATGGTTACCACAACGCCTATTTCTGCCGTGAAGCAGTAACGTGTAAGCATTACTGTGTTTCGGTCCGAAGGGCGCCGTAGCTAGTGAAATTACTGGGCAAATGAGACTTAACATCTTACGTCTCAAGGTGAGAAGCGCAGTTGTAGTGCCGCTTAGATTTTTTGGGGCTTTTCAAGAACCCTGAACAGGGCGTATATGTAAATATTAAAAATTAAAAAAACATATAAACCTCGAAAACTTACAAAGAGAAGGGAAAACGCCATTGCTGTTCGACCACCCATACTGTGTCCAAGAACTGATACTCTTGGTATTTCTAGTTTCTCCATTAGTCTTTTCAAGTCGTGTGCCATATGGATATAAGTGATCTCTGGTGAGTGTGGACTGTCACCATGGTTACGAGCATCAACTGCTATTACTTTCCTACCAGTTGCTTTGTTGATAGCCATGCTCATACTTTCCCAGTGGTATTTTGATCCCATTAACGCATGTAATACTACCAGAGGTGGTTTGGTGGTATCTTGGTAGGCATCGTGCACCGAAAATGCAGTGTCTACCGTTTCAATGTTTGTGAAATGATTGAGACATCTAATCCTGTCCGACTGAAAAAATGCACGAAATCGCATGCCATGATGAATTAACTTATTTAGGTACATTTTCTCTTCTTTCAGCACCTGAAAAAAAACAAAAAGCTATAAGAAGATGTGGATATCTTTTATAAATAGAGCTTTGCGTGGTTGTGAAGTAGTAGTAGTAGCTTTTCTACTTATCCCAATTTTTACTGGAATAAAACCGTTTTCGGTTTAAGTTATTTAAAAAAATATTCGTATTCTTTATTGGTATGTATGTATACTTTAAACAATAAATCAAGACAAAGCTCAGAATGAGTGAACTAGCCTTGTATTACAAGTAAGCCTGCGTAACTTTACAAACAAGTAAACACATTTTAAGTAAATTAGACTAACAATAATAATCACAAAGCAATTAAGTTCTTTTACGCAGCTTACAGTAAGTAGCACGAAATGGCGTAGGAAACTTACGTAGCGAAAAAACGTAATGGGAAATTTCCCTCTCATTGACGGTTTAATTTATATATCGTACCAATGTGCGTGGGATTAACTAAAGTGTGTGTACCTACTTTTGTATGCACGCAAGAAGTCATACTTCTTTGGTGTTACAAAGCAAAAATCCTTAAAATTATTTATTCCTCCTGCTATTCTACGTTTGTAGAAAGAACATTATTGGTAAAAATCTTGCAAAGATGGCTTTGACAATTACTTATTAAATAACGGCTGTATGGGCTTGAACCCTTTGCCTGTCCTAATAATGGACGAAGAAACCAAAAAAAATAACGAATGTCGCAAACGTCAGAAAATTTTCGGCACCAACTTCACCCTGTTATTCACTCTCATAATTTTTTCATAACGCGCCTAAAGAAGTAGCCTATAACTTCAAAAAAGTAACAGATTAGCTCCATGTTCGACTTTTGTTGTTTCTAAAGAGACTGCACTTCATTCTATGTAAGAATTGGTGCTAGATGGACGGACAGTTTATTTTCCATAACATTAAAAAAAATGTGGAATGGAATTGTAGCAATTCCAATTCAATTGGGCATCAAATTTTATTTTTTAATAATAGGTACTTTGCAAAAAATACACACACAAACAGCTGCGGCTAACTATAATTTGTTTATTTTAAAACATTTTTATAAAATACTTTATTTTGTTTTTCCATACTTTGCTAAAACATTAAAATTTTGCTAGTTTGATACTCGCCACATAAAGTTTGTGAAAAATATTTTTTTCTTAACGTAACCTGCTCCTGTAAGATACTTTTTAGCGTTCGATTTTTTTACATTCATCAGTTATTTCATATTTCAAAAACGCTAGAACAAATATTTATAAATTTCTTATCAAGTACCTATATACAAAGTTTCATGGTGGCAACTTCGATAATGACGAACTTCCATACAAACAAACTTCCACCGTTTGAACCCCTACAAACTTCTTCATGATAAAATGTAGCCTATGTCCTTTTGCATGTTCTAGTCTATCTCTGTACTAAATTTCATAAAAATCGTTTCAGTGGTTTAGGCGTGAAAGCGTAACAAACAAAATTAGTAGGGATACATACTTTGTGTTTCTTGGCTCAGCTGAGCCTATGAGACGGCCGGTATGAGATGACTGTATTTTAAGACACTCCCAATAAACATATTTCTTAAATTAATAAGATAATCGTTATTTTAAGAATTCTGCATAATATTATACAAGTTTTTAATTAATTTTAGTAAAAGTATTTTATAATGCTGATAGTTTAAAGTTGTTTGTGATTTGTTATCGAGTAAATTCTATGTTATCGTGTTTACAAAAGATAATGGCTACATAGAGTACTGAACTTTAACATAATATATTTAATTTATATAATATTGTTGACTAGCTAACCCGGCAAACGTTGCAAATATAAATTATTTTTTGATTTAGAGCGTTTCTTGGGCATTTCAACATAACTTTATTTTTCTAAATTTATATAATATTGTTGACTAGCTGACCCGGCAAACGTTGTTTTGCCATATAAATTATTTTTAGAGTTAGACCGTTTCTTGGACGTTTCAACATTACTTTATTTTTCTAAATTTCTAAAATAAACGTAGCCTTAGTTACCCCTTACAACATCAGCTACCTGCCAATAAAAGACTCGACAAAATCAGTCCAGCCATTGATGACAGCTGATGTAATAAGAAGTAACTTAGGCTACGTTTATTTTAGAAAAATTCTTTTATTTTAAAAAATAAAGTAATGTTGCTATGTCCAAGAAACGGTATAACTCTAAAAATAATTTATATGGCAAAACAACGTTTACCGGGTCAGCTAGTTAGATATATTATGATTTAAAAGATGGACTGGGAGTTTGTTATCAGTTCTTAATCCCATGTTATCTGATGTATGATGATGAACCCTTTACGAAATCATGTCACTAGCTATGGTAAATAAATATATTTCTATCCTATTCAGTTTTAAACAAATGTTAGAAACATTTTATTCAAAAGAATACCTAAAACTATACCTACTTTAGAACGACACACTTTCTCCGTTTCCGATATACCTAACCTTTAAACACCACGTATTTACACCCATAACCCCTGTGATTTTTCTGGAGTTGCAACAGTTTGAGCATTTTATGGTTCCGTTTTCCTAATTCACAATAAGTGTATTGAATATTAATTACATACTTACTAGACAGGCTTAACTTTCACTGAACGTATCAAGATGAACAAATAAATTTTCAATAAGTTCGATTGAAGATAGATATAAAAATAAACTTAATGTAAGTAAACGTTTTCGTTTAGCTTGAAGTGATGTTTTAGTTTAACTGAATGTATTATCTCAGTTTCATTTTGATAACTGGATTGATTTCCTGACATAACTTGAATGGAGCTGATTAGACTCGCCGTAGATGTGTTAATTATTATAATGAGATTAAACATTTATCCGCTTCTTCGTCATCTTGGACTAATAATATTCATCTCGGCCTGTTTTGGTGTTTATAAATTATTTTAATTTATTGATTAATTGAAGTTAAGTTTTGCAGTTCCCCATGGCTGTGTGCTATAATCTCCTACACTGTTTCTTCCGGCCACGTATGCACTAGTTTTTTGACTTTCAATAAGTGATTTCACATCCTATTTTGAATTAAAATATTTGAATTTGAATTTGAATTGGTCTTTGGTCTGGTGGGGATCCCCATTATCAGTATGAACCATTTAATTACATGCAATACAGAACTGCTTAAAACATAGGGAAACCAGAAGTCTAACACAGAGAGCTCTCTGTGTTAGACTTCTCAGCAAACATATTTGACCCTTTCAACATAAATACAGTAGCATACAGCCAAGTTGGTCAAAAAAGCAGTCAATATAACCACAGCAATACCTCTTGTTCAAGTAAATGTGCATAATTTCAACGAAAATGTAAGACAATAAGAAAAACCGACATATATGGAAATAGTACATCAGAATATTCATGGTTTTCTCAGCGAAACGTAAACAAAAGAACTATTTTTAGAAAAAGAAAAAGTAGACATCCTATTTGTAACTGAACACCGGATGAAAACGAACACCAGGTTTTTAATATATCTAATTATTCATATTTTAGTGTGTTCAATAGAAAATAGTGTCAAAGGGAGGATTCATTCTGTTAAAAAATGACCTAAACTGTTAGTGCAGACTGTGGCATTCCTCTACAGTGCGGTTTTCAAAGACCTCACTGCCACGTACAACCAAACTTTGGAATGAGCATCCATCCTTTCATGGTGTGTTCACGACGATACAAAGTAGTTTTTCCAAAAGCTCCTATGATTCCTATGGTGTAGCAGGATGCGGTGATCACTTAACAGAAGGTGACCCATACGCTCGTCTGTAATTTTCTCGTATTAAGTAAATCTATATTAATTATTTCACACTAGGTATATAGAATGGTTTGCCCCACGAAACATGTTTCCAGGCTATTTTCCTGCCTACAGCCACTTCGTACTTGTCAATCGCTTGATGTCATCAAACTGTAGTGCACCCTGTGTGCACAATGGATAACTACACAAGGGGAATAATCCCAGGATTCAAGGTATACCTACATATTATGTATACCAGTTTTCACGAAATCCATTTGAAGTTACGTGAGTAAGTAGATATCTCTCCCTTCTTTGTGGTTTAAATTTTGAACTACTTTTTTTTTTAATGTATTTAATTATAAAAGTATGCACAGTTGGTACTTAAATTTTACATCTCGCCAAACTGTTGCAACAGTTTGTTGGCGAGTTTACGCTCTTAGACTATATTAGGTATAATATCGTGCATCTATAATAAATTAAACTATACCTAATTTGTAAGTTATCTACACTATTACTAATGCACACATATGCACACATACACATGTTAATAATTCATAGTATTCCTAAAAAACATAGTAAAATCTTACCTGTATACATATAACAACTAAACTAAACTATACTCTATACTACTAGTATAAATAAAATACATAAATACTAATTAATATTAAGGCTTACGTGGAGACGTTAAGGAAGTGCTCTTTTAATTTTTTCTTAAGGCGACACTAAATGCCAGCGACCTTGAGCGATATGAGTTCACGGCTGCCGGCCCGCCATCTATGTAACAAAGCGAATATTTTCAAAATTCTTGCGTCGAAAACAGTTTATATGCTTACAATCCTCATTATTCACTACTAATCTGAATAAATGAACCTATAAAAAAAAGTACAAGCTATAATAATAACTTTTCTGAGAGAAGTACCAAAAAAATGCGTCACGCCATGCCAAAAAACTTGTTTAGTTTCAAAGAAAAGTGGTAGTTCAAAAAGGCTCGGCAGTGTTACTATAACCAACAGCAAGCATTAGCAACCTACAAATAAGACTTAAGGATATGTGTAACAGGATTAAATAGTGTTCATAGCTCGAAATACTTTCACCACAAAACTTGTCTAAAAACATCATGTTTGCGTGTTTTCTGCTTACTCTTCGCCTTAAGTACTCCTTTACAGTCTTCTTTATCCTCTCTTAACCATTCGATACTGTTATAAAGTTTAGGTACAACATATTCCCTTAACTTTTCCCCGTAATAATTACATATTTTGGGTATTCTATATTTATTCCTAATATTGTGTCTTAAATTGTCTCTCAGTTGGATTGGGTTTTTAAATCTATTTGAATAATAATTTTCTTTTGTAATTAAATAGTTAACTTTGTTAGTTACTGGCAGTATTTTTAAGTCTTTAAATATATTTTCATAATTTTTTCTGTATTTTGCCTTTGAATTTTTTCAATCTCGTGTAAGTCTTAAAAGTTTTTCCGTAAATATTTAGACCATAGTAAATACTACCAGTTTTGTGTGTATGCTCAGCACGGGCTCAAGATGATAGAACTGCCCTAGAACCGATCGTAGTTTAGCGGTATTGCATACCGCTGTCACATGTGTTTTGAAATTGAAGTTACAATCGATATGCAATCCCAAATACTTATAATTTTCTACATATTGAAGAAAGCTACATGCGCACGCATATTTATCTCTGTGTAGGCAGTCGTAGCTATGCCCCACTATATCTTTATCTTTGTATCTGAAACCTGATGCAACGCCATCTGGTGGGGACTTACGACAACTTGAATGGAAACGAAAACACCTACCAGTGTTATTATAGAAGCCCCAATGAATAAAAATTAACTTGGAAAAGTTTTATCGCATTTGGATTTAAGGTATGATAAGGCTTGAACATACATTTTTATATATTAGTTATGGTGTTTTTCGAATTAAAATGGAATCACAATATTAATATAATATGATAATTAGCTTTGCTAGTTTTGGTTGCTTATCACGTTTCTGTGGTCAGTCGCAGTATTACACAGGAAGTAACAATCTACGTTTACTACTGTTAAATAATTTTGATGAGAAAATAGCTATTTTTAATTGCAATTCCGATCGTATGATCCATATTCAAGAAGGTTCTGTGTTCATAAACGTGCCACAGGTTAAATATTAACCCCCTTATTCATAATGGTCCGCTAACTTTAAAGAGCCGCTATGGAGTGTTTTTTCTCATTCTGACTTAGGTCAAAAAAAGAAGACAGAGTGAGAATTAGCAATGCTTTAAGTTAGCAGACTATTATGAATAAGGGGGTAAATGTGTTTCCAAAACGAAACGACACACACAAATAAAATTGGAAAACAAAATTTTATTAACGATGCGGGACACGAACCCACGACCTCTCGCGTGCGACTTCTCTTCCAACTGAGCTAACCGTTCGAGTGACGTATCGTCATAAAATCTTATATGCTTTGTTCAACTCGCAGGTTGTGGCTTCATGTTACGATACGATATAACTTAAAGGCGCTCCCGTGGTTCCTCTGATGCAGGTTTCAGGAGAACGTAGTGGTGGTGATCACTTAACATCAGTCAACACGTGCGCTCGTTCCCCTCTTCCATAAATACACAAAACACATAATTATACCACTTAGGTACCAAAGAAATCTAAATAAGAAACGTTGTTTACATTTGTAACGTAACTAATAATGTAAACATTGCTGTTTCAGTCTGAATGGAGCCGAAGCTAGTGAAATTGCTGGGCAAATAAGACTTGACATCTTATGTCTCAATGTGACGAGCGCAGTTGTAGTGTCGCTCAGAAGTTTTGGGTTTCTCAATATCTTAAGCGCCACTGCATTTGTAATGGGCAGGGTGTATCAATTACCATCAGCTGAACGTCCTGCTCTTCTCGTCCCTTATTTTCATTAAAAAAAAACTATGTGTAATTATATATAAACAACAATACCCACACTTGATCTTAGATCAAAATCTACACGTATTTTTCTATTTTATATATTTCGCAACCCCAATTTGATGTACGATATTCGTCTCTCTCAAATAAGCAGCATTTCAAAAATCTACTAACGCCAATGAATATGTATTAGTACCTACTACTAAAACCCACTATTAATGCATTATTTGGCAACAAAAACAAATGGTTCGGGTTTAACATATTGTATTAATAATAATATTATATTTATTAAAAGGTATGAAACCAGTTAAAATTACAATATTATAATATGTTACTAGCTGACCCAGCAAACGTTGTATTGCCGATATTAAAATCGCAATACAAAAGTAACTGTTGATCGTAGATGGGTGAAAATTTGAAGTTGTATGTATTTTTTAATGCTGACTCATAATCCAACAAATTTAAAAAAAAATGTCAAAAAAATTAAAAAAAAAAAATTTTTTTGTGTGGACCACCCTTAACATTTAGGGGTATGAAAAATAGATGTTGGCCGATTCTCAGACCTACTCAATATGCTCACAAAATTTCATGAGAATCGGTCAAGCCGTTTCGGAGGAGTACGGGAACGAACATTGTGACACGAGAATTTTATATATAAGATTGTAAAATAACATTTTAAAAATTTCATAAATTAGAATACCTACAATTCTGTATTTAGGACTATTTATTTTCTATTAGCCCCCTTGTACACCGAGCAATCCTGACTCCTGGCCAGCGTGCCCAGGTACACATTCTTGGATTCAATGGCAAGTGGGAGGCTCCTTTGCACAGGATGCCGGCTTGATTATGGGTAGGGAGGCAGTAATGTGTAAGCATTATTGTGTTTACACCGTAGCTAGTGACATTACTGCGCAAATGAGAATTAACATCGTAAGTCTCAGGGTGACGAGCGCAATTGTAGTGCCGCTCAGAGTTTTTGGGTTTTTCAAGAATCCTGTAAGGCACTGCATTGTCATTACATTACAATTACCGTCCATTGACGGGCGGATCAATTACGATCAGCTGAACGTCCTGCTCGTCCCGTCCCGTATTAGCATAAAAAAATGTTGCGATAGATCTCATGATCGCAAAAGAAATCCGGTACTCTGGTGCCGGGAAAAATATGACCGACGCGCTTCAGAACCGAGGCAAGTTTATCAGGTACTATATGCATCATTGTATTGCAACCTGATGTTGTTGATGGCACCCCTGGCGTATATCGCACAAATTTGACATGTATATAAGCTTAAACAGTAACCTCTCAACAGTGCCACCTTCACCGGGTCAGTTCCTACACTCAGCAAACATTATTTTAATATTTATAGAAAATTACATCTTGACTGTTGCCTCTCAATATATTCTTGATAATGCTACGTATGTTCATAGGCACATAAGTGAGTTTGCTAGAAACTGTCATAACCATAATGTTAACACCAGGAACAAACATAAACTTATAATGCCTACTTCTCGGCTAAGTAAGTAAGTCTTTTGTGGGGCGTTGTAAATGCTTTTACAACAAGATCCCAGAAAATATTCAAAACAAATGTTTTGCGAATTTCAAAAGAATTATTTAAAAACTTTTGTGTGGTTATTACAACATAAATAACTTTCTTAATCAGTGGCGGATTTACCAGCAGGCTGAGTAGGCTGGAGCCTAGGGCGGCAAATTTTAAGGAGCGGCAAATTTAGTTCATAATTTTTTTATTTCGATTTACAAATTGTAAAAAAAATATACACACAAAATATGATTTTCGAAAATTGGAGAGAAATTAAAATATTTCACAAAAATCGAAATATAGTCCTATAAACAATGCTAAATAATAAATATATCTACATAAACAATTTCTAAACGCTTTATTAATAAAAATAAAAATTAATAATAATAATATAAGTCTATCTATGACAACGAGAAATGTGTTAACCCTAAAATAATATCGAATCGCTATTGCGTTTATCTAAAAATTAATGATCTAACACCAGGTACCACAGTTCTCAATGATATTAACAATACGGGAAAAGTTGATGTAACGAGGATGATGGAGCACAAATCATAAAGTTGGAAAATTATTGATAGAAAAATTTATATGATTTTGTGGTCTAAGATATCAAAATTTTGAGGCGGCAAAAATTTAATAGCCTGCGGGCGGCAAATCTGTAAATCCGCCACTGTGTATCTTAACTCTGTATCTTAATGATACCACAGATTGGGAATGGAGCGACAGCCCACAGACTATTAAATAATACATTTTATTGTATGATTTTACACCAATTTCCATAACCATATTTTTATATAAAAAGAAGAAGATCGCTGAGTTTGTTGCAACCATTCTTCTCAAGTTAGAGTCATACCTTTTGGAATGGGTAGTAGTTTTTGACTTTCAAGAAGTGATATAATATCCTATTTTGAATAAAAATATTTGAATTTGAAAAATCATCGCGACAGCATATTACACCTTACAGACAGAGCACGGTATTTCCCGTTCAATGTCTTTGTCATCCTTGAAATCCTCAATCTCTATGTGACCGAGATACCTAAACCACTCAAGTTTCACTCCATCGAGGAAAACAAAAAAAGCGAAGGGAATCTCACATAGGTATTTGCGGGCTGGTTCATTGTACATTCAATACCGATCCGGAGTCAAACCCTATGTTTTCCTGGATGGAGAGAAACTTGAGTGGTTTAGGTATCTCGGTCACATTGAGATTGAGGATTTCAAGGGTGCCTTCAAACTGAAACACAGTAATGCTTACATTATTAGTTATTACTTAGTTACGTTAAAAATGTAAACAACGTTTCTTATTTAGATTTCTATGGTAAGTGGTATAATTATTAGTGACCGAGATATCTAAACCGCTCAAGTTTCTCTCCATCCAGGAAAACATCGGTGATCGACTCCGGATCGGTATTGAATGTACAATGAACCAACCCTTCGCACATATTTGAGGGCTGGTTCATGCGTCAAGTCGTGAACGGGTCCTGCTTGTGGTGTCAGATCAACCTATTACAGTTAATAATTAATCATTGTATTTGTTGGATGCAATTACTAATTATGACAGTAATCACGACTATCATGTTCACGAAGCATCCTTACACAAACAATGAATTATGGCTCTAAAGGGTGATGCATCTATTTTATGAAAATTTATATATATACAGTTTATTATTTATTACTTTTTACGAAATAATTTATAATATTTAACCACGATTCATATATTGGAAGTAGCACCTTACAAACTAATTTGTTATGTATATTACAGCCATTGTAAAATACTCTAATTGATAGCAAAGAGTGGCCTCAACTTTTTCCGAACAAATAGTAAATTGATAATTAAAAAAAATATAGTGACGATTCAAACGCGTTTAGGTACTTTAAGCCTAATCGAATAAAGTTTATTTGACTTTGAGATTATTTTCACAAATTTTTCATATAATAATTAAGTTTAGCACACTTGTACTTCCTATGTCTCATGAAGACTTAAGAAGTAGTGTTAAATTACGTAATTTGATTTCGTTATTGTATTTACGTAAATTGATTTCGGACGGTTTTTGCATTTGCTATCTCTTTTACCGCGTATTGAGGTGAAGGAGATTACATTACAGAAACCAGTTCAGAATGAGAAAAAAATAATATGTATCTACTCTTAGATAATACGTCTAGATAGAGTCTCTTGCTGTTAAAATACAGGCTAGGAATAAGGGCCGGATTTAAACTTAATGCCGCCCGCTGGGCGCCGGAAAAAAATCCGCCCCAATACTGGAATTTTTCTTTAACTTATAGTTTATATATTTTATTAATCAAAAAGAAAATAACAAATTTATTGCACAAACTTTATTATAGAAACATGTATAAATATTTGTTTTTTTCTAACAATTATAAGTTTGGCACTAAGGGTGACTCATAATTGTATTACATCAATTTTTTCACAGGCAAACACGTCTGACTTTTTGAATTGCGAATTGGTCTTATCTTCGCAATCTAAACGTTGAGCAATCTTGTAAAGACTAAAATAATTTTTTTACGCTTTCAAAATTTTTCCGCCCTAAAAAATTCGCCGCCCTGGGCACTTGCCCCAACTGCCCCTAGTGTAAATCCACCGCTGCTAAGAATAGTAGTTTAGTGTGCGTTTCAAGCTACGTCTTACACTCGCGATTTGTATGACACTTTGTGTTAGTGTGCGTGGAAGTTTCAAAATAAAGGTTAGTTATAAACAATGATGTTCTATACATATAAACTAATTTTTTTTTCGACGTTTTCACAGCCGTCATATTTGAATTCTAGACGGTATCTAAGTATCTACTCATTCATTTTAAACAGCAAGCATATATAACAATATTAATTGATAAGACTGTTGTGGTTTTGTTTTGCACTCGGTCTAAAGGAAAGAAGTGCACGCGGTACTAGGTTTGTTTTCGTATAAAAAAGGGCTCGTCAGATAAGAAACTATTCACTTCACAATTATTGTGAAGTGTACACATTCTACCTAGTTTAAAGCTACTATTTGTAAATAAGTATAAATATTTAGGTATTTTCAAGATGTCAAACGTATCGAAAAGTTTGGGGTTGTTGTTCGACCGGCCAAATGAACCGATGGTTACACCGAAAGGCGATCAAAATGTCGTCTTTCAACTGACAGAGCAGTTCTTGGTAAGTCTTTTTAACATTAATTTTATGGTTACATGTAGGTACCTACCTCATAATTTTTATTCTAGTTAAACGATAGAATTATGTTTTCTTCACTTTCTCAGCTAGGCATCAAAGTTTAATTCAATGGTCTAGAAAGATTATTTTATTTTATTCGCTTATAAAACATCTGACAGCAAGCCAGGCAAAGTAGACATAGAAGTAAAATTTTAAAGAGTTACTTTTTGTGTCTTTGTGATAATCGCATTTTTATTTTTTAGATTGCATAATTTAATTTACATTTGTCACTTTTTCCACAATTTTTACAAACAATTCAAATTAAATATACACTCTTCTTGCCTTTTTTCGGCAAGCAGCAAAAGTTTTTACTAATTTTTGCTTACGCACGTCGGGGGCCGATAAGGATACAGATACGGCGGTCGGCGGTAGCTACGCACCCGCGCTTTAATTTTTTACATAAATATTAATTTATATCATGTATTCTACAAAGGCTGCAGGCCCGCAACTACAGCAGGCGCGGGTGAAAACCGCTTCGTGTGTCCTTAGCCTAAGTTCTATACCTATGTGTAAGTTTATGCGTAAACATCTGCGGGTAGTTATAGATATGTACGTTTGTTGAATCAATACTGATCCGGAGGCGATTCCCGATGTTTTCCTGGATGGAGAGATACTTGAAGGTTGAAGAAAGGGTTGAGCGGTTCAGATATCTAGATGACAAAGACATTGAAAGGGAAATACATGCTCAGTCTGTAAGGTGTAATATGCTGTCGCGTCGCTTTTTTCAAATTCAATATTTTTTAATCAAAATAGGATATAATATCACTTCTAGAAAGTCAAAAACTACTACCCATTCGAAAAGGTATGCCTCAGACTTGAGAAGAACGGGCGCAACAAACTCAGCGAGCTTCTTTTTTTTTAATAAAAATATGGTTATGGTTATTATTGTAAAATCATACAATAAAATGTATTATTTAATAGCCTGTGGGCGGTCGCTCCAATCCCAATCTGTGTTAACTATAATGTAACTAACTAACACCAGGAACAAACAAAAACTTATAATGCCTACTACTCGGCTATGTTGAGTTAGTCAGTCTTTTGCGGGGCGTTGTAAATGCTTTTACAACAAGATCCCAGAAAATGTTAAAAACAAATGTATTACGAAATTCAAAAGAATTGTTTAAGAACGTTTGTGTACTTTTGTGGGTACCTGAGAAGCGCGGGTTAAACTCCCGTATCGCCAATAACTTTTGATATGTAAATTATTTTTATATATTCAAAGTGAGAAGTAATAAAATAATAATAAAACAATTTATAACTAAACATACAAAAAACATATTTTAGGCCAATTTTTTCATAACTTAAAAATCAATAACCACCGCAGAATGAACCGCAGTAACTAAATACTTACCAATTATTGTGTTATTTATAGTCTGATGACTACAAGAACAATGGAATTGAGATCAATAATCGTTTTGGCGAGAAGGCGTCTGAAATTATTCCTCTGGAGAAACTGAAGCGAGTCCCCAAGTTTAAGAAGGCAAAGAAACTTCCGCGTGATGCTGACTTCTCCCTTTTCTTGCCTGCCCACAAGGAAATGGCTGACGAAGTTCTCGATGCTTTAATGAGTAAGTACAGAGACGTACTAATTGTAAGGATAACTCCCCTCGTCCTTTCAAAAAGAAAACCAAATTTACATTAAATAATCCTATTGAGTGGCACCGTTATTACGCGGGTCACTTTGCCATGAACTTTTAAAATGCTTCAGCGGAATCCCCATCCACACATACACAGTAAACATACGTTTACATTGAATTCCCATAACTTTAGAGTTATTCCCCCTTATTCATAATAGCCTGCTAACTTAAAGCATTGCTAATTCTCACTCTGTCTTCTTCTATTGACCTAAGTCAGAATGAGAAAAAACACTCCATAGCGGTTGTTTAAAGTTAGCGGATCAGTATGAATAAGGAGGATAATCTATAGCTAAAAACAAAAAGAAAAGTCCAAGAAACGTGTTCTAAATTGCTTATTATGTGTGTAAAAAATGTTTTTAAATGTACATTGATTGTAACCAGTATGGCAAGTTCTAATATTAGCGACGTTGCCAAACTTACACTTACGAAGTTACCAAAGGAAATACATACATACAGTAAAATATTGACATAATTTTCATTCATATGTAGGTAAGTACAATCATTCATAATTTAAAGTTATTAGTATGCAGCGTTGCCAATTTTCTCGTAAATGTGTGTGACAATTGATATTTGATAATTATTTCAATTATTTAAAAAAATCGTACACCATTCAATTCTAATAAACGGTCTTGGTAATTAATACGTTAGTTATGGAATTTCAACATAAATATGTTGTATACATTTTTGTTATTAAAGGGAACAATCCGAGAAAAATATAAAAAAAAAAAACAATCTTTTGTAAAAATGGATGTATAAAGTTGTGAAATTTAAAAAAAAAATTGTGTCCTTTTTTCACCCACACAACCAGACGCTAAAGTTGATTATATAAATGGATAAAGAATGAAAAAAATACTAATAATCAATATTTATTATAAAATATTAAATTACATATAAAACATTGAATTAAATAAATAATTAATTTATCTAACAGCTGTTCCCGAGAATCAGCTGCAACAGTTTCTGTCAACCTGCATCTACTGCCGAGTGAATCTGAACCCACAACTTTTCAACTACTGTTTCAGCGTTGCCCTGATGCACAGGTATTTTATACACTATAGTCACTATACTATACTGTTTTAATTGATATGATTAGTTGTTTAAGAAGTTAAATAAGAGTTGCTAACATACAATGTTAGGGAGCCCCATAGACCTACTCCAGAGTTACAAATCTCGAGCACAGTTCAAGAGTTATTTGCTCTAGCACACACTGGAGCCCACACACAGTATATCCATTAAATGCACTGAAGTCCATCTTATATTAAATTATTAATATTACATCTATTTCCGCCTCAAAATATGGTGCGCTTGTTCACACTCACAGGATATTGACTTTTCTAAATGTAAAAAATGTCTAGTGATACAGATTTCTATGGATTATCATTGCATTGTGTTTCATAAAAAAACATTATATAGTAATTTAAAGTGTTTTTGTGTGATATGGACATACACTCTTCCTCCAGAGGCTCCTTTGCACAGGATGTCGGCTAGATTATGGGTACCACAACAGCACCTATTTCTGCCGAGAAGCAGTAATATGTAAACATTACTATGTTTCGGTCTGAAGGGTGCCATAGCTAGTTTAATTATTGGGCAAATAAGACTTAATATCTTAGTGTCTCAAGGTGACGAGCACAATTTTTGGGTTTTTCAAGATCGTGAGTGGCACTGAAATGTAATGGGTAGGGTGTATCAATTACCATCAGCTAAACGTCCTGCTCTTCTCATCCCTTATATTCATAAATAAAAAAAATACACCAAGAAAGTTAGTTTATGTAAAAATTACTTTTTTTTTAATACATGTTATAGAGTATGATACTGCATATACATGTTATAGAGTATGACACTCTATTTTAGAGTATGTTTGGCAACCCCAGGGTAATTATAATGACATCAGATAGTACATCTTTCAGTCAGCTAATGCTATCAGATATTACTAATTGTACCTTGGTATGCTCATCTTCAAATATCTTATTTGTTACAGACCCGACACAAAAAGTGTGACCATTGCCAACTTTGCTGAGACTTTCCCTTCAAAGTTTATGACCTCCAAAGCTTTTGCCCAAGCTCGGGAAACAGCTGCAATAGCATCACAAGGAGCACCAGTAAGAACATCATTTCTTTCTACCACAACAGTTGTCACACTTTTTATCACTCTCTGAACACAACACTGGTTTGTAGTTTGGTGTCCACGGACCCAAACTGTCATTAGAATAGAAATCCATTGGATAAGTACCATCATCCTTCAGCCATTTAGAGTTCCCTAAGGATACTGAACATTCATAAGGTGTAAGTAATGGTTTGGGAAAAGCTGTGCCCCAATCTATTGATAATCGAGGACAAGCAACTTGGACAAAGGCATCCATTCCAAATAATGCCAACTTACTAGGAAATATTTCAGACAGCAGTATCTTGATATAGTTTTTGTTGGAATTAGAAATTTGTTTCTCTAAATTTGCTAGTACTTTTGTGCTTCCCTGTCTTCCTAATGTTCCAAGAATCAGACCAAATTTACTTCCTTCTGATGCAATTTTTATTTGATTATTCCTGTTCATTTTCATAATTTCATGTTCATATTCTTCAGATGTGAATTTTTTTTCATATGGATCATATTTATATGCTGGTATATTAGGATTAGCTATCATAATGGCTTCTAGATGAAATCTACCATCACCAAGATATATAATACAGTCAGCATTTAGTTTAGGTGCAGTACATCCCAAGATTTCACCAGGAGATAAAGGTTTACTTTGTGGAACTGTGACAACATAATCTTCTTCTCTGAGATTCTTCGAAACCGAATGAAGAGTTGTAACAAATTGAATAGTACTTACTAATGCTAAATGTGTTTTCCTTGGAAAGTTCAACTTTATTGTTTCTATAAAGTGTGATGGATCAATTTTTATGTCAACAAAAATATATAGTACTTTTATATTTGTTTGGTCTATTGGGATAAGACAGGAGTGTCCATAATGCACTAGTAGGTCTACACCAAGGGCTTGAGCTGTAAAGTCATCGACACAGCATGCCCCATATGTCACATCTCCCATTATTACAGTGTCAGCTTCAGTAAATGCTTCAATTATATCACATAGAGTTGTCGCAAACATAGTCAGACCTGGAAATGAATAAATTTCATTACTTACTATTTCATGATTTTAGTGGGTCTCGATGTTTAAATAAATCTGTGGGTCACCTGCACCTATTCAATTTATATAAATAACTGTCACATAAAGATAAAAAAATCTCAGGCTTACTCAAAAAAAAACAGAATAAGCTATTAAGAAAGTTTTATGCAAAATAAACCTTACCTTCAGGTAATTGAAGAGCAATTCTCTTTGAACCTAGAGTTCGAATCCTCCATATCGTCTTATGTATTTCAAAATTATAGTTACTTGGAAGAGCTTCACATGCTCTATTTATTAAAGGATCATTAAGTAGTTCATCTGGTATTTTATTCACTGATCGCACGTTGGGTTTAAAAGTTTTTCTTTGGCCCTCTGGTTTCGCTCGCACTACTACTATATTAGGATTCGCTGCTAAATCTTCCATTGTCCTAGGTTGTACTTATTCCATTCATAGTTCGTAAATACAAGATACTTAGCTGAACAATAAAATAAAACACATGCACGATTATCCGATTTATTTACATCCTACTATTTAGTGGCCTACGTGACTTTTGCAAGAAATAACTTGGAAATAACGTTTCAGACTACGCAATGCATCAGATTCATAAGTATTTGTCAAGTTTAATGAGTTGTATTTATTATAAAATCAACCGTCACTAACAAAAGAAACGAAATCTAAAATTTTTAATTTTATAAATAATAGGAATGTACAACTCATTCAACAAACAAAATTTCATCGTAATGAATTAAGGTGTAGATCCAAACTACAAACTAGTTGCTAGAGCTACTGCTTGGCGCTTACCGGAACGACCGGAAGCCGAACATAGATATCAAATGTCATATCTACATTTTATTCGATGTCAGATGTTTTTTTTTTCTTCTTTTGGCAGATGTCAGATGTCAAACATCACGTCTTTGAGTTAACTTTCAATTTCGTTCCTTTATACGAAATTGAATAAGAGATAACTTACCTAAGTTTGTACTCTGTAAAATGAGCTACAAAACAGTTGTAAAAATTTAACTTATAATTACAGCGCACACCAATCATCATACCCAGAGATTATACAGCAACAGACCTGGATGTAGAACATCGCCTTGCTTACTTCCGAGAGGATATTGGAGTGAATCTTCACCATTGGCACTGGCATCTTGTGTACCCATTCAGTGCCAACCAGAGATCCATAGTTGCAAAGGACAGGCGTGGTGAACTATTCTTCTACATGCATCAACAAATAATAGCACGGTATGATTTGTGCAGACTTATCTTAGGAGATTTTTTTGACATTTTTGAGTCAAACGGATAACCTTGGGACAATATCTTTGCATTAAATTTCTCTGCTTGTTGTATTATAGTCGTAAGAGTTAAATTTATAATTAAGATATCGTAATTCTATATTCTGATGTGTGTTTTAGGCCATCATTAAAAAGTTAAAAAACTATTACTCTTTACGAGGTGAATTTATAACGTATTATTTGATTTGTAACTAAATTAATATACTATATTCTATGGAATACCCAGTGTACCAAAGTTAAATTAAATATTCATCAAGGTCAAACAAACACGTCCAGAAACTAATTAAACACTTTTATTACAGTTACAACGGCGAACGTCTCAACAACTCTCTAGCGCGTGTCAAGAAGTTCAGCAACTTTAATGAACCAATCTCCGAAGCCTACTTCCCCAAGTTAGATAGTCTGACATCATCACGCGGCTGGCCTCCGCGACAGGCCAACATGCGCTGGCAGGACTTGAACCGGCCTGTAGACGGCCTTAGCGTTACCGTGGCAGATATGCAACGCTGGAGAAGGAACATCGAAGAGGCCATTGCTACTGGTATGGTCAGGAAGGTCAGTAATGCGAGTTCCGTGCCCGAAAGGTACCAATGAGATCCCAATTACCAAGACTCAGCCGTCCCACTTAAGCCACAACATTAGATAGACAGTTGAAATTTTGAAAAAATGTGCATTTATGTATATACTAAGGTCCATAATATGCCGGAAGGCGTCTCAATACATAATCATATACATACTTTATATCTTTTATGCACAGTTATGAAGAGAGACACAAAACCCATTTGATCGTGGATTAAGTATTGAGACACCCTAAAATGGCCGCCATGCAAGATAAAAATAAAATGCGTCTCTTCAAAAGTATTTAAAATGTAAATGGTATAATTATTATATCTTGAGCGATGGTATTAAAGCCTTTTTGTATGAGTCCGAGTCGCACCTGAACGAGTTTTATTTGTGGGGTTAAGCTAATCTAATTAATTTTCACAGTAAAAAAAATATGTCTCACAAATGTAGGTTTATATAGGTGTTGTATATTTGCAGTAGGTACCTAACCCTCTTCAAAGAAAGGCCATGCTATTATTATACAAGATAGTAAAAGAACTACTCTAGTCGCAGAGTAGAGATAATTTCGGCCATTGCCCTCTTACTGACCACACTCACGTGGCCACCGTCGTTTTTAATTGGATGGACAGTGTATATGTAATTGTTGTTAAGTGTCATTTTCTATTTATCATTCCACTTAACAGTGAACTTATTGTAAGTCATCACAATGTAGGTCTTAATAAAAGTAGGTTTAACTAGCGCAAAAGGGAGGGGCACCATGAGGGGCCTGACTTACTGCGATTTTATGAGGAATAAAAAATGTTATTCTATAGTCTATAAAAAAGTATATACTTTGTAACGATTGGAAACACAAGCGCTTTGTTTAAAGAAATGTTTTTATCAGAAGCTATAATCTAAAATACTTTCATGTTTTAACAGGCTGATGGATCGACGCAGCCGTTAGATATCGACACATTAGGAAATATGATGGAAGCGAGCATTCTGTCACCTAACATGGATCTCTACGGAAGTCTGCACAATAACGGACACAGCTTCTCTGCCTACATGCACGACCCAACCCACCGTTACTTGGTTTGTACAAGTTTTTTTTATATATGACCAGTATGTTAGTGACATTATAACCCAAATGTATCACTAATTAATATATAATTCAATTACACGTTGTGATTTTTTTCTATCCAGTAAATTCTTTGTTATTCTGCATAAGAGAGTCGCTAGATAAAATCTTTAAGTTTTACATATTTTATAAAAATTATCTAAATGTTAAACTATCTGTATCCTATTTGTATCTTATATTAAGTATAGTTTGAAAATTAATCAAGCGAGATCAATAATAGTCACAAAGTACCTACATGTCAAATTTATTATATCATTGTCTTATAATGCAGGAATCGTTCGGCGTGATTGGCGACGAGGCCACCACGATGCGAGACCCCTTCTTCTACCGCTGGCACGCCTTCATTGACGACACATTCCAGAAGTTCAAGGAGTCTACCCACGTTCGTCCATATTCACGCTCTGAGGTATATACAAAAAAAATATCGACTTAACCTTTAATAAAAGGCATTTATTTTCTCAAAATTAGAATTCTTTTTGATGATTTTAACTATTGATCCCAGGTTCAAGTGCAAATGTGTGATGAGTAACTAGGTATGTTCAATAAACCACTAGATTTTAAATACAAAAAAAAGTGTCTGTGGCTATGGGTAGAACAGCTGACTCTTTCCAAGATGCCCGTGGTTCGATTCTCGCCAGTCACACAATGTTTTTTCATACCTACGGTTCTTCCACGCACTGATTAGCCCAGTAACAAAAACTAGTGATGTTTAATTCCGTCACAGTCAGAGGCAATTTTATAAGAGGTGGGAATCACTTGCAGCTCGAGAACCCAGGTGTGAGGATATCGTCGGTTCGTGTCCAAAGCAGCGCGGGAGACATGAACACGCTCAATACTTTCTGGATGTCCAGCGACCTCGACCTCTCTCGCGGTCTTGACTTCTCAGACAGAGGGCCCATTTACGCCCGGTTCACTCATCTCAACAACCGGGACTTCCAGTACACGTGAGTTTCCGTTATCAATCATTCAAGGAATCCCGACAATCTGAAAGAGTAAATCGACAAAAATAAAAAGTGTGAGTCGAACGAAGGGACGAAAGGTTATACTTTTTTTTTAAATTTTGAGTTTCAGTTCTAAGTATGGATAACCCCCAAAATTTTGTATCTTCATATGTTATATCTTTATGTTAAAATGTTAATGCGGTTCACAGAATACATCTTACTTACCAAGTTTCAACAGTATAGTTCTTATAGTTTTGTAAAAAAGTGGCTGTGACATACAATGACAGACAGACAGACATGACGAATCTATTAGAGTTCCGTTTTTTGTCATTTGGCTACAGAACCCTAAAAAGACAGTTACATAGTAACGGTTACAAAAAAGTTAAATAATAATGCTTAGTTCTTGAATTGTCAGGATTGAAGTAGAGAACAGCGGCAACGCAACTCGCGGTACGGTGCGCATATTCCTCGCGCCCAAGTACGATGAGCGCAACATCCAGTGGGTGTTCTCAGACCACAGGAAGATGTTCATTGAGATGGACAGATTTGTTGTTCCACGTGAGTATTGACTTCGAATATTTGTGACTTGTAGGGTTGCAATATATGTACCTATGTAACACAAAATAAAATTAGGTGACCAGTGCAAATAACGATTACACTAAAATAGACTTATAAAACGATTAGTAAATAGTCAATGCACATATTAAGTATGACCATGCATACTGACGACAGATTGCACTGTAAACTATTAACAAATTCTTTTGGAAAATCTATAGTTTTTGGTGTCTCTATATATATATCTATAGTTTCAAGTTTAGTCAATATTTGTAATAAGTAATAGATAAGTGAGATATTATTTTTGTATATTATAGCTTAACAACTAGATACATGTGCGAATAAGATTAAAGATTACAATAATTATAAGTATTTCTATTTAGATATCGAACTTAAAGGCATGCACAACATTACTAAACAACATTGTAATAACAATTCAGGAAAATACACTTAATTAACTACTTTTTCTTTTTCTAATCTATATTTTCTTTTAATGTTTTTTACTTCTAATTTTTATGTCTAAAAAGAGCCTCTTGACAACCGATGAAAACGGGCCAGGTTTATTATTTCAGTGTACGTGACAAGCTACGTGTTACACTCGCGATTTGTATGTCACTTTGTAGTAATTAGTGTTCGTGCATTGCTCTAAATAGAGATTACCTGTCAACCTCTATTTTTCAATGTTTTCACAGCTGTCGCAGTCTGTCTAGGTATAAAATAATTATCTAAAGTTTTTTTATAAAAAAAATATGTTAGTAATATGATCTAGTTTTCACACATAACAACTTTTATAAACAATCACAAACTTTATAAACATTGAGGAATTAGTTATTGTTGTGTTATAATACCACTCATGTGATACTACCTACTAATATTACCCACATTCGTGTTTTAATACCTAATTATCAACAGTTGCATACAAGACTTTATCTACACACATAATATGAATACTCTATAAAAGATTCTGAAACAGTTAGTTTACTGCTAATATTAAAAAAGCCAGTCCTAGTAACTATAATATCATCCAAAGGAGTGTTACTATAAAAACGGATGATATAATTATTGTACTGAATTTCATTACTACACTCGTTTGGATGATGTAATGATTATTAGGACATTGGGTGTTTCAATAGAGGATTTAAAGCATGGGTGTAGATAAAAGTAGGTACGTATTCGACACATTTTACAGAAGATCTTGACAGTTTATGCTATCTGTACTTTATTTTCTGTTCCATCACATTCATTATTTTTATAGTATTTTATGTGTATAATATGTTTACAAAATTATTTGTATTTGAAAGATGGCAAACGTGTAAGTGTTTTAATGTGTTTATTTTCTTTTTGGCACTCCGACAATTAACCAGGTAGATGCTGAAAATCAGCGCTGCAGCCAGTATTGGTTTACAGCACAAGTTAAGCATCGGCCTTTTCTTTTGCCACACAGCATATTTAGATAAGTTAGGATTAGGAATAATATATATTAAGTATTTAGATTGTATTTGTGTGTATGGCATGGAAGAAATTTTTCTTGTTTCTTATCTTAATAATAATAAAAATGTTTTCCAGTGAACCGTGGACGGAATATGATCACTCGCAGGTCGACGGAGTCATCATTGACTATTCCGTTCGAGCAGACCTTCCGCGATCTGTCAGCGCAAGGCTCGGACCCGCGTCGCACAGACTTGTCCGCGTTCAACTACTGTGGTTGTGGCTGGCCCCAGCACATGCTGGTGCCGCGTGGGAACGCCGCTGGCGCATCTTACGAGTTGTTCGTCATGGTCTCCAACTACGACCTGGATTCTGTGAGTATATCACACTCTAAGTATACACCTACGCCGCACTCAGGGGCGTGCATTAGTTTTCCAGCAAAGTAGGCACTGTAGATATAACTAGTCGTAGTTGCGTTTTAGTCCGACAGTACGACATAAGTTGTATAAAACGCGGCTTTCTTCGTATATGTAACCTGTAGACTGCCTACCGTAGGTAGTAAATTAACTTTGACTCTAGTGCTATATTTATTTAGGTTAATAACGAGGTAGACACTGCCTGATTGCCTATATGATATGCACGTTTTGGCCACACTACGGTTAAACCGCAGCGGTTTTAAACCGTGTGAGTTTATGACACAAGAAAATGAATACAAGCCGCGCACTTGCGGTTTTTTCCCGCTACTGATCTTAAAACCGTGAAATATTACAAAATTGTCGCGATAAAAAACCGCCGCAAAATTTGTAATTCATAGAACTTAGTAGATAGACATACACTATGTGTTGACCGCAGCTGATGTATGAAGGCGATATATAGTCCCACATTGTAATAAATTTTATCTATGCAAGAAAGTTCAGAAGAATTTTTTTATTTTGGTAACTTTCAATGCCAATATATCCCGAATCATGGTCCGATTGCAACCGCCCACTTTTAGGATGTAGGTGTTTTACACCCTGTATACGTATGCATAATACATAATATATTGTGTATATATGTACATAGATTCACATGTATGTTGGCATTTTATGAGATGGGGAATAACGATTAATTTCGCGACATTGTTAAATACCTTAACCGACACATCTTATTTCCTGACGATTAAAAAAATACTGAGACTTAAGATGTTGTCTGATTAGCACAATAATTTCACTAGCTCAGGCGCTCTTAAAACCAAAACACAAGAACACACTTCCACATTACAGCAAACATGTTAAAATTACTTGTGAAAATCCATTTCAAATAATTGTAAAGTTATGCATTTTCATCAAAAGAATCAGTTCACTATGCGAAATAACTATTTTGACGACCAGCAGAGTATAATGTATACATAATTCAACAGGTCGATCAGCCAGACGGGACATCCATGACCTGCAAGCAAGCTTCAAGCTTCTGTGGCCTCAGGGACCGATTGTACCCTGACCGTCGCAGCATGGGTTATCCCTTCGACCGGCCTTCCACCACTGCTAGCAGCATCCAGGATTTCTTGTTGCCCAACATGTCCCTCATCGACGTCACTATTCGTCTGCAGGACAGCGTTGAACCTAACCCGCGAAATCCATCTAGCTAAATATAAAACGTGTTAGATATGAACCATGAAATAGATCAAACTACAAAATCTAAGCTAGAAGGCCCATAACAAAAATAGTAACGTGAACTGTTCTGTTTTTGCAATCGCGGCACTCATTAATTTGCCAGCGCCAATAGAAATAAAAAAAAAAGATATCATCTAGTTCCAAGTTGTTAGTTCAAGTAAATCATACAAACCGGCATCCCATTAACGATAATCATTACTTTCTAATGATCTATGCAGTGGTTCTATTCGGCGATTCCATGGAAGCCCCGGACACTCATTTTTACTTCAATGATAACGATTTTTTTCCTACTTACAAGAGTTAATCTATGTAGGTAGGTTCTATTTTAAAAGTGCAATTTAAAGAAGCATAATTTTTGAAGATTCTACTCTACTTGTTTTATCTTATTAATACCTAAATGATTTTTTATTATACAAATTATAATTATAAAATTGAAAGGCTGATTTTAGTAGTATTGTGAATTTGTAAGTATTGTACATATTTATTGGTAAGTTAGTGTAATGACCCGATTTAAAATAAAGCATATTTAAGCAATTCTGTTGTTTTTGTTACTAAACCCAAGCACGGACTAGTAAAATTAGAAGGACTCCGCTCCGTGATATTAGCAAGTGAAGCACCTTTATGCTAGTGTGTGTGCGGTTACGGGGTATACAAGTTACACAATTTTTTCTCCCTTAAATAATCATTTATCCACAAATACTTTTACACTTTTACACACGTTTTTACACTTTTTCACGACGCACGACGGCATTTTTTAACCTACTTCAAAAAAGGAGGAGGTTCTCAATTCTTCGGTATTTTTTTTATGTTTGTTACCTCAAAACTTTCGACTGGGTAAACCGATTTTGATAATTCTTTTTTTATTTGAAAAACGGTGCTTTACGAGTGTTTGGTCCAGATCTGACAATTGAATCCATGAGAAAACCATAAAAGTCTTAAATTTTGCTATACATAGGTATAGCAAAGTGGATGATAAATTTACGAATAACTCAATATAGGGCCAACCGATTTCGATGATCTTTTTTTATTGGAAAGCATATACTTCAAAGATAGTTTGGTGAGAGTTTGGTTAGGTTCTCATTACGGAATCCATGACAAAGTAACGGAACACTGTCTGTAATCAAATTACAAAGTACTTACGTCCATTTCTGCATTGAAAAATTTAGTATATTTACACATATTTAGACAAATTGTTAGTTAGTGTACTTCAAATTCACTAAAAATCATAAAATAAAATAAAAATTGACAAAAAAACAACCGCCTTCAAAAACACTATTCTAAAACAATATATATATAATGTGCACTAAAAAGTATAAAAATAATTGCGTATTTTTATACAATCTAATTAATTAATCTTATTCTAGTTAAGATTAGTGTATTTTTTGGAGTCGGTGTAGGTGAGATGTGCTTGAGTCGTGAGGAGGCGAGAGGCGAGAGCGGGTTGCGGCGGAAGGACACCGATTCCAAAAATAACAATAATCGTAACTAAAATAAGATTAATTAATTAGATTGTATAAAAATACGCAGTTATTTTTATACTTTTTAGTGCACATTATATATATTGTTTTGGAATAGTGTTATTGAAAGCGGTTGTTTTTTTGTTAAAAAAAATTTAAATATTTTATTGTGACGCAAACTGCGGCTTGTGTTCGTGTTCGGCGTTCCATACTAATACCAATTTTTACAGCATTTTATTGATTACCATGTTGAAATTGCGCGTAGAGTTAGTTATCTAATTTTGTCACAACATAGAACATAAAGGATAGATTTAGTAGTGTAAATATGCAAAATGGAACACGAGAGCTACATTCATGCGTTAACTCTAGAAGTAGCCGCCATTTTATGACCAGTAAGCAGTGACACAACTAAAGAAAAGTTGTAAGGTTTCAAAGCGACAGTGACAGCTGACAAAGCTTTCATTTTCGAGACAACTATCAGATGGCACTACAGTCTTCTGAAGACGTCACTATAAGGTAGTTTGTCCCACCCCTGAGCGTTAGGGATAGTGGACTAGTTCCTCTAGCTATATATATTTTTATTGTTAATTTTATTTGCTTGATTGTTTTTTGTTAACAAACTTAGGAAGTTACTAATGTTTATTGTTGCATCATCTATTACATTATGGTCATGGAACACCTGCCAATGTGAAACATCGAACTTTATGTGGGTTAGTCTCTACTCTAGACCACAAGACGTGTGTTTGAGCTGTTTTTCAGCAGTTCGGAAAAATATGAATGAGGTCTCATTCGATTAGGTATCGCGTCTGTATTATTTTTGAAAAAGAAGTTTTTATCAATTTTCAAAAAAAATAACAGTGTCGTCTAGGTAGGTGTACAACAACACCGTACATACTAGTAAGTTATTTTAACTATTATTTTTAACTATTTATTTTTTCGCAACGACTAATAATTCTGATCGTTAGAAACGGTAGGTACTACCCAGCTTTTTAATTTTCGCTTTTAACCGGCTAAAGTTGAGGTTAGGCACAGTTAGTACGAGAAGATGATCCGATAAATCCAAAATAATATCAAGCGTCATAGCCTACCCGCAACAATGTCGTAACATAATTCAAAATGACCTACGGTAGACGTAGTATATGATACGACCCCGATAACAGCACTTTGCGCTTGTCTCGTCTCGTAAAGAATTGCAATGGAAGAAGAGCGGTGTCTTCAATACAGGCATTAATTGCTTACCGGACACTAGCCCAAATTATATTTTTAACTGTTTTAAATAATGAAAATAAATATCTTTTGATGTTTTTTATTTTGAATGCAACTAAGATTCAAATGGAATTAGAATTAAGACTGAAAAAGAACAAGAAATTGCATTTGAAGAGCGCCGCGGCCGCGTAGGTAGGTATGGCTCGACTTAGTGCTTCGCAATCACAAGGGCAAAGTGAGGCAGCCTGTGTGAACGACTCTTTTTTTTTTTTGAGAGGAGGAAATACATTCGGCCTCGAGTGTCCGCGTAAGCGGACACCCCATACCGACTAAAACCTCCTCTATGCTGTTAGCCCTGGCTTTTACAGCGAAGTAGGACGTGGGCCGTGGAGGCCGCAAAGACTACTAGACTCGAACCTCGGACCGGCTGTGTGCTTATGGGAAGGAGAAGAGGTGAACGACTCGCTTGGCAATGCGAAACAACATTATCAAGTCACTGTACTTAAGTCAGACTAAGTACTGCACAATACTCGAATAACATAAAATCAGACACCGCAATATATAAATAGACTAAATTTCTTATCTTTGATTTGTTTAAGTCGTATTTAGATAGGTACTGTAAAAATAATAATCGTTCAATAACTACTCGGTAACCGGTACGTACACGAAAATCAAAACTGTACAAAACGAAAAACGAGAGCATCGGCAAAGAATATTTAGAGAATGAGCGTTTGGCGATTAAATAAAACAACTGCTTGACTGTGAGGAATATGTGGAAGATATGATTTATTAAAAAGTTACATGATATATATATAAAATCCTTAAAACTAGTTACCCAATCACAATTGTTACTCAAAAAATATTTACAAGTTCAGAAAATACACACCAATACTAAAGCTTACATTTCAACCAATAGTAAAACGTTTCATTCAATAAGAATTGAGAATAATATTATGTGTTCTATCTCGCTCTAAAACTAATGCTATCGCAGTTTGTGTAAACTCGCGTCGAACCTCGATCATACGATGTCAATGAGCATTCAGCACCTACGCTGTTGCTCATTGATTAAAATTGCATGAATAGCGATCGACGCTTCACTCGTTAGTCGAGTCCGCTCGGCCTTGGTGTGCGGTTGTGTAACGCGGAGCATATGACTGATCACGTGAGTATATCTGCGATCGTCGAGAGAACGTGACGATGCTCGTACATTGATGAGATTATTACTGGTGATCTGTATGATTCTATGAGTTGATGTACAGCATTATGAAATGGTTCTTATCAGAGCTAATATTACGTTATATAAAATAAAATGTTCTTTTCAGAACGAATCTTTCGGCATACGCTTATTACAGTTATTATGCACGATTACTATTTCTATGATCTATAATGCTACGTTACAAGTTAGGTATTAGACATTTGTATTAATTGATATTATTGGTTGTAGGTACAGCTACAAATATATTATGTATTATTATTAGTACAAGTACGGAAGCCTCTCTCCGCAAAATCATTTAAAGAAAGGGACTCTTGCGGTTAAACAATAAGGTGTAATTCAGATCGCACAACGCTACCAGCCTACATTTTTATTCACCTAGAAGTTGCCTCTATTTCTATCGCGTAACTCTTACCTCTTCTGACGGCATTAGGGTTGACTTATTTACCTAATATTGTACCTACCTAAAAGGTCATCTTATAAAAATAGCACAGTTTTTCTATACTATAAATAGGCATGTAATCGTAACTTCAAATCAATATTCTTTGGTTTTCAAACCTACACTTGTTGCAGATAGTAATGTATGCGTTGGAACACCACAACATAGTCAAACCTACTCAGTATATAGGGAATAAATAGGTAGCCATCATGAATGGTAATTTCATAATAATAATAATAACTTGAAATAAGATTGTTTCAGCGTCTTAAGGACGCTTACAAAATTTATATCGCCATGACTTTTAATAAGCCTTGCTTTGTTTATGTTTTCTCCATTTTTAAAATATCGGTCGGATCTGTGAAGTAGGTGACAACAAAGCTTGCGCGTGAGTCCCTACTGGCTGGCCTACTGTGCAGAGGCCGCCGCCGGCCTCACCTACTTACGATTTCAATACCTACACGAAGAGTGAGACAGGTCTGGCATCGGGTCGTTTCAGAAGAATACCTAGTTTTGTAGTGTGTTGTCGTATACCGTTTTAATCGCATGTTCTCGCTCTATCACATAAAGTAGTTGTCCTTATCGGCAGTCGACACTCCGCAGACGGCAAGTGTTCGCCCAAGCGCGTCGCTATGTGTAATTCATTATAATATACTATCTACCGATGTACCAAAATTTCTAGCTCCTCCGCTTTATCTTATAGAGCTTCGGTTCTTTCTAGCTTCCGTAGACGTGACTGTTTTTTTGTGTGTGTAATAAAAAAAATCTTTATTGGTTTTAACAACTTCTCCTTTATAAATAGTGGTAAGAACCTCCTTTTAAGCATATAAATAATGCTTGTGCCAGGAGGCTCCGCTCTTTCTTAGCTTTAAAATAACATAATAATATTATAATACTTGCGTGCGTGTGTGTGTTAGCGTATGTGTCGTAAGAGCAACTCGGTATCATCATAATGCAGTGGTAGTATCAAGGCGATCAATGCAATTTTACATTCATGGGCGTTTCTATTATATATATGTAACTGTTTGTTTATTTTATTATAAAGAAATGCCGCACGACATTTATACTGCATGCTAGAGAACTCCGTCCTAAATGGTGTAACAAAGGCAAATGTGTCTTTCCTTCGTTTGTGTTCAATATTAGGATCGTAAATGTGTGTGGCATGGAAATCTCAAGCTTGGTTTGCTGCCTGGACATATGCATTTATAGTAGAATAATTCATAGGAAATAGGAGAAGTTCACAAAGTATTATAATATTTGCTGAGTGTTAAAGATAAGCTAGGTAGGTACCTAATGTACGGAGAGCGACAGATAACGTATGGTATTTGGTCATTGACCGTATACTCGCCTGCCCTAGAAAACATATACTATAGGTACTTCCATGCAATCAGCACTATACAGTAAGCGGTTGGCTGCTTGGCCGGACTCATCAGATTATAACGGATCACATCACCCTTATGGCGTTTGCCCTGCATGGTAGTTTCTGTAGCATTTTTTTAGTTTGAAATAAGATGCCAAGTGATGCTGATGTGATAGCGATTTTAGTTAAAAAAAATTATAGTTAAATCATGGCCTTTAGCATTTAAGTACTAATGAAGAGACCTATCAGTCTCCACTCCGACTCAACGAACATTACGTTAAAGTTGCAGAGTGAGTATGTTCAGGCATAGAGTCTCAGCGGTGGATTTTTATAATATACGCTGTATGATTATTGTTCTTCAAAGTTTTATACCCCTAACATTTGGTGCAGATGTAAAATCTAATTATGTAACGAAGTAGAAAAAATACACAAACACTATTCAAATTCAAATATTTTTATTCAAAATAGGATGTGACATCACTTATTGAAAGTCAAAAAGTACCACCCATTCCAAAATGAATGCCTCAGACCTGAGAAGAATGGGCGCAACAAACTCAGCGGGCTTTTTTTTCATCGAATAAATATGTTTACAAAGTAATATTGTACAATTAAACTTATTATTTATTGGCCTAAGGGCGATCACTCCTTTCCCAATCGTTGGTATCATTAAGAAAGTCATTTATGTTATAGTAACCTTTACCACACAAACGTTTTTTAACAATTCTTTTGAATAACGTAATACTTTTGAACATTTTCTGGGATCTTGTTGTAAAAGCATATACATCGCCCCATAAAAGCCTTACAAACTCGACTTAGCCGAGTGTAGGCATCATAAGTTTGTCTGTTCCTGGTGTTAACATTATGGTTATGACAGTGGAATTCTGGGAAATTCGCTTATGTGCCTATGAACATACATTACATTATCAATAATATATTGAGAAGCAACAGTCAAGATGTTAATTTCTTTGAATTTTGCTCTCAATGATTCTTTAGGACCTAGGTTATAAATAGCGCGAATAGCCCTCTTCTGCAGCACAAATATTGTAGTAATATCGGTTGCGCTGTCCCATAGGTACCTACTATAATATTATTTAAAAAAATATTCATAACATGATAGTTATATTATTTTACAAAGAAAACAGCTGTAAGACCATGCTTCGTAGCAGACGCTCCAAGGATATTCAAATACTTTTAATAAAGAAAGAAATAAAGCAGATTCCACCTGTTCTTTCACCTCTCCGTTTAACAAAACATTTGCATTTACATTTTTGACATTTGGTATGGTAAATTTAATGAATTTAGTTTTCTATGTAATGTATGCAAGCTCTATATGTAATAGAAAATTATTTAGTCATTTCATAATATACCTACAAACTAAGTTAAATTCAGTTGCTGGCCTTAAACCTTGCCTTTGAATAAATAGTCTTAATAATCTAATGGGTATATTGGCTGAACTGGGTGGCTACGCTATAGTACCGGACCACCCAATTATACAGGTGGGCCACTTATTAGCTTATATTTAAAAATAACAATAAACATATTAAAAAAAGAATTTATTGTCGAGATAGCAAATGGACAGGAGTTTAATTTTTAAATATAATGTGATTTAATGACCTCCAACGCGACTTCGGCACACTTCTAAATGAGAACAAAAATTCTCAAACACTGGTCTGCAGACTGACAAATCGTTGACATCTCTTCCCTGAATTGACTTTGTACTTGCTGGTGTAGACGATTTTTTCGCAAGATTCACTGCACTGTACTTTTGGCACTCTTGTGTTTAATTCTATTGCACATACTGAAATATTCATGTCTTCTTGAACATCTAGTATGACATGATTGTATTGGAAAGGATATCTTCCTTCACAATGTATGTGAATAAAAAAAAAATCTACAGACACTTATTAGCTTCAACTTTCTGAAAACAAAACAATTCATTTAGCACAACTCTGTTGAAAAAATAGCTTAATTAAACACAAAAAGTCATCAGACCTATCATTTTATATCAAATTGTTTTCAATTAAACACATTTTCGGCTCGTGTTTATTATCATCATTATAATGCTATGTCAAATCAAAGTTAATGGAGTATATATATGTATATATTATATTTTTACCTATAATATGTATTTTCAAAAAGTGAATTTATTAATACTCACATAATAATAGGTACCTAATCATTTGTGCTGTGAAATCTGTAAATAAATAGATTTATGTTCAGTATACAAGTTGGATTAGTAAAGTATAGACCATGTATTGATTTAATTATTAAACAATCAGACCTATCATTTTGTTTCATGTGTTAAATCAATTAAACACATTTTGGCTCGTGTCATTATCATCATTGTTGATATTGAAATTTCAATTGACATTAAACTGTCTATGACTCATCCTTTTATGCAATGCTAATAAAAGGGTTGTGTTAAAATATTAACTATAATAATACTTACACCTATCTCTCGGTCCCATTTGTGTGTTTCCCCTCATTACAAACTTTTGTTATGGTAGAGGAAGACACTTCCACAGTTTTGTTGAACATGGAAGAAAGTTCCTTGTTGTTGGGGATGATATGCTAAATTGAGACATGTTGCGCGAAAGAGAATCGGGCAGCAGGCATCAGGTCAAACAGCTCTTCAGAACACTACCCGTGGTAAATAGTGTGAATATGTGTAACACACCAAAATTGTTTTCCTTTCTTCCTTCCTCCGCTGGATACAAAGCTCCTTCCTGTCAGTACAAAATATTTATTCAATAAAAGTCATACAGATAAGAAGTGAAAAAGGACTTCAACAATACAATCAGACCTATCATTTAATATCATGTGTTAAATCAATAAAACACAGTTTGGCTCGTGTCTTTTACATCACATTGTTTTTATGATTTAAAACAGTTATATTTTATTAATATATATGTATATAATATATGTTAATTACCTAATAGTTGGAAGAGCTTGTCATATTGGACTGCTATTACCTAATTATAGACATTAACTTAAATTAACTAAACTAAATGAATTTTAAAGTGAGGCTTCTAATCTGTCATGCAAAAACACATGCAAAGAACCCGGCTAGTATAAACTAGCAAAGATCTCACATTGCTTTCACAAGCTTTGCAACCAACATTAGCTTTCCTTTACTCATTCAATTTAAATTTTCATATCTATCTATATATATATAAAAATGAATTGCTGTTCGTTAGTCTCGCTAAAACTCGAGAACGGCTGGACCAATTTGGCTAATTTTGGTCTCGAATTATTTGTGGAAGTCCAGAGAAGGTTTAAAAAGTGAATAATTAAGAAAATGTGCTGCAAAATTAAATAAAAACAACAAATTGGTTTCTTCTTTGATGTCCATACATAATTTCAATGAGAGAATTTATTGACGCATGGTTTGACAGTTCTGTTGTGAAACAATGTCATTACGACAGCAGGGCGCATATATTACGAAGTAATTTTTGATGTTATGATATATTATAGACAAATTCATATAAAAACATTATTTTATTTATTATATACAGAACAATGTCTGTCCTCTATTCTAATAATTTGTTTTATAATGTATTTACATTATTGAATCAAATCAAAACTTTATTCATATAGGTCAAGGATATGACGTTATAAATGATAAAAGTTTTCTTTTTATATTTAGCAAGACTTCAGAAGGGGTTGAGATTTAATGAGAAAAAGCAGTAAGGAACTCATTGCATTCTTAATTATTTTTAAACAGTTATTATTGCATCACTGACCTAACATAATCAATTACTTTAGGAATTCATAATAATTAAAACTCATGTGAGAATAAAACATCCCCATGATTGGTTAAGTTAATGCAAATCTTATATACATTTATTCTACTTTAAGATATTATATTGATTATGATAAATATCTTATCAAAAATCAACCAATCCAGTATGTGTGATTTATTTGATGTTCTAGCAGTATATACAATTTAAATCTATGTATCAACTCAATAGGTGTATTCTTATCTTAGCCACCAATAAATATTGATCGATTACTGCGACTGATAAGATGTACCTAAGTAAATATTATTTATTTGTATGCCTCTTACCATTTAGTCAGGATCCTTCTTCGTATGTACCGCAACCTGTTACAAAAAAAGGTAATTTACTTTATTTTATTATCTAGTGAGCTACACAGCGCGTGAAAAAGAGTTCATCAGACCTATCATTAATAATCATGTGTTACTCAAATTAAAACACATTAGGCTCGTGTAAGATTCATCACCTCGAAAGTTTTTCATAAACACGTGTGTCGTGTGTTAACCTCAAGACCCCTTTTTAAGATTTTTTCTGGTTTAGATATTTAAATTATTGTACATTACTGATAATACTGACCTGAATAAACTTATTTATATTTTTAAAACAATATTACTTAACAAATCATTCAAGATTAAAAAATTTATATATATAAATATCTAAAATGAAAAATGAACAGCCCGTCCACCTATTTGTGAATGTGATTATAAGAATCAGTATTCAGTTTTTGACACAGCTCGACGACTGACAAGTGACAAGTAGGGATGAATCGATATTACTGATACTTTCATTCGATACCAGTACTCAGTATCAAATATTGGCAAGTCTCGATACCGAGTACTAGTATCAAATGAAAGTATCGTATTAATTGATGTCGTATTGCCACCATCCACCTTAGCCAGACAGTGGCAGCACTCCTATTGCTTTAAATAAATATCTAAAAAAATATAATTACCAACCATAAACGTGATTTTCCCCCATTACCATTTAGCACACACTAGGTCGTGGTCAAAGGTCGGTTAAGCTTCACAGATTCTGTAGAGAGTGTGGAGGTAAAAGTTAAGGTGATTCTGTGTATATGTTACCGGCAATCTATACGAGGGCTGCACTAAAAGTATCGGGAATGGAATATTTCCACTGTTCCTGTCATATTAAAATCTTTTTAATTGAAAACTCCTTGGTTTTAAAAATCGAATACCATTTAACTATTTGTTTAAAAAAAGAATCTCGATCTTGTCGCAAGGTCTTTCAAACTTGTTTAGTCGTTGAGAAAATTTTCGATTTTGAAAGAAAAAGCGGGAAATTAAAAACCAATTAGTAATTTCAAATGCTTTATATATAATTTATCGGATAAAGTTATTATAAAGAAACAATCAAATTGATAAGCTTCTTTTCGAATTACTAAATAACTTTTCACTTTTGTATCTTTGATGAGATTATTACACTTATTAGACTATAATTGATTCCATCAAAATATTAATAATGCACCCTCAAATTGAAAAGTCAATAAAGAAAAGTATTATATTATAGTCCATACAATTTTTTTAATAAATTAAAAAAAAAGCCAATTTAAAAATAAATTCATGGTATAATTCTTCGGCTCTTAAATTTTAACGTTCTGAAAATTTTGACGCTCCCAAATCGTGCCGCCCTAGGCCCGGGCCTCACGGGCCTATGCGTTAATCCACCACTGACGTACTGCAACAACCGGTAACGTGTTGGATTTGCGTGCCAGTATAGTACCGTGTTTAATCCACACGTACTTGAATTGGTGGAGTTTTGCACGTTCACGGCACTCGCTAAATAAGTGTTTATTATTTTATCTACACCCATGCTTTAAATCCTCTATTAAAGATTCTGAAACAGTTAGCTTATTACCAACATTAAAACACCCAATGTCGTAATAACCATTACATCATCCAAACGAGTGTTGTAATGTTGTACTGAATTTCATAACAACACTCCTTGTTTTTTTTCGATCCCTTCATGCGCAAAGAGTATCAACAAACAGCCACATTTTTATTGCTCGATGCGTGGTATCTGTATGAATTTCAAAAAAAGAACATTTTCATTTACGCGCGTTCCACACTACCAGAACCTGGCGCGCCGTAAAAAAAAGTAGGTTATTCGAAACCCCGCCATTTTTCTTGAAAAAATGAGCGATTGAAGTTTTGACAGCACACCGCGGGATATTTTAAACGCTGCAAAAGAACATAATATTCAAGTGAATTTTAATAATTGCACAATACAAAATGTAAATTACTACTAAAATAAATAATTAAGTATTTCATTAACACTTAGTTTAATTGTATAAAATCAGTAATGTATGATATTAAGTTACTACTAGGACTGGCTGTTTTAATGTTAGCAATAAGCTAACTGTTTCAGAATCTTTTAAATGATTCATATTCTGGGCGTAGATAAAGTCTTGTATGCAACTGTTGATAATTAGGTATTAAAACACTCATGTAATACTATTATCACACGAGGCGAAGCCGAGTTGTATAAATAACTATTATCTACACCCACATTCGTGTTTTCATACCCCTTATTACACAACAGTTGCATAAATAACTATAATGTTAGATGTTAATTTACAGGAACAGATGGAGCCAGTTATTGAGAGGTGTTCCGAAGTAATGCCTTTTTTAGCACGACAAGCTGCTATCATGTTATCTCGAAGTATTCTAGATGTAAATTTAGCTACAATATTTTTAGGTCGATTGTCTTTCGAAACAGCATGCGGGACACGATGAAGTAATATAATATTAGTTGGTTGGATTTGAAAATTCACCGCTAATCCCAACGCTGTCATGATAGACATTAAGATTTCCCCCGCCTCTTAGGAACATTTGAAATCTCAATATTACACTCTCTTGCCTGCTGTTCGAAAGCTGCTAATTTATTCTCTAGGACTATTTATTGGTCAGGAAAGCTGTTAATATTTGAGGTGTGGCTTTCCAAGGATTTTAAGCGGGTATCAAAAGAGTCTTGGCGCGCATCCGAAAAGTTTAGGCATTTGTCCATTTCCAGTATTCGGTCGTTTACATCCTTCATCGAGATCTGTAAGGTTGTGTAATCAGAACGTAGCCCTGTAATGGTTATGTTGATCTCAGCTAAACTGTTAGTTATTTGGGAGAGCTCTGATGTCAGGACAGATTTAATTGACTGTGTTATTCTTTCGATTATAATTCCATCCATTTTGGAAGACGAGTTTGCAAAATGCTCATCAGTTTTACTGTCTGATACCGAGCAATTACAATTCTCCGGCTGTTTACGCTTCCGTATATTTACGAAAGTATCCATGATAGCTGAGGTAGGTATGTCCGATATATATATATATATAAACATTTTGGAGGAGGGATGTTAAATAAAGACTTACAAGTAATCTTAGTCATGTTGTGAGAGATCTGACTAGCTTAATGGACAGAATCTACCCCAATATTGTTCAATCTGGAGTAAGTTGCGCTGCATGGCTGAGAGAAAGTTCTATTCTTTCTCCAAGAAACGACCCAGCCAACAGTATCAATATATTTTTCGTTAGTTCAGATAAAATATGAATCTTTAGACACTGTATTGGAGGTCGATAGAGCTGTGCATTATCCTGTAGAGTTTTTTCACACTCTTAAGCCACCAGGAATACCACCTCACATCCTAAGCCTCAAAGTTGGCGCTCCAATTATTTTAATGCGCAACCCTCCAAAACTTTGCAATTGAATCAGACTTCATGTCAAGACCTTGCATAAACATGTGATCGAAGCCACCATTTTTACTGGCGTCAACCAAGGGGAAACAGTCTTTATCCCTAGGATTCCCTTGATACCCTCGGATTACCAATTGAATTTAATTGAAACGTCTGCAATTTCCGGTTAAATTAAACTACGCTATGACAATTAATAAAGCACAGAGCCAAACTTTGAAACTAGCCGGCATATATCTCAGAAATGTTTGTTTCTTGCATGGCCAGGTGTATGTGGCGTGCTCCGGAGTCAGTTCACCAGATTTTTCTTCAACCCGAAGGAAGTACAAGAATTGTTTTTAACAGGGATGTTTTAAAAAAATAGGGCTGTTAATTCTTTTTTTCCATACCACCGGATTACCAATTGCAATTTAAACATAGCAACAATTTCTGGTTAAGAAATTATGCTACTCGATAATCTTATTATAATAATAAAGCCAGAATCTAACTTTGAAAACAACCAGTGTACATCTCAGAAATTGTTTCTTTCACGACCAGTTGTACCTACGTGTAGGCTTATATCAATATGAAAATTGAAATTTTGTTTACGGAGAAGTTTGAAAAAAATAGAAACGTCAGTTCTTTATTCCAAAAAAAATTTTTTACAACTTTAGGTATGAACTATGAAAAGCGGTTTTTATATAAGTTTGATTGCCCTTCCAGCAGGAAAATAATCTCATAGAAAATCAGAAATTATGCGCGTACGAAGTCGCGGGCAAGATCAATTTATATGGCAATACAACGTTTGCCGGGTCAACCCTGGAATATATTATAATGAAGGCGTCATCGGCTGAGCAAACGAAATACCCATCGATAAGTAATTTATTGTAAGCGCTGCTTATTATCTAGTTAATTAGAATCTGATACACCGTCTGAAAACAGAAAAGGGATTTTAAATGTAATATTGAAATATTAAAAACCTTCTCCTTCATGAAGTCTCCTTAACTTTTAATGTCCATGAAAAGTCCAATTAATGTTACGAATTATACCAAACTTTGTACGTTTGTGAAATGTTTGTGAATGAAACTCTTCCCACACACATTGCACGGGTAAGGTTTATCACCGGTATGTATTTTACTATGTGATTTCAAATGACCGGTAACACTGAAACTCTCACCACACACATTGCGCGGGTAAGGTTTATCACCGGTATCTATTCTACTATGTCGCTTCAAAGAACTAGATACACTGAAACTCTTACCACACACATTGCACGGGTAAGGTTTATCACCGGTATGTCTTCTAGTATGTCTCTTCAAATGACCAGATTCACTGAAACTCTTACCACACACATTGCACGGGTAAGGTTTATCACCGGTATGTATTCTACTATGTCTCTTCAAAGAACTAGAATCACTGAAACTCTTACCACACACATTGCACGGGTAAGGCTTATCACCGGTATGTATTCTGCAATGTGTTTTCAAATCACAAGATTTATTGAAACTCTTACCACACATATCGCAAGGGTAAGGTTTATCACCGGTATGTATTCTAGTATGTGTCTTCAAATAACCAGAAATACTGAAACTCTTACCACACACATTGCACGGGTAAGGCTTATCACTGGTATGTATTCTACTATGTCTCTTCAAATAACTAGATTCACTGAAACTCTTACCACACACATTGCACGGGTAAGGTTTATCACCGGTATGTATTCTACTATGTCTCTTCAAAGAACTAGATTCACTGAAACTCTTACCACACACATTGCATGGGTAAGGCTTATCACTGGTATGTATTCTACTATGTCTCTTCAAAGAACTAGATTCACTGAAACTCTTATCACACACATTGCACGGATAAGGCTTATCACCGGTATGTATTCTGCAATGTGTTTTCAAATCACAAGATTTATTGAAACTCTTACCACACATATCGCAAGGGTAAGGTTTATCACCGGTATGTATTCTAGTATGTGTCTTCAAATAACCAGAAATACTGAAACTCTTACCACACACATTGCACGGGTAAGGCTTATCACTGGTATGTATTCTACTATGTCTCTTCAAAGAACTAGATTCACTGAAACTCTTACCACACACATTGCACGGGTAAGGTTTATCACCAGTATGTATTCTACTATGTCTCTTCAAAGAACTAGATTCACTGAAACTCTTACCACACACATTGCACGGGTAAGGCTTATCACTGGTATGTATTCTACTATGTCTCTTCAAAGAACTAGATTCACTGAAACTCTTACCACACACATTGCACGGATAAGGCTTATCACTGGTATGTATTCTACTATGTCTCTTCAAAGAACTAGATTCACTGAAACTCTTACCACACACATTGCACGGATAAGGCTTATCACCGGTATGTATTCTACAATGTGTTTTCAAATTACAAGATTTATTGAAACTCTTACCACACACATTGCATGAGTAAGGTTTACCAATGGTATGTATTCTTTCTTGGTTCGTCAAATGGACAGATTCAGTGATACTTTGACCACTTTCATCGCGTGAGTATGGTTTGTCACCAGTGTGTTGACCTGCTTGAATAGATTGATTCGTTGTTTCACCAACGATACTGGTATTAGACTTTGTATCTGAATGTATTTTATTAGTTCTCTTCGGAGCAATAGTTATATTGTGCGTTGATCCATTAACATTGCTTGAATTCGACTTTTTAACTGAAATAATTTTCTTTTTCTTTTTCAAATAATTTTCTATCTTCAAATCAACACATTGCTTCAACTTAGTTCCACTCTTATTACTTGGATTTATCAGTGCTGCATACATGTTATCGTACTGCTCATTACTGGCTGCTATTCGTTTAACTGTAAAGTACAAAATTATATTATCGTTATTGCTATTACCTATGTCACATAAATTACTTTAGATGGGCTACTTCGTGAGTTAATTGCAAATAATATTTGGATTCTACTGTACGATGGGACAGATAATCATGATAATCATTATTAAAGTACGTGGAAAGTGCATCAGCTCACTGGAACCTAATTTAAAGTCATGTTTCTTTAGGCTTTATTACCTACTGTTATTATATTTTGAAAGTGAAAACTTCTTTATCATCGATGAGATTTAAAAGTCGATGAAACGAAAAAAACACTTAAATTCATAAGATATAGGAAGCATTATACAGTGTTTTGGTACCAGGCGGTCATAGTTGAAGAAGAGATTGTCTTTTGTATGACGCGAATATACCTTAATGTATTTTGACGTCATGCGCACGACGTATTACTACATAAACACCAGGACAACATATGGTAGTGGTAATAGTTATGTCTTTGCTAAAGAAAAAATAGTTCAATACGAGTCTATAGATGTTGCGAAATTGTATAAAACGTTTGTTGAACGACAATTTTAGAATTTAATACTCATGATTACACACTATTTGGTACAGTACATTAAAAAGATGATTTCCGAATATAATATAAGCAAATACAATAAGTGTATTGTATTTGTTAATCAGACAAAAGATGAATCGATCAACAGACAGATATTAGCCGGAATTAATAAAAGAAATAAATTATGGTGTAGACCAAAACAACACCATAACAATTATTAACAATAGTCAACTAGAAAAAAAAATTAAAACCAAAAGAGACAACCTAGCACAAATAATCAAGAAGACAAAAGAAAAATACAAACAAAATTGTTAATAGTTGTGGTCCTCCAAAGCTAACCTCTGAAAACGGCATTGTAACTACGGACCCAATAGAGGTATGCGAAATTTTCATAAATTTCTATGCAAATATACGGACACATTTAATCAACAAAATACCAAAACACTTTCATAATAGTAACACATACACATTACCCATAGCAACCACAACACCAAACATCACAAGTTGTTTCAATTTACTCCGTGTACTATAAATGAGGTTTCCAAAATTATAGACAACCTAGATCCCAACACGAGTACAGGACTGGATGCTATAAGTACCAAACCCATTAAGTGTATCAAAAATCTTATAATAAATAAATTAACAAAATGTCTAAATCAACTTTTGGCTGAAGGTATCTTTCCGGAAAGTCTTAAAATTGCTAGAGTTACCCCACTGTACAAAGCAGGTAATAAATCTAACCTTGGGAACTACCGACCAGTTTCGGTTCTACCAACACTCTCAAAAATTTTGGAAACAATCATATATAACAGATTAGAGAAATACCTAATAAAGACAAACTTTATATATGATAAACAATACGGTTTCCGGCCAAAATCAAATACAGTTGGTGCCACCATTGATTTAGTACCCACAATAAAAACCAAAATAGATCAGAGGTAAGTGGCAATAGGAGTCTTTATTGATTTTAAAAAAGCTTTTGAAACACTCAGTCATACCCTGCTACAAGAAAAACTAGAACACATCTGCACTAGAACACACAACACAACAAGCTGCTGACATGCGGGGTTCCTCAGGGATCCCTTGCGCTTGCCCTTCTAGCGCCTTTATTATTTCTGATGTACGTGCACCAAACAGGTTAGCAGGTTCATCTTACCCTTTATGCAGACGATACATGTCTATTTTACTTCGGAAAAAATTAAGAAGAACTAATGGGAAACGCACAAGATCAATTAAATATACTGCAAAAGTGGTTTCAATGTAACCTTTTAACAATCAATGCCTCCAAAACATATATGATATATAGTGCTAATAATAAAAAAACACCTAACCTTCCTGATCTTACCATAAACGGCGAAGTATTACATAGGACTTATGAAGAAAATTATATATACGTAGACATAGACTACACGTATATGTCTTAATGAGAAATAAAGTTCATTAAACCGATGTCTTTCAATGCGGTTGAAATCATGTGTCAACCTAGAAACATGTACCAGGACTCTACAGTTTACAGGATAGTGCACAATGCAGGTTTCACTTCTGACATGTGTAATTTGTACGCACGCAATTTTTTTTATGGAAGATTTTTTTGAGAAATACAAATGAGTGGTGGTAATAACCGCCGCCTATACTATCTTGCTTCTCACTTCAGAGGATTAGAAGTTACCGTTCTTTAAGGTGTATGTACATGGTATTCTGAAGGTAACCATGTTGTATCGGACTGGAAATACAGCACAATCACTTTACAATACAAACACAACTAAGAGAAGTTTCTACACGATGTCAAACGATCAATCCGTACACAAAGTTTTGGCTTCCCGACGATTTGGGCAGGGAATGTGGGATAGAAATAGTAAATTTTGGACGAGGCGTGATACAAAACCGCACCTCTGGTGATTTTGTCTTAAATGCCCTTAACTCAACGGTTGTTACCGTTGAGCCAACTCTCTGATAACGCATGCCCTATAAATCTTGATATATTTATTCAACTATCCTGTTTTGGTGATATTTCTATTGGAAGCTGGTGATGCGCTAGCAATCACGGGAAGCAGAATTCATGATTTGCAATATCTATTGGACATTTACCGAGTAGGTTCCATACAAAGAAGATACTAATAGATCATCAACATTATCATCATATCAGCCGGAAGCCGTCCACTGCTGGACAAACGCCTCCCTCAAAGATCTTCACGATGATCGGTTCTGTACTATCCTCGCCCAACGTATCACCTCATCCCTAGGTGTGAGGGACTTATAGATAATTCGTAATAATATAATACACTAGGAATAAGTATCTCGTATTAATAATCCGTTTATGTTTTTTTCATAACTGTGTTGTAAACATATTACGTTTTGAAATATAAGGTACTTTGATGAACTAAAGACCGAAAGTACGTATATAAATTACCAAATTCGTCTATAGGTGAGTTATATCGACCGATATCGACTTGCAGGCGATGTGCGAACTCACTCCCGTAGTACACCATCAGCTCCGTATTGCGGGGAATAGTTCTGATTGTGCTAAAATATTAAACGAGCTTTAAATAGAAATAAACTTTTCTAGATGAAAGCAGTCTATTATAATAATTAAAGAATAAAAAACGGTGCTTCGTATTCTGTGGTGCCTTGATTCAGATGGCGAAAAGTCGAACAGCAAAAGCTGTTTCGCTTCCTAAGAGATAATTTATGAAATTTTCATCTTTTAGGTCTTATTTATTTGATTTTAAATTAGTTTCTTATAAAAATATAGACAGGAAATTTGAATAAATAACATGCATTTTAACTCGTTTAAATTAAATGGCCACTTATTTTGCAAATCAATGTCAACGAAAATACCATTAACTAAATGAGTGTTTTACGAACGCTGCCGTGACGGCTTGTTATCACCTACTCTTTCTTTTCGCTGTATATCTCAGTAACAGAGCCCTTCAAATATCCAATCATTGTATTGAAATTCTTTACAAAATCAAATAAGATAATATTGTGTCAGGAAAATATTGAGTGATAGCACTCACATTAATTATGTTAATGAAATAAATCAATATTTATTATGTTATTGTTGTTAGTAGTTTTCTTTTTCTTAGTTAATTGATTATATTTATGTTAAGGTCAACTTGTTTATTATTACATCATATTATTATGTTTTTGCTATGGAAGAGCGGGGCCTCCTACAAAAGGAGAGAAGGCTTAAAAGGAGACCCGAACACTGATATTATATATTTTGTATTTTGTTGTAATAAATAAATATGTGGGGTTGAGGTGTGTGAATTAGTCCTGGTATACAGTAGATGATATAAATAATTAGCCCGAATTAGCTTCAGATAAGTTTATGCATATATAATTTACACTTAACACCACAATATGATACAGGTATGTAGTTAACACTATATAGAACAGAAGGTACACTAAACAAGAAATGAGAAGTAGTTAAACTAGGGGTAACGTAAGTAAACGAGAAGCGTCAGCGAAAGCAAAGGTAACGTGCGCGTGCGTTGAAGGTTCGGGGCGCACTGTCTTCGGGTGCCGGCTGCCGGTGCGTCGCTAGTCGCTGTACTGCATTCCTTTGTCCCATTGTTCTCGATGCTACCGCAGGCCTTCACAGCAGACGACACGATGCATCAAGTCTTAAATTAATCGGTACGACAAATGTGGCAAAGTAATTATTATATGTGGTGGATAATGTACGTATAGTATATAGTGTTATTATAATCTGTACTTATATATTATTATAGTAAATATGTAGATGTTTAATATATAATAATGTTCTTGATATATATTTTATGTTCATAAATATAATAAGATAGATAGGCTATATATTTTCATATACTATTATTATAAGTTTGATAATATACATATCGCCACAATACTCCCCCCCAGAGACCGTCCTAGGACGGGCGATAATAGTTTGGAAATTTAACTTGTCTTCCAGAGCGTGTTTTGATACCGCTGTTTTCTTTCATTTCGGCTTCAGATCCTATTCGTTTCGAGTCGCCGTCAGGGGTAAGTATGTAAGCGGGTTTTAACCTTTCTATGGAAACTGTCTGTGTTTTATCATTTATTCTTAATTTGTAGACTTTATCACTTCTTTCTAGAACTTCATACGGTCCCGTATATGCTGGCTGTAGTGATCCTCTCACGGTGTCGTCTCTGACGTAAACACGGCTTGCGTGAGGTAAGTCTTTGAAGACGAATATATTTCTTTTGCAGTGCCTTGACGCTGGTTGAGGACGGATTTTACCCATCATCATGCGTAAACGTGCTGCATAGTCTGTAATGTCCGTTGTTGTGTTCCAGCTAGCAGATTCAAGAAAGTCTCCGGGTAGTCTAAGTGTTTCTCCGTATAACATTTCAGATGGTGTGGCATGGATGTCTTCTTTATACGTGTTTCTGATGCCGAGGAGTACAAATGGAAGACTTTCGGTCCAGTTCTGACTTTCGTGGCACATAATAGCTGTTTTTAGCTGTCGGTGTAGCCTTTCTACCATCCCGTTGCTGGCTGGATGGTATGCCGTAGTTCTGATACGTCGAAATCCTGCAAGTTCTCCGAGTTGTTTTAGAAGTGCCGATTCAAATTGTTTTCCTCTGTCTGTGATTACTTCTAACGGGCAACCATAGCGAGCTATCCAGTTTGATATAAGTGCCTTTGCCACAGTTTCCGCTGAAATGTCCTGAAGAGGTGTTGCCTCTGGCCACCGTGAGAACCTGTCTACGGCGGTGAGACAGTAGCGATATCCTCCAGAGATGGGCATAGGTCCAATCAAATCGATATGCACATGCTGGAATCTAGCTCGAGGTAATTTGAATGTACCGAGTGCTGGAGATATGTGTCGTGTGACTTTTGTACGTTGACATAAATGACAACATTTGGCCCATTCACGGCAATCCTTATTGACGCTTGGCCACACATAGCGTTCTGTCACTAATTTGGCGGTCGAGTTTGCGCCTGGATGGCTTAGTGAATGGATACTACTGAACACCTGGTGTCTAACTTCCTTTGGCACATATGGTCGTGGTAGCTGCGTACTGTGGTCACAATATAGTTCGGTTCGTGTTCCAGGTATGGTAACTTTCTGGAGTTTGAGGGATGTTTCGCTGTTAAGTAAACTTTGTAATTCAGGATCAGTCATTTGCAACCTCGCGAGCTTGACAAGGTCTACAGGCTGAACTATCTCCTCGATCCTTGAAAGGGTATCGGCCACAATGTTATTTTTTCCTGAGATGTGCTTTATATCCGTGGTAAATTGTGACACGAAGTCTAGATGGCGGAACTGTCGTGGAGAACATTTATCTTTACGCACATGGAAGGCAAAACAAAGCGGTTTATGGTCGGTAAATACCGTGAAATGTCTTGCCTCTACGAAGTGTCGGAAATGTTTGATTGCTTCGTATATGGCCAGGAGTTCCCTGTCGTAAGGAGAATATTTTTTCTGTTGTGGGCTCAACTTACGACTAAAGAACGCAATTGGCTGCCATTCATCTTGTTTCAGCTGTTGCAGAACTCCACCGATTGCAGTGTCGGATGCGTCCGTTACTAGTGCCAACTTGGCATCTGAATCCGGGTGAGCAAGTAGTGCTGCATGACAAAGACTTTCTTTGCAGTTTTTGAAGGCACGTAGGGTTTCTCCTGAGATGTTCACTGGATGGTTACCCTTGACTGAATCGGTTAGTAGGCTGTTCAATGGCGCCTGAGTTTCCGCTGCGTTTCTGATGAAACGTCGGTAATAGTTCATCATGCCAAGGAAACGTCTAAGTTCTTTTACAGTCTGTGGTATAGGGAAATCCTTGATTGCTTGGACTTTACTCTCTAGTGGTTTGACGCCATCTGCTGATACTGTGCAACCGAGAAAAGTTACTTGTGCTGCGCCAAATACGCATTTTGATACGTTGATTACTAGACCGTAATCCTGTAGTCTTTGAAATATCAGACGCAGATGTTCCAGGTGCCGCTCCTCATTTTCCGAGAATATCAGGAAATCGTCGATGAATGAGAAGGTGAAATCGAAATCTCTGGTCATTTCATCCACGAATCTTTGGAATGTTTGGCCCGCATTTCGTAGACCAAAAGTCATATATGGGAATTCGAACATTCCGAAGGGTGTCGTGATTGCCGTTTTTGGTATATCCTCTGTATTAACGGGGATATAGTGGTATGCTTTGACTAAGTCGATCGTTGAGAATATTTTGCTGCCGGAAATGCTGTGCGTGAAATCTTGGATGTGCCGGATGGGGTATCGATCTGGAATTGTCCTCGCATTTAGCATCCGGTAGTCTCCACATGGTCTCCAGCCATTATCTTTTTTCGGAGTTAGGTGTAATGGTGAGCACCATGGACTTTCTGATGGTCGTGCGATTCCTCTAGCGATCATCTCGGCGAATTCTTGTTTTGCGATTTTGAGTTTGTCAGGTGCAAGTCTTCTTGGAGTGCAGTAGACCGGTGGACCGGGTGTAGTCCTTATGTGGTGTACCGTGTTATGATGGATTTTTTGTTTAATGCCTGACGGTCGAGTTATCTCCGGGAATTCTCGAAGAAGGTTTAGGTATTTCGTGTCACCGACGAGTGTCTTCACAGAAGAAATAGCATCAGCTATTGGAGCAGGTGCTGCTTTTGTCGTGAGTGTCGTGGTGTTATCAACGAGGCGGCGATTTCGGCAATCTACCATTAAGTTGTAGAAAGACAGGAAATCTACGCCTATTATTGCCTTGTTGACGTCTGCTACTACGAACTGCCATTTGAATGCACGACGAAGACCTAGATTTAGCTCCAAATTCGTGGATCCATAGGTAGCGATTGTGCTTCCGTTCGCTGCGTACAGTTCATATGTTGTTCTTGGTCGGCTTGTTTTGATGGCAGATCGAGGAAAAACGCAGAGGTCACTGCCTGTATCGACCAAAAACTGCACTTTTGTTCGTCTGTCCGTGATAAATAAGCGACCAGTTGAACCAGGGCAATCATTCGTCGCTATTAATGACCGCCTCTCGCGTTTCCCTGCTGGTAATCGCAAGGCTTCTGGCAGTTTCTTGCCTTTTCACCATATTTGTGGTGATAAATGCAGACAGGAAACTTTCTGTAGTTTGATTGCGATCGCTTGCCGCTTCTGCTGCGTTGGTTTACTCGGTGTCTTGAGCGAGATCGAGGTGCGTCTCTTGTGGAGAGCGCTTTTACTTGTCGACTCAGCTCGGCAACTTCTCTTGAAAGTTGGTCCAGTCTTGAGGAAGAAGCGACGTCTACAGGGGCTACTTGTGGTGTAGGAGGAACTAGCTCGTGAACTTTGTCAGCTAATTCAGCAAGAGCTTGGAGTGATGACTCTGGTTGGCATGCTACGACGGTTTGCAAGTTGGTTGGGAGCCGGCTTGTCCATACAGTTTTAATAAAATCGTCTGGTATGTTCGGTCCTGCTAGATGCTTTAGGTGTCGTAAGAACTGAGAAGGGCGTCTGTCTCCAAGTTCTTCGTGCATTAATAGCTGGGTCATCTCTTTTTCTCGTGATGCCGAGAGCCTCTTGATGAGTTCAGTTTTGAGTGTCTCGTATTTCCCTTTCGATGGCGGATTAACAAGAATATCTTTCACTTCGGAGGCGTATCGATGTTCCAGTTGGGCACTCACATAGTAATACTTTGTATCGTCGTCTTTTATTCCGGAGAGGGCAAAGCTCCCTTCGATTTGAGCAAACCATACAGCTGGTTCGTCCGCCCAAAATGGTGGTAACCGAACTCCGACCCGATTAATGTCGGATGGTGTAAAGTTCCCACTGGTTGCGTCCGCAAATGTTTCTTTGCCTGGTTGCGCCATTTTGTTCACTACTTTATCTTTTCACTTACTTGAATTAAGTCCTTATCGGGGTCACCAATGAAAAATAAAAAAAATATATATATTTGTATTTGTTAAGACAACATAAATATATCAACATAAATCGTCGTCATGCAAAAATAAAATATAAAATAATCGGTTGCATCAACTTGTTTTGCCTATATTTTACTTGAAATTTATAAATAGTTTATAAAAAATAAACAGAAATTAAAAAAAACATATCCATTTTAAGTACTACTTGTCAATGTTTATTATGACTAATTTGACAGTTATGATAAGTTTGGAACTTCGCGGGCAGGAACCCCTGCTTGGGTGAAGACCTTCTCCATTATTTTCCATGTTCCTCTGTTTTTGCACAGATTCATCCAGTCTATCCCGGCAATATCTGCTATATCGTCAGTCCACCATCTTTCTGGTCTGTATACTTTTCTTTTACTCTCTAATCCTTCCACTATTCTTAGAGTCCACCAACCATCTGTTAGACCAGCTATATGACAGCCCATTGTCACTTTAATTGCAAGACCTTTGTGAGTTTATCTGTTTCCGCAGTCATATTTCAAATTGAACTGCTCCAAATTTTCTGTATTTTACCGACATTTTCAAATACTTCTTTCTTGTGCTCTTGATTCGAGTTTAACTTTATGTATTTTTCTCATAATATCATCTATGTTTGTTCTGCTGATATTTACAAGTTTCAGTGCATTCCATGTGGCAAAATGACTAATACTATCGAAGGCTTTTCTATAATCGATAAAAGCTATGTACAGAGAACTGTTGAACTTAAACTTAAAACTTACCTGCGCAAAGAGTTTAAATATACTAGCCGTTAGACATATCACACTGAAATGTGTAGTGGATTCCCTTTTTTGTACGGGTCTTTTGTTTCTAGTACTATATTAATCAGTTGTGTCATGTAACGTAAGAACAGGTGCCCTTCGTTTTATGCTTTACGCGCCTTTTGCTTATTCCATCAGGATTTGGACCTTTTTTATTCAGTAAGTTGGTTGCTTGTTCTATATAATCAAGTCTTCTATTTTTGATTTTATGTTTACTTTCTAGCTTGTGGATCCTTACTTAATAAAGATTAAGCCCATTAAATGCTTTCTTTGTACATATATCTCTATTTTTACTTCAGTTTTATTATGTGATTTAGTTTCTTTGTATAATTTGTTTAGTTCTTCTTTAAGAACTTTGACTTTTTTTTATTGAGTTCTGTTTGTCTTTTAATTAGGGCTGAATGGCTTCTACTTCCCTGTTTCTTTCAGCAGACTTTAGTCTTTGAACCACCTTCTAAGACGATATCGTCTTAGATTTCAAAATTGGGTTCAAGTAAAGTAAAAAATATGGTAATAATAGGTAAGCAAAATAAAAAATATTACCAGTAATACAACTCTCCCCTGTACTGGAACGCGACGAGGTTCTGTTCACTCCAATGTCTGGAGCAGTTTATGAACCGCATCCAATTCGAGTTGTTCCCGTCTACGGCGTCCACCATGTGTGAGGGTTTGTGGTCTTTGTCGCAGATCTGAGGATATCACGGCCAGTATCATGAAATAAAATGACAAAATAAACATGACGTGATGAATATATTTTTTACGCATTATTTACTATACAGTTTATATTAACAGCTTTGATATAAAACGGTATTGATATATTATTCCTTATGATCACACCCGCCATATAGCATGTTATGTTTGAAGTTGGTTTTGTATTGGGTATTAAAATACGAATGTGGGTATCACATGAGTGTTTTAATACCTAATTATCATCAGTTGCATACAAGTCTTTATCTACACGAAGAATATGAATTCTTTAAAAGATTCTTAAACAGGTTGCTTACTGCTAACATTAAAACAGCCAGCCTTCCTAGTAGTAACCTAATATCATCCATTACTGATTATATAGAAATAAACTCAAGAATTATTTATTTTTGTAGTAATTTACATTTTGTATAGTGCAATTTATAGTATAATGTATAGTAAAATTCACTTGAATATTAGGTTCTTTTGCAGCGTTTTAAATATCCGGCGGATTCTGTCAAAACTTGAATCGCTCATTTTTTCAATAAAAATGGCTGGGTTTTTTTTTTATGGAATAGGAGGACAAACGAGCGTACGGGTCACCTGGTGTTCACCAAGTGATCACCGCCGCCCACATTCTCTTGCAACACCAGAGGAATCACAAGAGCGTTGCCGGCCTTTAAGGAAGGTGTACGCGTTTTTTGAAGGTACCCATGTAGTATCGTCCCGGAAACACCGCACAAGGAAGCTCATTCCACAGCTTTGTAGTACGAGGGAGAAAGCTTCTTGAAAACCGCACTGTGGAGGACCGCCACACATCCAGATGGTGGGGATGATATCCTAACTTGTGGCGTGTCGTGAGAAGGTGAAATTCGGCGGCAGGAATCAGGTTAAACAGCTATTCGGAACACTCCCCGTGATAAATGCGGTAGAAGACACAGAATGAAGCGACATCTCTACGCAACGCCAAGTGATCCAGCCGTTCACAGAGCACTGAGTCCCCGACAATTCGAGCTGTTCTACGTTGCACGCGGTCACATGGATCGAGCAGATACTGGGGTGCACCAGACCAGAGATGACAGCAATACTCCATGTGTGGCCGGACCTGCGCTTTGTAGAGCGCTAGAATGTGGGCCGGCTTGAAGTATTGCCGTGCTCTATTGATGACGCCCAGCATCTTCGAAGCCAATTTGGCTTTGCCCTCCAGATGGCCAGGGAATTGGCAATCGCTCGAGATTTCGAGACCCAGTATTCCGATACTAGGCGCGGCTTTAAGAGAAGTGTTCTCGAAGAGCGGTGATACGACAAATGGAGTTTTTTTAGTGATAAACGCGCAAACTTGAGTCTTCTGGGGGTTAAATTGGACAAGGTTCAATTTACCCCATTCTGCGACCTTCTCGAGAGAGGACTTGATAGAAGACACAAGTTTCTCCCGGCACTGGTCGACGATTTCCCGAGAGATACCTGAATGGCCCGTGTATACGGCATCACCAGTGCTGTCATCTGCATAGCAATGCATGTTGGAGGTGTCCAACATATCGTTGATATGCAGAAGAAACAGCGTAGGAGATAGCACACAGCCTTGGGGCACTCCAGCATTCACGGGCTTCGGGTTCGAGCAATATCCGTCGACAACGACCTGTATGCTACGCCCAGTGAGGAAGCTGGAGGTCCACTTGCACAAGCTCTCGGGAAGCCCAAATGATGGAAGTTTTGAGAGGAGCGCCTTGTGCCATACACGATCAAAGGCCTTCGCTATATCCAGGCTAACTGCCAGGCCTTCCCCCTTGCTTTCAACAGCCGCCGCCCATCTATGTGTTAGGTATACCAGAAGATCACCTGCCGACCGTCCATAGCGAAAGCCGTACTGTCAGTCGTTGATCAACTGGTGACCCTCTAGGTATACTAAAAGCTGGCGGCTAATAATGCTCTCCATGATTTTGGAGAGCAGGGAGGTGATAGCAATAGGCCTGTAGTTCGCCGGATCCGAACTGTCTCCTTTTTTTTGGATCGGATGGACAAGGGCTGACTTCCATGAGTCAGGGACTACGCCTTTGGAATAAGAGTGCCGGAATAAACGCGTTAGCACCGGCGTCAACTCAGGGGCACACTTTCTAAGCATGATTGGAGAAATGCCATCCGGCCCGCTCGACTTCCTGATGTCCAACGAAAACAGAGCTCGCCTAACAGTTTTCTGTCTGAACTGTACTTCAGGCATAGAGCTCTGACACCGCGGGATGGTCGGCGGTGTTTTTCCGTTGTCGTCAAGAGTCGAGTTGGAGGCGAAAAGAGGCTCTCTCTTTTGCCGTATGGGCCAGGGTGTCATTCCTCATGTGCAACGGCGGCATGGACGGCTGGTTGAAGTTACCAAGAGCAGCCTTCGACAACGACCAGAACTTGCGTGTTTCGGTCGGGTAACTGGAAAGCTGCTCGCCGATTTTGACGACGTGCTTAGACTTCGCACGGGCGATTTGCCGCGTAAAAAATCTGGAGTCACGGTTATATTTCCTCTTAAGAACTTTGCAGTTCGGATCCTTTGTGCCCAGCGCCGCAACCCAAGTTCGATACGCCTGTTTTTTGCAGTCAGATGCTGCTTTAACTGACGCATCGAACCATGGCTGTGATCTGCCACCGATCGGTACTACAGAGCTTGATATAAAAATATCCATGCCCTGCAGTATTACATCGGCTACTGAAATGGCGCAGGCACTTGGATCATCCGAAGGGAAACAAACCTTGCCCCAAGGGTAGGATGCAAAAAAGGAACGCATCCTATCCCAATCTGCTGACTTGTACTGCCAAACGCGGCGGGTCGCTGGTGGTCTGAGACGTTGGCGTCGGATAGGCACTACACTCCTGACCAGGCAATGGTCGGACGTTCCGAGAGGGGCGTCGACAAAGACCTGGTAACCATCGGGATGTGTAGTCAGCAGAAGATCTAATAAGGACGGCATGTGGCTATCCACATCCGGGAGCCGCGTTGGCGACTCAACCAATTGGGACAGACCATACGCCAATGCAAAATTATGCACAGATCGCCCTGCGTAGTCTGTGGTACGTGATCCAAGCCATTCGGCATTATGCCCGTTGAAATCACCCAAGACTACGATTTCAGCGGAGGGGATCTGTGCAAGCACGTCGTCAATTGCCGCTTGAACGCAGCCCATGAGATGATCGGTTTCTGCGTTACCACTATGGGACCTGTAGACACACGCATAGATACGGACGCGGTCGTCTAAATCTACGCGGAGCCAGAGAGTAGACAGGTCCCTACCCTCAAAATTGCCGAGACGGCGACAGCAGATATCCTCCCTAACGCACACACATACCCCGGCATGAGGCAAACAATTGTGCTCAATTTTGTACCCAGGGTACGTTAAATATGACGTATCGCTAGGTCGAGATATCTGCGTCTCCGTAAGGAAACACAAGGCCGGCTGCGCCGTCTCAAGGTGGTGGTGGACGGCGTTTAAATTGGAGTGAATTCCCCTGATATTGCAAAAGTCCACGTTGAGCGTGGAGCGGGGTGCCGTGGTGTTACTGCCTCGTTTGTCCTCGGTCATGCGCGGTTCTGTGCCCACCCCAGAATACGAAGGGCAGCCCGAGCGAAAGTGCTCGGGGAGGGATTCTCCGGCTCTGGTAGAGCCGGTACCCTCCTGGGGTAATATCTTTTTACGGACCGCTCTCATATTTTGCTGGGGGGGGGGGGAAGGGATGGCCTCCGGTCCTCGACACTAACCTATGCGAAACGTAGCGGCACTAGGCCGCTACTTCACGCCGGTATTCTGTGCGAGTGTGGTAAATTAACCCGGACGAGTCTGGCCCGATTGTGCTGACGTCATAAGACGGCAGCGTGACTCTCCCACTTCTAAAAAGCCCTTAGTCGCCTCTTACGACACCCATGGGCCTGGGACTCCCCTATTCTTTTTACGCCCCGGGGAAAGTACAGGGTTTCGAATAACCTACTTTTTTTTACGGCGCGCCACGTTCTGGTAGTGTGGAACGCGCGTAAACGAAAATGTTCTTTTTTTTAAATTCATACAGATACCACGCATCGAGCAATACGAAAAAAAAACCAAGGTGTGTTGTTATGAAATTCAGTACAACATTACAACACTCGTTTGGATGATGTAATGGTTATTACGACATTGGGTGTTTTAATGTTGGTAATAAACTAACTGTTTCATAATCTTTAATAGAGAATTTAAATCATGGGTGTAGCTAAAATTTTTAATCACTCAGTTTGAAGCTTGAAATTGGCGGCAGAAGTAAAATCAAACAGAAAAACAGGAGTCCACTACGGACTCACTTTTATATTATTGGGTAAGTATAGGATACATGCACAATAATATAGTATAGAAAAAAACTGTTGTAATAGTTGTAGCTGTAGAAAAAGGACAAACATTGCAGACGTATCACAAACTATTAGTAAACTCGAATGGCAATGGGCAGGACACCTAATACGAGGCAAACAAGAAAAATGGGCCAAAATAGTAACTGAATGGTATCCTAGAGAAGGAAAACGACAGAGAGGGAGACCGAGTCGTAGATGGAGCGACGATTTAAAAGATGCCGCTGGTGTGACGTGGAGCAGATCATGTCATGACCGAGAACACTGGAAGAGCCTGGGGGAGGCCTATGCGAAAGCAAAACAATCTGTGCCGATGTCTACTGCAAACTAAATGTAAATCTAAAACTATGTAAAGATTGTTATTAAAGGCTATTATTATTATTATAATAGTTGTAGCTTAGTAGAAATGGTATTTGAATTGGTGGCGTATCACACAATTTTGGATACTGATTGCAGAAAGCAGTAAATACAAAGTGGAGTAGTGTACCGTCAGCCAGCGTACCATTATCGTATTTATTAACTTGTATCAATATACTCACCTGCCAGCAGTAGTTTGAAGCAGCGTCCGTACTACGTACTCCTCTGTACGGTCCAAACCGCACATTGCGAGGTAGGGTTCTCGTAGCGAACACTCCCAAACCGGCGCCTTTCATTTAATGGTTATTAAAATTGTGGCCTTTTAGGTATTAAATAACAAAAGAAATACAATAACAATAATATATAAATAATAATAAATCCTATGTATTAAGTACTAACTCATTGCGATATTTTTTGAACTATAAAGCCCAGAGAAATATTCATTTCGTGGAGTGCGCTTAAGAACGACCAATGTAAAGCGTGTTCACGACTCAATGATTCAGATATATAATGTTTCTACTTCTTTCTTCATTACAATCTACTTATTGAGAAGCTGTTAACTTAACAAACTTACCTCTAATAGTGGATACATTTAAATGCAGAAATACTCTCGGTACAGTCAGGGCTGCCCTCGGTACAATCGGGGGGAGGTTTGTCACGGCAGGGACCTGAACGTAATAAACTTATCTAAATTATGTTTTGCAATAATGGTGTTTATGGAATAGGACTAATGAAAGTGATCACGGCCTATAGTCTGTTGCAGCACTAGAAGAATAGCGATTGCTAGTCCATGCGGCCTGCTCGCGAGCGCTGTTTATGAGGAGTCGACAATCCCGTCAAAGCGAATCCTGTCATGTACTTATATTTATATTTCTGATGCATAATTTTCACATGCCACAATGTATATATACCTACCTACCTACCTACATAATATTTTTACTTATTATTTAAAGTGTCTTCTATTACCGCTTTTATCACGGGGAGAGCTCAGAGGACCTGTTCGGGTTGATTCCAGTGGCTGAATTCCACCACCGGATTTTACGTCAAAATGCAATATGCCACCCGCATCACGCTGACGTATGTTATTCCACAACTGCGCGTTTTGCAAATTTCTTGCCTCGCACAGCCACTCTGTGGAATCAATTACCGGCTGCTGTTTTCCCGAACCGATACGACTTAGGGACCTTCTTGGAATAAAAAAGTATACCTTAAAGGCCGGCAGCCCATCTCTTGACACCTGGTGTTCCATGAGCGGCTGCCTCAATACTTCCTATCACGTGAGCCTCTTGCCCGCTTGCCTCCTCTTATATATAACTAATTACTTTTACGGACCCAAGTAAAATATCTAAATGTTAAAGTGTAGAAACATACGATTATATTTATTGAATTGATTTGAATTTGAATTCTATATATTCTGTAAAATGCTGAATCCGTTAATGTTGATATAATTAATAATTAAAAGGTAAACTTTTTTTTCAATAAAATATTTGGTTCAAAAAGTTTACAGAAATCTTATAACTAATAACAATATGGACATTAAAGAACCAAATTGGTGTCTAGTCAGCACTTAAGTTACTTCACAACACTGGTATTCTCTAGACACCGTAAAAGCAAGACTTCGAGAATAAAATATTTATTAATTAAAATAGATATCCAATCCCCAAGTCTGAAATGAAAATAATAAAATTACATATTAAAAAAATGACAATTAATTTCCCGCCACTTCTCATTCAAGCTCAGATTTTCCGAAGTGCTGGTAAATGGTGAAACGCATAACTTTGATAATATGATAAAGTCGTTTATTTTATCAAAATTTACAAACCTGTTGCAACAAATGGGTTTCTAAGAGAGAAGAAATGCTCCCAGTACATAATATGGTGGCAGTACACTGCACATAAAGTCAGTAACTGAATTTATGTTATGAGTAGGTATAATAGCTTCCACTTACCTTATCATCCGGTATGATCAGTAACGGGCCATGTATAGCGCAGTATTCGTATACATAATCTCGACACGAAGAACAAACTGTACACAATATTGTATTATTAAGTCATATTTCCAAAATACGTAGCTACTATTTTTACTAATTGACAAGCTTCAAACATATTTGTCTACCCCCATAATTTTACTAATACAATTATACCTTAAAGTATAAATACATATAAAAGTATGGAAATTAACGTCTTATTGTAATAAGTACTTCGAATTGACATAGAACCTTCATGGTTTGAAATTTTTTAATGAAACTTTTTAGTACGAGAGGAACACAAGTCAACATCAGGAAAACAAGCATTTCAGGTAGGCCAGTTTTTAGATATCCTATCTCTCTCACTCTTCCGGACGTCATATGGACTATCTGGCTGGCGGTAGTGGGATAATATATATATATATATATATATATATATATATATATATATATATATATATAAGTTTTTAGATACTTAAATATGTATATATATATATATAAGTTTTTAGATACTTAAATAATATTACAAAAAAATTTCAGCCATACTGAATTATTTTGAAAAAACAATTTTTTTTAATTCGAAATTAGCGTCTGGAACAGTTTAAACAGCATTAAAAATGTCTGGCAATATTAGATATATATATATAAAAATCGATATTTTACCTGTGCAGGTAGGATGCGCACTGATGAACGCAACCACTACCGCCAGCCAGATAGTCCATATGACGTCCGGAAGAGTGAGAGAGATAGGATATCTAAAACTGGCCTACCCGAAATTCTCTCTCAAAAACGTTGCTAGCTCTTAGACGATTTGTTCATATGGTTTGTAATATGTAGTTCTTCTTTTAAAAATATGCAACATTCGACTATCGACTTTAAGTTGTTTTTTTTATTCAGCTCAGACAAAAAAGATACTTGGAAAATTCGAGTAATTTTTGAATACGAGTTCCGACGCGGAACTAACGCGGCATAAACCGCTCGCAATATCAATGTTGCGTTTGGAGAGGGGACTGCTAATGAACGCACCGTGCGATTTTGGTTTAAACGCTTTCTAGATGGAAACTTTTATTTGAAGAACGAACCACGTGAAAGACAGGTGAATAACAATGAACTGAAAGAGATGGTGGAAGCTGATCCGAGCCAAACTACCCAGGAATTAGTGGCAATGTTTAACATTACCTTACCATCAATATTGACTCATTTGCGTCAAATAAAAAAAATAAAAAATGTGGAAAATACGTGCCTCATTATTTGACTGATCTGCAGAACGAAACGCGTGTTGAAACTTGTGTTGCCTTGTTGAATCGATTCAGAAATTAAAGAATATTGGATCGAATTGTGACATGCGATGAAATGTCGATTCTTTATGAAAACCGTAAGCAGAAATGCAGTGGCTGACCCCAGGTCAAACGCCACAGCAGTGTCCTAAAGCAAAACTTACCAATAAAAAGGTAATGGAAACTGTTTGGTGGTCTCAGCATGGTGTTATTGACTATAGCTTTCTCTGATCTAGCCAAGCAATAACGGCAGAAGTCTACTGTGCCGAACTCCGAACAATGATAGCAAAACTAGCAGTGAAACAGCCCCAACTCATAAAACGATCTTCACCATTATTGCTCCATGATAACGCGAGACCGCATACACACGAGAAACCGTTTTAACTCTACAGGAACTGCAATTAGAAACCATTCGTCACCCTCTGTATTCGCCAGACCTTTCTCCAATGGACTACCATTTTTTTTGGTGATTTGTACAATTTTCTACGTGATAAAAAGTATTCTTCTCAGGAGGCAGTGCAAAATGCTTTCACACAGTTTGTCGAATCTAGAACAGGACAGTTCTATCGCAAAGGCATAAATGAACTTCCTATTAGATGATAGCAATGTATAGATAATAATGGTCATTATTTTGCTTAAATAAATAAGTTAAATTAAAAAAAAAAAAAAAACAATTTTAAAATTTTTCAGTAAAATTCGGCGATTTCATATAATAATACCCTAATATTACGTAATAAGAGGCGGGAGAGAATATTAATGAATATTTATGAAATGTTTCCCACGGGGTAACACATACTACGCTTATATAATTTATACATCGAGATAGAGCCTCTTGCTGCTAGACAACCGATGAAATAGGCCAGGTTTGTTGTTAGTGTGCGTGCATTGCACAAAATAGAGGTTAACAGTCAACTTAAATTTTTTTGGACGTTTTAACAGCTGTCACGGGCTATCTAGAATTTTAGACGTATAAATGATCTAAGATACTACATCTTCTAAGATTATGCATCAGTCGGAGGTGGTGGCTGGTGGTTACCATAAAGTGAGTCCCACGCTCGTCATTTGATGGCTGACATAACTGTTAAAGAATCTTCAATGCGGTTTATAAATGTTTAGTGACTTACAAACATAGTCGTCGAAAGGCGGCTCGTCCGGTTCGTAGTAACTAATTCTTTGTTTCTTACGTAAGTTAAATCTGTTCATCTGAAAAATACATGATAATAAGTGAAGTCAATTAGTGAATTTATGTATCAGTCGTTGAAATAATAGATATTAAACTGTTGGTAAACATATTGCTATTTCCCGCCATTAGGTGTTGCAAGGCGAAAGGCTACACTCAAATACAACAGCTGTAAGTTGAGCTTACGGCATTGTGTCTATTATAATATCATACGAATAATTTTTTATGAACACAATGAGAATAATCTAGTATTATAGTATATAGATTAATCAAAGTACTAATGGTCAAGTAATAAGTATAATATAGGGATTTCGTTTATTTTTTTAATAAACTGTATGCTAATATCAAGTTTTATTAAGATTAACCATTACCTCCATACTTACATATTGCAAAAAGTAACTGAATACCCACCTTGTCTTCCTTGTTCTTCAAATTCTGACTTCTCAGAAGACTGAGACTAGAAATAGAATAATTAGAAATGGCGCGGGAAAAAAGCTAATGGTTTTTAAATACCAAAGGAAAAATATAGAGGCAAAGATGTTGGTCTTAAACAGCCAAAAAAAGGGCGCGTAAAACTTGTTTACTCCTCAACATATTTTTTTGTGTAAGCGTAGCGGTGCAAGTGAAACAGACAATACTTGTGTGACGAAAATTATAAATGCTTCTTGCCTAATGTTTGTAATGTAATAAAGTAATGGTTTTAAGAAAATTTATTGAATTAGGCGTTACTTTGCGGAAATCCATAATTATACAAATGATTTAAGTTTTCTTTAGTGTTAATTCCGCCAATATTTGTTTTTAAAACAATTTGACACGTGTTTCGCCTCTACACGAGGCATCCTCAGGACGTGTTGTCTCGCCAAAATTTGGCACGAGACATATATATTTATATATATATTACATTACAAACATTAGGCAAGAAGCATTTATAATTTTCGTCACACAAGTATTGTCTGTTTCACTTGCACCGCTACGCTTACACAAAAAAATATGTTGAGGAGTAAACAAGTTTTACGCGCCCTTTTTTTGGCTGTTTAAGACCAACATCTTTGGTATCTATATTTTTCCTTTGGTACCTATTTAAAAACCATTAGCTTTTTTCCCGCGGCATTTCTAATTATTCTATTTCTAGTCTCAGTCTTCTGAGAAGTCAGAATTTGAAGAACAAGGAAGACAAGGTGGGTATTCAGTTACTTTTTACAATAATTATGAAGGTAATGGTTAAGATATGAATATCTTAATAAAACTTGATATTCGCATACAGTTTATTAAAAAATAACCGAAATCCCTATATTATACTTATTACTTGACCAAAAGTACTTTGCTTAATCTATATACTATAATACTAGATTCTTCTCATTGTGTTCATAAAAAATGATTCGTATGATATTATAATAGACACAATGCCGTAAGCTCAACTTACAGCTGTTGTATTTGAGTGTAGCCTTTCGCCTTGCAACACCTAATGGCGGGAAATAGCATTATGTTTACCAACAGTTTAATATCTATTATTTCAACGACTGATACATAAATTCACTAATTGACTTCACTTATTATCATGTATTTTTCAGATGAACAGATTTAACTTACGTAAGAAACAAAGAATTAGTTACTACGAACCGGACGAGCCGCCCTTCGACAACTATGTTTGTAAGTCACTAAACATTTATAAACCGCATTGAAGATTCTTTAACAGTTATGTCAGCCATCAAATGACGAGCGTGGGACTCACTTTATGGTAACCACCAGCCACCACCTCCGACTGATGCATAATCTTAGAAGATGTAGTGTCTTAGATCATTTATACGTCTATAATTCTAGATAGCCCGTGACAGCTGTTAAAACTTCCAAAAAAATTTAAGTTGACTGTTAACCTCTATTTTGTGCAATGCACGCACACTAACAACAAACCTGGCCTATTTCATCGGTTGTCTAGCAGCAAGAGGCTCTATCTCGATGTATAAATTATATAAGCGTAGTATGTGTTACCCCGTGGGAAACATTTCATAAATATTCATTAATATTCTCTCCCGCCTCTTATTACGTAATATTAGGGTATTATTATATGAAATCGCCGAATTTTACTGAAAAATTTAAAATTGTTTTTTTTTGTTTAATTTAACTTATTTATTTAAGCAAAATAATGACCATTATTATTTATATATTGCTATCATCTAATAGGAAGTTCATTTATGCCTTTGCGATAGAACTGTCCTGTTCTAGATTCGACAAACTGTGTGAAAGCATTTTGCACTGCCTCCTGAGAAGAATACTTTTTATCACGTAGAAAATTGTACAAATCACCAAAAAAAAATGGTAGTCCATTGGAGAAAGGTCTGGCGAATACAGAGGGTGACGAATGGTTTCTAATTGCAGTTAGTTCCTGTAGAGTTACTAATTCTTTTTCCCAAACTTTGATGACTGCGTCCATTCTTTGGTTAAATATTTTAGAAGATATCTAGGGCTAATCAGGGACACGTGACCTGATCGATAATTCTTAAAATAGTAGAAATTATAGATGAAAGTTGATTTTTATGAGAGATAAACTTTTTAATGTTAAATAATTGTACTAATAATTCCGAAGTATTTTTTTTTATGTACCCACCTAATATAAATTGTCATTTTTGTGGACGATAGCGCAATAGATGGATATTGTATTTAAATACATAAATGCTAGTACTTTTATACTGATAAATAATGCAAGGCGTGCGAAAATATTCCTTAACCATTCCAAAATATTCAATAATGCACAACGTTAATGTTAAAGTTTTTACTTCTGCTTGCACTCCCGGAGTGCAACCCGTATTTTTTTTCTAATCCTGACTGTTTAAATAATGCTGTAAAATTGTTTCATTATATTTCAATACTTACCACGTCTCTGCATTGTCTTCGAGAATCTATGTTATTTGGTATAGGGTAAAGTGTTCAACAGTGGTTCACTTTTTTTCCGAAGTCTGTAGCTCCGGTCTAAATTGTCTAAGAAAGCTGAAATTTAAGAGTATTCATAGAGGATTTATCTAGGTTTATATAAATCTGTTTATTTTCTGAATTACTGTAACCAAAATGGAGAAATAATAGTTTTTTTAAAAACCTATAAATGAGCCACTGTGTACGATGGGGTCGAAACAGTGGCACGCCCCGAAGTATACAGTGGATCGGAGTAGTATACAGTGGATAATTGAGGAATAATCGTCTAAAATAATACAAGATTATAGAAAAATCAAAGTCTTTAATGGTAAATCAAATATTTTTATAATAAGTCACAGTATCCTTAAACTTAAACACATAATTGAGATCAAATAATAGAGAACAATACTTAAATTTATTTGGAAAATTTCTCTAGTGGTAAGTTCTCGAGTTGGTGTTGTAGTTTCATTTGAATAATTGCAAATAGGTTCAAACTCATCATCGTTGGAGCAAACAGTCTCTTCAGAATCAATTCGGGTGACTCGGCGCCCAACACTGGCCGCATCTAAAGAACATGACGTACCAAGTGGTGAACCAACCAACTAGAGATTTGATCCTCATTATTGGGATAAGAGCGATCTGTCACTGTACTCGGCATGTAATCGTCTTCAGTAAATATGTTGCGGTCGAAAGGAGAAATCCCACATTTCTTAAACGAATTGATGATATTGACCGGTGTTATTGCTTTGAAAAACGCAATACCAACGATTTCGCCAATAACGTAAATTGATACTGATCTTTCAGGATGTTGCATCAACCAAGAATCGATAGCAGCGTTGTAAAACGTTTTGAAGGGCCCATATATTCCAACATCTAGAGGCTGCAATGCAGATGTATGCGGGTGCAATGTCAAAATGTGAATTCCAGAAGCTTTCGCTAAGTTTAATGCTTCGATTGATAGATGCGACTCGTGGTTATCCATTATTAAAATGCATGGATTTTCAAGAGAAGAATTCGAATACTTTACTAAATGATTGATTGTGTAAGAATCAATTGTATACCTACACAATTTATTACTATAATTTGTATAATTTATCTAGATCGGTTACATAATATTTGTCTATTCTTTGTTGTTAAGAAGTTTTTATTTTTATCAAACATTAAAAGAATGACAGGTGACGTTTGTAGAAAACAAACGTCACCTGTAAGCCTTGAAATGTTTAAAACTGGTTGTCAACTGATTGTCGAACCGTGCACACGAGCACCAATAAATCTGTTATAATCGAAGACATCCTCGTTTTATTTGTGGAAATTCGAAGTGATATTACATTTCAGAAGTGGGATCAATAAAATCTACTTGTAATTTCCGCGCCAAAGCCATTTTGTGGTGATAAAATATTAAATTGAAGATCTTTTAGTGGCGAAAATATGAATAGTGATTCCGATCGTATGACACCTACTCGTGAACAACGCCGTAGAAGAAAATCTAAGGTTACGAAGTCTAGAAGTCGGAGCAGGAGTCATTCAACGAGACTGAGGCGTGATCGCAGATCTCGAAGTACGACGCGTGGCAGAACAAAATCAGAGGTTCATGTAAAAAGAACACAACGTCGTCGTCATTCCAGGTAATTCAAGGTTCGGACGAGCTTCGTCACAAATGGAAATGGACACGTACAGTCCGTTCACCGCATGACGAACATGGTGGCAGTTCACGCGATGAATATTCTGGACGACGTGCGAAGTCATCGAGGGGCCATGGTACACCGAGTATCGGCGCGAGCAGACGGCGATCCAGAAGCATTTCACCGAGACGTACACACGTGAGTCGTTCCGATTTTAATGATAGTACTACGCAGTTATTATTGACAAAATTGATTGAATCTATTTCTAATAACCGTCCGGAAGGAAATAAATTCCCCATGTTAGGAAATGTTATTCCAGAGTTTGATCCCATGATCAAAGGCCAAACTATTAATTCTTGGCTTAGCAAAGTGGAGGAATGTGCACGATTATATAAGTGGGGTGAAGATCAGATAATTCACTATGCACTTCCTAAACTGAGTAGCGTAGCAAAATCATGGTATCAAACATTGCCGTCAATGTCGTTTTCATGGCCTGAGTGGAATGTTAAACTGTTAGAATCCTTTCCGCATAGTGATGATTACGCTGAATTGTTGACTGAGATGTTATCCCGAAAAGCTAAATATAATGATTCTTTGGAACTATATTATTATGATAAAATAAACCTTTTGAACCGTTGAGAGATAAAAGGAAAACGTGCAGTGGACTGCTTACTACATGGCATAGAAGATCGATCATTGAAGTTTAGGAGCTAAAGCTGCGAAATTTAAAAAGCCAGAACAAGTATTGGAAAATTTTTAATCGATCAAACAACAACCACGAGATTCGGAAATCAGGTTAAAGACCTCTAATGACAAGAAACCTACCGTTACAAATGTTAATTTGAATCAAACGACACATTCGAAAGTTAGCCGTCTGCGCGAAAATACAGGACCCGTAGTTTGTTACAACTGTAATCAAAATGGCCATTATAGTTTCAGATGTACTAAGAAAATACTCAAATGTAATATTTGTAATAAATTAAACATTTATCAACTAATTGTCCGAAATTACCAGCTAATGATAATAATAAGTCAGATTCCTCCAAAGAACAATGAACAAGGTTTTATCAAAACTTGACTATACTCTTATTTACATGGATGATGTTCTCATACCAGCGCGAACATTCGAGGAGGGTTTGACTAGGTTGGGAGAGGTCTTAAACACGATTCATGACGCAGGGCTTACTCTTAAACTAAGTAAATGTTTCTTCTTTTACGAACAAATTGATTTCTTGGGTTTTGAAGTCAGTGGATCAGGTATACGACCAGGGTCGCGAAAATCGAATGCCGTTGCAAATTTTCCGACACCAAAAAAACGTGTATGAGGTCAGACGATTTTTAGGTCTCGCCAGTTTTTTCCGAAGGTTTGTGAAAATCTTTTCCTTAATCGCACGACCTTTAACCGACTTATTAAAAAAAAAAATCGACTGGAAATGGACTGAAGAACATACGAACGCGTTTGAAACCCTTAAGAAAATGTTAATGGACAGACCGATTCTTGCGTTGTACGACTCGAAACTGGAGACAGAGTTGCACACCGACGCCTCAAAATATGGCATTGCAGGCATTTTAATGCAGCGTGGTAGTGACAGCCCGTGGCGTATTATAGTCGGAAAACTACTAGCGATGAACAAAAAAATCCTATGATTTAGAAACGTTAGCAGTGGTATCATCATTGAATAGATTTCGCGTGTATCTGTTGGGTTTAAAATTTAAAATTTTAACTGACTGTAATGCGCTACGGACAGCTATGACTAAACGAGACTTAGTACCGAGAATAGGGCGTTGGTGGATTCAACTCCAGGAATTTGATTGTGAAATCGAGTATAGATCCGGTATAAAAATGACGCACTTGGACGCCCTCAGTCGCGCTCCGGTAACTGAGCCTGAAGTTACTGCTAGACCTCATGTCATTGATGTGCTTGCTTTCGAAGAAAAAGATTGGATCGCGACAGTGCAAAGTGCTGATGAAGACGTTATGAGAATTAAAGAAATTTTATCAAATAAAGAAACACAGTTTATTGCGGACGTCCACAAAAATTACCAATTAAAAGGCGATCACGTATACAAAATAGTGGACGTAGGTCACTTCGGCTATGAGAAAACATTAAAAAGACTAAAAAGTTCATTTTGGTTTCCTAAAATGCGTCGATTTACTAAGAAATATGTTGCCGCATGTCTAGAATGCGCTTACCATAAGACACCCGGTGGAGCTAAAGAGAGAATGCTGCATCCCATTCCCAAACCTGATATCCCCTTCCATACCCTGCATGTCGATCACTTGGGCCCGTTCGTTCGTTCGCGGAGAGGAAATACATACCTGTTAGTAGTAATCGACTCTTTTACAAAGTTTATAACTATTAAACCGGTCAGAGACACAAAGACAACCACGGCTATACGTATATTTAAAGAATATTTTAGTTATTTTGGGGTACCTTCGCGACTAATTACCGACCGCGGAACGTGCTTTACGAGCGCAAAGTTCAAAAGTTTTACATCTAGCATGGGTATAAAGCATATTTTAAATGCGGTGGCGACTCCGTGAGCGAACGGTCAGGTGGAGAGGTTCAATCGGACGATATCGGATGCCCTAAGTACCAAATGTCACGGCAAAAATGACAACACTTGGGACGAATATGTCGGCGACGTTCAACTGGGGCTAAATACTATGATTAACAAAACAACCGGTAAAAGCCCATCTGAATTGTTATTCGGCTATAAAGTAACGAACGCGTCAGAAAATATATTAAGCGATGTCATTAATGAGACAGTTGAGCGAGTTAGTGGAGATGATATGATAGAGTTAAGAAATAAGACTATGGATAAAATTGAGAAAGAACAGAACATAGCCAAAATTCGTTTCGATAAACGAAGAAAATTACCTACAAAATATAACATAGGTGACCTTATTAGGATAGAAAGGACGTTGTTCGATAAGGATAGATTAGGGAAATCCAAGAAATTAATACAAAAATTCCATGGGCCCTATAGGATTATCAAAATTCTACCCAATGATCGATTTTCAGTAAAAGACACCCCTCTTACTAAAAAGGGAAGAAAAGATATGAAAAAAACGTAGTCTCAATCGATAAGATACACCCATGGTTAAATTTTAAAGGAGTAGATAGCGAAAACGACAGTGACGAGGATGATTGTAATAATACTCTAAATAATGATGTAAATAAAGATGATGTACATAGACCGAACAGTGATTCTAATTAAGAACTCAACTAAAATTTATTGATTAGTTTATAAATAGATTGAGATAGATTATACATGTATATTTTATGATGGTATGGGTCACGAGTGAACAGTGCATAACGTAACGATCACAGATCGCGACAGACTATACTAGAATCTAATTATTGCGGCTATTAACAACGAAAAATTAAAAACAAAACTGAAAGAGAGCGATAGTTTTCATTATACATGTGTAATCACTGAAAGCATAGGTTGTGAGCAGTTAGTGCTTAACGCATAGATAACTGCAGATCACGACAGACTGTGCGCGATTGCGAAAAGGGATTGTGACCGTGATTGAGATATGTTCTGAGCGGACAGTGCCTCTTAATAGCACAGATGTTCGCAGATTAGAACTATAGAATAATAAGTAGAAAGTGAATGAATTGATAAAAGTGAATGAATTGATTTAACAAAAATGAAAGAGAGCGATAGTTTTCATTATACATGTGTAATCACTGAAAGCATAGGTTGTGAGCAGTTAGTGCTTCACGCATAGATAACTGCAGATCACGACAGACTGTGCGCGATTGCGAAAAGGGATTGTGACCGTGATTGAGATATGTTCTGAGCGGACAGTGCCTCTTAATTGCACAGATGTTCGCAGATCAGAACTATAGAATAATAAGTAGAAAGTGAATGAATTGATAAAAGTGAATGAATTGATTTAACAAAAATGAAAGAGAGCGATAGTTTTCATTATACATGTGTAATCACTGAAAGCATAGGTTGTGAGCAGTTAGTGCTTCACGCATAGATAACTGCAGATCACGACAGACTGTGCGCGATTGCGAAAAGGGATTGTGACTGTGATTGAGATATGTTCTGAGCGGACAGTGCCTCTTAATTGCACAGATGTTCGCAGATCAGAACTATAGAATAATAAGTAGAAAGTGAATGAATTGATAAAAGTGAATGAATTGATTTAACAAAAATGAAAGAGAGCGATAGTTTTCATTATACATGTGTAATCACTGAAAGCATAGGTTGTGAGCAGTTAGTGCTTCTCGCATAGATAACTGCAGATCACGACTGACTGTGCGCGATTGCGAAAAGGGATTGTGACCGTGATTGAGATATGTTCTGAGCGGACAGTGCCTCTTAATTGCACAGATGTTCGCAGATCAGAACTATAGAATAATAAGTAGAAAGTGAATGAATTGATAAAAGTGAATGAATTGATTTAACAAAAATGAAAGAGAGCGATAGTTTTCATTATACATGTGTAATCACTGAAAGCATAGGTTGTGAGCAGTTAGTGCTTCACGCATAGATAACTGCAGATCACGACAGACTGTGCGCGATTGCGAAAAGGGATTGTGACCGTGATTGAGATATGTTCTGAGCGGACAGTGCCTCTTAATTGCACAGATGTTCGCAGATCAGAACTATAGAATAATAAGTAGAAAGTGAATGAATTAATATATGAACATGAAGTGTTATACTATTTGATTGTAACTATTAGGATACTGAATAACTTAATTGATGTAAGTTAATATATTTAATTATTATGTTATATAGTGTAATTTCAAATAAAATAATATCAAAATTTGTTGTAAACCATATACGAGTATTTATATATATATATTAAGTTTCAAATCAAAGTAGAAAGTATGAGAACGAAACTCTAAAAGTGCGAGGACTCACTTTAATAGGATGGCCGATTGTAAGAATCAATTGTATACCTACACAATTTATTACTATAATTTGTATAATTTATCTAGATCGGTTACATAATATTTGTCTATTCTTTGTTGTTAAGAAGTTTTTATTTTTATCAAACATTAAAAGAATGACAGGTGACGTTTGTAGAAAACAAACGTCACCTGTAAGCCTTGAAATGTTTAAAACTGGTTGTCAACTGATTGTCGAACCGTGCACACGAGCACCAATAAATCTGTTATAATCGAAGACATCCTCGTTTTATTTGTGGAAATTCGAAGTGATATTACAATTGATTACTTCAGGAAAAATTTCTGAATTCATCCAGCCACTGGATGCAGCTAAGCCAAAAGTACCAGGAGGAGTATTCTTGATCATGAAGTTTTTAAAATTCTTTCTCGGAAATACCATAATAGTAGGTAGTGCTGTTCCAGCCGCACTTATGATACAACAAGTTGTTACCAAATTACCTCTTTCTCCACTAGTTACTTTTTCTACGTTGCGACGGCCTTTAGGTGCAATTACACGCTGCGGCTTTTGCACAGTTGTGGTGGATGTTTCGTCTAAGTTTAATATACGATCCGGACCTAATTCAGGAAATCGTTTCATCAATGATTCCAAATTATTAAAAAATGCTTCAACGTTCGTTTTATTGAATGATGTAGCCCTGGCAAGGCGACACGGCCCTGGTTTCCTCAAACTGATGTCCAAGTGCCTCCGCATGAAGCTCCGCAACCATTCTTTTCCTGCCATTTGGCGCTCCTCCCAGTTTTTGGGCATTTTCAAATTATTCATTTTTGCCATTTCGTATGCCACTTGTCTAGTACTTTTGGATGTTAATCCATAAAATAAAGACGAACAGTAGGTTATATAATCTTTAAGACTCTTTTCCTGTTCATTAGAAAATACCTTATTTACGTCGTAGTGAGGAACTACGTGCATGGATTCAATAGAGCTACAACTTTTTGATTTCATGTAATATCGTCTTAAAGTAGTGAAAGGAATGTTTAAGTATTTTGATGCTTTCCTTACACTCATTCCGTTTGCTATTGCTTGCAAAGCGTTTCTCATATTTGTTTCGGTATGGCCACCAATGGAGCGTAGTTTTTCTTTTCATCCTAAAAAGAAATTAAATAAAAGCTTATAAAAAAGCATTCCACCGTTAGTAAAAAACCGTCATTAAAACACGTATTATTTGTGTAGGTTAATGAGCAATTTAAGTAAGGAGTGATAGTCAATCGGCTCCACAATTATAGCACAAACCATTGGAATTACATCTTATTTCATTTAATAACTGTTACAAGTAACAAGTAACTAGACTTCAATTTAGACTAGAAAAGTATATTATCTAGTATATTAATAATGTAAATCTCGGTATTATTTTATTTCTTGCATCAGTAGGTACCTATAGCAAGCTAAAAGTACACAGTGAATCATGATTCACTGTAAGAAAAGTAAAATCAATAAAATTATAAATAATAGTTAAAAAAAAACTAAAAAGCACGCTTTATATAAAATTCAACTAAAAAATAGAAAATAAATTTAAATTCAAAATAGTGTAAAAAAAAGATACCTATTTTATTGTAAAAAAAGCGTGAACGCTTTTTAAGATATTATTAAAATAATAATTGAATTTTATATAAAGCGTGCTTTTTATTTTTTTTTAACTATTATTTATTTTTCATTTTTTAGTTAAATTTTCTATAAAAAGCGTATTTTTACAACTATTAAGTACTTTAACATTAATTCCTGCCTTATCGACTATAGATGAAAATTATATAAATTAACAAAAATCATATTTTGCAAATTGAAAAATTGAATAATTTTATCAAATTAGTGTAATGTCATCGGTCCTCGATAACCTCCTCCTGTGAGCGAAACAGCCCCATGCCGATTTTTTTTATTATATTTGTAAAACTTGCAGCTAATGCCTACAGTAATAGCACATGAGTAAATAAACGGTAGTAATAGTTACCAACATAATAAATATATTAAAATTTAAAAGCTAACTTTGTAGCTTACTGTGTATACACATATAGATAGTTAAGAGGGAACCAGCCTTTGCCCGAAGAGTGCGATAGTATAGTATAACTAGCTGACCCAGCAAACGTTGTATTGCCGATATTAAAATCGCGATACAAAAGTAACTGTTGATTGTAGATGGGTGAAAATTTGAAGTTGTATGTATTTTTTAATGCCGACTCATAGTCAAACAAATTTAAAAAAAAAATGTCAAAAAAATAAAAAATAAATTCGTGTGGACCACCCTTAACATTTAAGGGTATGAAAAATAGATGTTGTCCGATTCTCAGACCCTTTGTGTGAGCTAAAATGTAATTTGTTCTGCAATTCGGTGTAACTGTAGTCTTTCAGTCTTATTTTAACCACTTAAGGCGCTTGGTATCGTGAAATGATCATCTTTGAGGGCCTAATGCTTTTGCAATGAGGTAGCCGGGGGATTTAAAAAAAATATATGTTAGGGACTGATTATGTAATCTCCAAAGCGAACGCAATCATCCTCACCATCTGGATGTGTGGCGGTCCTCTACAGTGCGGTTTTCAAGGAGCTTTCTTCCACGTACTACAAAGCTGTGGAATGAGCTTCCTTGTGCGGTGTTTCCGGGACGATACGACATGGGTACCTTCAAAAAAACGCGTACACCTTCCTTAAAGGCCGGCAACGCTCCTGTGATTCCTCTGGTGTTGCAAGAGATTGTGGGTGGCGGTGATCACTTAACAACAGGTGACCCGTACGCTCGTTTGTCCTCCTATTCCATAAAAAAAAATGTAAAACGTAAAATACCATGTTATTAAAATTAAGCTGTCTTCAACTTTAAATTTGCTACTGCTTCTAAACTACTGGTGATATTTTATGGCTCTAACAAGATAAAATAGCTATTTTATTTTTTTTATAAAAAACATTTTAACAAAAAGACAACCAACTTCAAAATCACTATTCCAAAACAATAGATATTATATGCACAAAAAATTATGAAACATAATTGCGTATTTTTATACAATCTAATTAATTAATATAATTTTAGTAACGATTATTGTTATTCTTGGAATCGGTGGGCGGAGGCGAGAGCGAGGCCGCGGCACGGGGAGGGCCCCGTGTCGCGTCGCGTGTGCGACTCAAGCACATCTCACCTATAACTATGTAGGTATGTAGTTACAAACCTACCTTGGCTGACACCGACTGCAAGTGAGAACCTCCTCCTTTTTTGAAGTCGGTTAAAAGCGAGCGTTTTATAAGTTAAAAAAAAACATATAACTTTGACATAAGGGACTTTATACTATATTCATTACAAATGGCCGTCCGCGGGTCCATGCGCGGTGACGGGAGGCAGGGTGCCGCTGACGCGGTATACACAGATAGCCCAAACGCTGAAGGTCGTTGGCGTGATCCTGCTTTAACCAACACAATATATCTGATACCATGCGTGTATCACTCATTGGTAAAATGTAGAATTTGATACAACGAAATTTGTAGTTCTGACGTACCAAACACAAAAAAAATGAAATGACGAATTCCTCTACTTCAGATCCAGTGAGCAAAGACAGCGGGCAACAGCGAGTTTGACTTACTGAGCTGGGATTCCGTACTCATGAAATAATAAGAACGAAGGCTATATACATTGAAACATGATTTAAGCTAAATTAAAGTTTAAAACGATAAAACCTTTTAGTAAATTTAACTAAACTGATCAATGTATAGTTTGCCTTTAATTTTATTTAGGCGCTTAATTAAAGTTCTTGGTTAACACAGAGTAGGGATGGACACTTACTTTTATTCGTTTATAAAATACATTATTGTTGCAAAAAATATAAAAAACATTAATTTTTTAACTCTTTAGTAAGAATTTAATATTTATATGTACAGTTATTTTAATTAAAAAGTTTAATGCGTATAATAATAAGTATCAAATTTTCATGTTTATCTTAAATTATATGTTTAAAAATCTATAATGCGCAGGGCCGGCCGCGTATAATATGGCTTTCCGTTATCATATCGTCGCCTCGAAGTGTGACTACGTCGATGTACGCCTTTTTTACCTCTAAGCCTTTGAAAACCCGTATTAACCTGAGGGAACGAATAAGAGACGGTATTACAGCTTCATCAAATACAAATTCTGTAGAAACCCGTGTTCACCACGTCCACTGAAGAGCGACAAGAGAGATACGCGTTTTTAAGTAATATTATGCGCGTATATTACCGCCAAAAACCCGAAGCGAGCTCGTCACTATGAAGTGAGCAATTAGATTTAGGTACATTCCGAAACAACATTAATGTTTTATCTAACTAGAGTGTTTTTAGAGTATTTTTGTATGACTTCTTTATTAAACGTAACTTTAGTTACTTATCATTTTACTAACCACTAGTTAATTTGTTCTCAGAGTAATCAATATAATTTAATAATACTAGGTTTTTAATTATAAAAAAATAGTGTAAATATTATAAGATTTATTTAAAATATTTCTCTTTTATAAAAAAAAAAGTTTTTGTTAGAAATAAATTACAACCTCACATACCAAAATAATTTTGTCCCTCTTTATCTAAATAGTTCCTACTAAAATTTATATTACACACTAAATTTTTAAGTATAATATATTATATAGAAATTTTAATATAATGACCCTGGTTGAATTTATTACTTCACTAAAAAAAATAGAAAATAAATAACGGTTGACCCTAAAGGCCACAATCATCAAAGGCCTGCAACTTCGAAACGCTTAATATTGTATTTAGGTATGACGATTTTGAGTCTTCAAGCTCAAAGAGTTAGCTGTTCTATATTTTTGAGCTCGAATATCATAAATCTATGTATAAAATAACATTAAGTTTCGAATATACATGTAAGTACACATCTACGACTATGATCAGGTGCATTACTTAAATTTACTGGAAAATATAAAATAACCATAAAACTTATTTTTATGTTATACTTACACTACCTACGTATTTTGTAGATACCTAGTGAAGTATACGTATATATATAGAGTATACGTGGTAGGTAGACTTATGAGTTCATAATCCATATTAGTGGTTTAATCGATGGAGACGTATTAATACGGCTTTATTATAAAATATTAGAAATTTGATTCAACTGGCCTAATAAAATTTCCCGAAATGGAGACGGGTTTCTCGAGTTTAAAGTAGCCTTATCTAGCACGTCCCGTCGAGGGATCTGGTGAATATGGGTTTTCAAACGTTTTTGCTTAGAAAAGGCGTATCGACGCGGACGCCGTTGCACTTCGAGGGTGATAACGGATAGCTATAGACGCGGTCCGGCTTTATATGGAATATTGATATCATCTCTGGTCTGGTGCACCTCAGTATCTGCTCGAAGTTCGAACCATTTGACTGCGTGCAACGCAGAGCTGCTGTCAGGGAACCAGTGCTGAACTTGGCGTTGCATAGACAGTAGAGGCCGCTTCATTGTGTGTCTTCTTCCGCTTTTATCACGGGGAATGTTCTGAAGAGCTGTTTGACCTGGCTCCTGTCGCCGAATTCCACCTTCGCACGACACGCCATAATTAAATTATTATTATCATCCCCACCATCTGGATATGTGACGTTCCTCCACTGTGCGGTTTTTATTGAACTTTCTTTCACATACAACGAAACTGTGGACCTACGCCATGGGTTCCTCCACAATAAGCGCATATAGACTAGATATAACCTTTCTAAAAGGCCATCAACGCTCCTGTACTTCCTCTGGTGTTGCAAGATAATGTGGACGGTGGTGATCACTTAACACCAGGTGACGTACGCTCGTTTGTCCTCCTCTTCCATAAAAAAACATTAGATAATATTTTTAAGATGGCGATATTATTTTGCATTAAATTAGCGGTGATTCATTTTAGTTTTGTTTTTGTAAAGTAAGCTGAGGTGCATATAATTTGTCATAAATTAATATAAGTAATTAAAACGGTACTTACGTACTTAATAGGTACTGACTTACCAAAATATGGGCCTTTAGATGTAAAAAAATCCCTTTACGACTCCATAATACAACTATTATACTATATTTTTACTAAGTAGATAACTACCTATTTACCGTTTCGTATTCGTTAGGTAGGTCTTACCTTCTTACACACTTTGTGTATAATGGACCGACAAACATAGTTGCACATTGCACAGAAGGTAACGGTTTACTTTTACAATTTTATACTGAACCCTTGTATGTAACCTACTTGAAAACATTTTGTGTATCCCACTAAAATCCAGTTGAGGAGTTCCGTCCATCAAATTAACTGTACTTTGAATAAAATGTCAATGACCTCTTGTTTGACTGCATCGGAGAAGTTATACATAGTAGGTAGGTACTTACTATAATAATATGTGGCGTGAGCTATATTCATATCATATAAGTAGATATATTATGTATTATTTTATGGAACGATATGAATCAATTAAGTACCCATGTATTTATTGAAATTATAGCTTTTTATTCTATGATTTTATTTTATTTTACATTGGGTCGTAACCTGCGAATAGATAGTTATATAGGTACCTACAAAGCCAATTTGAAAAATTATTTGCTAGCTTTTTATTCTATGATTTTATATAATTTAACATTGGGTCGTAACTTGCGAATAGATATATAATGTAGGCAATTTGAAAAGTTATTTGCTACATGAAATCTCGATAGGTGAATCGCCATATTATAAACGGTGTCGATATGTACCGAATATATATTTTCCTTTCTTTATTTTGTGCAAATAGCTGGCAAGAAGATATAATATCACCCATAGCCAGGTTTTCTGTTCTTATACCAGTTGATCGTGTCTGATACGTACCTACCTCCACAATTATCAATTATGTAGGTACTCACCTAGTATAGTGTATGTTTTTCACTAACACAACCTCTTTTTAAAGTAATATACACCTATACCGGCCTAAAATATTTTTCGTTATTATAATAGAACTTATATAATTTAAGTGGGTACCTACGTATATTTAACTAGCTGACGCGGCAAACGTTGTTTTGCCATATAAAGTATAATTCACGCGATAGTTTTATAAGTAATAAAATATTGCCTATATTATAGCCTGGAAGTACATCATTTTGTTTTATTGTCAATAGTTTTTGCAGCGCACGCAAAAATCGGTTTTCGATTTTACACCTTGTGTTACAAAATAGCAATTTTATTACGGATCCCTAATTTTGAAAAAAAAAACATAGCCTATAGCCTTCCTCGATAAATGGACTACCCAACACTGAAAGAATCATTCAAATCGGACCAGTAGTACCAGAGATTAGCGCGTTCAAACAAACAAACAAACACTGCAGCTTTATAATATTATAGTATAGATTAAAAATGTACCTACATACATAGGTACATTTTTAATTAAATATACATATACCTATTGCTACTTGTTTGACTACATTGATTTTATTTACTTACTTTAATTATACAAGTAATCTTCTGGCTTCGCACTAGGCTCCCCTATGTCGTGAGATCCTGTCAGCTTCCAATAGATGAATACAGTATGGTTACTCATGTGACAGTAATACAAAATAAAAATTATGGGTATGTGTTAGTAAGAAAAGTAAATTATTTTTGAAAAAAATATGAAATATAGTTAGTACCTACCTACATTTACACTTCTTCGAGCAAAAGGAAAAAAGGCTTTTTGGCGATCCTATGTTAGCACCCTATTATTATGAGAGATTCGTGCTTAGCTTTTAGCAGTTCTGTGAAATTTAAATAGTGAAGGTAGAGGACACAAATAATTGCCTATAGACACTTACGTACGATGTCAAAAGTTCATGATACCTACTACCTAGGCCAAGTTTGATGACGTAACACTTGGGTCGTGACAGGAATACATGACGCATCTACCTAGTGCAGATATTAAAATTAAATTGTATAGTAGTTATTTATGCAACTGTTGTGTAATACCTAGTTATCAACAGTTGCATACAAGACTTTATCTACACCCAGAATATGAATCCTCTAAAAGATTCTGAAACAGTTAGCTTACTGCTACATTAAAACAGCCAGCCCTAGTAGTAACCTAATATCATCCCTTACTGATTATACACAAATAAACTAAGTATTAATGATAGAATTATTAATTTTAGTAGTAATTTACATTTTGTATAGTGCAATTATTAAAATTCACTTAATTATTATGTTATTTTGCAGCGTTTAAAATATCCGGCGGTGTGCTGTCAAAACTTGAATCGCTCATTATTTCAAGAAAAATGGCGGGGTTTCGAATAACCTACCTTTTCTTTTACGGCTCGCCATGTTCTGGTAGTGTGGAACGCGCGTAAACGAAAATGTTCTTTTTTTGAAATTCATACAGATACCACGCATCGAGCAATAAGAATGTGGCTGTTTGTTGAAACTCTGTGCATGAAGGGATCGAAAAAAAAACCAAGGAGAGTTGTTATGAAATTCAGTACAACATTACAACACTCGTTTGGATGATGTAATGGTTATTACGACATTGGGTGTTTTAATGTTGGTAATAAGCTAACTGTTTCAGAATCTTTAATAGAGGATTTAAAGCATGGGTGTAGATAAAGGTAATATACCTTATGCCTAGGTATTAACCTACTAACAAAGCCGTGAAGTAAAACTGCTTACTTTTAACTTCCCACGCATTCCGCATGCGCGTGCCTGGTAGGTACATAGGTACGTGTTTTTTATAGCGCTTTATAGAAATCGGATACTATCTATGTTATAGACGTACTATATAATAGGTACTCAGTGCTCACTACAGCGCTCATGGCACTATATTATGACTCTATGACTTGAAAGATACCTATTAAATACCTATCTACCTATTAGAAAAAATGGGTTATCCCAAATAATCTAAGAGATTTTATCTGATGAACCTATAAATTATTATATATTGACTACCTATAAATTATATTATATGAAGCTAACTAATAAATGTTTCAGATATAAAATAAAACTTGTTTCAATCTTTAGCACCGATAACATACATTAAAATTAGAAAACAAATACCTAGGTAGTTATGTATCTCATTAAAACTTAGGTAGTTAGGTAGGTACTTCTTACACAGAAAATGCTATATTACGATCGATATAAATCTAGCTCTAACATTAGGGCTAAAAAAATATGCTCAATGGGAAAAGTATTAAGTAAGTACTTACTTAAATATACATCATCGTCACTATAGTTACCTACCATTTCATAAAACAGGGACTTAGACACACTTCTTGTTGATCTGAATCGACCTACCTTTTCTTCACCCAGCCAACATCCAGATTCCAGATCACTGCAAGCCTCTTATTCTTATAATATTTAATTATCAACTGAATAAATTTTCTTCGTATCTTCATAGTAAGCAGTATTTTGAAAGTTTATTTCTTTTAGTTACATTCTTTACAAATTTTTTAGGTCGGGTTAACGTATAAGACGACGAAGAAAGTAAATATCAATAGATCTTTCGCCATCGCATGACAGATTATTTATTTTGAAACGAGGCGAGTGAGGAGGGAGAAAGTTTGGCGACTTATTTCCACTTTTATCCATAAAGATAGTCGCCCATAGGCTCTTTGCGAACCTTACACATAATAACTATTGAGCTTTAGTAACATTCGAGTTTCATGGAATATCTTCTAACCACTGTTTGTGTAATTGATAAAAGATTTTTCCTGGTCAATAATTGAACCTGGGTGTGTTCACCCACCATCAAGTGGTCCCTTACTATAAAAACTAAAAAGTGAAAAATCAAATAATAACTAATATTATAAAAAAACAAGTTGGAAGAAAATTTCATACCAACAATTCCGTTTTACTTTAATAACTTTATTTAATTCTCGTATATCATTACAAAACCCTTCAGAACGAAATGTAAACATTAATTATTTATTTCCGTTAAACAAAGGTCAATCGGCTCTATAAGTACATCATCAAATTGGGGATGTTTATTGTTTGTATGACAACAAGTCTGTCAGTTCATCAGAATTATATCTGACCAAAATTTAACTCATTTTTTACTGTGGACTTTATTAAACTATAATCTGTTATAGGTATGTTAAAATTCAAAGGAAATTCAATTATTATAATTACTTAATTAAAATTTCTAACTTATTAACTTAACTAATACCTTACGTAATCAGAATTGATTTACCATCTTCATTTAAACTTCCTGATGAAATATCTTTACATTTGCAAACATTCAGCTTTTCAGAACAAATAAAATCGAAATTAGGGAGTCAATAATTTACCGTAGTCACAGATTAAACATGAATAACAAAGTAGCAAATAAATAATAAGATTACTTAATAATCATTAAGGGAACTAATATCTAACTCACGCATCCTGACACCACATATAGTGCAGTGCCAACGCAGATCTTACAAGATAAATTGCTTATTTCTTGCTTTGTGACATACAAACAAACCAGACAGCCTAATAGTCACGAATACACACAGATTGAGTGATGCTAATAATACAAAGGTCACAAAATATTAAATTCACGATCTTACAATAAGTATTATACACTGAATTTACAACTTACTATTATTCCGTTTGTTATGTATCATTTAAAAATAACATTCTCATTCTTTTGATAACACATTTTATCTGTATAATATATATGCATCTCTACTATCAGTTTGCCCTTTTAGAAGTCGGAGCAACATCAAATGTATTTTCCATACAGTGACTACTTAGACACTGTTAAGATTGTTTGTACACAACTGATATTGTCACTAGCTTCTTTGAGAGGGCGAGGCTATGGTAAAGGTACAGTTTCATTTAAATTGTTTTCTAGAGTGTATGATGCCCATGTAAACAAAGATATTTACAATACTGCCTGATGTTGCAAAGTGCATAGCTGAACAAGCCAATGGAATACATTATTAGTGATAATTTCTCCCAGACCAAATATTATAAATGCTATTTGCCTTTAGCAGTGATGGTGACAGAGGACTTGGCTGGTTGAGGTATGATTGTAATCTCGTCACTGATCTTTAGAGGTTTGAGCAAGGCATCATTGTCAGTAGCTTTTGCTGTGGCAGGGGGAGCCTTGTTCTTGTCTATCACACGCTTGGCAACAACACTGTGGGCTGAGTACACATGGTTTTCAAATTGTTTATACATGCCAAATGTAGCAGTGCAAACAGTGCATTTGTAAGACAAGTGTGCTGGTTTGAGGGTCATGTTGTGATCTCTGGAAACATGATTCAATAGTTTCCACTGATAAACACGTCCACAAACTGGACACCTACCAGCATCCTTGCCTTTATTAGCCGCCTCCTGCATGGAACTGGTAACTAAGCCATGTGACCCAAGCAAGTGCCTCTCCAAACCTTGGTCAGTGAAAAATCGAAATTGACACTTTTGGCAATTCAATGGAGGCCTGTTGTATATCATTTTAGGATGAATCTTAACTTTGTGGATCCATTGCATGTGATTCCTGAGTTGTTCCAAATCTTTTATATAGCCATCACAGATTTCACAAATAACAAATGAATTTTTGGAATTCTGTGTTGAGTTTGATGATGATGGTTGTGGAGCTCTCGGTAAAGGTGTGATGGATATCTTAGGAGTGGCTGAAGTATGATTGCCTTGATTGTTTTGTAGAACTGGATAATTGGAAATGGTGGTCCCACTTGGCTGGTTGTTATGCATTATCATTACTCCACTGCGAATGATGGGAACCCCAGACACTGGGGCTCTGGTGTTGCCACCTAATGGTGGACGACCTCTAGGTCTCCCTCCAACTAAGGGCAAATTGGACAAAGTAGGATTACCTATTGTCAATGGAGGTCGTCCTAAAGGACTCATACCCATCTGTGAACGGTTAAAGTTGGTTTGGTAAGGGTTCATTATATTGTTTCTGGCTCTAGATAACTTTGGTATTTTTGCGGGGGGCTCCCAGTCCAGTGGAGGACCAAGATTAAACTCAGGTTTGAACTTCTTAGCACAAGCAATAAGATGGCGTGCTAACTTAGTTTTACTATTGTCCTCAAAGTGGCAACTAGGACATTGCTGATAAGCTGGTGCCCTCTCTAATCTTCCCCTGATATTGTGTTCAGCTTCCATGTGGAATAGAATATCATGAGGACTTCGAATTTCAAAGGCACAAGTATTACATTTATAAATGTTATTCTTCATATGAGGTGCCTCTAAGTGATGTTTTAGTACAAGTGTTGATTCAGTTTTGAAACTACAAAACTCACACTGTTTTTGATCCAAGGAATAAGGAGCATTTAATTTTTTACTGAATGCTAAATTCTGTGTAAGAGATGCAATAGCCGCTTCAGTTCCTTTTGTGCTGCGTCCAGTTTTTTTCTCTTTATATAGTTTGCGGTTCTGTACCTTCAATAAATCACTTTGCACAAATTCTTGTACTAAATTAACACCAATATTAATGAAAAACTGTCCCAGTGAGCAATCAAAATAACTATCGCTTTTACCACCAGTGCTTTTTGAAATAATTCCAATGGGATCTTTTAGTTCCTCAATTGAATCGTCTCTGTCTTTGATGACAACTGTGTCATCATCACTTGCACCTTCAGAACCAGAGCTTGATTCTCCATCCCATGAGTCATCATCCTCTTCATTCCTGCGGCGTTTTTGCTTTTTCTCTGCCTTTTTCTCTTTCACTTCCTCAGTCTCAACTTTTGTTTCTTTCTCAACTTCTTCTTCCTCAACAATCTCACCTCTCTCTATTTTCTCTTTCCTTTCTTTCTCTTTCCTTTCCTTTTCTGCTTTTTCTTTTTCAAGCTTTTCCTGTTCCTCTTTAGCTTTCAAATCTTCTAATTCTTTTCCAAGCTTGTCAACAAATTCTCTAAATGGTTTTAGAGATGGTTTTTCATATACATAGGGCACAATAAATGAAGGAGCTTCAACCACAAACATGTCATCAGTCAATGAAGGCAATATATTAGGCTGTTGGATTGGAGCACTATTATTGATAGCTTTAGAATTTTGAGTATTATTTTTACTACTAATAGGTGTAATGGTGGTGCCACGAGCTGCAATACTCTGGCAAAGGTTTTTTGCATCAACATGACTTGAGTTTGATTTGATAGGTGCTGATGCCGGCACTTTTCCAGACAGTATAGTATTTGTGTCTATAATCACAACAGTTGGCTCTTTAATTTGTTCTTCACCATTAGATTTACCTTGCTTAGATAAATCTGAAAAGTTTTTTGTGTCATTAAGAACAGCTTTGTTTTTTGTTGATACTTGATTTAAAGGATCCTCAATATTAACTTCTTCAACATCTGATTCTTCACCATTTTCCATTGGCTCTTCATCTTTATGTTTGTCCCTTTCTCTGGCACTTTGCTGTGATCCCTCTGAACTATCATTTGAATCAGTGCTTGAATTAGATGATTCATCATCATTGGTAACTACATCTTCATCACTGGTTATCTCATGAACTTCAGGGCTCTCTGTGCCACCATTTTGATTCTGTGGCTCATTTTCTTGTTCATTGTCATTTTCTTGTTCATTATCATTTTCTTGTTCATTGTCATTTTCTGATTCACTCTCATCTTTTGGGTGGCTTCCCTGGGATGTGTCATCATCACCTTCAGTGCGATCATCTGGAAAAAATTAAATTATCATTCATTTTTGTGTTCACAGCCTATGTAGTTGTTATCAGAGATAAGGTAAGGTTCTGTATATCTATTTTATACATGTCCCTCAAATATCAGATTGATGTTCTATATTGCACTTTAAACAAGAAATCCACTGGCCATTTAAACATTATATGTTTAAATGACCTCTGAAAAAATATGACCTACTAAAACAATATTTCTAATATTTCAATTAAAGAAAAATATATTTGATGTATGAATGTAGGTTATATGTGTAGCTATCATAAATTTTAAATCTTTCACTACTTTTTTTCAACACTTCACTTATCACAATAAATCACGAAAAATTATAACATGATTAAACATATAATTGTATGTTTTAGTAGTTTTCAATTTTATAGGGCTAATTTAAACTTTACTAAAGCAATTGCGGTGGAAACAAATTATGCAGCACTTTAACTCGAACGAGACACAAATAAAAAAAACCACCTCTATGTCCGGCGTCAGCAAAGACGCTAGAAAGGAAAAAAAATTAGAATAACTTAAATATCACACTGTCCACTACACACAGTTTTTAACCTTATTTTTACCCTATAAATATATACTTATAAAACACAGTTTAGTAAATAAAATGACACTAACGCTTTTCAGATTTACTTGGCGTCATTATATCATGTGGAGCATAGACCGCCATATGGGATTCCATGGCTTTGCTCCGAAAACACTATTCCGTCAAGTACGAAATTACTTTTACGAACTTGTGTTCAAAATCACTAAAATTAAATGCTATCTTTAATTTTTTATACCTGTAGCTGTAGAAATAGACATTATAAGACGATTATCGTTTGAGAACCGAAAAAAATAGCACAATAGCACGGCAGCAGAAACCAAACCAAATCAAGCTGTCACTTAAAAAGGTTCCATAAAAAGTCTCTTTCTTTAGTCTGTAACTTGCACAGATTATCACGAACATATTGAGAAATATTCGCAGAGGACATCACTACATTTAATTGATTTTCCTGTTTTTATGTAAAATTAATGATAGTTTTTCAAATAATTATAGTGTATTTAAGCGAAAAATGAATAATGCTTATAACTTTAGAGAGCACTTTTGGATTTAGATTTTCTGAAATGTACATACTATACTAGATTGCCAGTGCGGAATAATGAATAATTATTAGGCGGCTGTTCAAATTTATAAAAGTAAAGTACTTATTACACTAAACTTAGACTTAGTGTAGTTACAAAAATATATTCTGAATTTGATATTTTTTTCATTATACAAAATTTCAATATACAAATCAGCCCCGTCCCCGTAGTTAATATGCTTTATCATAGTCGAAAAATAATTATTGCTTTTGGTTTCCCAAGTATTCAGAGAAGTTTTAAGTAAAGCGGGTCAGATGAAATGATAATGGTAAGTGCACAACGTTAACATGGTGCCAGACACCATAAACTTATGTAAATACACACAAGGTTTTCTTTTCATTTCGGCCTGAAGCAATGCAGAAGGAAACTCGAACTTTTAAGACCTTGCAAAGACAAATTACAATAATCGCTCGATTATTATATCTAGTACACCATTCGTCATCGAAGACATAGGTAATAAAGAAAAAACGCGTTCGGTCGACCGAGCGAGGCACGATCGCGTCGTTCGTATCTCGCTTAGTGGGCATAGACTCACATTAACTTTATGCAGCTGTTGCTCGTAAGAGTACTGAGTAGGTGCTTATATGGAGGGGTATGAACCAGTGCAAGTGGCATGTTGGCAGCTCTTATATAGGTTAATATATCTATAAGTTAGGCTACAATTTTATTATGGGTGAAACATTAAAATTATTAGGTAATTGAAAATTTTGTATGATAATACTTCCACTATTAGCTACTTAAATAGACACATTTTTTATTTCAATTTTATTTTCAATTTCAATTAAAAAAATACACCAAAGAACATCATAAATAGTGAAGTATTAATATCATACAGTATCAATATGTAACCAACTATGTATATAATCAAGGGGATTTAATTTTATAAACAAAGAATAAAGAACTTTGAAGTTTTAACTGTGATTACTACCTCCAATGCAAGAACACCAGAAAATATAACATGGGGATAGCCTGCCTTAGGCTTACTATATGTACTCCTTGTTTACACCTTATGTTCTGTAAGAGCCCAGGAGTCATAAGATAAAACTTACAGTTTTGGTGAATAGATGAATTGATCGATTATTATCTCATTGGTAGATACACAGAAAAAGTCTAATATGGTACAAAATTTTAATAAGGCCTAAGAATTAATTTAACAATATCAACATAAACACACCATAAATAAATAAAATCATTCACAAATATACTATAAAGATCACAAACAGTTAAATATGTGGCAAATTAAAAGTTTAATATTTAAAATACCAAATTATTATGCCAAAACTATTGTATGTTAGATAACTTAAATAATTATCAACATATAATCTGTAAAATTATATCAAAACAACTATAGATATATCTAGCATCAAACACTAACAATCAAAATGATGCAATAAATAATATTCAGATGATTTAATTTGATGTGTCATCAGGTTTTCTAATAATCCCTAATTCTTCTGCAGTATTAAGACACTTTTGAGCATACTCTACGGCTTTGGCACATTCTGGATCTTCTAATTTAGTAATTGCCATCAAAATTTCCATAACATCTGTTTCAAATACCCTGGCAGCCATATCTTTATCATCCTTAACCATATTGTATAGTATGTAGGTTCCTCTGTATTGAATCTCTTTAATGGGATTAGCCAAGAGGCATTGCAATGATTCTAACCAGGATTCTAGGTCAAGAATCTTTCTGCAACACACCTTACTAGCAGTGGTAAGAATACACAAGGCTCCAGCAGCTGCCATTACAGTATCAACATCTTCTTCCTGGCACAGCAGACATAAGAATTTTGTCTTATCATTTTTAGCTTCAAAAGTTTTAATTACTTCTTCTGACTGCAATAGATTACAAATACACTGTGTAGCAGCTCTCTGAAGCATCATATGGTCTTCATACATGTAATGCTCTATCTTAGTCAAACCACCCTCTTTTAGAATTCTATTCCTAGTAGTTTCATTCATTCCAGCCAGATTACATAAGGCCATTAAAGCTTCAAAGTTTTCAAGAGCTGTACATTCAGGGTGTAATAATGTAATCAATGGCCGCACAACCTCCAAATTTCTCTGTCCAGGGAATGCAACCTCTGGATTTATAGTTATACCAATTCTAGCTAATGCTTGTGCAGCCTGAATTTTCCCTTTCTTGGTACCTTCTAAAGCCATTGGTATCAATACTTTAGCTGCTCCCTGCTGTACCACAATCCCTCTAAGCTCTTGTAGACTACAGATTGCATTGAATACTCGAGCAATAAGTTCTCTTGAGTTATGACTTTCAGTCTTTGCCAGTGCTACCAAACCAGTTGTTACCCCAGCTTTACATAATACTGTTAATCTTTTATTTACAAAGTCTTGATCATCTAATTCATGCTGCTCTGGTATGTGATGTTTAGCATATTTAGCTATTTCAATCATTTCAGGCATAACTTCTTGTTTCTCATATGCATTGCACAAGTTGACCAAAGTAGTGACAACTCCATACAAACAAGATTGATCCCCTGTTTTAGCAAGTTCAATAAGAGAATGCAAAGCCGCTTTATCATCAGCCAACATCTCTTTTACATCAGCATCAAGAGTTAAATAGGATAGCCCTTCAGCTGCCCATTTCCTCATATCCTTATCTTTGCTTGGATTTACCAAAAATTTTCTGCATGCTTCTGCCAGTTTCTTTGTTGATCCTTCAGCAAGAGGGCGAATGGATGCGTCATCTCCACCAAAGCTGCCAATTTTACATAACCCAACCAGAGCCCTGACTCGAACAGCATCATTCTTGCATGAATATAATTTCTTTAAGATATCAATACCTTTATTTATAATAGCCCGCGCTTTATCTTTTTTAGATGCTGCAGCGATTAAACATTCACATGCAACTTTCTGTTGTAGTGTGTCTTCTGTTTGGGCCATAACTAAGATCATTTCTATGATACCTTCTTTTGAGATTATATAGTTACCAACATCTAGTGGGCCCCGTAACAGTGATGTAATAGCTACAGTTACCCTTACTTTAGACTCTAGATCAGGAGTCATTAACTTATCTTTAATAAAATCATCAACTTGATTGTTAAACTTTTCTCTTGCTTGGTCATAGTACATATTTTCATAAACTCGAGCTAAACAAGCGGCAGCAACAGTACTTGAAGAAGGAGTAATATTCATTGCTGATTCATATTTGTATTCTTCTAATTCACTACATACTTCAAGCAAACGTTGAAGTCCTCTTATTTCAACAAATCTTTCAGCCCAATTAAGAGTACTGTAATGGCAATTTCTCATAATTAACTCCATTATAGCATCTCTTGCTATTCCAGATATTACTCTGCTTGTAATAGAGTATGTTAAACATGTGAGTATTGTATCTATTTCTAGTTTATTTTGCTCACAAAGCTGCGGATCAGGTTTGGTTTCACTCTTATAATCCATACCTGATAATGTATTCACTATACTTTGTAAACAATATTGAGCCACATTAACAATTTCTTGTTCACTGCTGTCAATAATTTCCAAAAACCAAGGTACACCAACTATATTAAGTACATCCTTTGTCATCTGAATATCTCTCTTGCACAGATGACATACAACTCTTATTGCATTGACATAGATATCTGTATTCTTCTCATGTTTTAGTAGCTGTTGAATTTTTTGAATAACACCAGATTTCATCATTATATTTGCACCAGAATTCTCCTTGCATAACACTAGTAAATTTGACATTGCTTTTTCGCGCTTTTCACTATCTTCACTCATTTCAAAAGCAATCTTAAACATCTGTTCTACTTTATTACTAGTCTGCGCAGATTTTCTTGCACGCTCCTCAACTATAGCATGTAGCCGACTCAAAATGGGCTGAATAGCTTTATTTGCTGGGTCTACAGTAAATATGTTTTTGGCATCTCTGTAGGCTTCTTCATACCTTTCAAGAGACTCCAAAGCCTGGCATCGTCGAAAGAGAGCTTTAGGGTCTTCGTGAATTATTTTCAAGGCCTCATCACAGTCTTTTACAGCCTCATTAAAAGAATTTAGCTTCAAATGAACCGCAGCGCGGTTTTTTAAGTAAGTAGCCATATCACGTGTGTCTCTTTCTGCAAGACTAATTGCTTTCGAGTAGAACGATAAGGCTTCTTCATAATTCTGGGAATTAAATGCTTCATTACCTTTATTTTTATAGTTTTCAGCTTCTGCATTCTGAACCATTTTAACGAAATACACTTATTTGAATGGTAAAAGTTGCTCCTGCTAACGTATTACACATGAGAAACTTCTGGCACAGTCTGGTAAATTACATTTATCAACTGCACGTACCAATAAAGAATTAAAATAGAATGTTTATTTTTACACACTATGTACGTTCAGGGTTTTTTTGTTTCTTCGTTCATTATTAGGACAGGCAAAGGATTCCCGTCCATACAGCCATTTCTGCAGCGTTATTATGGTCCCTAAAGCTTTTCTTCGCAATATGTATTTTTTTTTTATATATGAAGTATATTATATTTATAGACTACCTAATGTGGGTGATATATTTACTTAATATATATAAATTACGTGACACGGTGTTTGTCCGCGATGGACTCCTAAACTAATGAACGGATTTAAATGGAGATTACTTAATGGAGTGCACCTTAGCACCACCAACTTGAGAGATAGGATAGTGTTATTTCTATTTGGGACCCTTAATCAATTTAATTTCCAATATTTGTTTTGTATGGACATATTTTCCATAAGAGATTTTATTGACGCGCGGTTTGACAGTTCTGCTGAGAAACAATTCCATTATAACAGCAGGGAGCATACTTTACAAAATAATACTTGAAGTTATTAATATTATTGACAAATTCATAAAAAACAGTATTTATTTATTATGTACAAAACAACGTTTGTCGAGTCAGCTAGTAGATATATAATTAATATTCAATGACGTTCTTTACATATAGACAATGTACGTCATACAAAATCAAAACCGAATTAAGGCATTACTATCTATACTATCTATACTACTACTACATATCTATATATTTCTGCGTTTACTGTTTTTGTTCAAAATATTATTAGTCAATAGGCAGCAATGTAAACACTTTTTCAGTCTGCTGCGTATTTTGAATTTAGAACCCGATTTGGACAGTGACATCGGTGGAGCAGCGGTTAAGTATTTTTATAAACCCAGACGAAAAAGATTGTTGCTATAAGTTTTACGTTTCCAGTCTGTCCCTATTTTCTGATCAAGATCTGTTCAGTTGGAGGTTTTTTACGTTTTCAATCAAAAATCACACTCATATTGAAAAGGCGAAAGTTTGTATGTTTATTTATTGTTTTGTGCGCATATTTGTTACACCTTAACGCTCTAACGGCCGTTCCCAATATACTTACTATCTACAGATAGAGATTAATTACTACCTTCTACTGTTAGTAAGAAGCTGTAAATAATCTGGAGATATCCCAATATACCCGATAAGTCAATCTTATCGCCTTATATAGGGACGCGTGAATTGCAATGTCCATACAAACTTCTATCGCTTGTAAGCTATACGTCGACCCATTGACAGACTAAGTAGACGGATAAGGTGAGTAACCGTCGATAATTGGGACAGAAAAGTCAACGATAGTTACGATTCTTATCTCAAGTAAGAGATAGACTGATTATTGGGAACGGCCGTTAGTCTTTGAAGTTTGAACCTGTATCAATATTTTTAATTACTATTAGAAAGCGAAGTTCCACTACCTACACGTTTCACCTTACACAGCCACTTTGTGGAATAGTAATCTGACGGGTGCTGTATTTCAGAACCAAATAGAACCTTAAATATGTTTCTATAATTTAAAACAGTATCGTTAAACAGAAATTATTCAGATCTGAATAATGTTCAGTATTTTCAGTGTGTGTCCTAACAAAACGAAACCAAAAACCGGATGGTACAGAAACGTGACGCCATCTTGCCGTAACAGACTTGCGTTACATTGTCATCCACTTACTTCGTAGTCGCGCCTTACTCAAGTTACTTGGCTCAAGATTTTCAAACAAATTAGAAGCACATGGTGGAGTTTCTTATAGTTGTTTTTTTCTTTGACGATGCAATCTCGATCTTTCGCTGCTTGTGTACTAGGACAAACCAATATATTAATCGTTATTAAAAATACAGAGAACTTTATTTTCATGTTAGTAGTGGTATAAACACTATTTATATTAAATACAATAAAATAAATAAAAATTGTGCAGACGGTGCCTATTTCTGCCGTGAAGCAGTAAGCATTACTGTGTTGCGGTTTGAAGGGAGTTGTAGCTAGTGTAAGACTTAACATATTTTGTCTCAAGGTGACGAGCGCAATTGTATTGCCGTTCATTTTTTGGGTTTTTCAAGATCCTGGGGTGGACTGTATTGTAAGGGGCTGGGCGTATCAATAGGGTATATGCATGATTTTTTTTAAATACTTAAATTTGATTTTGACATCCCAAAAGTTATCAAACACCTCAATTTATTGGTGAAAACATTCTTATCAAATTAAAAAAAATATTCTTTTCGAGCAATATCTTTCAGCTATTCAAACGCACTATTATGTGTCGTCAGAGTCTACATCAACAATCTATTTTGTACTAATAAATGTATGGCCTGTTTTTTTTCGGTTATACTGCTAAAACTACTGAACCGATCGGAATAAATCTTGTACCATTAGATGCAGCGTGTTTTGGAGAAGGATTTAGTATATTATATATTGGTGATTACTTATCCGGAACCTATTTTTTTTTTGACTTAGAAGTACCTACCTATAAAGTCACAATACAACTAATTCAGTCAATGACATTTCATTACATATCATAATAATTCATACAATGAGCGAGCGCGGGGTATTGCCGGGTCAGCACTTGTCTTGTATAAACAAGTTTGTAATTATTCGGGTGAAAAGTTTTCTAATTAATAACATTTTGTGATTTATAAAATAATTGACCAAAAGCAAAAGTTTCAAGAGACTCAAAAATCCAAAAAATAGCAAAGTGGTGTTAATATAGCAATTTGACCACGTGCAACGCAGAGCTCCTCGAATTATCGGGTGCTCTGTGAACGGGTAGATAATTTGGCATTCCATAGGGATTATGGACTTCGCTTCATTGTGTGTCTTCTACCGCATTTATCTAGGGTGTTCCGAAGAGCTATTTGGCCTGATTCCTGCCGCTGAATTCCACCTTCGTATGACACGCCACAAATTGGGATATCATCCGCACCATTTATCCAGAACTATCACTATACACATCCGTGTGTGTGTTAAAAAAAGAAAATCAATGAGAAGAGATAAAGTATCTCCAACAACTTGCATATATTGTGTACGTACCAATTTTCAAGTGAGTTTAAAATATTTTATTTTTTATTGAGTTTAATTTTTTTTTGTATATTACTTTAAAATATTACCTTAAAACAGAACCTTATAATTGGTATGATCTCTTAAGTCTAAGGTGAGATCTTTAATAATAGAATTAACATTAGATATGGTAATACCAATTAAATTCTTATCTTCTGCATTTATAGATTACTTATGTTTAGTTTTACAAATTAATGTGCGAAAATATGAATTGAAAACACATTAAAATTTTATTGATTATCACATAATTACCTTGTTGAAATAAAATCTGGGTTTTAAAAACATAAAACGCGTCATGAAATAGCATCATAAACACGTCTATTTCTCGAAGATTATCTGATTTTTTTTAAATATCCATATTAGCGCTTTAAAATATCCACTTTCAGTCATTGTAAATAATAATTATACAGAACATTGAATAATAAAATAAAACCGTATAAAATTAATTATATCGGTAACCCCCGAAAATTATTCATGTTTATCTAGACAGCGCTTCAACCAATAGCGTTTCGATGTTTTATATTTCGCGCGTATTTATTGCACTTTTGTTTATTTAATATTTACTATTCAGCAAAAATTTAAGAAGAAAAAACTATTTTAGATAAATCATTAATAATAAAGATTAAAAAAAATAACATTTGAACTAAATATAAATTACATGCAAACTTAACCCCTCGTTTACAGTAAACTGTATACCAAACTGTAACCAAGGTATTATACACGTATTTGACAAGTTTCATGCAAATTTTAAATACAAGTTGTGTGCAATGTTTTCAAAATACAAAAACATTAAACTTGTCGTAGACAAAATATGTATGAAACTTGTCTGATGAAATTGTTTGTGACATATTAGTTGTGTATCTCATGTTTTATACTTGTTGTAGGCTTGTAGAAAATCTTGTTTGACATGTCAGTGCAGAAGTTGATGAATATTTCTGTTCAATTGACTACTGGTACAGACAATAGAAAGTGAAGGTACTGCGGAACAGTGCAATATATTTGTACATAATAAAAAATTAAGGAAATTCAAGAAAACCACGCAAGTACTGGTCGCGATCCTTTTTTGAGGAGACGGCTAGAAGAAGGGGCATATCGTTCCCTTTTGAATGATTTAAGAATAGAAGACAAAAGTTGATTGAATGAGTACAGTAAATTTGGAGAATTTGCTTCGAAAAGTTGCACCATACATTTCTCAGCAGACTTCACATAATCGAGATTACCATCGCTCCAGCAGAGCAATTATTTTTTTATGCAAAAGAAGGACAAACGAGCCTACGGATTGCACCTGGTGATACGTGATCACCACCGTACACATTCTCTTGCAAAAACAGAGGAATTACAGGAGCGTTGCAGGCTCTTAGGGAATTACTTTGTATTTGCATCGGATATCAAAGACAAAAAGTAGTCAATGCATAACTGATACTTGCGAAACGATTATAATTATAATTATAAGAATATAATTATTGAAAGAGTATCTTAATGTTAGCCAGGATAAATATTGCTACAAAAGTTTGTTTCTTTGACCACACCATTTATCTTTTTATTTTCATATTTAAAAAAAAGACGTGTGGCACTCGGGGACTGCCGCGGTAAAGCTATTGCATAGCATTTTTATCAACTTATACAATTATAATTATGTATTTATTTTATTTATGCAGTATTTTCCTTTGTTTTTTTTCTTTGATATTAATTTAAGTTATACTTTTTGAGCGTGGTGACGAGCGATAAGAATACAAATTTATTTCTTTTATTCAATAAATGAGAAGTTAATTTTGTTCAAAATATTTTTATTATCTTACAATACATGTAGGTTATTCAGGAATATTTATCATTGAAAGTATAGGTTTATGGTAACTAGAATAAGAAACGTAAGTTATTTCATATTCAGAATCTTATATTCTATCTTCTAAATATCTGGAAAATACCGCGTCAATGATGTTTCCATATTTTGTTGTGCATTCTTATGGATCATTATTCATTTTCAAATTCAATATTTTTGAAAGAAAAGTTGTCAACTGCTCTGATTTTTTATCTGCCAAGTTGATGTTGAATTCGCCAGCCAAAAAAAGTGGAAATTTATCACCTTTTGTACCAAGTATTTTCGACCCTTCTTCAGTGTACTCCAGTAAAGTGCGATGAATAAAATGCTCTACCTCGTCCAATTTTGGATTCGGAGAAATGTAAATAATAATAAAAATTAAAAAAACGTAATAAAATAATAAAGAAATCAAAAAGAATCAAGACATACCAAAGGCTCGAACCTGGGACCTTCTGGACAAAAAGCATACGTGAAAACCGCTGTTCCACGGCAACTGTAATGACCGTGGCGAAATATCTACATACATCTAGTAAGTGGGGTCTTAGGTTATTTTCGTTACGGAATTTCTGGATTCGGTCTCCAAGCTCAAGGCCCGCGATAGATGCTATGCAATAGCTTAAAAATGCGGTTCGTCTGGTAAATGCTTAAAACATTATCCAACAAGCATGGATAGAGTATAAAACTTGTTTTAAATATGTATTAAACATAAACTTCAATAAAATATTATTAGGAAATAAAAAACAAATATGCGATCGGAAGATTTTCGTTAGGAGCGACTAAGAGCCACCTATATTAATTAATTCCTCTTGATCTAAGCTAGAAAACCTACCTAGTTTTGTGTCCGGTTTGTAATTTAAACTATTGTGTTATACGCCACGGACGAGTAAAAAAAAGAACTCCGCACCGTGATATTGGCAAGTAAAGCACCGTTATGCTAGTGTGTGTGCGGTTACTGGGGATACTAGTTACACAAATTTTTCTCTCTTAAATAATCATATTTGGCCACAAATACTTATATAGTATCGTTTTTACACTTTTTCACAACGCAGGACGGCATTTTTAAAATATTTTATTGAGACGCAAACTGATCTGTCACAGACGATGACAATTCTCATAATGGCCGCCTATCGGCCTGTAGTAGTGTAAGTGTGTGCGTGGGGCTATGTATTTACACGTTAATCGGCTTGTTTTGGTGCTACACTGTTATGTAAGGTGACACGGAGTCCTTATTTTTTTAGTAGTCGCCCATTTACCATGTGACATAAACGCGCGCGCGGCTCGTATCATTGTGTATTAACGTGTAGCAAAAGAATGCTTATAGTTGCGGTGATTTCAATGATGATTTATCTGAAAGCTAGTGAAACAATGTATTATAATAAGTGCAAATTGATTGTATTGATTGATTTGTAGCTTTATTTTATTTTACACAGATCTTTCTTTCGACAAAAGTTGAAAAACAGCTGTTATATTTTTGAATAAACGAGGATTTTCAAGTAAAACAACTGGTTTTGTTTATAAGTGTTTATGGTTTTATGATCAACTTTATTTGTTCTTTCTTTTTACCAAACTGAAATTTACATGCTTCATAGATATAATTATGAGATATTCCTGCAGAACGATACACACGAAATCGACGATGAACAGAGATTGCACGCGTTAGTGACCGTACATTCATAACCCTTTTGTGAATAGATGTTCAGTATGTAGATACTGAACGATAGGAAATTTTATCGTCTTTTTGAAGTGAAACTCCATTAGAATCGTGATTTCAAACCGGATGCAACGGAAAAAACGACAGGTAAGAGACACAAATTCAAAAAATGTGTAGGATGAAGCCGGCAAAGAATGAGACATAAATATGCATACTATTTCATTTTTATATTCTTATGTCATACGCACGACTTATGACTGCATGCACACCAGGAGAACATAAATATGGTAGCGGTGTTAGAAAAGTCTTTCATAGCGGTTGAAATCATGTGTCATCCTAGCAACATGTACCAGTACTTCATATGCAGTTTAGAGGTTCATGCACAATGCAGGTTTCACTTCTGACATGTGTACTTTGTACACACGCAATTTTATTTTATTGAATACTATTACTTCGGTTAACCCAAGAATTACCAACCAACTATATTAACAATTTCTGTTCACCACACCCTAATCATTGGATATAGACGATAATCAGGCGATTATCTCGACCATGAAAGGCTCGTTTTTATTAAATTTATTAACGGCTTTGGATACAATTCCTTTAATCCAAACATGAAATTTTACATTTATTTAATCCTTTTCCACGTTGCACGTTTTAAGGTATTACGTAATAAGCACTCGGATCGATTACAAATTACACATTGGTTGACGGATACGCCAAACCACCAAATTTCAATTTGGAAATCAAGTTTGTAAAAATATAGTTTGTCTGCGAATACGATACAATGACTACTGGGTGGTCAAATGAAGAAACATTTAAATTCATGAAACTTTACCAGAACTACCCAGAAATATGGAATCCTATTCATAAATATCACAAAGATAAAAATAAGATAAGTATCCTATATACACAGATATTTATCGTTACTATGAGGTTTCTAATCGCTCACAAATATTATTAATAATATTATTAAATCCATTATATCCATGTTGGAGAACTGCCGCTCCGTAAATGATTAACGGACGTTCGTGTGGATGCTTACACGATGATCAACGATTAACTTGCCCATGACAGACGATCATGCCAGTCACGATCTTCACCGGAGAGGAGGCATTAAATTCTAAGTGGTCGGTAATACATTTACTAATCAACATTGATTTCTGAAGTTCTATAAGGAACCTAAGAGGATATAAATAATATCCATTATCAGGCCTACATAAAGATTTAAATTTAGTATGAAACGATTTGACATAAGGTTTGAAATAGGCGACGAAGTATAACCCGGCTAAGTTTGAAAGCGAACCCTTGCTTACAACATAATGGTTTTCAGCTTTCCATTCGGATTTATATAAGATTATAGCCGTCATCTGTCAATCTATCAATGAATGGTGCTTATAATTTTTCAGCACAATAGTGTTCTGTGTTCAAACTTTAAATACTCTTTGGAAAGGAACGTGATCCGTGATCGGCATTCGTTCGATTCGAGACTGCTAGACTAACTTATAAATATTAATTGAACGTGATTCTGATTTGGAAATCAAAATAAAATTAAGTAAATATGGCTGCAATTAGTTTATTGAATCCAAAAGCTGAATTCGCTAGAGCCGCTCAGGCTCTTGCTGTTAATATTTCGGCTGCAAGGGGAATTCAAGATGTAATGAAAACTAACCTCGGTCCTAAAGGCACGATGAAAATGTAAGTTTATAGTACAACTACACTTAATTTTCATCTGGATTAATTTTTATTACGCATTTTTTCTATCGGATTATCTGTAATACCTACTTAGGCTTATTAAATAATGTTTTTATTAAAAAAAACATAATTTAAAAAACATCTGGTTGGTTTCCGGCCTATTATCTCAGCGCAAAAACCATCAGTAATATAATAACATCAGAAATGGTATTTAATATTTATAAAGTGGTTTTACCACTAATAAAACATTAACAATTTATAAAAGATATTGTATTATTTAAATATATTCTCTTATAAATGGTTGAATTATCTTGAAGAAGAATATATTTCCATATTCATGTTAATAGGCTAGTGTCTGGGGCTGGTGACATAAAAATCACAAAAGATGGAAATGTCCTGCTTCATGAAATGCAGATCCAGCATCCAACAGCCTCTTTGATTGCAAGAGCATCTACAGCCCAAGATGACTCTACTGGAGATGGTACAACTTCTACTGTACTCATCATTGGAGAGCTCCTCAAACAAGCTGATATTTACATTAGTGAAGGTAAGTCAAGAATTGTTTTAAGTTCAAAAGTTAAAGAAAACTGAAAACATAAGTTTCTTGGATGTTGAATAATTGGTATATATATCTTGGATGTTGAAAGAAGACTTTCCTTTTCCCCCTCAACTTTGCTTGTAGCATGTTGTGTAGTGTTCAAATCAGATAACTCAATGAGTATTTAAAATTGTGTATCTTGGGATTGGTTTAAGTAGGTGTAGGTTTTTTTTATATGGAATAGGATGACAAACAAGCCTACATGTCACCTGTTGTTAAGTGATCACCGCCACCCACAATCTCTTGCAACACCAGAGGAATCACAGGGGCGTTGCCACCCTTTAAGGAATGTGTAAGTGCTTTTTTTGGAGGTACCCATGTCATGTTGTCCCGGAAACACCGCAGGTCAACATAATATTACTATTTATGGAAGAGGGTAAGCAGACTTGTGGCTCAACTGATTGATGTGTAAGCTACTGCCGTTACATATTTTATTGGCTAACAGCATCCTTGTCCTATTTATTATTAATTAATGCCAGAAAAGAATCTATATTTCTATCAAATATTTATACATTAAGCTTGCACTTAATGTATGACATTACAGGTAGTGTAATAATAAAATTTATGATCAAAAAATATTGCAACTTGCTTTCTATTTTATATAAAAATATATTATTCAATTAGTGTTATAAAAATATATTAACATTTATTGAAAGTCCAAAACAACCAATCATTCCTAAAATATGCCTGAAGAGGATGGGCACTAGAAACAAAAAAGAGAGCTTTTTTTCATAAAAAGATGATTACAATGTAATATCACACAATAAAATATATTATTTGACAGCCTGAGGATGGTTGCTGTGTTATAATTATTAAGTAATTCATTTATGTTATAGTACCCTTTACCACACAATAACATTGTTTGAACATATTCTGGGAATTGGACTAAAAGAAAGGTTGATGGACTCTTTCCACAAAATCCTAGATGTCCAACATATCTGCTCATAGTTTGGGGACTGATTGCAGATATAATACAAAAAAAACATTATGGTTATGACAGTTTTAAGCTAAGTCACTTATATAGGCACATAAGTGACTGTGTACATAACTTTATCAAGAATATATTGAGAGGCAACAGATAAGATGTTTACTTCAACAAAGATGGTATTAATTTCGGTAGCATTTCCCCATAGCAATATACCATAGGACATAATGGCATATCTATAGTTAATTGTCTAAACTTTTAAGATAAGAAACTGCAGAACTAAGTCTACTAGCCAATCCTTCAAAATCCCATTGTAATTTGGAATCCAGGGTAATGCCAAGAAATAAAACAGATTCCACCAAATTCATTACCTCTCTTTAACAAAACACTTGCATCTGCGTTTTTGACCTGTTGTATGGTAAATTTTATATATTAATTATTTTGTTTTCTTGCTATTTAACATTAAGGTGGTTATTCACACTACACAATTTCAGATAGAATATTGCTTACTTCTTTATATACATACTTGATTCTTTTCACTTTGAATATCAGTGAAGTGTAATCTGCAAACAATTTTAAACTATTAACCTTGGCGTTTTCTATAATTAAGAAATAAACATCAAATCATTTGTTAATTATTTTCATTGATATATTTCGACAGGATTACATCCAAGAATAATAACAGAGGGTTATGATGTTGCCAAAACAAAGGCTTTGGAAGTTTTGGACAGCTTGAAAATACCAATTGAAATAAACAGGGAGAGTTTAATTGATGTAGCCCGTACTTCACTCAAAACTAAGGTATTGGTGATCACTAATATATATTACAATATTTTCTGTGAATTTCACACAAAATTGTGTGTGTAGTTTTAGTTTTTTTTTTTTCAAATTTATATGATCTGTCTAACAGATGGTCAAACTAGTCAGAATCCATACTTGTATTTTAAACTCATCAATGAATGAATCTTTGGTGAATTTCCTGGTATTTCAAAATGTATTGCTATAAAATATTATGCTTAATATTTTGTGGTTGTTTGTATTTTTGAAAATATCAATGTAGTTTAATACAATTTAAATTTATTCCTTTAACACAGTGAATTTATAGATTCTTTTTTTTTTCAAACCCAAGTATTTGTCTCCTTAATTGTAATTGATTGTACAGGATGCCAATACATCTGGTGTGTAAGCAAAAAGGGTAATGAAGCATTTTATGAATCAAATTGTAAATTTACAAAAAATAATGAAGGATTATTATAATTAGTAATGTGTTTTATTATGGTAACTGTTTTTTGTTAATTCACCGAAATTTAATTTTTTTTTTTTAATATTTTTGCTACTGCGAATTAAGATTCGTGTTATATCACGTTGAACTTCTATAGTCTCTAGAAATACTATGAACCATCATCATTTTTCATCATTTGTCGGCGGTGTTCTTTTGTCATCGTCATAAATCGAGTTGGTGGCGAAGAGAGTGCACAGAAGATCGGCTTTCTCTTTTACCGTATGGGTGTCTTTCGTCATGTGCAGCGGGGGCAGGGATAGTTGGATCACATTAGGTACTAAGAGCACGTTTCGACAGTGACCAGAACTTGCGTGTTCGAGTACGATAACTAGAAAGCTGCTCAGTGATTTTAACAATGTGCTTTGAAATCACTGTTGCCACTTAAATAATTTTGAGTCACGGTTGTATTTCCTCTTTAGAACATCGCAGTTCAGATTCTTTGTGTCCAGCGGCGCAACCTACTTTATATATGCACCCGTTTTTGCAGTCCGCTGCTATTTTTTTCTTATGAAAATAAGTAACGAGACGAGCAGGACGTTCAGCTGATGGTAATTGATGCGCCCTGCCCATTACAATGCAGTTCCGCTCAGGATTCTTGAAAAACCCCAAAATTTCTGAGCGGCACTACAACTGCGCTCGTCATTTTGAGACATAAGATGTTAAGTCTCATTTGCCCAGTAATTTCACTAGCTACAGCGCCTTTCAGACAGAAACACAGTTATGCTTAAACATTACTGCTTCATGGCAGAAATGCAGGCGCTGTTGTGGTACCCATAATCGAGCCTCCTGTGCAAAGCAGCCTCCCACTGGTAAACTTTAAATGGCGCAACAAACCAAGTCTGTTTTCTGCCACCGATTGGTATAACACAGCATGCAAATATGTTGTTATTGTGAATATTCATGAAATTTATATCTTATACTAATAATATTACCTTCACCTATGTTGATTCATCAGTCAGCTATGAACGGATTTTAGGGAATTCTAACCCGCAAGAGTTTCTTTTTGTTATGAACAGAACAATGTCTGTTGGGTCAGTTAGTTATTGTATACTTTATATTGATGGCTTGCCTATATTGGACTAACTGTAACGGTGACAGATTGGTATAAAGTTTAATGTTGAGACTTTAGGAACTTCTAAGAAAAGAAAAATGTTCTCTTGCAGGTACACCCAAGCCTTGCAAATGTGCTGACGGATGCCTGCGTAGATGCCGTGCTCGCAATCCGTAAAGCTAATAAGCCTGTAGATTTGCACATGGTGGAACTGATGGAGATGCAACACAAGACTTCTACGGAGACCACCTTGATACGAGGTAATTTCTTTACCTCCCGGTAACTAAGGGATGCTTAAAATCAGCCTAAAATATTACCTATTTAAATTGCTGTTATTATTGTATTACTGATCTCATAGTACATTCAGTTCTTATCCCACTATGAGGCAAGTATTAGGATTCACAGCTCAAATGGTGCCCAGCTCTACTGTGAGACAATTTGAATTGCATTGGCGTAAAGAGTAAGACAAACTGGTATTTGTACTGGATTGATATCTTGGCTTCAAAAAACCATTACTGTCAGTATTGATTTGATGAAAATGTGAAATGTTTGGTATTTCAGGTTTAGTACTAGATCACGGTGCCCGTCATCCTGACATGCCCAAGCGCGTAGAGAATGCGTACATCCTTACTTGCAATGTCTCTCTTGAATACGAGAAAACCGAAGTGAACTCTGGCTTCTTCTACAAGTCTGCGGAAGATAGGGAAAAGTTGGTAGCGGCTGAGAGGGACTTCATTGACCAGAGGGTTAAGAAGGTAAGAGGGAACTACACAAATTGATAAGATTAATAAATGAATGTGTGCATTGAATAACAATGAAGTAATATAATTGTTGATAACAAACCATCTAACAAAAACAAGCAATCTAGTTTTACTAATGTTAGGTACTTGAAAGTATAACCAAACTCAAATTGACAAAATTAACAATTAAATATATTAATTGAATACCAATGAAATAATATAATTGTTGATAAAAGACCATGATAAGACAATTTAGTATTTTACTAGTGTTAAGTTTTGAAAGAATAAGACACAAAATTTATTTTAAAATATTCAGTAATATATATCTTTATTATAAACCTTTATCGAAAAGGTGTGGCATGAAAATTATTAGTTTTACTTTTAAGTCACAAATAAAGCTATATTTCCAAAAATATCCTGTATCACGGAATTGGAATGGAAAAAAGTTTGTGATGGAAGATATAATATATTATCAACATCTCATGTTAGAGCTTTTAACTGTGGTAGTGAGTTGATTTTGAAGACCACATTCGAATCTAAGCATGTCTACAAGTGTCAAGAGTAGTACCGTCGAAACAGATCATATCATCATATTATGCTTCTTTAATTCGTAATAAAACCTTTATCAAATGTGTGGTTCAAACAAATACTCCTCTCCGGAACCAGTGTTTAAATCTGTTGCCTAACGTCTGTTCCCAATATTCTGTCTCATATTGTGTTCTCTTACTTGAGATAAAAATCGTAACTATCGTTGACTTTTCTGTCCCAATAAACTTATCGACGGTAACTCACCTTATCCGTACACGCTGTCTGTCAATGGGATGACGTATACCTTACCAGCGATAGAAGTTTGTATGGAAATTGCAATTCACGCGTCCCAATATAAGGCGATAAGAATGACTTATCGGGTATTTTGGGATAGCTTCAGATAATTGACAGCTAATTACTGACAGTAGAAGGTAGTTATTTATCTCTATCTGTAGATAGTATATTGGGAACGGCCGTTAGACTACTCAAGTAATGTGACTTGAAAGCAGTAGTTGAAATTTTCATATAACTACAGCCCAACCGGCTGAGATTCGCCCACAAAGTTGTTGCCCTCTTTGTAAATATGATAAATTATCGCATGTGACACTAAATATCATAATTTTATCTTTACAGATAATTGCTCTCAAGAAGAAACTATGTGATGGCACTAACAAGTCCTTTGTCGTGATCAATCAGAAAGGTATTGATCCTCTGTCGCTGGATGCTTTAGCAAAGGAGGGCATTGTAGCACTGCGCCGAGCCAAGCGCCGCAATATGGAACGCCTGTCACTGGCCTGTGGAGGATCCGCTATGAACTCAGTTGAAGAACTCTCCGAAGAAAACCTGGGCTATGCTGGGCTTGTGTATGAACACATACTTGGAGAAGAAAAGTACACATTTGTAGAGGAATGCAAGAACCCAGAATCTGTGACTATCCTCATCAAGGGCCCAAACAAACATACTCTGGCTCAAATTAAGGATGCCATTCGTGATGGTCTCAGGGCTATCAATAACGCTATTGAAGACAAGTGTGTTGTGCCTGGTGCTGGGGCCTTTGAGATCAAAGCTAATTTGGAACTCCTGAAGTTCAAAGATACGGTAAAAGGCAAGGCTCGTTTGGGCATTCAAGCCTATGCTGAAGCATTGCTTGTGATACCGAAAACTTTGGCTGTTAATTCTGGTTATGATGCGCAAGATACAATTGTTAAGTTGCAGGAAGAGGCCCGATTGAGCCCTGACCCCATTGGATTGGATTTAAGCAGTGGTGAAGCCATTAAACCTGCAGACATGGGCATTTTTGACAATTATATTGTTAAGAAGCAAATAATAAACTCGTGTTCTGTTATAGCCAGTAACCTCCTTCTTGTTGATGAAATAATGAGAGCTGGAATGAGTAGCCTCAAGGGTTAACTTTGTTCTTTGAGGACATTCAGTATTCTTTAATTTTAACAATTTATTTTGCTTTATACTTTAATGAATGAATGAGCTTATGCTTTATAATGTAATTACACATTACATACTCTAATACATGTCTATTAACTAATTTTGTGATTTTATTTTATAGTTGTAACGATATAGCTCCTTATTAACTGACATAAACAATCCCATTCCTCTCGTATTTCTTAAAAATAAAGATACTGTCATGCTAATTTTGGACCCACATTAGGCGCCTTTTTCTACCATGAAGCAGTAATGTGTAAGCATTACTGTGTTTCGGTCTGAAGGGCGCCCTAGCTAGTGAAATTAGGTGGGTAAATATATAAAGTAAAGGTAATATAAATAGATAGAGCCGAACAAGCGGAGCGGACGGACGTGTTTAACGATATAGTCATAGATTTATATTTTACTTATTTCCAACTTTAAACCTAACTACTATTCACAAACAGTGCATTTTTAATTACTCGAAGAGTTAACTCAGTTTTGTGTGTTGCGCACGCGTGACTCGAAGTCGAAACCTGTTTTCTTGGTGAAGTATAAGTATAATACATACCGACGATAAATATTATTACAATCTGTCTTTTAAGATTACATAACAAAAATGAATATCATCCGTTCTCCTGCTAAAAAGTCAACTAAGACAAATATATCAGCTGGAAGGAGCAGTAATTCCCAACCAGATCTCTCGAACGTTAGCGAATTGGAATCAGACACGGACAGCGTCTCCTCACGAAAAAGGAAAACACCAGAAAGTGATTTTACATACCAACTTGATCAATTTAAAAACGATATCATGGAACTTCTATTGGAATCTAGCAGAAACCATAAACACTATAAGTGAGAATATATCTTCCATGAAAGAAAAACTACAAGAAGTAAACACTACAATGGACTTACTAATGGCTGAGAATAAAAATATTAAGGAACAGATTGTAGCGTTATCAGACACTGTAACAATAAATAAAGGGAGCATTAAATCTCTCCAAAATGACCTCGCCCAGCTTAAAATGAATACTAACTTATCACCAACGTCTACATTTCCATCGCAAGCTACTTATGATAACTTAATGTACGAATTTAATGAACGCATTGAAAGGAAAAAAAATGTTGTTATAGCAGGCATTCCTGAGAAAAATTTTGAAAATGTTGAAGAAAGACGTGAAAATGATAGGCGGGAGATAGAAAAAATCACAAAAACCATATACCCAGCTTGCCCAAAAGCTGTCAGAGTACAGAGGCTTGGAAAATATAATGCCACTAAAGCACGGCCTTTAAAAATATGTTTTTCCACATCAGAAACAGCAATAGCTATATTGCGTTATAAAAATAATAATAAAATAGATGGTGTTCGAATTTACTCTGACCAGACTATACAACAACAGAAAGAAATGAAAAACCTTGTATTATAATTGAAAAATAGACAAAAAAAGGCGAAGAAAACCTGATTATAAAGTATATTAAAGGGTCCCCGAAAATAATAGAACAGAAGGCAAAAAACTAAATTATAGAGAAAAGACATTAAATAGTACTACTAAAATAACACATGAACTAACAAATAACTATAAAGATATTACAACTACAACAAAATCAATATCGTTTCTTTATGCTAATATTCGAAGTATTGCGAAACCCGGCAAACTTGATGAGTTAAGATGCATTATAGAAACATTTAAAACAAATGTACATATCATAGTGTTGACAGAAACATGGATTAAAGATGAGAATGAAGCAGTAAGATTAAGTCTACCAAATTAAACCCATCATTATAATTACAGGACATCGTCAAGAGGTGGTGGAGTTTCAATATATGTCCACAAAAATCTTAAACATGAATTTTTGGATAGCCAGTGTGAAGATGGCAATCATTACCTATGGATGCATCTAGAAAAACTATCAATGGACATAGGAGCTATTTATAAGCAACCAGCATCAAACGTGCAAAAATTTCTAGAGACATACGCAAACCATTTATCCAAAAGAAAACGTATCATTGTATTCGAAGATTTTAATTTAGACTTGCTCAGCAAAGAAAAAATGATCAAAGAGTATAAGCATGTCCTAAAAGAGAATGCCTTGAGGATACTTAACAAAACAGATAAAGAGCTCAGTACCCGATTTACGAAAACTTCCAAGACTATACTAGATCACGTATGTACAAGTCTTAAAGAAAACCCCCTTCATATGGCTCTCATAGAAAGCTCTATGTCAGATCATAAGCAGATATATTTAGAGGTAAAAAGAATCACACCTGAGCGGCCTTCACGGACAACGTACGAAGCAATTGATTTTACTAACTTATGCAAAACTGTTAAGACCAATATCACCACCAACTTAAGTAATGAATATTCTTTATTGGAAACCATCCTGTTGCAAGCTATTACTGAAAACAAACAAATAAAGACCAAAGTCATGAATCCCCTGTGCAAAGATTGGATCAACAGAAAACTGATTGAGTCAATAAACAAAAGTAATTTCCTGTAGCAATCTCTAAAGCAAGCACCACAAGATGAGAACCTTAAGAGAGAGTTTGTGCAGCAAAAGAGTCTAGTCCATAAAAATATTCAACAAACTAAAAGTCAATATTATTTAAAAGCTTTTAAGAAATGTGAGAAAAACTCCAGGAAAATGTGGCAACTGATAAATAGTTTGGCTAATAACAAGATTCAAAAATATATTCCTTTAAAATTAAACACATCTTCAGGTCAAATCAATGAATCAAAAGAAATATGTGAATGCTTTAATTCATTTTTCTCTAATATAGGCATTGAACTTGCCAATAAAATTCTAAACTCTAAACAATGTAAAGAACCTATGATTTTCTTAAACAATGCACAAGAATATAAAATTAGACTATCTTATCTGAATCCTGCCACTACAGAAGAAGTAGTCAAAATTATTGACAACCTTGATACAAACACTAGCACTGGCATAGATGGCATGAGTATAAAAGTGATTATAAATATAACTCACTGCATCAATAGATGCTTAAATGAAGGGAAATTTCCAGATTCGCTTAAAATAGCAAAAGTGATTCCTATTTACAAGTCCGGTGATAAAATGGATCCCAGTAATTACCGTCCAATATCTGTGCTTCCTATCTTATCAAAAATATTTGAGAAAATATTACATAATCGACTCAATGGATTTCTTACATCTACAAATTTTCTTTTCAAAAAACAATATGGATTTCGTTGTAATTCTAATACTCTTGCAGCAACAATTGACTTAGTAACAAAAATTAAACTTGGCATTGATCAAAAGAAAATATCATTAGGAATATTCATTGACTTAAAAAAAGCATTTGACACAGTAAGCCACGAAATCATGCTAACAAAATTAAAAAACATTGGTGTATCTGGTTCTGCATTTAAAATGTTCAAATCATATCTGACAAACCGATATCAAATAGTTAAAATTAATAGAGTTGAGAGTTTACCCCAACTCATCACATGTGGCGTTCCTCAGGGCTCTATTCTCGGCCCATTATTATTTCTAGACTATATAAATGACATACATAAAATCGGCCTAAATGGAGATATCACGCTGTATGCTGATGATACAAGTCTATTTTACTTTGGAAATACTATAACAACAATAATAGAACAAGCACAACATGATTTGGATCTACTACACACCTGGCTACAATGTAATTTACTTACTTTAAATACATCTAAAACAAACTACATATTATTCACAGCAAAAAACAAAAAAATTGGAAGCCATAATAACTTAACCATCAATGGTGAAATAATAAACAAAATAAATAAAGAAAAATATCTCGGTCTGATACTTGATAGCAAACTCACATGGAAACCGCATATAGAATATATCCGTAAAAAGTTAACATCACTTACTGGTGCAGTACGTAGCATTGCACGATGCTTCCCAAGGCAAGTGCACTTCACTATTTATAATTCTATGGTCAAGTCTCACTTAGATTATTTAATTGAAGTTTGGGGAACTGCGTCAAAGACTAATTTACAACCGCTACAGATAGCACAAAATAAAATTATTAAATCACTGTTCCGATATAATTTCTTAACACCATCCGCGAAAATTTACCAAGATACCGAAATCATGAATATTTCTCAACTCTATAATCTGTGGGTAACATTTACACACAAAGCATTTAGAAGAATAAGGGTCCAGTATAATGATACATACAGGGCCTTTATGAATCTTCCGAGATGCTGCAGCGCATCAGGCATGTTCGTGGAGGGTGGGGTCCCTGACTTCTTCGCTGTAATAAGAACAAGAATCGCGACATTTTGGAGTCGATTGCGCAGCTCAAAAAATAAAATCCTCACGGCTATATCTGACGATATCAGGAGCCCTATATATAAACGATGGATATCTGTTCACATGGAGAATAACAAAAAATAAATTGGACACGTAATTAATATTATGAATTTTTATATTTTGGACACCACACCCTTATACAGTGATGGTTTTCTAGTTTTTAAGTTTACTTTTAATTATAATAAATAATTAATGTGAACTATGGGACGTAATTGGCCTGAAATAAAAGAATTATTATTATTATTATTATATAAGTATAAAACGTGCGTTCTTATTAGGAAAATTCTATCTAAAGAGATACATTCCCAAGTGACATTTACAAAAACATTCCAAATACAAAAAAGGATAACTCGACAAGCAAATAATATTTATATAAAAACACCTAGAACTAATTACGGAAAAAAGAATATCATGTTTGAAGGGGCGAAACTTTACAACAGCCTCCCCAAAGACATTAAAGAAATCAAAAGCTTAAATACTTTCAAAAAAATATTAAAAGAAAACATTTAAAAATATAAATAAAAAATTGTTACAGTTTAAAAACAAGTAGATGAATAATTGTTGCTGCAGTGTAGTCACAGCTTTATAATATTTACAAATTACACTTAACATCTTGTCTCAAGGTGACGAGCGCAATTGTAGTGTAATGGGTAGGGCGTATCAATTACCATCAGCTGAACGTCCTGCTCGACTCGTCCCTTCTTTTCATAAAAAAAAAATCTTGAGTCCTGCATGGCACTTCAGTCTTTAATATGAAAAGGTTTTGAATGTGTTCGGCCGCGCGGGTTTGCAACGGGGCCATTAAAACAATATTTTACATATTGGACAATTTATAAGCAATCAGCAATGATATTATATACAATAATACTTTTAAATATCATTGGCTACCAGTATATCTGTATAAATCAAATTAATGTGTCTATAATATCATAGTAACAGCTTTTTTCTTAACTAAGTGACACATCTCGATAATAGGCCGTATACCTACAGCTATACTGTTTTATAATGTTTTTTTAGATAATTAAAGAATCAAAAACATTGAAATTGCCATAATGTTATGCAGTGCCGGTGCTAGCATTTACGGCAAAGAACATGTAATAGTACAAAGTACAGAAGACTCACTCCGCAAAATCAATTAAATGAAAAATAAATGTTATTCAGATCACACAGCAGTTTTTTCTCCCGTAATTATCATATATGGGCACAAATACTTATAGTATCGTTTTCACAACCCACGACGGCATTTTTTAAATATTTTATTGTAACGCAAACTGATCTGTCACAGACGATGACAATTCTCAGAATGGCCGCCTATCGGCCTGTAGTAGTGTGTGTGCGTGGGTGGGGCTATGTATTTACACGTTAATCGGCTTGTTTCGGTGCTACACTATTAAGTAAGGTGACACGGAGTCCTTACTTTTTTACTAGTCCGTGCGTTAGGGTTGCCTTCTTAGCCTCAAACGGTAGGTTCCTTATCCAATAGATAAGGTGACCTTTAAAAATAGAATAGTTTTTTCTATAAATTAAAAGGGTAGGTAATCGTAAATTTAAATCAATATTCTTTCGTCGTCAAACCTACTTGAAGATAGTAATGAATGTGTTGGAAGACCACGATATATTCAACAAGGTTATTTTTTCTTCAAAAAGTAGGAACTATTTAAATAGGTAGTACCTATATTAGTACTACCTATTAAAATATATACATACAAGGTATTATTAGATACAGAATACCGGCGTGAAGTAGCGGCCTAGTGCCGCTATGTTTCGCATAGGTTAGTGTCGAGGACCGGAGGCCATCACTTCCCCCCCCCCCCCCCACACAAATTATGAGAGCGGTTCGTAAAAAGATATTACCCCAGGAGGGTACCAGCTCTACCAGAGCCGGAGAATCCCTCCCCGAGCACTCTCGCTCGGGCCGCCCTTCGTATTCTGAGGTGGGCACAGAACCGCGCATGACCGAGGACAAACGAGGCAGTAACACCACGGCACCCCGCTCCACGCTCAACGTGGACTTTTGCAATATCAGGGGAATTCACTCCAATTTAATCGCCGTCCACCACCACCTTGAGACGGCGCAGCCGGCCTTGTGTTTCCTTACGGAGACGCAGATATCTCGACCTAGCGATACGTCATATTTAACGTACCCCGGGTACAAAATTGAGCACAACTTTTTGCCTCATGCCGGGGTTTGTGTGTACGTTAGGGAGGATATCTGCTGTCGCCGTCTCGGCAATTTTGAGGGTAGGGACCTGTCTACTCTCTGGCTCCGCGTAGATTTAGACGACCGCGTCCGTATCTATGCGTGTGTCTACAGGTCCCATAGTGGTAACGCAGAAACCGATCATCTCATGGGCTGCGTTCAAGCTGCAATTGACGTCGTGCTTGCACAGATCCCCTCCGCTGAAATCGTGGTCTTGGGTGATTTCAACGGGCACAATGCCGAATGGCTTGGATCACGTACCACAGACTACGCAGGGCGATCTGTGCATAATTTTGCATTGGCCTATGGTCTGTCCCAATTGGTTGAGTCGCCAACGCGGCTCCCGGATGTGGATAGCCACATGCCGTCCTTATTAGATCTTCTGCTGACTACACATCCCGATGGTTACCAGGTCGTTGTCGACGCCCCTCTTGGAACGTCCGACCATTGCCTGGTCAGGAGTGTAGTGCCTATCCGACGCCAACGTCGCAGACCACCAGCGACCCGCCGCGTTTGGCACTACAAGTCAGCAGATTGGGATAGGATGCGTTCCTTTTTTGCATCCTACCCTTGGGGCAAGGTTTGTTTCTCTTCGGATGATCCTAGTGCCTGCGCCATTGCAGTAGGCGATGTGATACTGCAGGGCATGGATATTTTTATACCAAGCTCTGTAGTACCGATCGGTGGCAGATCACAGCCCTGGTTCGATGCGTCAGTTAAAGCAGCATCTGACTGCAAAAAACAGGCGTATCGAACTTGGGTTGCGGCGCTGGGCACAAAGGATCCGAACAGCAAAGTTCTTAAGAGGAAATATAACCGTGCCTCCAGATTTTTTAAGCGGCAAATCGCCCGTGCGAAGTCTAAGCACGTCGTCAAAATCGGCGAGCAGCTTTCCAGTTACCCGACCGGAACACGCAAGTTCTGGTCGTTGTCGAAAGCTGCTCTTGGTAACTTCAACCAGCCGTCCATGCCGCCGTTGCACATGAGGAATGACACCCTGGCCCATACGGCAAAAGAGAAAGCCGAGCTCCTGTGCGCTCTTTTCGCCTCCAACTCGACTCTTGACGACAACGGAAAAACACCGCCGACCATCCCGCGGTGTCAGAGCTCTATGCCTGAAGTACAGTTCAGACAGAAAACTGTTAGGCGAGCTCTGTTTTCGTTGGACGTCAGGAAGTCGAGCGGGCCGGATGGCATTTCTCCAATCGTGCTTAGAACGTGTGCCCCTGAGTTGACGCCGGTGCTAACGCGTTTATTCCGGCACTCTTATTCCAAAGGCGTAGTCCCTGACTCATGGAAGTCAGCCCTTGTCCATCCGATCCAAAAAAAAGGAGACAGTTCGGATCCGGCGAACTACAGGCCTATTGCTATCACCTCCCTGCTCTCCAAAATCATGGAGAGCATAATTAGCCACCAGCTTTTAGTATACCTAGAGGGTCACCAGTTGATCAACGACCGACAGTACGGGTTTCGCCATGGACGGTCGGCAGGTGATCTTCTGGTATACCTAACACATAGATGGGCGGCGGCTATTGAAAGCAAGGGGGAAGGCCTGGCAGTTAGCCTGGATATAGCGAAGGCCTTTGATCGTGTATGGCACAAGGCGCTCCTCTCAAAACTTCCATCATTTGGGCTTCCCGAGAGCTTGTGCAAGTGGACCTCCAGCTTCCTCACTGGGCGTAGCATACAGGTCGTTGTCGACGGATATTGCTCGAACCCGAAGCCCGTGAATGCTGGAGTGCCCCAAGGCTGTGTGCTATCTCCTACGCTGTTTCTTCTGCATATCAATGATATGTTGGACACCTCCAACATGCATTGCTATGCAGATGACAGCACTGGTGATGCCGTATACACGGGCCATGCAGGTCTCTCTCGGGAAATCGTCGACCAGTGCCGGGAGAAACTTGTGTCTTCTATCGAGTCCTCTCTCGTGAAGGTCGCGGAATGGGGTAAATTGAACCTTGTCCAATTTAACCCCCAGAAGACTCAAGTTTGCGCGTTTACCACTAAAAAAACCCCATTTGTCGTATCACCGCTCTTCGAGAACACTTCTCTTAAAGCCGCGCCTAGTATCGGAATAGTGGGTCTCGAAATCTCGAGCGATTGCCAATTCCGTGGCCATCTGGAGGGCAAAGCCAAATTGGCTTCGAAGAAGCTGGGCGTCATCAATAGAGCACGGCAATACTTCAAGCCGGCCCACATTCTAGCGCTCTACAAGGCGCAGGTCCGGCCACACATGGAGTATTGCTGTCATCTCTGGTCTGGTGCACCCCAGTATCTGCTCGATCCATTTGACCGCGTGCAACGTAGAGCAGCTCGAATTGTCGGGGACTCAGTGCTCTGTGAACGGCTGGATCACTTGGCGTTGCGTAGAGACGTCGCTTCATTGTGTGTCTTCTACCGCATTTATCACGGGGAGTGTTCCGAAGAGCTGTTTAACCTGATTCCTGCCGCCGAATTTCACCATCGCACGACACGCCACAAGTTAGGATATCATCCCCACCATCTGGATGTGTGGCGGTCCTCCACAGTGCGGTTTTCAAGAAGCTTTCTCCCTCGTACTACAAAGCTGTGGAATGAGCTCCCTTGTGCGGTGTTTCGGGGACGATACGACATGGGTACCTTCAAAAAAAGCGCGTACACCTTCCTTAAAGGCCGGCAACGCTCTTGTGATTCCTCTGGTGTTGCAAGAGAATGTGGGCGGCGGTGATCACTTAACACCAGGTGACCCGTACGCTCGTTTGTCCTCCTATTCCATAAAAAAAAAAAAAATACGACCTTGAACAGAACCACGATGCGAGCTAGACGCAAGTCTAGCGTCCTCTTAAGTATTAAATTATAAAGGGTTGTTAGGTGGCTATGGTTTACTAGACGGCCGTTCCCAAAATACTATATACAAATAGAGATCAATTATTATCTTCTACTGTCTGTAATTATATAAGATAAGTCATTCTTATCGCCTTATATTGGGACGCGTGAATTGCAATATCTATACAAACTTCTAAAGATAAACGTCCTCCTATTGACAGATAGCGTGTACGGATAAGGTGAGTTAACGTCGATAAGTTTATTGGGTCAACTATATAAACTCAACGATAGTTACGAGTTTTATCTTAAGTAAGCCACAACCGGAGATAGACTGAATATTGGGAACAGCCGTAAGTCGATGATCAAAGGAGAACTAGATTGTCTTCAGCCTTCCTTTGGCCGACGCTTGCATACTACTTACTTATGCTTAATTTTGTTTTCGTGAATTCAAGTTTAATATTCATTCTAGACAGTATTGCCCGATAACATATTTTTGTGACTTTAGCTTTACTGGAACAATATAAATCCGGAAATTTCACCTCCAATCATCTTGAGTCTTATCTTTACATATTTTCTTTTGGTTATTTTATCACTATTTCGTATCAACGTAAAACATTGCTCATCGTCGTTGAAACAATCGAATAGCTAGACCATTAACTAAGTACTATATGTCGACAATGCGAGCAGCTGTATATTGTATCTACACGGACGACTATTGTACGGTACTTGCTGATATTTTTATAATAAATCATGAGGGTAGTTGTACGTGCTCCGCTAGCAGATGACAAGCGGACACAGGCTGTTGAGCTTTGTTTGGTCGTGTTTACCCCAAGTGATATCCTGTGGTCATCAAGACTACCACAAGCTTCGCAACCCTCCACCAGTGTTGACGTTCAATGCTAGTGCCTTTACGTTGTCATTTATACAAACTTTGCTAGCTTGCGATCGCCGGTGTGACGTTCACCTTGGAATACCAGAGTCATGACCGTTGGAGCAACTGCGCCTACTTTGAACACTCAGGTGGCGTGGTAGTGTGGAGTGCGTTTTACTTCTTTCCTTAATTGCAAGTGCCTACATAAATTCATTCATTAAACGAGCCAAAAACTAACGACAAGAAAACCTTAATACAGTCCTAAGCAACTATCTTTTGAGAAACAACGAGAATTTGCAACTTCAATATATCTAGATTAGAAGGTGAATTATTGTAACTAGCTTAGGTTAAATTAATTTAATAAAATTCAATACAACACACAAAAATATTTATTAGAAAATAAAATGCCTTCAGAATTTATTATATATAATAATAAATATGTCGCAAGGATATGATTATAAGAGAGATTTGGTCAATTCCTTAAGTGATTTAAACATTACTCCGTGATTTGATTAAATCACTTAGGGAATTGACCAAGTCAATTTATTATGATACTGACATTGTCATGAAAATAATATATTAACATTTTAATAATGTGTTCCCTAGTAACTATACAGAGTGGAATCATTTAATGAAACTATTACCAGAATAGGGTTTCTTAAATAGGTATCTACTATCACATAGCACATTTTTCGTATTTAATTATATTTGGGTCAAAATCACTCTCATTTTTAATGATCCGCACCTCTTATCAATAAAAAGTTTGCGTAATAAAGCTCTGTTCACACTGAGGCGAATAACGCGCGGGATGAGCGTTTTAGAGCAATTCGCTCGATCGCTTAGCCTCTCAAACTGACGCGACTTCTCGCGTGTTATTTTTGGTTCTTCAGTGGAGAAACATCATACATTGTGAGATCAAACAATCCCGCCGGACGACCCGCTCTTGTTTCGCTTCAACTTGAGCGACTACTCGCGTCAATTTGAACACGTCCATACAAGTTAGCTGACACAATCGGCGCGAGCGACTTCAGTACCGCGCCCCGCGCGTTATTCGCCTCAGTTTGAACAGAGCTTAACTATTTCATCATTTTCGTACATAATATAAAAATAAACAAATAATATTTGCGAATCCATGTCATTAACCGAAAACCTAAACAAATAAATAGGTAAGTACCTAACTATAATAATGTACCTACCTACCAAGGAATTGTACAAAAAATGCTACCTTATACGTAAAATTAATAAAATGATCTATCAAATAAATGCAAATATACAATAAAATATTGCTAGGCTGACTAGCAACAACAGTAACAAACGCAAAACGTAGTTGTTGATAACATCGTAAAATAAAGTTCAATTAACAAAATATAAAAAGACAAATAAAAGGTACCTACCGTAAGAGTTGGTTACAATCTTCCTGGGGGTAACCCGTAATTAGTGTACTGCGTAACATAGCTTTTTTAAATTGCATACGAATTATTGTGTTGCTAACATGCGCTACATATTTTATGAGAAAAAGTCACGTTCCTAGGAATAGTCCTAGGACTTCCAATCTCGGCTTTGCGGGATCTCGCATACCGAGATTGAGCATGCACATGAGTAATCTTGGAGCCGGGAATTTATTTTTTAAACATGCGAATACAGGTAGCTTGAATAAGGAGCTTTTACTGTATATAGTTTAAATTACTGGTTAAAGTAACCCACTCTCACAGTAGCTGCGACTTATTTGTAAAAATAGAGTAAAGCCATATTTCATGTAGTCCATAACTCGCCTTCTATCGAGGTCATGACGCTCTTAAGCAAATTGCTTTTTAATAGCCCAACCACTAAACAATGCATTGATTCGCCTCATTTGAAAATCGTTACAACGTACATATAAGTTCAAAATTATAAACAAAGCTTGAACATACATATTTTATCTTAGTCTAATTCTAAATCCTAAACATTTAGGAGATAAATATTTACCTTTAAATATAAGAGCTATTTTCCACCAAGCGCATTAAACACTTGCCTACGATTTCAGTAGAATTAGCCGTGTTAAAACGTCGTTAGTAATATTAATAATTGTTATTTGGCTTAAGATAGGTAAGATTGGGCACTTCAAAGAATACCACTCAAAGCCTATACAATTTCTCTTATTAAAAGGAACAAAAGTGCAATACGTTCTCATAGGAACAGATAATAGATTTGAGTTTACTCAAATGAGTTTACTCTTAGGACAAAACAGTGTGCGAGAGATAAAACCACCGGCAACCACAATTTACCACTTTCTTGAATTCAGATTGGTTCATATGTATTCTCTATAGCGATAATATGGTAGTCGATATACACCATCAGATGTATAGAAAATGTATTTAGTGATGATTTTTAGTTTCTGCTTACGTTTGAAAACATATTCCTACAAAAAAGTTACGATATGCTTCTATTTATACGAGTCCAGTTTTGGAAACATAAAGCAATGTCAGTGAGATGATGCCTAATAAATACGAGATAAATCTAGAAATATTCGAGACATTGAGAGGCTGTCGTAGTATCATAAAGTAAGTTTGCTGCAGCGCTAATACATTATTTACCGCTATAATGAAACAATTACGACCCCTATAGCCCAGTGGATATTGACCCTGCCTACTGAGCTAGAGGTCCCAGGTTCGAATTCCGGTACGTGGAATCATTTATATATGTTTATGTAAGTATATTGTATTAAATATATCATTTTCTTGTACCCATAGACAGGCTATGCCTAGTTTGGCCAAGATAATTTGTGTAAGAATGTGTCAATATTATAAAAATAAATAAATCACACAGCACTAGAAAGCGCTTATAATGTATAACCCCCTTATTCATAATAGTCTGCTAACTTAAAGCATTGCTAATTCTCACTCTGTCTTCTTCTATTGACCTAAGACAGAATGAGAAAAAACACTCCTAAGCGGCTGTTTAAAGTTAGCGGACCATTATGAATAACGGGGTGAGTATTTGCTCGTGACCAAAAAGGTCGCAAGCGCCATGAAAGTTTTAAGCGTTATTTTGACATACATTTTAAAATACAGCTTCAATATAATCTAACAAGTAGCCACAAGCAAACATGTCAGTGAACCGTGATTAGTCACTTAGTGGAAAAATAGCTCTAATACATAATAACATTAATTCTATAATGCTTTTGAATTGGGGTCATAACATACATTAAGTAATGAGATTGTAGTACTTTGGTATACCTAATTCTGTTTTACGGCGGCTCTCTCGTTCACGTCAATGGTAGCCAGGTTCATGGATGCCACGATACCATGCAGCACGGAGATCAGAGTCTTCACAAACGCAACAGGTGCCGACAATATTGTGATCCACTGGAATATTCCGAGCCCTAGAACTGGAACATGGTCTTTATTTTAATAGAAGGTTGGGGAAGCTGAGTATATAAGTCATCATTCAACTACCATTAGCTGACTTGTAACACACAGAAATTTTAAGAAACCTTTAAATATAATTTTGAAATGTATTAATGTTATTTTTAAGTGATATCCCTAACTCCTGGGATTAAATATACATAATAGACTATCGGGAGTAATTGTCGTAGTCGATAAGATGATCAATGGAACTCCTTAACGACTTATAGTAAGGGTGCGAACTGTGGCAGAATTTTAAACTGTCTGTCGTCAAATTCCAAATTTGTATCAAAAAATATGGACGAAAACTAACATGTCAAGATAATATCAAGACAACACAATACCAAGATTTACGATCGGTGCGTCACTCGGACGGTTGGTTCATTTTGCGTGTATACTAGTGTACTGGGCAAATGAGACTTAACATATTATGTCTCAAGGTGACGAGCGCAATTGTAATGCCGCTCAGTTTTTGTGATTTTCAAGAATCCTGAAAGGCACTGCATTGTAATAGGCAGGACGTATCAATTACCATCATTTGAACGTCCTGCTCGTCTCGTCCCTTATTGGCATAAAAAAAAACTCAAAGTGGCAGGGATGTTTCTAGGATGACTTGAATCTTGTATATTGTTAGGAACTAGATGTCAAGACAGCATTGCGGCAACACAAAAGACACAAGCCACAAATTTTATACAAATAAATACACTGGTATAAGGCGACTGGTATCCGGCCACATAATATGGAGAATTGTTCTCATGTCTGGATTATAGCATGAAGTACCAGAAGTTACATTAATAAAGTGTAACGAAAACTTCGGATCACATTGCAAGCATCTACCATTACTATTGAGTAAGTATATTTCGCCTTCAACCCCCCTCATAGTCGTCTAAGAGCTAGCAACGTTTTTGAGAGAGAATTTCATGAATTGATGAAATTTCATGAGAATGAGATGAACGCAACCACTACCGCCAGCCAGATAGTCCATATGACGTCCGGAAGAGTGAGAGAGATAGGGTATCTAAAAACTGGCCTACCTGAAATGCTTGTTTTCCTGACGTTGCTAGCTCTCGTACTATAGTATTTAATTAATTTCAATAAAATCCTTAAGTCATTTCCCAAACAATTAAAAACTTAAAATAAAAATTCACACTATCATTTTACTTGAAATATTTATTATATACTAGCTGACCCGATAGACTTTGTTCTGAATATAATAAATAAAATAATGTTTTTATATGAATTTGTCAATAATATATCATAACATCAAAAATACTTCGTAAAATATGCACCCTGCTGTCGTAATGAAAGTGTTTCACAGCAGAACTGTCAAACCGTGCATCAATAAATTCTCTCATAGAAATTATGTATGGACACATCAAAGGAAAAACAAATTTTTTTTCAAAGCAGCATTTTCCTATTTATTCACCTTTTAAACCTCCTCTGGACTTCCACAAATAATTCAAGACCTAAATTTACCAAATCGGTCCAGCCGTTCTCGAGTTTTAGCGAGACTAACGAACAGCAATTCATTTTTATATATATAGAAGATAAATTGCGGTAAAATAATGACTTGTGAGGGTATTTAATAAAGGTATTAAATTTTATAAGACATAATATATTTGTATTTTTGTAACCTACATAAATATCAGATATATTATGTCTTAAAACATACGAATCTTAGATAGCATATCAAGTAAGTACCGTAAAGTTTATTCTGTAAAATATCTATATGAAATAAATATTTTATATTATGATAAGAGGTACGTACTATCATTTTGATGTTTATATTATATTACACCTATAAAAACTTTCCAACTCAGAATAATTCGAGTCTCTTGAGTAATCTTTTATATAAGAGATTTCCACGTTTATAGTCACTCATCACGATATCTCTAGAAGCATTAGAGCTAAAGATTTGAAATTTGGTAGGAATATTCTTTTCAACGAGTAGAGGTCAGCTAAGAACGGATTTTCCAAAATTCCATCCGCAAGAGCTTTTTTATTATGAACAAAACAACGTCTGTCGGGTCAGCTAGTCTTTTATATGACTGCTGTTCTTAACGGCAAGAGTTAGGTTTTTAATTGATGGTAGGAAATTACCCTCACTATTTATTATATGCGGCAAAACTGCAAATGGACTGGAAATAGGCTCAAGGAAGCTCAACCCACAGTTTAGTTGTACGTTGCTGAAAGTTCTTTGAAGACCGTAGGAGGAACGCCACACATCCAGATGGTGAGGTTGAACATTTCCTGTAGTATAGTGCGAAGTATTGAACGATAGAGTCAGAGGTAAGTTTCGCCGGTTTAGAAAGAAAACAGAAAAATGTTCATTGAAGACGCAATAATACACGAAAGTACAAAACACTTAGATGTTATAATAAAAAGACCATAAAAACTGGAATATAATTATTTCTTTAAGTATGTTACAAAATGGAAAAAACTCAGCGTGTTTGCTGGTATGAAGATCAGCTTGAGGTATATCTACTGTATCATCCAGGCACCACAAGAAGCACCTGTTCACAAGCCTGGCATATGACTACATACATATAACCATCACTTCGCCCAAATATATATTAGGTAAGGGTACAATCTGCCCCAGTAGGCGGATAGAGAACCGACAAGGGTAAACATCGTATAAGTAATAATGAGGATGATAAAGCATTGGAAGTCTGCAAAATGATGGTTTAGTGGAGGAATAAAATCTTAATTTTGGAAGACAAGAGTGTTCTTATCAGGCGAGTGCATTGGTATTCCAGCAAGGTAGGCACTGTAGATCTCACTAGTCGTAGTTGCGATTTAGACCGACAGTACGACATAAGTTGTATGAAACGCTGCTTGCTTCGTATATGCATTCTGTAGACTGCCTACCGTCGTAGGTAGTAAATTAACTTTAACACGAGTGCTATATTTATTTAGGTTTATAATAAGGTAGACACTGCCTAATTGCCTATATGATATGCAAACCCCTGGTTCTTTTGTATGTGTGGATGAACTTACTGGTAAATCCTGTATAGAAGTAGCTGACATACAGGGCTGCGTAGAATGCTTCATTTCCAGCGCACATCCAGAAAAGAACTGTTTTGTTAGTATAATACAAATGCATTATAGGATTCTCCGACATATCAATGAACTTGTGGGAAGTCTTCCCTTGCAATGTGGATGTATGTAGGAACAGCCAGTGGCATGTTATATCGATGATCATAGACAATTGGAACCAGAAGGTGTACTCGGGATAGAATGTAGCAAGCGTCATTAGAAGACCAGCGGTGCCAGCGCGGTCTGTTAACTGATCCAACATTGCTCCAAACTTAGTACCTGAAAATCAATACAAAGTATTATTCCCATGTTAATTTAGGTGCATACAACCACACGGTTTTACTTCAGCTTTTTTGCCTATACAGTACTATACTATTCAGGCCGAAACACAGTAATGTTTGCACATTACTGCTTCACGACAGAAATAGACGCCGTGGTGGTAATCTAGCCGTCATCCTGTGCAAAGCAGCCTCCCACTGGTAAGATAGATTAGATGTTAGTATAATACTAACAATGTTGTGCCTCTTATCTCGTTTTTGCGTGATCAGGCTGCGGGCGAGCCGCCGGCATTATCTCTTTGCCTCCACCCTTCATTGTTTCTCCATTCAGTTAGGTGACGTTCTTCCAGTTTCAATACAGTAATATTTGATTTTTTGTATTGGCCTAAGGTACTGATTCTGTTTGATGACTCTGCTGCCTGCTTACACAGTGAATTTCTGTATCCTGATAATTCATTGCCGAGTTCCTTTATTTGCGTTTGAATGTTTTGTGCCATTACAGTACGAACACAGGAATTATGGTGTTGTTTTGTAGCTCCGAGGATATGGATAATCCTAACCCTAAAGATTGAGCTTCATGAATATGTAATGACATGGACACCCCACCATTCAGACCAGAGTACAACTGTACAATTCTAATGTATTGCCACATTAATAGATTTTAAGGTCAGAATGTTGGTAAGAACCAAGGGTGTAGATAGGATCTTGTTAATGGGGGGGCATAGACAAACCAAGAATATATCAAAGGTAAATTTTAATCTAGATTTAAAAATTCATAGTACAATCTTATTTGCCTGCCAATATAATCAATTTGGTTTCTGTTTATTAATAGGCTACCTGCATGACATTACAGTTTGTGAGCATTCCTGAATTTTCTAAGGGGCAGTGCTCCTGGTAAGAATACAACACATACAGTTACTTTCCCTGCTACTAGTGGCTGCAATACCTTACCTACACTTACCTACATATAAATATATATTACAAATACTGTATGTTTTAACCAACTTCAAAAAGGAGGAGGTTCTCAATTCAGTCGGGTTATGCTGAGATTTATGATCCGATTTCCATGATTCATATATAATCATATCTATTTAAAGTCTTAAGAGGGAAGGTGCATAATGCGGATATATTGGGCAGACTGCATTTTGCTGTTCCGGATAGCTACGTATGGCGCCGACGTCGGCCGCCGTTGCTGACGGTGCCGTCCGCGCGCACCAACTTGTTAAGCCAGGCAGCGATAACTCGTGCTCTTCGTACAGTTAACGAAATAGCCTCACAGACGGATCTATTTTGTTGCACTCAGGGTGAATTCACGAAAATACCATTATTTATAATATGTTATAAAATTTAAATATAAAAATGTAAAAACGTATGTACCTCTATCGCATTGGAATATTCTTTAATGATAGTGTATCTTGATAAAATAAATAAAATAAAAATAAAATAATTTGATGAAGAATGAATTTATGAACATTTTTGTTTACGTGGATGAATATAATCATAGTTTTTGTACGGCTTTTTTGTACTTTTCAATTAGGTTGATTATATTTCCGTTCCCGTTTCTTGGGATCTATATTGTTTAAGGCGTGCGGCACCTTTCGTGGGCCTACCGATAGTTATTTTAAAAAAAATCTACTTAATATAAGATAATAAAAAGCGGCCAAAAGCGAGTCGGACTCGCCCATGAATGGTTCCGTAGCAGCAAGTAACATAATATAAAAGTTCTTGTAGTTCGTTGTAACTTTGATTGATTTTAATAAAAGTGTTTTTTGTTAAATAAAGTCACTAGTCACAAAATTGTTACTAGATCTCATTTAAAAATTCGATTTTCGGTGGTTGCAGTTTGCATGGTTACCGAATCACTTGGAAAGTAGGTTCGGTTCCGGTATTATGGATGTGCAGCTGATGATCATCAAAGTATCCAGCCAATTCGGCTCCCCGATGATCCTCGTCCGTGCTACCCCACCATGGGCTCCACGCGTTGAAGTCTCCTCCGATCACAACACTCAAGGTTCCCAACTTGGATCGGACGCTGGACAGACGTTCCAAGTATTGATCCAGGGGTTTATCCCCTTCCAGGTAAGCGGACACTATTCCAAGTGTCCGTCGGAGAACTCAATGGTGATTGCCACTATGTTCTCCGACTGGAGGCTCGGGTCACACTTTACCTGGAGGTCTTTATCAAAGACTGCTATTGCGGCCTTTGCGGGGTTGGTCCTATTTATCCCCTGGTCCATTTGATAGACGCGAACCACTGGGTATCGCTTCAAGGCATCTTGACTACCTGTATAAGGTTCCTGCAGCAGTGCCAGGCTTACCTTCTGGCTGACAGCTTCTGCCATCAGCTCATCGGTTGCCAATCGCTTCTGCTGCAGGTAATGTACATCATATATTTTTTTTTGTTTATCATTCGATTGGGACGACAACACTCAATTTCAAAATTCGAAAACTGTAAAGTAGAAAATAACTTAATAAAGATTTTATTTAATACACCTTCTATGCAAACTTTTAATTAAAAAAACAATCTATTGATAAGTTTGAAGAAGTTGCCAAGCCAAACGTAATGCAATAGCAGCAACCTACACTTGCCATGTGTGACTTTGAGTGGGATAGCTTCTTCTAGAACAAAACAATTCAAACCTGACTTAGACCCTATCACATATAGGTAGTATTTTATTAATATGAAACATATTAGGTTTGCATATAAGGAGTATTAAATTAAATCCTTATTAAGTAATTTTATACTTTACAGCTTCAGTTCTTATAAAGCAGTTTTTTTAATAAACATTATTATAATGTGTTGCATTCATTTTTTACCAATGATCTTTACCACATTCATCATTCAGTCTAAATTTCAGCTGTCAAATTATTGCGATTTACAGATACAGCTCACTGACAGACAGGTAGATAGACCATAAGGATTGACAGTGGAGACCTAAATAATAGGGTTACCCTTCATACAATACCTAGTCATATCGTCTGCAGGTAAATTCACTGACTCTAACGTTCAAAACATCACTGTGAAAGTGTAATTTGGGAACAGGTTCTTATAAAATAATGAGGTAATTAAATTGCTTATCAACATTTACCAGTGTGTCGTGAGTAGCCTTCAGTAAATATACAAAGTGTGATAATTTCTTAGATCCACTTTTAACAAATTTTTAAACTGTTCGTTTTTACTTATAATGTTTTTACAAATATTTAATGGGACAATTTTTAATGCAACTAAAATGGGTTTTCTATACTATATAGGTTAGTACATTAAAATTTAAATATTGAACACACAGATCCAGCATTGATTGACTTGAACTGGATACAAAATAATGACACACTGAACTTTTACTGGATACTATAATTTATATAGAAATAGAACAAGCCCTTTTTTTTAACAGGTTATTTCAATACACTACTAAAGTAACCTTATTAAAAATAAAACTTTCCAAGTATTCAACTCTTTTTTTGTTTTGTTAATTGCCATCAACCAGACTACAATCATTGGTGTTGTGCCATTTGTGGTGTGTGGTGGCATTTTTGAAGGGCAATTTAGTTAGGGCAACATATAAGCCCTTTTCAGTCCAATGAACTAATGCTGGGTTGGAGTATGATTAGGGTGTACAACAAGTCAATCTATGTAACTTCTTTTGTACCACTTATATTTCTTCAGAGATAGTTTGAATTTCATTGGGATGTAAGGCAGGAGTTGATCTCGTTAGTGAGTGTGAAGTCAACATTTAAAAAACAAAATTGGAAGATTGTCTCATTCTGGATGAATGAGATTCAAGTAGTCAGTATGTCAAATAATGTTTTAACCATCAATGAATAGGAGGACAAACAAGCATACATACATACATTCTTTGTTCATCTTGGGCAAAAACTACTGGCATCTATTTGTATGACCTAACCTATTATCTAACCTTTTTAGCCCAAATAATTGCTTTCAACATGTGGCAATGCTTAGAGCTATACTCTCAGAAGCTTCAGTAGAGGTGGTCCAGTCTCATATGAGAAGAATCAATATCACAGTAGTCAACATGATGCAGATACCAGAGTATATAAATGACTTTACATTGAATTACACATGAATTTAGGGGAGGCCCACCTCACATAAATCTAAATAATGATAATTTTTAATGTCTATTCATTAATATATAATTTAAACTAATTACTTTTGTGTATCATTTTAAATACAACTGTTCTATTTGTAAAGAAACATTGTACAGTAGTTAATTATACACATTATACATTGGCCTTAAAACCCAAAATGAATATAATTGAAAGAATTAAGTAATATACTTACTCTGATTAAAGATTCGCGCTGCATGCCCATCGATCGCATCAAGCAAAGCCGATGTAACATAACATACGACGGCCAGCAAACAATTAGTTGGCATATAATAAAACGCGATAACTGCTAAAATAATTCTCCCATAACCTGGAATAAAATTTATAACATTTAGTAAATAACAGTTTGGATATCCAAGAAATAGAACAATATACTGTAAAAACAACAAACCGATAATGTTTGGCACGAATAGAAAGATATTTTCCTTAGATTCAGACATTTTGAACACTCAAACCGCAGGTACTGATTAGCTGTTAACACAAACACCAATTTTGAATGAAAATGTATTTAAATAGTATAATTTAATTATAAACAACTAGCATCTTCGCCTACCACAAGTCGTAAGATTCTGTTTTTTAAAATCTGAATTCTGAAATCTGAATGACTGTCTAAGATTAGATAAACTAGTTAAATGACAAATGACATCTCATATTTTTTTATTTTGACATCTATATCAATTTTTTTAACGCATTTTGGGCCATCAGTGTTTTTTTAAGATTTAATTTTCAATCAGGGTTTTCTACAATTTAAAACAAATACAAACCCAAATTTGTTCACCCCACACCACAGCGCTTACCCCAACGTTTTACGCCTTTTTTTATCCTGATTCTTACTTGCATCACAGTGAATAATAAAAAAGGAAGGATGGAGTATATGATAAAAGATTATCATCAATATATTATTTAAGAAAACTTGTAGTACTATTATTTATTAATTTATCAATAAATTTAATTTATCCGTTACGTTTTCGTGACTTCTAATATAGTGTATGCTCACAATATTGTTTGAATCCTAATTATTAGCCATATTTGAAATTCAAATATTACGAGTAACAAAAAGGACGTAATATCCCTTCCTCATCATTTTTTTTTCCAACAATATCCTCGCTTTCAAGAGAGTATTCTTGGGAGCTGAAGTGTATCTATCCTCTGTGTTGAAAATTTACGCGTCAAAGTCAAAGTCATTAGTCATTCAATTCCAATTTCCATCATCCTTGATCCTCAAAAATTTTATTGATACGAAAAATTGTTAAAATGATAGTTCGATTTAATCGCAAATGATGTATTTATTGCACCAAATAAGGACTGTAGTGAAGTTAAAGTAGAGGCCTTGCACAATGGTCAAATTACCGTTTGCAGAGAATACAACAAAAAGCGATTTTTAGTGTTTAGTCATAAGACTTGTGTCATCTGTCTCTTCCTTCAAGATGGCTCCTTCGCCGGAGAATGATAAGGAACCAAAGGCACCGGATAAAAGTGTAGTTAGTATTTCTAGTGATGATTCGAAAGTCCATTATAGTCATACTAAAGACCCACAAGTGAATTCAGAGTTTAAATCTGCGACGTCGACTATCAACGCCGATGTAGAGGTGAGTCGTATCAATATTTTATCATTTAGTTTCAAAAACTTATTGGACATGGTGACAGCATTACTTATAATTCATATAATTAATTATAATATTGCAGCATTATATAAAATAGAGCACTAAGTTTGAGGGATATATTTAACCTTTGTTTCATGTTTTAATGACGAAATTTAACAACAAATATATGTATAATACTTGTGTGTTTAATGCAATACATGTTCAGTTTTATCAGTATGTAGTTTTGATTGACATAAATGGCTATTTTAGTACTTCATATAGATACATCTAAAGAATTGGTAAACATAATTAATACATACTGACTATAGAGATAATAAAAAATGTATACCTACTATGTTATCCATATTATTCGTAAATCATGTAGATATATTCTTTTTACCATTGAACATACCATTAGCATTTATTTACCTACCCTTTTATAAATTTTAAATAGGTTCATAAAAACACTTGAGAATACTACCACTTATTCATAAAGCTATATAAATTGAGAAGAATCAGTAGGAAACTCAACAATTAAAAAAACAATATGAATTTTTTTGAAGGATCACTTCTAGGATTATTTCTTTGAGTTCGACTTAAACGGTTAGCTCAGTTGGGTGAGCACTGGCATGGAACCCCAGCTTTGTAGGTTTGAGCCCCACATTGTTCATAAAATTTTGTTTTCAAATTTTATTTGTGTTTATTATACTTCAAGTAATCCAATTAGTTATGGTATGGTATAATCGGGCCAATTTCCGCAACTTGATGACTGTGCGCCTATTTTGCCTGTGTATATATTTGTTATTCCTGCCACCCCAATTCCTCCAGAAACCTTAGCAACCTCATCTCCTTCCTAAAGACTTCTGGGAGTGTGTTTGGGTACCAAATCCAATTAGTTTTCAATTACAAGGACATTTACATAATTGAGAAAACACAAAATATACCCAAAACAAGGCTAGAGAAAAGAATAATTGAGTAATATTTAAGGTTTATTTATGATTTTATTATTCTTTTGACCATACAGCTCTATTATTTAATCATATACTCATTTGCAGTATCATTTAAGAACTCGCAGTACTTTCAACCTATTTAGATGGTGTGAGATCACTCTAAGGCCACCACTGCATTTATGTGTACTATGTATTTTTGAGTAAAATTTGCTTAATCTTATTTCAATTTATTTAAACCCAACTCCACAAGGTGTGTTGGAAAAACACTCTAAAATTCACAGTACTTTTATACTATTTAGATAGTGTGAGATCACTCTAAGGCCACCATTGCATTTATGTGTACTATGTATTTTTGAGTAAAATTTGCTTAATCTTATTTCAATTTATTTAAACCCAACTCCACAAGGTGTGTTGGAAAAACACTCTAAAATTCACAGTACTTTTATACTATTTAGATAGTGTGAGATCACTCTAAGGCCACCATTGCATTTATGTGTACTATGTATTTTTGAGTAAAATTTGCTTAATCTTATTTCAATTTATTTAAACCCAACTCCACAAGGTGTGTTGGAAAAACACTCTAAAATTCACAGTACTTTTATACTATTTAGATAGTGTGAGATCACTCTAAGGCCACCATTGCATTTATGTGTACTATGTATTTTTGAGTAAAATTTGCTTAATCTTATTTCAATTTATTTAAACCCAACTCCACAAGGTGTGTTGGAAAAACACTCTAAAATTCACAGTACTTTCATAGTATTTAGATGGTGTGAGATCACTCTGAGGAGACCACTTCAATTTATATAAACCCAATTCCACAAATTGTGTTGGAAGGAAATTCTAAAACTTCACAAACATGTAGTCAAAGAAAATATTCCTGCATTATATATTGTATTCTTATCCCAAATATTGATAATTATGTTTCTTTTAAAGATTAAACCTAAAATTAAATTTGAAACAATTGATGAGAAATATACTTACATTCTTTAAATTGTGCAAGATATATTTTAATTATGATATCTTAATTTTTTTGTATTGCTTTCATTTCTCACACGGTGACTGAATGAATGCTGCATAATTGTCAATATCTAAAGTGTTGTAAGCTTATATAGTAATTTAATCTTTGTATATACAGGCAACAACCACCTCACAAGGAATTACCAGTTAGAACAAATTACCTTCCTATTTAGATTTCTATGACTTATGACCTAGTTTAGAAAAAATAATACTCTTATGTTCTACTGGTATATGGCATAAGTTGTGGGTGATTGCAAGTAATTAATAAATTCAATGTTTTGATAAATGATTATTGTATTATTTATGTGATAGTCAACTATAGCAGTCATTCTGTAGAAATACTTCTGGGTGATTCATCTTGTGTGATTAAAATTAATATATCTGATGAATATAAAATGATGTATCATCCTCAGGACGTGTTGTTTGTCTCGCCAAAATCAGGCATGAGACTGGAAACTTCAGTCTTGTGCCAGAAACATTTGTCGATTTGTTTAAACACAAATATTGGCGGAATTAACACTAAAGAAAACTCAAATCATTTGAATAATTATGGATTTCCACAAAGTAACACCTATTTCAATATATATAATAATAATAAATTCTTTATTGCCATACAAATCATTACAAATATAAAATAAACAATTAGGATACACGATTAAACAAAAGGCTCAGCTTCACCTGACATGGAATCATGGGTTTATGTTTCCATGCAGCACTGTTTTTCATTCATCCCCTCCTCCCTAAGGTGTTGAGCGGGTGTGGATGTATTGTGGCTCCCCGATTACCTACTTAAGGAATCTTTTTTTTATAAAATGTAATATTAGAATTTATATATCTCACACATTGCAGGAAGTACCCATAGAAGTTGTTCAGGTTAATACAATAAGAAATAAATGGGTGTTGTTGTTTTATGGAATACTCCCATTTTCTTTATAAATGTATGCAATATTCATGTTCTGCTGTTGTCAAGTTAAACCAGACTACCAAGCTTAAAATATAAGAATGGTGTTTTTAAATACTTCATTGGAAAAAATATACACCTGGTGTATGTTTGAATGTTAATATAACACAATTTTCTAACGATTTGCCATTTGCTACAATAATTGGATTTGAATGATTTGATTACCTAATATACTGTTACAGATATCTGTAATAGTATCTTAGATAATGATGTTTAGTTAAATATAATGTGTATGAAAGTTGTTGTTGGTTATAGAATACCAGATTTCAATAGAATGAGTGGATTACCAGATTACTACGGGTAATGACTTGAACAACTCCTTCCCAAACATTCAATTCTAGGTTTGTTCCAAAATATTACAATATATTTTTATAGTTGTAATTACACTTATTTAAAACAAGTTTAAACCATTCCCTTTGGAACACCAACCCTTTGGAACAGTGCTTTCACTGATAACTACATTCAACTGAAGGTCTATCACTGAACAGGAAAAATCTATCCATACTTACCAGGATGCTAACTGGGCACTGTCGCCTAAATAGGCACCTCAGTGTGATAGGAATAAAAAACGATAAAACTTGCAACTGTAATACTATTCTTGACGACTACACCCTGCTCCCAGCTGCCTGCTTGTAATATTCGCGATAACAAGATACTGCGGTTTGGCATGGTGGCATGACTTGATGACAAGCTATAAGTATGAGTGGTGAACACACTAGTTCAATTCTGTATGTTGTGTTACTTGGACTCGTTATGACTAGGATTAACATCCAAATAAATAATAAATTATACACTTGTGCCAAATATTTTTCCCTTCCTAGAAGCTTATACAGGGTGTTACAAAACTACCCGTAATGCTGAAAGAAGGTTAAATGGGGCCTTATAACGAGTCCATTCACAATATTTAAGAAGTGTAGTAATAATGCTGTATAACATACCCCAAAAAATAAAAATAATTTTTTTTTCACTGATGTGCAAACCCTATTTCAGTAAAATTAATGAGTAAACTACGCAGAATGTACCTATTATACCTAATTCGCGGTACGACACAAATTTTAAAAGACCTAACCTGACGAAACAACCTAAACGAACACTATGTCATAATAAACGTCATATTTACAGAAACGGCTCAAAGTGTGCTCCGCCTTGCTCAATACACAACATCGCTAGTCGGGATATGGCTTGTGTGGCATTTCGCACCATCTTCGGTGTTATTGATGCGAAAATACGCTGTTCCATCTCGGCAACCGTTGGGCAATCGGAGTACGATCTGTCCTTCACATAACAATTTTTTCTAACTTGACATTTTTTGAAGCCAGTACTTGAGTATAATGACATCCTTGTATTGAGGTAGCAAACATTTTGAATGAAAAATAGAAAAACTAATAAAGTACACAATTGTTAGGTAGGATAGGTACGTAGGCCTTTCTGTTTAATAATCTGTTTCACTGTCATGACAGCTTACTAGGGTTATAGTTATAGTATAGCATATATAGGTCCTTATTTGCTATCTATATCACAATAGCATAGCGTAGTAAGAGCTTTAGCCTTGAGCTCTCTTAGGGACCTAGTTTTTATCTCTTCAATCGTTGCAATCTCCGACATTCGTGGGTTTCGTTAGTTTTGGCAACGGCAAAAAGTTGCTCGGGGCTAAATCCGATGAATATGGTGACGGAGGAATGATTGTGGTGTTGGTTTTAGGAAAAAACTTTGATGGTTGACTTGGCCCAACTGAGTTGCCAACGTCACCAGCATTTACTCTAATGATGACTCGACGATTTCGCAACATTCATTCATCAGTTTAGGTCAGGAAAATCGCTATTTCACGTAAGGAAGGAGAAATATACTACCTACCCTACCTACCTACATTTCCGTGCGTGCCGGTGTCTCTAAAGACAGACACAACGTGGCAGTACGACACGTAGAGATGTTGGCTTAAAAAATATTTTTTCTTGAAAGCAACGGCTGAGACAATACATTTATTTATGTTAGAAACCAATTGGACCGGTGTAATAAATCTTTTTACCTGATTTTTCGCAATAACCTCGTAGCAGGCTGCCGCAGTTTCCGAAATCTAATTATTGGCAACGTTTCAACGCTGCAGGCTGTCGTAAAAATATCTGGCGCATCATTAAGTATTTAGAATCGTTCGTATAAGTCACACCAACATTTATTATTTTTAGATTAAATCATATTAATGCATATCCTAAAACCGAATTTCCATCGGATGTGTTTTCAGGTCAGAAGATAGTTCATCTTTAAAAATTGCGCGTTCTGCTTGGCTAGGCTTGAAATTCTCGTTTGTTTTAATATAGACCGTAGCAGTAGGACTAACTGTACCTACTTGCTGTAGTTCTGCAGTAAAACAGTAACAATTGTGTCTACTATCGTGACTTGGAACCGGTTTTTAATTTTACCGTCATTGATAGTTACGACAGTTTTCAATCTATTATTTGATGACTTTTTTTTGCCATAATTGCCACGCTTGGCAGGTGGGTTGGCAATCACATTAAGTGGTGTGCTATTAACGAGAGATGCTGCTGCCTATCATAATAAGATAAAATAAGAGATAAAAATAAAAGATAAAAATTTTATCTTTTTGAATTCTATTCAAGTATTGCTCTTAGCATGCAAAATTTTATATGGTGGTGGTAACAGTACAAGAGTGGAATGGAAGAATCCTGATGTGGATTGAACTGGCTATTTCGCAACCTACTCGAGGCTCAATTGGACCAGTCATTTAATGTCAAATGAAGCATAATTTAAAAGAAATATGAATATGCTTTAATGTGTCATTTTGGACTGTAGAAATCACAGGATTTCCTCTCGTCAGCAATCATTATTTTCCGATTTAAATACAATTAATATATTTTTATGTGTTGTGCAAATCATACAGTTAAAAATGAACCGTAATATTACGATGTATGGTTGACTTACCTGTACGTTTAACCGATCGTTATGTTAGACTAATTATTGTAAACTAAAAAAGATATCGATAAAATTTTATCGAAATAAATTTTATCTTTTTGAATTCTATTCAAGTATTGCTCTTAGCAAGCAAAAATGTTATATGTTGGTGGTGAATCTGTACAAGAGTGGACTGGCAATTTCGCAAATTCGCGCTCTTACAAAGGGCTTGCCGGGCGATGTTTAAATAAAACAGAAACGCGTTCAAAGAAGTATTTCAAAGATGGTGTAATAGAGCGGTTCTTGTAAGACTTCTTTACAAAACTTTCTTGTTCGGGAAGCCCAAAAATCTTCACATTTTGATGTCGTAATTATTTTACGCAGCCGTTTGTTGACTGAAATTTTATACATGTCCCAAGTTAGAAGTTGCGTATTTATAATATGAGACGGAGTTTATGGTACTACGAGTAATCTAATATATAAAATTCTCGTGTCATGGTGTTAAACATTGAACTCCTCCGAAACGGCTTGACCGATTCTCATGAAATTTTGAGTGCATATTGGGTTGGTCTGAGAATCGGACAACATCTATTTTTCATCCCCCTAAATGTAAGGGTGGTCGAAATTTTTTTGACATTTTTTTTTAATTTGTTTGATTATGAGTCAGCATTAAAATATACATACAACTTAATCACCCATCTACGATCAACAGTTACTTTTGTATCGCGATTTTAATATCGGCAATACAACGTTTGCTGGGTCAGCTAGTTTTAATATAGAGATTCCAAAAAATTTAAACGCCAGATTGTCTCTTGTTTATTTCCCAATGATACGTCTGATCAGCTATTACTTTCTTGTATTTTTATACCAGAGGAATCATAATTTGTTACGAACCCGCTGACTACAGCAATATTATTTCTTACCATATTTTTCACCAATATTATTCTTTATCATGTAATTGTCGAAGCACTTGTGGCTGTATCAAATCAAATCACTTCATTCATGTAGGTCACTGAAATACGACATCACATTAGATGGCGGCAATCTATAGGTAATAATGGTATATATTTTGTTCAAATAAATATGGTAAACTTAAAAAAACACGATAGATGAATGAATATGAATTCGAAAACCATTGGTATGTGGTGGCCGAGGAATGAAGATCAAACCGTCGATATTTGCCAACCTATTTCTGTTATTACATAGTTTTCATGAAAAGAACTACACAACGGTGTACTTATATAATAGAAAAAGATATAAAATTGTAAATTATATTACAACTAGCGGACCCGACAGACGTTGTTTTGTACACACGTCTTAAATTTTAAATTTCGGTCCAGCCGTTAGGTGGTTTTCACTACCATTCACATGGGCAGGAGAATTATATATGGACTGAATTGAGAATCTAAAAAATCATCAAAATCGGTCCAGCCATTTGTGAATCTAAACCATCCTCGTATCCACCTGAAGACACACAGAAAATTTCATTAAAATCGGCCCAGGCCTTAAGGAGGAGTTCACTGTCAACACATGTACAGAAGCTATATATATATATAAAGATAAGATATTTTACTTTGGATGTTTGGTACAAATCAACATTTTTATTGAACCCGATATTTGCTGTCTATCCAGATCAACTCGCATTTAAATCTTTGTAAAGTATATCTTGATGATATACGAGGGCGGCACTGAAAATTTCGGGAATCAAGGAAGTGACACAACATTACTATTTAAAAATGTATTTATTGCTTTTCGAAGTATTCTCCGCGCAATTTGACACATTTTTCCATACGATGGAACCAATCATTGAAGCAACCATTCCATTCGGAAGTTGGGGTCTCCAAAATGGCCGTTTTGTAGGCGTCCACAGCTCCTTCAGGTGATGAAAATCTCTGACTAAATATAAATATGAAATTGTGGTTTTGGATGGGGCTTCATCACCAAATGCAGAAATCCTCCGGTCAACACACTGTTTTTGTGTTAAACCACTTCGAAAGTCATAATAAATCATCGCTCTAGAATTTTCTCGAGTCAATTCCATTTTCTCAACGACTAAACAAGTTTGAGAAGACCTTGTGATAAGACCGAGATTTTTTTTAAATAAATAAATGGTATTCGATTTTTAAAACCAAGGAGTTTTCAATTAAAAAGATTTTAATATTACAGGAACAGTGGAAATATTCCATTCCCGATACTTTTAGTGCAGCCGTCGTATTTGAAAAAAAACCAGATGGTATAATTGGTTTAAAATTGGCTAACATACCTACGTATACAAAAAAAGATAAATTGATAATTGCTTCCTATTTTGAAATTGCGTGATAAGAAATATATAATAGTAAAATGATGATTAATAGCTAGGATCGATCCTCATAACCTTCAGACCGGCCCGACCATGACACTGCCGTTGTTCTGGAGACACGAGGCTAACGGGGCGAGGCAGCGCGGGGCGTGACGTCACGTGCCTGCTACCTTCAGGATATTTAATAATTGTATTGCGCACTTACAGTTACTCTCCCATAAGCCACAGTCTCCCATAAGTACCCTTTTATTATAGCAATAGGTAGATAATGCGACTTCATAAATTATATCACAGTCCTGACGATGTCATGTTCCGCTCTTGTCACCCCCTCTTATTTGAGCTTTCTTATTCAAAGCACTCTTAAAGGGCTGGGTTAGCAGTTCCAAGAATTAAGTTTGTATAAAAAATGTATGTATGTAAGTATTCACTAATACGCACAAGAATTGTGAACTTTTTTCATATGAAAAGGTGGTCTCACTTTTGTTGTTAACAAGATGTTACAACTTCATCCATAGGTTATATAAAATGTATCGCATGGTATTAATAGATATACAAAACTTGGTTTAATATCGCTTAGCAGATATGTGGCAACCCTCGCAGGTTCTGGATATTTTTTTAAAATCCTGAAGCTATAAATATAATATTGATATACTTTTTACACAAATTATCTTGCCCCAAGTTAAGCATATATAGCCTGTGTTACAAGACAATGATATATTTAATACAATATACTTACTTAAACATTCATATAAACATACATAAATACATTTAAACATCCATGACTCGGAAACAAACATCTATATTCATCATATAAATGCTTGCACCTACCGGGATTCGAACCCGGGACCTCTAGCTTAGTAGGTAGGATCGCTAGCCACTCGGCTATACAGGTCGTCGAAATATAATGACGTGCTGTTTGCCTAACGGGATGAAAGTGATAGAAAATGAGTGCGTATTTTATTTACAATGACAACTTCATTAGTAGAGCAAGAACGCGATAATATCATCGTGGATCAAAACTAAAATTACGTCAGAAGCTACAAGCTCTAGATTTCGCTAGAACGTGAAGCCCCCCTCCTGTTCCCCTTTCAACACCTCGCGCCCGTCCTGTTGCGTCAGTACGGTTTGCTGTTTCATTACCGTTAGGTTCATGTCGTGATATTTCCGTGCTATCACTGCTTTGCTCCGAAGTTTTCATTGTTACATTTTGACTTTAGTTGCAAATAGTTCTGTAGTTTCTGTTATTCTGTGTCGCTATAATAGTACTGCCAGAAAAATAAACACTTTTTTTACTCAACCCACATTCTTTCATTATTTTTTCATAATAATAATAATAGGCATCACAACACCTGTACATCAATTTATAATATTGAATAAATATATTTGTTAATAATAATATCCCAGTGAAGCTTGTTTTGCACACACCGTAACAAAGCAACGATGTGACGTCATTCACTGGTCTGGTCCAGAGATAATAGTATGTAATGAGTAGTAATTAAAAATATGATAAGTTAATTATAATAAACCATTGCTTATTTTTGTCACGCGCCAACTTATTGTAGTGATAACTTGAGACTCGTTTTGGGATACGTGTCTGGTCGTGGCGTCAACCCTAGTTGTCGCGTCTGATCGTGGTGACAACCCTAGCTGTCGCTGACTCGGTGTGTGGACGACACGCCCTGTTTGTTCATGAATCCGCGTCATACAATATTTCAGAATTATTCAGAATATTTTTAGATTACGTTTGCTTCAATAAGTTGAACTGTAATTGATGATATAATGAGCCCTGTGGATTTATATATATATGTATGTAGAAAATAAAAAAATCTTTATATGTATGTATGTAGAAATATGCTAGGCATAAAGTCGTTTTGTAACGCGGTTGAAAATTTTTGAAGTACCTAAAACTTATTCAGGCGCGGTTTGAGGGTACCTCAGATTTATTTTCTGATTATATTCCGTCACAATAAGTCAGTCAAACAATTTTACCATTAAAATTTAACGGTCTTAAAAATGGTTCCAAATTGCTCAGTAATATTTTTTGTATATTTGTTTATTTGTTACTACTTTTGTAATAAATAAATTATTTATAAAGATTTCTGAAATTTTCCGACGTTGGCGACATTCTTTAATATTGAATAACAACGTTATATTGACATGTGCTAAACTATCCTTCAATTTTTTATTCTCAATTATTTTTGGTAAATGAGTGAATATTTACTAAGGTAGAAGTAATGGATTTACGAACCGATAAGACTTAGGGACTTTGACGCACCGAACATTCTTTCACTTCAAATGACAGCAACGCATCTTTTGACCCCTGCTATTGCAGTGGTCTATGGGCGCTTTTCACTTTCGATCAGGCGTACTTGTCCATTTGCCCCCTCTAATATTACCAGCCGAGACGAAGCAGCCAGTCCATAGAACGCCTTGTCGTCCACGGTAAAGTGGAAGACATGAGACCGCCCCGAAGGTCACCCAAGGGATGTACTGATCAGATCAAGTCTGCTGTGAGCGGCCCCGTGCATGAGTACATTCGAATGACCTCTAACAGAGAGAGATGGCGAGAAATTGAGACGCAATACATCTGCCCCTTTACGACCACTCTGTCAAGAGCACATCACCCAAAAGGGACAATGTAAACTAGGGCGCAGTTGATGACCACAACACATCCAGGTTGTGAGGCTGGTCATTATGTTTGTGGCGTTAATTACCAAAGATAGCACAGTGAAGATGTATTATAGTTATAGTATTGTTGCAACCGCAAACAAGATAACGGTCACCACTAGTGTTATCAGTATCGCATTGTTATCAGCCATTGGCAACGCTCAGGCATGACCTGACAGCCTGCGGTCTGTGTGGACTATGTGTCTTCCTTGAAGAATTGTCTAACCTGATTCCTGCAGCCGAACCCCACTGCCACAAACTTAAATGCCACGCTCACCATTGGAATATTTGGCATTTAATCAAAATTCGAGGATTTTTTTTTTTGTACAAGTAAGTAAGGAATGTATTCCTTGCGTGGTATAAGGAATAGTACTAAAAATGTGGTATCTTGAAATAATCGCCCGGATAGAGGAAGACTGGCAACGCTCCTTGTGCCCATTCTATATCAAAATCAGTTGGTTTCCGGGTTTGATGGATGATTATGATTTTAAACGGCTGGCCGTATGTGTATTCTATCGCACTACTTGTATGTCTATCATATACGAATGTGGCACCGTTCATAAACTCCCTAAGAGCCGTGAAGTGTGTTTTTCACTTCCGTTTTAATATAAAGAAATTAAAGTACAGGCCTCGGTATTATTACAAAGACTATAATATACTTACGTAAAAATGTTTAAATAGGCGGTACACGTTCTACGAGAGAAATTTTCCGATAGAAGCGTAATTGCTTTTAAAATGGCAAGATCAGGTTGGTTTATATTTGCGAAACTGTGAGACGCCAGCATGCTTCTTCAAGGAACGCGGAGACATTGCGTCTCGTAAATAACGTTACATTTTGGCCGCGCTCCACGTAAACCGCGTCATGGCGTGACGAGTCACTGCTTCTTGTGGAGAGTGAACGAGCGGGGAATTTGCCGTGCGGAAAACGAGCGTCTTAGCGAGCTCTTACATTTGAACTGCAATCCCCATAATACAGATATTATAGCTCAAAAACGAACGTTATATTAAATTTCAGCGTATATTAATTATTGTCAGTTAACCTCACTTCTCAGCATTCTATTTTAATTTTAATAAATTTAATTTCGATATTCAGGCAGGCAGAAGTATGGCTTTAATTACAAAAATACATTATATCTCTCTTTGTCACAATATTTGCTTAGAAGGATAGATTATCGAGCATTCGCGCAGCTTAATTGTTATTGTTCCATTTTTATTATTTACAATTGGACGTAATTCCAGAAAAACCTACCAAACCACAATCATGTCGAAATTGAGTTAAGAACACAAAACTGGTCACGTGATTCATATTAAAGGACTGAACAAAAATGGCAGCCCTAGTGTCACTCTTTAAATGACATCATGACTTTGTAGCCCAACCCACATGTATGGAATACACTAATATTAAACTTTAAACACGAATTCTTTAAAATAAGTGATGTTTCTGGCTTGGAACGCTTTTCAGGAACTACGTCCAATTTCAAAATACATTTTTCTGTTTCATACCATCAGGCATAAAAATATAGGAGTGTGTCCATTAGGGAACGCTGATTCAATTGTGTCATTATTTTCTACAATTATTATGCTTGGGTTTGCATTAGATCAACAGTGGGTATTCTAAAAGTCGTTGTGCACATGTGACTAAAATTAATGTGGTAGCATTGCTTAATTTCCTGCTTACCAATAATCGGCTAATTCGGAACTGACTACGACTCACCTCACATTGGCACTCGTGTTATAAAGAGTTGGTTTCGGTTAACGTCTAGAAGACTATCTACCGTCCCTTATTTCTACAAAAAAGATAATGTAATAATAAAAAATAAAATAATTTCTATCTGTTCGTTCACTATTGCTGTGTCCATCGTTGCTGTTATACTTATTTATTTCGTATATTTCCATTTCTACATATTGTATATATTATAGCATATTTATATGCTAAAACGTAATATATTCATACAATTTAATACTTATCAAGTGTTATTTACTATATTTGATAAGTTTCATTAACGTCTACACTCGTTCGAAAGTATAATTAAATGCAATGCTTATATTAATCAATAATTCTGCTATGCATAAGTAGTTAATTGTTAAAATAATGAACGATTTTTCGAGACTTTTTGCTTTTTTATGTTGGGAAAACATAGAGTAGGGCGCGCTCTGACTAGGTGGAGCGACGATATGCGCAGAGTAGCTGGCAGCAGCTGTATGAGAACAGTCTGAGATCGGGTTCAGTGGCTTTCATTGGGAGAGAAGGATGTTGAAGATAGGTAGTATCAACGGTATATAATTTTATTCTTTAGCAACCACAATAGGTCCAGACCGCATGTATCTCTATATCTTTGGAAAGGTAAAAATCACCTTTACGATGTGACTCCCGACGCAGGTGCTATGGAAAGATGACGTCGAACAAAATTCTAATCTTAAAATATAAAACGTTCTCAGTTATTTTGAAACTTATTCTAGGTGAATTGACATAAACTGATCTCTTATCTAAGAAACTTCAATTGTCACATTTACTTTTTTTTCATGAAAATAAGGGACTTGACGATCAGGACGTTCAGCTTACGGTAATTGATACGCCTTGCCCAGTGCCGCTCAGGATTCTTGAAAAACCCAAAAATTCTGAGAGGCACTACAATTGCGCACGTCACCTTGAGACATAAGATAATAAGTCTCATTTACCCATTAATTTCACTAGCTACGGCGCCCTTCAGACCGAAACACAGTCATGTTTACCTCCCCCTGGTGCGAACTGGTGAAACTATGCGAGTAGTTTCACCAGTGGGAGGCTTGTCAAAGGTAGTGTCTTGTCAAAATCTCATTTGACTTCGCCCCAACGGCTCGCGTTTGGGTATCTAGGTGGTCGGAATCAACAACTATTCAGGTTCAAACATTTCTCATAGAGTTAGTTTTAACTACCATTCTATATGCTTTACCAGGCATGCATACACGGGCAAGAGACACGGGACCTGGGTCATCACTAGTAATACATAATATTATTTTGTTACCTCATTGACACTTTGTAAAATTTGATTATAGACGATATTCAAATAAGTATTGTAAATCTTTAAAAATACAATAATTTATTGTAATTTTAAGTGCCGAAACATTACGTAAATAAATTGTTATATCGAAGACTTCATTGCTCTGAAATAATTAAGTTGGTATTTTTTGTCCAAGTTGGAGCTTGTACTTCCGTTAGAACTGATTCTAGCGGTGATTTTTGGTGATTGATGTTTTTGCTAACCTCCGCCTCATTTCTCTGTCTGGATCTTGGCATTTCACACATATTGGTATCATAAATCATGAGTAATGTAACAATTGACTCAAGTGACTGAAGGTTACTCAGAGGGCTATGCTTGTTACCCTACGAGATCGAATCAGTCATGAGGAGATCCGTAGGAGAGCTAAAGTCACCGATTTTTGACATATTGATAGCATGGAAGATTGTGAAACTGGAAGTGGAGTGCCAGTGGGCAGGGCACATAGCTCGAAGGACAGAAAAGTCCTCGAATAGCGACGACGTACCGTAAGACGCAGTGTCGGTAGGCCCCCCACAAGATGGACCGATGGTCTGGCCAAGATGACCGGAATTTCTTATGTCTGTTATGGTAAAGAATGAGGAAAGGAACTAAATGTTCTTGAAATTTTTAATGATGCACATCATTTGGGTGTACGTATTTCGTATGATCAAAATTCTTTGACTGCGACGACTAAAATATCAATTAGTATAGTGATGATAAAACATTTCGTAGTATTAATTAATAGTTAATAATTATTTTAAAACTTGAATTAAGATATGGAATACAAGAGCCATATCATTATTATAAAACAGATACGTTACTGTATCATTGTTGATCCCGTTATTTACTAAATTGGTGGGTTTATCTTATATCTTTAAACGAGCAATTCTTGTATATATATATATATATATATAAATATATATATATATATATATATATTTTTTTTTTTTTTTTTTTTTTTTTTTTTTTTTTTTTTTTTTTTTTTTATAAATTTATTTAATCATAAATATATGCACAGTTGGTACTTAAATTTTACATCTCGCCAAACTGTTGCAACAGTTTGTTGGCGAGTTTACGCTCTTAGACAATATTATACTATTGTGCATCTATAATAAATTATACCTAATTTGTTCGTTATATTATACACTATTACTAATACACATATAACATTACACACATATCATTACTTAGTTATCAATTCATAATATTCCTAAAAACATTTTAAAATCTTACCTGTATACATATAACTAAACTATACTACTTTAAATATTAAGGCTTATATATATATATATATATAATCTGAATCTCGGAAACGGCTCCAACGATTTTCATAAAATTAAGTATGCAGGGGATTTCGGGGGTGATAAATTGATCTAGCTAGGTTTCAATGTAAAAAAAAATGGTTTTATCCATGTTTGAATGAGAAACAGCTACAATAACATTAGAATACAAAGGTAAATTTCGCCACTATATACAAGACTATTATAGCTCAGATGGGACATTGGGTGATCCGGAAAGCAGAAGACCCCGGTTCGAATCCAGATGTCCTATTAGTTTTTTTTTGGTCAAGTTTTGTACATTCTTAAAAATCCGAGCAAGGCTCGGTCGTCCGGATATTAAATAATTAAACGAAAATCAACTATATTAAATTAATTTAGCCTTCACTGTTGAGGCTCTTCAATTGTTTTGTCTTAAATTGTTCGCGGGTGAGGCGGGGATATTGTAATGTTACGTTAACAGTTTTGAATACTATTTTATATAATATTACTTCCTTTTTTAAATCTTATTATTAACGTCTCGCGTTTGGGCACAGGTGAAACAGCTGTTGTTCAGTAAGTACACCTGCAACCAGGCACGTCCGCTCCCGATGAATGACTGATTGAAAGTTGGAACTGGCGTTCCGTTGTACTGTGCATTATTTGTCACTTTATGTCACTGTCGATGTCATGACAGTGACAATGATTGTTGACACATATTTTATTCAGACTAGATGTCAAGACACTACACTTATTAAACATCGTTTTCATTCTTTCGTCTCTTTCATTCTACATTCGCTTTATGAAAAACGTGATCAGTCGTCTTGCTGATGCATTGAAGCCATATTTTAAAATAGAGGATATTTACATAAATAAAACTGAAAACAAAATTTTATGAACTGAGCCAACCGTTCGAGTGACGTATTGTTGATAAAATCTTGTATGCTTTGTTCAACTCTCAGGTCGTGGCTTAATCTGTGCACAGAGCATACAAGATTTTATCAACGACTAGCTGACCCAACAGACGTTGTTCTGTATATCTATCTATATATATTAAAATGAATTGCTGTTCGTTAGTCTCGCTAAAACCGAGAACGGTTGGACCGATATGGCTAAATTTGGTGTTGAATTATTTGTGGAAGTCCAGAGAAGGTTTAAAAGGATTCATATAAAAACGTTATTTTATTTATTATATACAAAACAACGTCTGTCGGGTCAGCTAGTAATAAATAAAATAATGTTTTTATATGAATTTGTCAATAATATATGATAACATCAAAAATTACTTCGTTAAATTGGCACCCTGCTGTCGTAATGAAATTGTTTCACAGCAGAACTGTCAAACCGTGCGTCAATAAATTCTCTCATAATATAAATTATTTATGGACACATCAAAGGAAAAACAAATTGTTGTTTTTATTTAATTGAGCAGCATTTTCCTATTTATTCACCTTTTAAACCTCTGGACTTCCACAAATAATTCAAGACATAAATTTGCCAAATCGGTCCAGCCGTTCTCGAGTTTAAGCGTGACTAACGAACAGCAATTCATTTATATATATAGATACGTCACGATACGATATAAGCGCTCGCAAGGACCGCGAAAGGTCGCGGGTTCGAGTCCCGCATCGTTAATTAATCCTAGAAGTAAGGGGTTTCACTTTAAAAACAAAACAAATTGTGTAGAGGATATTTATAAAGGATAATAGTATAAATTACAGGGAGAACTGAGAGGGTTTAAGACTAAGAACTCGCCAACCGGAATCTAAGTTTAACGTTCAATATACATGTACGTACATATAGACCAAGTATAGTAGCTAGACATCGGTTTGGCGTGGCTAACATGAGACAGATAATATCTTACATATATAGGTACATAATATAACACAAGTGTTCTTTCATTATCACTTTTACATCGTAAAACACAACATCACACCACATTTCCTTCGATTCTACTTAAAATTGTCACTGATGTTGAATAAATAGTGGATATTTCACACGTTTCACAACAATAATAGCTTTTTTTTATAGACGCAAATAAAAGTTAACTAAATATCTGTGCAGCGCTGTCAAGTTTGTTTAGCACACCGGGTGTGCTGACCTTGAAAAAACCGCCACGCATGGCTAAATAAAAAATCTAATCACTCTATCTCATTTCTTTAGATATGATTCGCATAAGTTTTTCTTTTTCTCGTGGGAGTGAGATGTAAGCTATCAATTACTCTAGTTACTATACTTGGTCTATGTACGTACACGATCATAATAGTTAAAACTGTTATAGCTTTAACATATTATTATTTTTGTCTGGCGTTGCGAGAGATAATTACTATAATATACATACAGTATCATACAAAGCAGGTAGCACAATATAAGCAAGGTTAAAGTTATTGAAAACCGTGACGCGAGCCACTCGAAACATTAATTAACTTAGAAACCTCGAAGCCACGTTGCGGAAAGATTATATATATTTCGTTCAAAAGGAAGCAGATATTTTTAAATTAAGCCTTAACCGACACGATTATAACATTTTAATTGTATGACACTCATATATTATATTCAGCGTGCAACGCGGTCCAGGCTTACAAAGGGTTTTTTGAAGTTATACTTCTTTAGGCGCGTTATGAAAAAATGATGCGAGTGAAATTTGAAGATGCGCGCGCGTCACTGTAACGGAATAGTAACAGTATGAAGTTGGTTCCTATAACTTTCTGACATTTTCTGTAGACCTATATAAGGTACATAATTCCACCATACATTATTTTGTTATATCTCAAATGTCTTAGACAGCGTTTTCGTTGAAAGCTCCCAGAAGGCTTATTTTTTACGACACCATTAACAAATATCGTTTAAATATACAAAATTTAACAAATTATCTACTAAGACCTTCCTAGCGAACCACGCTATGTATTGGTGGAAACAGCATGAAAATCGGTGCAGTAGTTTTTGAGTTTATCGCGAACAGACAGACAGGCGCGGCGGAAGACTTTGTTTTATAATATGTAGCAATAATATATAATATCTGATATTAGTTGACCGACCATAATCAACCATAATACTAAACTAACGGTAATTAATATTATATAATGTGTGTTATCAGGCAATTTATTTTTCAACATACTTGATCGTAAAGTGTAATATTACATTGTTCTTAAGGCCATGAACCGAACTATTGAACACACACGTGCTTGATTATATTACAGACAGGTATAGGTATAAGCAATAGAATTATTATCCCTACAAAGTTAAGTTAGTACCTAACTGCAAATTTTATGAGAGTAAATAGAGCATTTTCAATTTAACCCGGTAATAAGTTAAACTTATTACCCGGTTAAATTGAAGTTTTTTTGTAACAACACAGAGATTTTATGCCGCTGAAAATCCACTTACATTATTTGATTAAATAAAACCCCATTTTTTTATGATAATAATGGACGAGACGAGCAGGACGTTCAGCTGATGGTAATCGATACGCCATGCCCATTACAATGCAGTGCCGCTCAGGATTCTCAAAAAACCCAATAATTCTGAGCGGCACTACAATTACGCTCGTCACCTTGAGACATAAGATGTTAAGACTCATTTGCCCAGTAATTTCACTAGCTACGGCGCCCTTCCGACCGAAACACAGTAATGCTTACACATTACTGCTTCACGGCAGAAATAGGCGCCGTTGTGGTACCCATAATCTACCCTAAAGCGAACTACAATTAAGACGAATTAAATTTAACCCAAGAAGTGGGGGTTACCACTTTGAAACATAACAAATTGTAATATAGTATTTGAGTTCTTTTGTCACCAACCTAAAAAAAAAGTACAGGTACATACAGACGGAAATACTTATGTTTCCTCGTGTAGTAATGTTTTTATTTCAATATTAACCTACAAGCTTTTAAAATAATTATAACCTTTAGTAAGCGTGGTCGTGAGTTTAGTTATTATTATTAGTGTATTTTTTTAAATCAAAGTTTTACACTTGTTCGTTATCTATACATTTCTTCCAACTCACGGGAACGTCATTTATGTCTTTGCGGTGACGATTCGGAACCGTCTGTCTGTGTGTGTGTATCGAACATGAGATACAACAGACAACTGCTGCTATTGCTTGACCTGATCTGAGGAAGATGTAACGAAATACACCTTGAAGTGACCACAAAAAAATTATAAATCACTTTTTATGGCTTAGCTTCGTTTTAGCTTACTTAGGTAGCTGTAGAGCAGTGGCGTGCATATTACATAGGAAATTAGGCAGTGCCTACCACGTTATAAACCCGAATAAATGTAGCAATATTGTTAAAGTTAATTTAGTTTAATTTGGTTTTATAACCAAACTTCTATTGAACACCCACTCATAAAATTTTTCCTTACCAGATAAACTACGGTACGCAATAATTGCATATTCCATAGCTCAACTACGACTAGTTAGATCCACAGTGCCCACCTTCGTAGAAAACCAATGCACGCCCCTGCCGAAGAGTTAGACCTGAAGTCAGTTGTCAGCCATTTCGATGTTTGTTTGCTATTATCGTATAAATCCATCTTACGTCTGTTTACAGTGGCAAAGGCTTCCCTCTGTAGGTTAGTAATTATGGGCCACCATTTTTCAAAAAATAAATTATCCACTAACTTATTTTTAAAATGACCGTGCAATTGGCGGGTAGATAAAAAAATTAAAAGTCATGACTCGTATGTGTGTAGCAATAAATCTGTCAGAGAGTTGTTAGTTGATTGCTATTATAAAAGCGATATCGAAAAGTTTTGTGTTATTGAAACTAATAATAACATAGCTGATAATATTATCACTTAAATTTAATTGGTTTGAACATGGTGGATATTTAATCTGGTGATTACAGTTAGTATGTTAAATTATTGCTGTAAAATTATTATTTGTGCAGTTGTCTGTGAAACATGTTTACATGAGGCTAAAAAATTGTTAAAGAATTGTTATTTGTAAACTAAAGCCATGTACGCGTGGATAAGATCACCGCCTTAGTTTTCGACCGATAGGAAAACCGTAAGTAAATACGACTATAACGAAACTAATTCCGTGTACTAGTAATCACGGGGCATTATCTGCTAATAATAATCGAGGGAATCACTAAGAATGCCGCTTAGTCCGTGCAAATAACCTTGATGCTAATGATTCAGCGCCGATAGACCGAGACATTGTTGTTACGAAATTGATTACGCGTTCTGAAACGTATTGTTTTCACCGATCGACACCGGCGGCACACTTCCGCGCCCGTTAGATAGACACGTCACGCAATTGCCAAAATAGCTCGCCTATATATCCTGTTTTGTTGTTACAGCTTTTAATCTAAATTAACAGGTCATATTATATGCTAGAGAAAATGTCTCACTTGGATTGTTTGTCACACGAGCTGTGGCCAGATGTAGTCAACGCACGTAGTCTGTGCTAAGCGTTTGTAACAATAACACGCATTTAAGTGGTGCGTTTTTTTTGTAAAAACGCCGTTGTTTTGAGACACTGTTTAAATAATTCTAAAAGTCACTCGGCGTTGCGTAGAGACGTCGGTTCATTGTGTCTTCTAACGTATTTATCACGGGGAGTGTTCCGAAGGCTGTTTCACCTGATTCCGCTCGCCGAATTCCACCTTCGCACGACGCGCCACAAATTAGGGTATCATCATATAAAACGTTCCCCTTGCCTTCGCAGTTCTCGCCGACGTCGGTCCTTACCATAATATATTCTGGCTTCTTTCGAGGATAATACTCTGACCCAGTCCTCTTGAGTCCTCGTCGCACAATTTTGAGCGAAGCTGAGTCTAGCAACTATGTGCTCGCGTAATTTAGGCCCACGGGCTGGACAGCGACTACATATATTGGCAGCGAGAATCCCTCCTCCTGTGGTTTATAATTATAACGCTGAATGAACATCTCAGGTGATGCATTCTTCATGTTCTGCATGCACCCGAGAGCTTCGGTTCCGTTGGGGTTAGTTCGGATAGTATCGTTAAGCGCCATTCATACCATTTCAACCAAAATGTGTTAGTTACTATGTAGCTTAATTGGCCTAGCAAGACTGGAAAAACCTTGCCTTGTACTTCCCCGGGGCGTTAAAAGAATTAGAGAGCCCCAGGCTCAAAGGTGTCGTAAGAGGCGACTAGGAGCTTTTTAGAAGTGGTGGAAATAGCGCTCTAGTGCCGTTATGTTTCGCATAGGTTAGTGTCGAGGACCGGACACCACCCCTCACTCCACCAGAATATGATAGCGGTCCTTAAAGAGATTTTATCCCAGGAGGGTACCGTCTCTACCAGAGTCGGAGAATTCCTCCCCTCTGCGAGCAATCTCGCTCGGGCCGCCCGTCGTATTCTGGGGAGGGCATAGAACCGCGCATGTCCGAGGACAAACGACGCAGCAACACCACGGGTGCCGTGCACGCTCAATGTGTACTTTAGCAACATCAGGGCAATCCAGTCCAATTAAAACGCCGTCCACTACATTGAGACGACGCAGCCGGCCTCGTGTTTCCTTGCGTAGTCGCAGATATCTCGACCTAGCAATACATTATACTTAGGGTACAAAATTGAAAACAATTTTTTGCCTCATGCCGAGGTATGTGTGTACGTTAGGGAGGGTATCTGCTGTTCGCCTGTCTACTCTCTGGTTCCGTGTAGATTTTCAGGATCTATGCGTGTGTACAGGTCCCATAGTGATAACGCAGAAACAGATCATCCCATGGTCTGCGTTCAAACGGCCATTGGCGACGTGCTTGCACTAGAGTTGAGACGTACTAGGCAAAATGCAATACTAGGTATGACTGTGACTCAAAAGTAACAGCGACAAATACCTGTTACAAAATACTAGCTGTTATTTTACTGTAGTGAGGCGTATATTTTTCGTTGTTTGGTGTTACTTGTTAGCGCCATCTATACGTATTACATAGTACTTTCTCATGTGGTAACTTCGAATTTCAAAAGTTCTGTTTAGGTAAAGCTGTACAGGCCTATTAATTATTTTTATAGTTTTGATGTAATAAAAATAATCATTATACTTTCGTATTCATTATGTTTCAATACTACCTATGCTTAAACAGTGATCCTTACCTAGTACACAATTAAAATGTGCCCTTATCATACGAATAATTCAACAATAAAGTAGAAATAAACATCATAAAAATATATTATTCAGTAGGTACTATCAAATTACCAATATAGGTTTTTTTCTTTCGAAGAGGTGAGCCGTATTTTCCTGCTCGTAGGCACAACATAACTGTGAATAAATACGATTACGAAAAATGATATCAGAGACAGGGTCTTCCATTTGAAATTTACTTCAATATTTTAATTAGGTATCTACCTATCTTATCTTAACAATAGTATGCTAAATAAATGTATGAAAGTGATGTATCTATTATTTACAAATGTGTCTAAAAGAAAAGTATTCAGTAAACAATAAAAGTAAACAGGGTTTTTCTTATCCCACATATTTTAAAAGAATAGTTGAACCATAACTATTTTATTACCTATTGAATTAAAAATAATATAACAGACCTACATATCACACAATTATAGCTGTATCAAAATACTGTTAAAAAAATACCTACTAAATACTCCTAATTTTTGTTCAATAACAGGTATTACTCAAATATCAGTTGCTACTAAAATACTAGTGTTATCAAATACTTCTTCAGTAACAGGTGTTACTCAAATAACAGTCGTTACTAAAATACTAGGTGTTATAAAATACTAGTTGTTACAAAATACTAGTTGTTATAAAATACCATTTGTTACAAAATACTAGTTGTTACAAAATACTCCTAATACTTGTCACTGTTATTTTTGATATCTTGTCACAGTGGCAACCGGTGATATTTTAATACCTGTTACAAATACCTGTGACGATAAATATGTCTCACCCCTAGCTTGCACTGATCTCCTCCACTGAAATCGTAGTCTTTGGTTTCAACGTTCACAATGCCAAATGGCTTGGGGTCATGCACCACTGACTGACACTGAGTTTTGCATTGGTGTATGGTCTGCCCAATTGTTGAAGTCGCCGAGCCCTCATACGAGTTTAAAAACAATAAATGTATTATTATTATTAAAAATAATTTATTCAAATATTAATTTATAATATTACTCACAGCTATTTGAAGTCCTCTTGATAGCTTATAAAAAAAAATCAAAAGCAGTAGGATAGTTCGTATATAAATACATGTAATTGGCGTGTATCGTTACCGCTGTTATATTATATTTAACTACCAAACGTAAAACCAAATGAAGAACACCTAAAAATGTGTTTTTTTTTTTCTGACCGCGTTAAATATATTTTGTATGATATAAATGATGCAGATTCGGCCCAGTCGAGGGTAAAATGAGATTTTTGTTCGAGTTATTCTGCCTTTCACTTCGGTTGCGCGGCAATAATAGAAGTTAACTTAAAAATGTAAATTTGTGTGAAGTTAAAAGTGAAATTGCAACATTTTTGTACATATTATGCGATGTTATGTTCTTTGTTGGCATATTTACAGTCCTCGATCCAATATTCTCTCGATTACTGTGTCAGGCGGATTGAGGATCATTGTTGAAGAATTTACATCTCAATTCAGCAATTTTTTCCAAAACAATTTTTTCTGAATGTCTTTTGTGACTTTAGACACACAACTTACCTCCTCTTTGTTTAGTAAGTTGTCAATCGATTAATAACGTGTTTAACACAAACGATCAGCAAGCCAGATCTTCGACAGTTAACCAGTATGGTTGACTTCTAATACCATATTCATACATAAAGTGTCGTTATATGAGAATTAATTGTATATTCTACTAAAGCGCTTATTGTGAAGACAACGTTTTAATTGTACGACCTAAAACTTGGGTCTTACTTAAATTTGTAATGAAATATCGGAATTAGACTAAATTAAATTGGATAAAACTAATCTTCCAAAAATGCATCTGTTATTATAATACAATGTATGACTCTAACACCCAATTGCTTTATTCTTAAGAGAAGAAATAACTCAATTTAAAACAGCAGCCTTCTCTTAATAAGATCTACTTTATAAGACGTGTAAAATATATTTAAATAATTGTAATAATACTTTATACCATTCTTGGACAACTGTTTCAGTGATTACATCGGCTAGTTAACGTGACGCTTTTAGAACCTATTTATCATTGGTAATTATTGACTTGTTTAAAATATTATATTATGTATATGCAAACAGCAATGTTATAATTATTGGTTGGGGAAAAAATGTTTGTCATTTAATGTTAAAACTCGAGACTTTTTTCACATTTAATTACAGTATAGATGTGCCATTCAGCCATCTTGTAGTTAGTGACATAATCTTGTTGCTGCAGAAATTTTCTGACATAAAACCGTAATAATGTAGTTTTTGCAGAAGTAATATAATATGTGATGTTTATCTAATAAAATTGTAATTTTTATTTTAGAATATTAAAAGTTAACTTACAGCGATAGAAGTTTGTATGGAAATTGGAATTCACGCGTCTCAATATAAGGCAATAAGAATGACTTATATTATTGACAGCTAATTACTAACAGTAGAAGGTAATAATTAATCTCTATCTTTAGATAGTATATTGGGAACGGTCGTTAGTGATTAACTAGACGCAATTAACCGCATTATTATGTATGATGTGCATTTATTTAGTTACAGTCATACGGTTACATAAAATATCAATGAATTACTTAAAAACCAATAATATAATGAGTATCGATTTGATTTCGATTATAATAAGTCTCATGCGAATCGATTTCGAGTGATTCTGATTAGTATTAGTGAAAACTTGACCGTAGATAAGTCTCGACTTCCTAGTCAAGAACACCGCAATAAACTAGGTAGGTACCATTCTGTCACCTACCCAGTTCCATGAAGACATTTTAACTATGATACTAGATGAGTAATATATTCTATTTTCATATATGTATTTGTTTTATCCAAGGTATATTGGTCCAAGTACTTATTAGCTATATAGATATTGCAATACACTACGTAGGTGATTCTTGAATGCTTACTTTCTCAACAATCACTTTTATTTACACTAGATACCAGATTGACAAAATCCTATATCTAATATATAAAATTCTCATTATGTGGGTCTGAGAATCGAACAACATCTATTTTTCATTCCCCTAAATGTTACGGTTTACCCCTAAATTTTATTTTATTATGATGCAGCATAAAAAAAATAGATACAACTTTAAATTTTCGCCCTTCGGCAACTATTTTTGTATCGCGATTTTTATATTATTCTGTTCCATCCACAAATCCGCTATAGGGTTGCAAGATGGCAATCGAATACAATAATTGTAGTACGATAAATTTGGTAGGTCTGAGAATCGGTTGCATCTACTTTTTATACCCCAAAAAATTTTTCATTACTTTATATGGCAATACAATGTTTGCTGGGTCAGCTAGTTATCTATTAAAATTGATCACATTTAACTCGGTGCTTTTGGTCCCAAGGTACAAACCTTGGAAGAGGCTCGGTCTCCTTTGAAGGTGCAAGTCCTATGATGCAGGTTGCATTAACAACTTACGACCAAGCTCTCTTAATTTTTGCTGAGTGGCTAAAGTGTGTGGTCTAGCTTTATCGTGATGAAGTTTTCGATCTTTTTGAATTAGGCGAATATACATATACATTGTCGCAAGACGACTAGTCATAACATTCTATTAAAAATGCCTCATTTTGTTATGCAAAGGAATATCCTCATACGTGCGCACATAAGTACGAAAGCACATGGCTCTAATGTTCAGCGGTTATAAGTTATATTATTTTTCGAATTCCACCGTTCCTTCCTTTTAAAATTCGCCCAGCAAAGCGGGCAAGAACGGCTAGTAATATATATATGGAAGGAACGGTGGAATATATATATATATATTTACAACGGTGTATATATATATATATATATAATATCCGGACGACCGAGCCTTGCTCGGATTTTTAAGAATGTACAAAACTTAAACAAAAAAAAAAACTAATAGGACATCTGGATTCGAACCGGGGTCTTCTGCTTTCCGGATCACCCAATGTCCCATCTGAGCTATAATAGTCTTGTATATAGTGGCGAAATTTACCTTTGTATTCTAATGTTATTGTAGCTGTTTCTCATTCAAACATGGATAAAACCATTTTTTTTAAATTGAAACCTAGCTAGATCGATTTATCACTCCCGAAATCCCCTGCATACTTAATTTTATGAAAATCGTTGGAGCCGTTTCCGAGATTCAGATTATATATATATATATATGCAAGAATTGCTCGTTTAAAGATATAAGATATATATGCTGACTCGACAGACGTTGTTCTGTACATAATAAATAAAATACTGTTTTTTTTATGTATTTGTCAATATTTTTTCATAATATCAAGAATTATTTCGAAACGTATGCTCCTTGTTGTTATAGTGAAATTGTTTCACAGCAGAACTGTCACACCGTGCGTCAATAAATTCTCTCACAGAAAATATTTCCATACAAAACAAATATTGGAAATAAAAATTATTATGGGTCCCAAATCGAAATAAAAACTATTCTTTGTCTCAAGTTGGACTAAACTGCACTCCATGAAGTAATCCCCATTTAAATCCGTTCATTACTTTAGGAGTCTATCGCGGACAAACAACGTGTCACGTAATTTATATTTATTAAGATAATAATTATAATTTGAGTTTAAAAACGGAGTGACACCTGAAGCGTTAACGTTGATAAATGCTTTTTAAAGCGGAACACATAATTACACATTCACCGCTATTTTGGGTCGGAAATACGTGTAGTCTTAGAATTTGTAAGAATATTTAATACTTTTAATTCGTTTGAAATACTTATGTGTGATTTGTTGATTCCAGAACAAAGACGTGGAGACATTAGACGACGGCCAGTTGCGTGCGCTGCTAGATGAAGCTATCACTTACAAGTGTCCCAAGGATCGAGAGGGGAAGAGTAGTCTATTTAAGGTAATGCCCAATTGGTGAATTGTTGTATATCGTCGCGCTCGTGTCAAAGAAATCTGCAAGTATTCTCATACGCCAATCATTTTTGGAGAGGCGAATCGTTATTGAGGTCGGATTGACCTTCAAAAAAGCGGCGTTTTACCTTCCTATACGGCACCGATGGCATACCTCCGCAGCTGTGATTCTTCTGGTGTTGCAAGATATGGAGCTGGCGCTGGCAGTTAGGACTCTTCAGGTGAACAGTTCGATTGTCAACCTTTCCAAAACCTTTACAAAGAGTGATGGCTGCTTATCCTTACCCAATATCCTTCGATTAAATAAATACTGGATTCAGCTTTACACATGAACAATTAAATGGCTCGAGTGTATTTTGCCTTCCTTTAGACATCCGTCTCTGTCCCTGTTTCATAGAAAATCTTTTAGTATTTTTCTTATGACAATAAGGAACAAGACGAGCTGGACGTTCAGCTGATGGTAGTTGTAACGCCCTACCCATTACAATACGGTGCCGCTCAGGATTCTTGAAAACCCCAAAAAATCTGAGGGGCACTACAACTGCGCTCGTCACCTTGAGACATAAGATGTTAAGTCTCATTTGCCCAGTAATTTCAGTAGCTACGACGCTCTTCAGACCGAAATACAGTTATGCTCACACATTACTGCTTCAGGGTGGAAATAGGCGCGTTGTGGTACTCATAATTTAGCCGGCATTCTGTGTAAAGGAGCCTCCCACTGGTAAATCTCAATATAATCTTAAACAAACTTATGTGTGATACCTAAAAGCGTATTTTTGACATAGACGTGCTAGTCATGCCTAAAAACGCATACCGGTACACAAGCCCTGGTACCAGTACAACTACCAGCAGCCGAGGATGTCATGGATGGATTAATGTTGTACCCCATAATCGCTCCGGATAGCAGCGGCGTTGACTCACTGTGCTATATACCTACTTAGTTTTATAGGTCATGACGTATCTAAGTCATTCGAAATACTTGAGCATTTTCCATACTCAACCGACCCTAGCACCGAATGATTTCTATCTATTAACACGATTACAGCAATATTTTAAAGGACGGATGAATCATGATCAATCAAGATGTCGTTGCAGTACAGGAATTTCACCAGTGGGAGGCTCTCTTGCACAGGATTCCGGCTAGATTAAGGGTACCACAACGGCGCCTAATTCTGCGGTAAAGTGTAAACATTACTGTGTTTCGGTCCGAAGGGCGCCGGAGCTAGTGAAATTACTGGGCAAATGAGACTTAACATTTTATGTCTCAAGGTGACGAGCACATTTGTAGTGCCGCTCAGAATTTTTGGGTCTTTCAAATCCTGAGCAGCACTGCATTGTTTTATGGGCATGTCGTATTAATTACCATCAGTTGAACGTCCTGCTCGTTTCTTCCCTCATTTTCATTAAAAAAATGAATGTTTACAAAAACGTACAAATATGCTAAAATAGGCGAAAAATAAAATTTGATTTCACAAAAGTTGCCGGCAACATATGCATTCTCACTTTTTATTTGACGCTACTCGTACCGATATCATCATGATCTCGTACAAGCAAATATCGTCGGGTCAGTTTGCCATATTCACTTCTGACTTCTCTATAAGTAAAATCTCATTGGATTTATCGACGGTGGTTATCGGTTGCAGGAATTGCTGGAGGAGGTGGAGCAAGACGAGGAGGCTTGCGAGGCGGCAGCGCGCGGCGGGAGGGGAGCGCGCAGGGCGGGGCGAGGGCGGCGTGAGCACCACTCCAGCTTGCAGGACCTGGTGGCGGCCATGGCGGCGGAACCCACACCGCGACGTGCCAGGCCGCACCACGCGCACGCGGCCACCGTGTCAGCCAGGACACACCACGGCGGCAGTCTACCCTCGGGAGTCGATACCTGTGAGTTATCTTTATTTTATTGGGGTTGACGACAGCTTAATACAAAATAATCACTTATAATTAAATACAAAAACATAGCCAATTATAGTCTACCACAGTTTACCTAATGGAAGGAACAGAAGTGTTTACAATAATAAAGAAAAAAATGAACAATGAATAACACACGATCAGAAATATTTAAAAAAAAGGTATTTAAAAGTGCCTGCGCTGGTTGCATATTGGATTATATGTATAAGTCTGAAAAATGAATATAAATAAGAGAAAAACATGATAGATACACAGATTTAAAGATTTAATAGTACAATACATACATTTAATAGTTTAATCTATTAATAAATAAATAAAGATTAAAGGTTATCCTATTCATATCCGTGCTTTGGAACAAAAACAACCATGAAAAGGTGATGATAGGAAAAAATAAGAGTGCGCGATCACGGCAGTTTGTACTCTCTTGCAACACCCAACGAATTGCATGAATATTGACGGCCAGAGATTTGTTTATTTATGAATCACCAGCAGAACAACAAGTGATACTTTAAGCGCTAGGGATACATTTATTGGCAGTAACATTATTCACGTCGTCTCTCTTTCTGGTGTCGGTCCCTCATGTCTGAGGATCGTGGTCAGCATTATGGTTGCATCTGGACCGGATGATCTGCCTCCACCTGATTCTGTCCAGCGCGTCTCTAACAACCGTGGAGAATTTGGATGACGAGTCATAAATTTGGTCAGTCCGTCTTGTTGGAGAATGACCGCGCGATCTTTTCCCTTCAGTATTTCCAACCACAATTATTTTTACCAAGCTTTCGTCGCCTCTTGAGCAGAGGCCAAAATGTGAAAGAATACGTGGCCTGCATAGAGTGGATAAGCGAGTTTCTCCAACACTACATCTCGAATGCTTCAATCCTCAAGCCTTTCAAGCTCAAGATTGTCCACGTTTCTACTCCATAAAGGAAGATAGGGAAAACCAGTACTCGTATCAGTCTAGACTTAGTTATGATGTTGGTTAGCTGAGAGTGCCTGAGAATGAACCTGGACACATCGTGCAAAGAAGTCATAACATAGTTTGGTTGTACGTGGAAAAGACTTGTTTAAAAACCACTCCGTGTAGTAACGCTACACGTACCAGATGATCAGAATAATATTTAAGTTTGTGTGGTGCGAGGATGGATTTTGTCGGCAAAATCATGTGACACTCTTTGGATATTAATGAACGTGGTAGTCACAATGACATGACAACTCTACATGAGCTTGGTTTGTTACCGGTCATTCGCAGAGTACCTGCAAATCAGGCAGCCTTGAAAGCGCTTAAATGATATGAGTTGATACTGGTGTCCACAATAGTAACGATCAAGAAGTTGAACGCAGGACACAGCTTACCTGGAACAAATACTGGGCTTTGAAGGACATATTCAAAAGCAGCATGCCGATCAAAATTAAAACCAAAGTTCTAAACACGTGCCTAATACCGTGCCTCACGTATGCTTGCCAAACATGGAAATTCAACAAAAAAACAAAGGACAAAATAATTGCATGTCAGCGGGGTATAGAACGCAGTATGCTAAATATTAGAAAAATGCAAAAAATAAGGCACACCAAAATTAGAAATATAACCAAGGCAAGAGATGGATTAGAACACGCTCGGTCACTAAAATGGAGGTGGGCCGGACATGTGGCGCGTCTACGTGACAAGAGATGGACAAAAACGGTGACCACATGGGCGGGTCCACAGGGAAAAAGAAAGAGAGGTAGACCTGTAGCTAGTTGGGAAGATGACATCAAAAAAACAGCTGGCACCAACTGGATTCAAGTAGCCCAATCTAGAGAGGACTGGCTATCTTTGGAGGAGGCCTTCACCTACAGAGGAGTTCTTACGGAATGAAGAATAATAATATAGGATTAAGGAAAAACTAACACAAGTAAATTTTAGGAACCAAAGTTAATTACTAACAAAACTAATAATCGTATATAGGTAAACTAACATAATCTAATATAACTTCATGTTTTATAAGCTGTAAGAAATAAAAGGCTTTATTATTATTATTATTATTATTGATACTGGTGTGCACTAGACTATACATAATATGTGTATACAGCACTAGAATGTGAACCATCTGTTTGCACAGAGACCATATCTGAATTATGACGAGAACAATAGTTACTAGCAACTACAGACTAAACAATCACCTATATCAATGTTGTCAAGTATACCTACTGCTGATAACTGTTTCAATAACATACATCATTTAATATGAAGTAGTTATTTAAGGGTCTTGCTATATGTATTGGTTATTATGGTAATAATATTTATTTATTTAAGGTACTAAATTAATCTATGACACGATAAAAACTTTTAATTAATGGTTCTACTTGTGAGTACGCAGATCTCTACTATTAATTGGTTATAATGATTAAAATGCTTACACGGACCGGCCCTGTAATGGTTATAGAAGAATGGTTATTGGTTACTGGGCCAGGCCTGATCAATGGTTAAACACGTACTGCATCTCTACTATGTATTGGTAATAATGTTTAAAATGGTTACTCGGACCTGCCCTGTAATGGTTATAGACGAATGGGTAATGGTAACTGGGACCTGCCCGATCAATGTTTACACGCGTACTGCCGTATTAAAGGCATTACATGGTTATAAATAATAAATTTTATCTACTAAGCAATATTTGTAATATAATGCTGGTTGATGGATTTACTTCGAACACCATATATCATGGTGTATGCCAGAGATGTGATGAAAAGAAACCACAATGCTCCTCTATCTGGACTGTATTGAGCTACATGATTACTTCACCTCGAGTCTTTCTAGCGTTGAAGGAACAAGATTATTAAAAAAAACTCAATGTCATAAAAATTTAAACCTCACCGGCCCCAGTAATAGACCAAAACATTTTTAGCCCAAAAATGAGTAGAAAACTAACATGGTAATCACACTTCTTGAAACAGACTAATGAGCTCTTATTATGAAATCGCTGCATGGAGCACCATAGGAACCATAAAATTCGAAAACCGCAAAGTACATTGGTGCGTGGCGGGCAAGGATCGAACTGAAGTTTCTAGAAGATTGTACCTACTTATAGCCCGGTATACAAACATTGACTTAAGGCCAAATTGTATTTGACTCTAAATTAAAAAGACATTATGGGCAACTTATTCCATGCTGAAATGTACAGTTCATGTTAAAAACGGCGTTAACTTGAAAAATTATGAGAATTTAATTTAAAATGATAGAATGGAGACCGTGGGGTGAGAAACACCCGAGAGGAAGACCGCAGATGCGTTGGTACGACGATATCAAAAGACTGGCGGGAACAAAGTGGTTGGAAACTGCTCAAGACCGGAAAAGATGGCTTAGAGGTTGACAACGGCTAAAGAAGAAGAAGAAGATGCTTCGGCGGGCAATGGCAATTACCTGACTCGTATTTAGTGAAGTCCTCGCCTACGGCTACGGTCTTCATACTCAACCTGCAATTGCCTACATCCCGGCCTTTGCAATAATGTACAATTATACTTTCAAATAAGAATGACAGGTGCCAAATTCAAACGCCATTATACTATTGTTTTTCTTTAATTGTAACACTATTTTATGGTCAGACAAGTCTTAAGCTTCGCGTCGGCATATTCGTTAATATAAACGATGTTGCCCTACTTTATCTTTTTATAACAATAATTCATAATGCATGCGGTTATTACTAGCGTTTGATATGGGCTATCAGTTATATGACTTCATGATGACATATTATATCATTTCGCGGTCGTGTTCTACAACATTATGCTGATAATTATTATTGTATCTAACTTAAGACATATTATGTTTAAGAAGTTAAAATTATTTAATATATAATATAGTATAATGTATTATAATTATGATGAGTTACAAATAATTTCAATGCCAAGTTAACTTTACCTCGTCTAATTTTCTAAGTTTCAAAAATAATCTTTTGGTGTCTGGTCACTTGCGTCTATATATTGTTTATGGCCTTTAAATATTTATTATTGGACCTCCATAAGTGGCTCTGGAATGAAATTTGATTCTAGAATAAGTTTCCTTATTCATTAATACCTGTATTGCTTTGCCAGATATTTTTGATTCGCCTTAAAGCCGTTTGTGCTGCCATATAAGATGTTTATGGCGAATTCACCTTTTTTTCCAGCGTTCCTCCTAAGCGAAGAGCCAACCCGTGGTGGATACCTGGCGACCGTTCGCTGTGTGAACCCGCCGCCGCTCGCCGAACGTCGCGTGTCCGCCAGCGACGCTAACGGACCGCCCGATATCGAACTAGTCACCAGGTAACACATTATTTGATTATCCTGTTATAGGATTTTAAAAGAATCTGCAGGATTCCATTGGGACACTCACTGATAAATTTTTATTGGACTTTGGCACTCACGTCGACGTGTTATTGCGGCACAAGGCATTCATCACGTAGTTAATTGTTTAAAGCGTTGAGAGGGAGCTATAGCATGCAATGATAATGATTATCCAGACGTTAATGACAATATTTATTTTCTTATTTATTTAGTAAAGCAATAATATTAAATTAAGAATCAAGTTGGTTCCAGTTCTCGTCGACGTTATCCCGGGACATGTTGCCATAGCCGTTCTAGGAAGCATACCATGTGCTGTCGTCTGTATAGCAATGAATACTGCTGAATTGCAGCAAATCATTGATATGCAGAAGAAACAGTGTAGAGGCACTCAGCCTTGCGGGACAGTGTTTATGAGTTTCAAATCGGAGCATGCACCGTTGATAATACAACCTTATACTCCGATCGGCCAAAGAACTAGTGACCCATTTGCACAACTTCTCGGGATGCCCATAGCGCTTTATGCCACACCCGATCGAAGGCCTTAGCGATTTCCAAACTCACCGCCAACGCCTCTCCCTTCGACTCAACCGCTTGCGCCGATTTATGAGTGAGGTATGCAAGAAGATAACCAGCTGAGCGATGGAAACCGTACTGACAGTTACTGATCAGCTGGTGCTCCTATAGGTATCCCAAGAGCAGGCGGTTGAGGATGGACTCCATTACTTTGGAGAAAATGGAGGTAATGGCTGGGGGGCGGTAGTTGGACGAATCCGCGCGTACACCTTTCTTAGGGATCGGGTGCACTAAAGCTGTCTTCCAATAATTTCCGGACTACGCCTGATGAGCACGAGAGTCGGAAAAGACAGATAAGGACCGGTGCCAATACATTCGCAGCACTATCGGGGTAATGCCGTCGGGTCCGATGAATGTCCTAGGTTTTACGTGCTAAAAGCGCTTTTAGCACGGCTTCATGTCGGATTTTACCTCCGGCATGTTGGTGGTGGTGCACCTTGGTCATCCAGAGTGGAGTTAAACGCGTAGAGGGAGCCAAGTAGATCTGCTTTCTCATTGCCCTCTGTTGCCCTCATCTTATCGTGTAGAGATTGTTACACCAATTTACATGAAACGATTTTAGATAAGCAATTGCTACCGGTTTAAACCGCCCGAACAGACTTTACAACATAAACTTAGCGACAAAAAAAAAACGATTCGATAAAAGTTTAAATCCTTTCAACACTCTTGTTATATGTCAACTGTAATTCGGGACGTCTGAATTTCCCAATTTTATTATATATTTAATTGACGAATTTTATTTTATTTAACGTTTCGTAAACAGATTTTCATAGGACCATCTGAATGTTATGTTCATTGGAAGTCGTTTGCTTGTTCAACTAAAATCGATCCGTGTTAACCTGTTGTTAGTCGTTCAGCGATGTCATTAGTGGTATAATATAATCTCAAAAAGTATGGTAAAATACCTTTATATATATATATAGCTTGCATTTACTTGAGCAGAATTTCAATTGCCCAAAATGGCCGTATTATACAATATCACATAAAAATGCTTGCTATTGCTAGTTTCTATTGTCTCGCTTCATAGTAATTTTAATATGAAATAACAGTTATTTTAGGATAACTCTTTTTGAATCCTACTATTAAATTAATTGTTTTTAGTATAAACAGCTTTAGCTTTAGCATGTTTGATAAACAATTTGATACCTTAGTTACGTAGAATAATAATTTAGAAATGGGTTTCAAAAGAAAACAACTGGAGTATTTACTGTATGAAACAAGAATGTGCTAGAATAATGAAGATATGTTGGAAGTAACAACTAAATTGCATTCACTTTAGCTTTTGTTTCTCTGTTGGTGGGTTATCGCTTATGGAACAATTTCACATACTCATCTCAAACTTACCTAATTTCAGACTTGTTATAGTTTGGAACTGAGTTATCGAATTAATGTCAAAAAACTAATAAATGGCTTGGATTGCCTGAATGATCCTCTCCAAATTTTATCCAAAAAACCCGGTCATATAAGTAAATTGGATTATTACTAACTTTTTTTAAATAAAGACATTTGAAATATTTTTTGTTTTATTACTTCTGTTACATTTACTAACCTCTACTAACTACAAACTTTCAGACATTTTCAATTTTACTTTACGTTTTAGATGCTAAACTCACTTATTTCACATACAGGTGCAATTTCAATACGACTAACAATTTTTTTGTACATATATTCACTTTCAAGATATATTGTGCAAACCAATATTAGCATTCTGAATGTTAACCCTGTTTGCCTATAGAAAGTGCTATCAGGCATGGAAATTATATTTTCAATTCATTAAAAAAACTATGTATTTTCGCACAGTTCATAAAACTTCGCACGGTCGAAAGATTGATCTGTGACCCGACGTTCGTAATAAAATTATCTTTTAATGCATGTACAGGAACAAACGAAGCATGCCGCATTTAGGGCGCTTCTGTCGCAGCCGTACACTTAGGGACAAATCTTAGAAAAATATAAATTGTGGCTCATTTAGTCGTAATTTATTTATTAAAATTGCCACCACTCAAAAATATCCGAAAGGCCATTACGATAGGGTATATGTATGAATTTTAAAAATACTTAAATTTGATTTTTTACATACTAAAAATTATTAAACACATCAAATTATAGATAAAAACATTCTTATTCAATAAAAAAAAAAAATCGGGTTTCTGTGACGTCCGTGTACTAATAAATGTATGCCCGGTTTTTTTCTTCGGTTATACTGCAAAAACTACTGAACCGATTAGAATAATTCTTGTACCATTAGATGCAGCGCGATGCAGAAGATTTTAGTATATAATATATTGATGATTACTTATTTAGAACCAATTTTTTTTACCTAGAAATGCCTATAAATTCGCAATACAACTAATTCAGCCCATGACATTTCATTAAATATAGTGATAATTCATACGGGCGCGTTTTTATTTTAAAAATGCAAAAACTAAAAACAGAATCTTAACATTGATCTCAACGAGAATCATATGTTAATGATCTTTAATAACAGAAAAAACAATGGATATGGTAATTCCAGTTAAATTATATTTTTTGCATTTATATATTATGTTTAGTTTTAGAAATTAATGTGAGAAAATATGAATTGAGAAAACTTAAGAACTTAATTAATTATCACATAATTACCTTGCAACTTTCACTCTTTAAAATTCAGATGAAATAAAATCTGGGTTCGAAACACAAAAAATGTAATCAAACAGCATCATAAACACATCTATTTTTTTGGGAGATTATCAGATTGCGTTTTAACAAATCCACTTTCAGTCATTCTAAATAATAATTACACAGATCATTGAATACTGACAAAATCGCTAACCACCGAAAATAATATCTAGGAACCATACCATTGGTTATATTTATCTAGACTTTGACGTCACACTGCTCTTCAACCAATTACATTGTTTTATATTTCGCGCCTATTAATTGCACTTTTGTATCTTTAATATTTTTTATTCAGCACAAAATTCATAATAAAAAACTATTTCAGATAAATAAATAATATTAAAGATTAGAAAAAAATATATTTCAACTAAATATAAGTTACATGCATATACCCTATTGTTACTACGTTGATATTGTATGGTACGCCAACGCGTGATAATCGCATGTCGTACACTGGATGTGGTCCCCGCGCCCTCCGCTAGTGAGACCTTATTTTAGTTATCTGCGCATTCAGTGAACTCTCCCAAGTCCCGTGCTTACGTCACATAAGGCATGATAAAATATTTTGACTGACTGTATACATTCACAGGCGTACTGATTTACGCACCAAATGTGAATCAATATTTCACTTTTATTTATTAAATTTTTTTATTACTTATATTTTTATGTTAGGGCATCTTATTCCTTTAGATATCATTGTTGTATATAAACTATCCACAGCGATACGACTACTGGCGCGTACTATAAGGTTTGCTCCACGTTATCTTGACTCGCTCTTCAGTCGGGGCTTAAATTGAGTACCCCCCAACTCGTTTGCGACGGCTAACACAATAAATACAATGGAGACGAATTGTCCGCAGGAGGAATAAAGCAATGTTCCCGATGACGTACACGGCGCGCGCTTCTCTCGAGATCGGCAGCGGCAGCGTGGGATCGGGCCGCGCGGTCACCACCACCACTGCCTCGAACCAGGTGCGTACCACCACTCTACAAACCCCCACCACCCACGACAGTCGACCTACCACCACTGAAACAACCACCGGCGGCCAAGCAAAACTCATGAAATCTTTCAAACAATGCAAAGATAGTGGTGGTGACGCATGCGAGGTGAAAGAAAGTGGACCGCGCGGCTCGAATGTGCACTCGGACCAGTCGGAGGCAACTCACCTGTGGAAACAAAATGTCGAGAAGTGGTACGAAAGCCTCGACCAGTGCTTAAATAGTGTGTACTTCAAAAAGAATGAATTATATAAAAATGATAAAGGATGTACAAAACGTAAGAAAACAAATATTTTTGATAATAATGTGAGTACTTTATTAGATGCTTTAAAAGATGAGGAAGATGGTGAAGACAAATATGAGAAATTTAAAAATACTAATGCCATTCCCTTAGGTAAGTCGAAAAGTAAAGACAGGGTCATAGATAATAGTGATAGTAAAGGAAGTGATAATAACGGAAGTGATATTAAACTAAGAGAAATGTATAGAAACAGGGTTGGCTATTCTTTGGTTTCCCCGAAAGAGTCCAATATAATAAATCCTAAAAATATAAGGAACATGACTATCGCTACAACTTCTGTGAATGATAAAAATCAAACAGATCAAAAATTAAAACACGAGAAGCAAAGTAGTTCATTCGATCAGAGTAGCATAGTAGAAAATAAAGAAGATATTTACAATAACAAAAATACTATTATAGATGAAAATAGTTTATCATTATGTGCCCGTGAAGTAAATTGTCAGCATAAACCTTCCAAAGATTGTATGATAGATATAAATGATATAGATAGGTGCACAAATGGCCAACCCAATGTTAATTTTGGCACTATAGAATCTGAAGACTTGATGAAATCAACTACGAAACATAACACAACGCCCAACTTGTCAGCACAACAAGCCCCACATACCACTGATCTTGAGAAATCCAATACATCATTAAATGATGATAATCAGCTCTCTGGTATAAACTCAAATTCAATGACTTATAAATATACAAAAATGAATGAATGTAACACGGATACCAATGATGGTGTTCATACTAAGGTACAAATGTCACCAAAAATAGAAATAGTCAAGGAAGAAAAAGAGAAATCTTGTATAATTTCGTCTGATGATAGAATTGAAACCATAGCAGCGAATAATGTGAACAAGGTATATAATAATGATAAAAAATCTAATCTGTCGTTCGCAACTGGAAGCGATTGTATTGAATACATGATATCGGAAGATTGCACATCGGACAATTTAGCTGAAATAGCAAACGAAACTCAAAGCTTTTCGTACCTGGTTTTAGATGAAAGTAAAATATTACATCATTTGAGAAATCATGATGAACCGGACGAATCATCGAAATTGGATCAACAAACAGACGACTCTTTTATGTATTTATCGATTACCGAAGACATTCTAAATAAATCTCATGTGTCAAAAACTGCAATGTTAAAGGAAATCGAAAGCAACAATAATTCTGACAGTATAAAAAATAACAACAGGATTGAAAAAACCACAAAGAAAAAGAATAAAGAGAAAAAGCCTAAATCGAAACAAACAACTGATTGGACTCAAAAAAATATACTCAAATATCTGCTTTATAGTGGTGGCTCGAATAAATCGGATAGAGTTCTCGTGGCTAGCAAGTCCAGAGAGGTAGGAAGTATACTTTCATTTAAATGGTATATTTCACCACCCGCATTAACTTTATAGGGTTCCGATGTGTAGAAAGTTAACTTATTACTAATAAATAATTACTTAAATTAGCTTCGATAGTTTATATTAAAACAGTATTATAATACGCTGATATATGTTTTTATTATTCAATATTTGTGGAGGGGTAGGTGGTGAAATAGACCAACAGAATTGTACCCACACGCCGTAATTTTTTTAACTATATTTACTCATTCCAGGTGGATTCGGCAATACCATTTAGTTGCATCACAACACCGGAGGTTGTGTCCACGTGCAGTCCCGCGACAACTACTCAGTCTGCGGTCGCCGTCGACGCCAAGGTAACGTCCGCTCTTGGTGCTCAACTGTCTGTATCTCACACCATTATAACTGTTTACAGACTAATTGGGACTATTTAATATTTAACAGAATAGTATTTCATGTAAATGTATATGAATATATTTTTACCATTTTTTTGTTGCTGATATTATGTATATTTTGTATGACGATTTAATCTATGCATGTACTACGATTACTTTAGGAGTTTAGTGCGTGGAGGGTCTCGAGGTAATTTATTAAATAAGAACACTATATGCATCTAGCATAGGTATTATGCTATCAAGTTTAGACTGTTTTTGATTTTGTAAAACTATAAATTTTAGCCGGTTTCATAAAGCCTTTATTTAAAAAATGTTATAAGTTCACAAGTAGAGCTAACTTTTCGAACGGGCCTGTTCCAATTCCAAGCTTGAAGCGTTGCTGGCTGTGCCATATTTAAAACAAGAAATAACTTTTACTATAATAAAATGTATTTATTATTAACAGTAAGTAACTAATAAGTTCTACGAATCTCGGCAACAGCCACTCTGTGGAAAGATCGACTTTATTCCCGAACCGATACGACTTAGGGACCTTCACACATACAGGATTCTCAACTCCAAGGCCAGCAACGCACCTTAGCATTCATTATTGCAGATGTCCTTGGATAGCGGTTAATAATTTTCACCATGATAAACTCGTCTGATTTGCCACCTCCAATGTTTTACACTAGAACAACACATTTTTTTGCCTATATGTCTATTTTATATCCTTTTTACTCGGACAGAGAAGAGTATGTTGAATATTTTTGGCACCGCGGGCACGGGCAACAGTTTGACAAAATTAGCACTTACAAAGACAGGCGTACGAGCGAAGTGATGGTAGGTCTGGTACTCGTGTATATGAGCGCTCAACCACGACATGTATACTGCAGAGGCCGCTCTGAAATTGAGTCTAGTTGCGACTTTGCTGTAGGGCTGGTATTTAAATTATTATCTACACCCACTCTTTAAATCCTCTATTAAAGATTCTAAAACAGTATCCAAACGAGTGTTGTAATGAAATTCAGTACAACATTACAACACTCGTTTGGAAGATGGAATGGTTATTAGGACTGGCTTTTTTTAATAAAACGCAATAGCTGTAGCGACAAGACTGACAGTTTTATTTCACAGCAGCACGTGGATACAAAACATAGACAAGTCCATAGAGAATCAATCTACTACTGTTCCATTACATTATGATATTGTCTATATTATATATTTTGATAATATTCTAACACCTCCACTTATCAAAATAATATAAACAAACTAAATAACCTCTTAAAAATTTACACTTGACTCTTAACAAATTTAGATAGTTAAAGAATGCTCTTAAGACCTAATTTTTTAACAAAATTATTGTGCTTATCACTAGTTACACCTTTAGTTAAAAGATCAGCTTGCATTTCAGAAGTTGATTTATGTACAATTTTGACAATACATATCCTAATGCTAGTAAACAATCATTAAGTCTTTGGTTCCAGGCTCTCGCTGATTGCTTTAATCCATATATAGCACGTTTCAATTTAAGAACAGTATTGCTTTTACAATTAAGTTAGGTGGTACCTGCATATTATACACATTTTCACTGACAACCATTTAGGAATGCAGTGGTCACATCAAGATGGGTAATTTTAAAATTCAATTTAACACTTAGTGCAAATAACAATCTCAAAGTAGAGTATCTTAGAACTGGAGAGTATGTTTCATTAAAGTCCACTCCTTCTTTCTGGGTAAAACCCTTTGCCACTAAACGAGCCCTATATCTCACTTTATTATCACTTTCATATATTTTTTTAAAAACCCATTTGCACTGAACCACTCTATCTGCTTCCTTTTCATCCACTATTTCCCAAGCCTGGTTTTCTTCAATAGCTTTGAGCTCCTGCTTCATTGCCTGTTCCCACATAACTTTATCGGGTCCCTTTATCACCTCCTCATATGTTAGTTCAGCATCCCAGGATTTCTGTTAGTTGTCAGTTATGCTGAGAGTTGAAACTCCATACCTATCTACTGGTTTTCTTAAGCGTTTGCTTGGTAATTGGGGAACTTCAATTGCCCTTGAATCATCATTTTCTTCACATAGTGTGTAGTATGAGTCTTCACAAATTGAGCTCGAATTAGATGTGTCAGAAACATAGGTAAGATCATTTGGGTCTAAAACTGTCCTGTCATCTTGTGATTCTTCCTCCACTGATTGTGATGCATGCGATTTTCCTGTGCATCAGTCATATCCTGCACTACTATCTGAGTATTATCTGAGATGTCTTCTTTTTCTAGAATAGTCACATCCCTGCTCATAGTTATTTGCCTTGTTTCTAAGTTGTATAATCTGTATCCTTTAATGTTATCTGGATAACCAACTAAGATATATTTGACTGCCTTTTTATCCCACTTAAGTCTTTTCTCTTTGGGCACATGCACCATGACAGAACTACCAAACACTCGTAACATGGCTCAGGTCTGGCTTTCTGCCTGTCCATTTCTCAAATGGTGTCATATTTCCTAGTCCTGAGACTGGCGTCCTATTTCTTAGGTAAGCTGCTGTATTTATAGCTTCTGCCCAAAATTGTTTACCTAATTTAGCCTCAAAGAGTAAACATTTAGCACGTTCAACTAGTGTTCTGTTGAGACGTTCAGAGAGACCATTTTGTTCCGGGGTGTAGGGATTAGTCTTATGATGAACTATCCCTTCAGACTTCAGATAATTCTCCATCTTCTTAGAACAAAATTCACTTCCATTGTCTGTTCTCAGTACTTTAATTTTGTTTCCAGTTTGATTTTCGACCAACCTTTTATACTCCTTAAAGTACTGCAATGCTTGATTCTTCTCTTTCAAAAAATATGCACTTGACATTCGACTGGCATCATCCACAAAAAGAAGAAAGTATTTTGCCTGACCAATAGATTTGATCTCCATAGGCCCACATAAATCTGAGTGCACAATCTCTAACAGTGTTTCACTTCTATGATTACCCAACGGAAAAGCTAAGCAAGTCTGCTTTCCTTCGCAACACACTTCACAGTTGGATTTCTGGATGTTTGCTTTATCTTTATAGCATACACCCTCCACTGCACCATTCTTCATTTTTTCTAAATCCACACTATTGATATGGCCAAGTCGCCTATGCCACAGTCTTGCTCCCGATGTGTGTAATGCCGAAGCTGCGAAACCCTCTGACTTCACTATGTTTAGTTTGTACACTCCATTATGTAACCTTGCTACTCCAATAAGTTTATTCTGTTTATTGCGGATATTGCAACAATTCTTCTCAAATGACACTGTATTTCCATTAGCTATTAGCTGGCTAACAGATAACATATTAGTTGTGAGGTTAGGAATGCACAAAACATTTCTTACAGGATTATCAAACAGATGTTTATTTACACGTGTAGTTACTCGTGTATCGCCGGCACACATAACTGGCATAGAGGTTTTATTCGCCACAACTATTTCACTTATTGTGTGTTTTCGTATTTTCGTCAAACTTTCTTTGTTCGCCGTCATATGGGTACTCGCACCTGAATCGATATACCAATCTTCTGTACTGAATTCTCCATGAAGAAAGGCCACACTGAAGGCACCTGCTTCATTAACCTTTAATTCAGGACATTGGTTTTTATAGTGTCCGATTTTCTTGCATTTATAACATTTTATTTGTTTACTTCCTGATGACAATGACTTGACGTTTGTCTTTGCATGGACCGCACAGTGCTACCAACTTTTTGTCGACGATTCATCCAAAACGCTGTTTCTGGTCCACTGCTGCCAACATCAGAAGACATATCTAGAAGTTTCGATTTAATGACGTCAGCACTTACCGCCAAACCAGAATGTTCAATCGCCATGATCATTGGCTCAAACTTTTCAGGTAAACCGGCTAAAAGAAACGATGCAATCCATTCTTCACTAATTTCAAAACCCGTTCCGTTTAATCTCTGAGCCGTTTCTACTACTGAAGACACATACCTAGTCATAGACTCACTAGTTTCTAAGCGGATAGAAATTAATGCACGTAGTAAACTGATTTTTCTAGTAAATCCGGTGTCATCAAAAAGTTGTTTCAATTTTTTTCCACAACGCGTCAATCGTTTTCTCAGATTTAATATGCACTAACAACGAAGGTTCGATGGTCATAATTAGTTTGGCTTTGGCTTTTGCTTGATCACTGTCACTCAAATCTGATGAAATATTGTCCAAATCAATGCCTTCTAACACCATAAAGCTTTTCACCGCGAACGCCCAATCGTTGTAATTTTCACGACCTTTCAATTTCGGAACATTAATTATGTAACCAGACGACATTTTTTACGAAAACAATTAATAAACTTTAGTAATACTTGCAATAAAACGGGACTGGGCCCATAACCTAATAAAACGCAATAGCTGTAGCGACAAAACTGACAGTTTTATTTCACAGCAGCACGTGGATACAAAACATAGACAAGTCCATAGAGAATCAATCTATTACTGTTCTATTACATTATGATATTGTCTATATTATTTATTTTGATAATATTCTAACATTTTTAATGTTAGCAAGTAGCTAACTGTTTCAGAATCTTTTATATAGGATTCATATTATGGGTGTAGATAAAGTCTTGTATGCAACTGTTGATAATTAGGTATTAAAATAATCATGTGACAATATTATCACCCACATTCGTGTTTTAATACCCCTTATTACACAACAGTTGCATAAATAACTAATATAATTTATTACTGGCATGAAATTACCAGTCTTCTTAATTTTTCCTTAGCTTACGAGTCATTAGTGATTAATGTTCAGAAAGAATTTTCGGATCAGAGGTTATGTGTGAAAGAGTCGGTACCTCTGCAGTGTGTGTGTTTTGTGGTTCAGCCGTTGCAGCTGGAGTGTTGCTACCGGGCTGTGGCGAGTCTCACGGGCGCGGCGTGGGAGCGATCCGCCCCCGTTCCCGCTCTCGCTTCCGCTTCGCGGGACACTGCGGTGCCTTCCGCGCCGCCATCAACGCCGCCTTCTACCGACACACATACTCAGGTAAAAGCAAAGGTTCAATTGACTTGAAGATTCGCGGACGACGCACACAGACGCAAGTAGGTATTATTTGTTTTGAGTCCGCATTATTTAAGACTTTCATATACGAATATTTAGTTGCACCTGGATTCGTTTAAATTTTTAAACCCTATTCCAAACCTATCCTAAACCAAAATGCCAATCCCATTTGACATACTTGGAATAACGCAATGTTTATTGTCGCAAACATAGACTTACAATAATGTAGCGTATAACAGCCTGATCACGAGTGATCAATTTTGATTTGTCAATGTGTGCGTTAGCTAGTGGTTTAATATTCAAAATACTAAGCAATTAATGGTAACTTACCATTGGTAATTAGGGCTGACTGTTTATGAGTTGTCATTCAGCATCGCTATTCACAATATATCCGCTTATCTTGCTTTGTCTTCATTAGTGATCTCTTACGTGCTTTGTTTGTTTGTGTACATACCTTTAGTTTATTATAAGTCTATGGTCTCAAATAACTATTTAATTTTAATAAACTCATTTGCAAAAAAAAAAAACGGGTGGTTTTAATTTTTTCCGGCCCTTCAGAAAATACAATACCAAACGAGGTTTTAATCATTTGAGAATATTACTGGCACATTTATGTAGTATTGTAGTGCATAAAAAAGTTTATTCTAAATTCAAATTTAAGACATAGTCGTACTTTAACAAAAATTGTAGCAAGGAGGATGTAAATACTTCGTAATAAGAGGCGGGACTGCCTGAGTAAAAATTGAAATATAGTTTAGTACGTGCAGTGAAATTTTACATAAGTTTGAAATAGTAATTACAATTGGGCGACGAAATATAATCCGGCCAAGTTTGAAAGCGAACAGCTGCTTAAGACAGTGGATTTCGGCTATCTCCGTTTTTTACAAGATTATAGCCGTCATCTGTCAATCTATTAGTGGCTGCACGTTTTATACAATCGAGTGAATCGCTTTTTTCTTAGAGAGTTCGCTAGGCTGAATTGCAGATCTTCTAAAAGACTAGAGGAAGTGAGAGTTGTGAAAACCACCTTGTTGACTGTCAGGAGGACGCTTCTCGTTGTCAATATATGCAGTCGCCATCCATGGCCCTAAATTACTCCGTGAGAGTTGCTAGACTTAGCTTTGATCGACATTGTGCGACGTGTACTCAAGAGGACTTGGGTAGAGTATTCTCGGATGAAGCCAGAATATCACTGTATGGTGTAGGGCAACGGCGAAGGCAAGGGGAACGTTTCGCAGAAGTTTGCTTTGAATAAATAACTCTATGGTGGAGGCTCAGTTATGCTTTGAACAGCGATTAATGTATTGGATCGTACGGCGTTAGTCTTCATAGAAAATGGCACTTTGAATGCACACCGGTACATATCAGAAGTCCTAATTCCTTACGTAAAACCCGCCTTCATGGTTCTTGGAGAAAATTTGATTTTTATGGACGATAACGCTCGTGCTCACCGTTCTGGTGATCGTCGTTTGGATTGACCAGCTCGAAGTCCCGACCTCAATCCCTTAGAGCACATTTGGGATGTTCTAGAACGAAGAATAAGATCGGTGCAGCCCGCTCCGCAAAACAGCAGAGAGCTAAGGAATGTAATTGCTGCGCAGTGGGAGCGTATACCACAAGAAACAATTAAGAATAGCATAGCATGCCCGGATGAATACAACCTGTCTTTTAGCAGAGAGCAAGAGTGGGCCACACTCTATATTAAACTTTTACTATTTATTTAATGAACAGATACGCATCTAGCTGGTTAAACTTTGGGATCATTTTTCATTAATTCCATTAGACGAAAATGACAGAAACTACTTTTCACTTATACTTGAAGTATTACGATGATACAAGCTACTTGGAATTATGAAATAATCTGAAGATGCTAGTGAAACAGGTTTTTTACTTAGGTAACCGTTTTTTTTTTTTTTTGCAAAAGAGTATTATTAAATGATTAATTAAACTTAAAACATCAACAAAAAATCCTCTGTCAAATGGTACTTTGTATTCATTGAAAGCGAGTGTAATATTATATTTAAAAAAAAATCACGGCTTATTATGAAGCTATTATTGGAAGCAATTTATTTACATTATCCATCAATAAAAATGTTACATTGTCAACCTAACAGGAGATCACACATTCTACTCCAGTAAAATTCTATCTATCAACGAATAAATACTTGGGGCACTCAGAAAGTTCTCCGAAACTAAAATATCTTATATATGGATAAAAAAAATGTTTTTTCAAAATACTCTCCACCAGGTCTTATGCCTCTAAACGATACAACGAAGAGCGGCTCGAATCATCGGACATTACGTGCAAAGTACCATCCGCATCACGTAGACGTCTGGCATACCACAACCGCGCGTTTTGTTCGAAATTTCTTGCCTCGCACAGCCACTTTGTGGAATCAACTACCGGCAGCGGTCTTCCCGAACAGATACGACTTAGGGACCTTCACGAAAAAAGCATACTCCCACCTTTTAAGGTGGCCTTTAGGCCGGCAACGCATTTCTTGACACACCTGTTGTTACGGATGTCCATGGGCGGTTGCCTCACCTCTCCCCATCCCGTGAGCCTCTTGCCCGTTCGCCCCCTCTCATATAAAAAAAAACCCAGCGCGAAACTATTCTTCTCACCTGAAGGTGCTCGTGTAGAATCTTGTGATCGCTTCCCGATCCTATCTGCAAAATATGCTGAATTTATTCGTATGTTATTCGTTTATTTTCTTTAATTAAATTTTCACTTCTAGCACATTTTCCTTGGTAACAGCCGTCAAAGGACGACAATTTATTTCTTCATCCCCCAATGATACACAACCGCGCTTAAATTTGTTATGCCAACGGTGGATGGTTGCTTTAGAAGAACCTTCATCCATAAACGCCATTTGAAGTTGCACGAAAATATTGCCGAGACAAATCCATTTTTTAAAGGGGACTTGATAATTCAATTAAGCTCTCAAAATATATGGCGGGATATTTTAAATTAAAACGATGGTATTGAAGTTAAACTTCTTTAGAATCGTTGTGATTTCAAACCGGATGCAACGGAAAAAAGGTAAGAGACACAAATACAAAAATGTGTCCGATGAACCCGGCAAATAATGAGACAGAAATATGCATACTATTGAAGTGAAAACTTCTTTATCATCGTTGTGATTTGAAAGTCGATGAAACGAAAAAGCGACAGTAAAAAGAGCAGTCACATCAATTCATAATATTTATTAACATGGGAGATAATGAGATAGGAAGCATAATACAATGTTTTGGTACCAGGCGATCATAGTTATAGAAGAGATTGTCTTAAGTATGGCGCGAGTATACCTTAATATATTCTGACTCCAAGCGCACGACGTATTACTACTCTATGTAGTACACCAGGAGAACATATTATTATATATATATTAGTGGTGGTAGGAATGTCTTTCATAGCGATTGAAATCATGTGTCATCCTAGCAACACGTACCAGGAATTCATATGCAGTTTAGAGGTTCATGCACCATGCAGGTTTCACTTTTGACATGAGTACTTTGTACGCACGCAATGTTTGTTTTTACTCGTAAATAATCACAATTTTTCGCAAAAGTTTCTGAGTGATCCGGTAATCTTTATGAATTCGCTATCCAGTCAAGTGGATCATGTTTCATTTGTTTTTAATAACCTCCCGCACAATATCACTCATTATTAGATTTTGTTAACTTCAGTATGATTCGCCGGCTGTAAAATGGTGTGAGATACATTTGAATTATCGAGTAATATGTTAGATGAACTTGGATCTATTATGTTATAATGTATATTTGTAAGTATATTTCGTATAATACTTTTCTATCTCGAATACTTAGCTGTAACAGTTCGGTTAGTTTGCTATAAACGATGCTGAACTTAGTGGGTTTGGATGCATGTTGTGATAGCCGCGGGTGATCATTGTTTGTGATGCAGTCTCGTGCATTGGTGTCGAGCGCCGGAGTGGGCGCGCTCATCGGCCGGCCCACCCACGAGAAGAGCGGCGCTGCCGACGAGTACAAGGTGCGTCTCAAACAAAACACGTCATGCATCGCCAAGCTTGTCATACCACTTGCGCCGCCTTGCACGGACTAATTGAAACAAGTGAAGTGTCACGCAGCTAGCTGATGATGATCATGCCTCATCAACGTATATACTGGCTCAGTTGCAATGCAATGATCAATTCTTTGTGATATGACGGTTCGAACGTCACCTAACCTATTTGCAATAATTATCACAGTATTATATTGTATATTTATTAGCTATAAATTGTAATTTGTAGCTAATTATACTTTTTATTTCGATTATATTAACATATATATGGGAGTTTCCTATCAGTTCTACCTATGTCAAAGTACGTTTTCAAAATGTTTTGTTATTTTCACTCCCTATGGTAAATAAACATATTTTTATTTTTATTTCTATAAGCTTCGCAATAGTGGGTCTTATTGAGGAAGTGAATTTCACTTTTTTTTGATTATTCCGTGGCATCTAACACTGTTCACTCACCAACATAATAGCTGAGTCTCACCACACCATCCGATGATTATTATAATCCTCTCTCGGTCTAATAACACTAACAGTCGTTTTTCCTTTCTATTCAGGTGCCTATACTCACTGTGCACTACCGTTTACAGAAATCTCTAGACGAAAACGGCAACGCGGTTCACGGATTCGGTTCGCCGATATCGGGCTCTAGTCAACACAAGAAACCGAGACGGAAGAAGTCGTCCAAAAACGAGACCGTCATCAAGTCGCACCAGATCGACGGCTACCAGGGCAACAAGGATCTCAACGAAGTGTTGCGATTTATAGAATCCAACGCGGAGGGCGCGCGACACACGAAGCCGGGCCGCGCGAAACACAAAGAGGAGGACGACAAGGGCGGCAAGAAACGGTCGAGCGAGCGGCGGAAGGACAAGGAGAGCAAGGTGAAGCGCGCCTCGTCGCTCGAGGAGCTGTCGCGGACCAAGCTGGAGGACCTCACGGACAAGGCGCCGGCGCGCAGGAGGCCGGGCGCGTCGGGCGACGAGCGGCGCTCGGCCGACCTCGGGCCGCCCGCCGAGCCCGCGCCCGCCGAGCTCACGGACTTCCAGACCGTCACCAAGCGCCGCAAGCCGCGCCGCCGCCCCGACGAGCCCGAGGGGCCGCGCGCGCCGCGCCCCGCCGCCCGCGCGCGCTCGCACGACGCGCCGCCGCGCCCGCCCGCCGCGCCGCCCGCCCCGCGCCCGCCCGCGCCCGCCTCGTACGCCGACATCGCGCGCTCGCACAACATCCCCGACCTCATCGAGTCGTGCAACTTCTACGCCGAGGGCGACGAGCGCAAGCCGGGCGCGGGCGGGCCGGCGGCGGGCGAGCGCCCCGCGCTGCGCGGGCGGCGGGAGCGCGCCGAGCCCGACGTGGTGGCGGACGGGCCGCCCGAGCTGGCCGGCGTGACGTTCGGGTTCGCCGTCAACGAGCAGCTGCTGCGCGCGCCCTGCGACCTGCTGCGCTCCGTGCCCACCACCTCGCCGCAGCTGCATCAGATCATAGAATACGTCGCCGCGGGTCAGTACGATCCGCCGTGTAACTGTGCCTCCATCTTCCCAAATAACTCAAACGCTTATTTTTTAAATTGTTCTGTCATGAATGCTCAAAATTCTAGTTTATTAACCTATCAACAATATCTAAGAACTTAAAAAAAGTTGACGCTCACATTGCTGAAACCTACACAAAATTAAAACCCGAGCACAATCGATAATGCGGAGCCATTCGCCAACAGTGAGCAAACACTCCAACTAAGAATTGTAGTCATTTGCTACTATGATGTATTTCCTTTATGCAGAGCAAAGGAGATGCAGGTATATGTTGGTTTATATTACAGACAAATTGCTTTCCACAACACCCAACAAAATATACAATCCAAGAGATCGATTTGAATACAAAATTCTTAAAGACCGACTTGACAAACTCCCAGCGAAATAAATTACAATAATATAATAGCTGACACAGATGAAGGTATAACAAACCTATTCGCTGGTTATTACCCCTATTATTTCTCTTAAGATTGTGTAGTTACAGCTCACGAGCACTCCACATTGAGTAATATATATTTTAATGAACATGTGATTATTAGAACCCTTTTGTCTCTCGATCCTTCCAAGGGGGCTGGCCCGGACGGGGATCCCACCAATATTTGCAAATGTGCAAAACAACTAGGCCTTCCACTAAAAGTTATATTTCACATTCCTTATTAACTTCTACTTTACCCACTAAGTGCAAATTAGCTAATGTCGTACCAATATTTAAGAAAGGAGATAAATCTCATGTTTCTAATTATCGCCCCATTTCTCTACTAGCTATATTTCCGAAAGTCTTGGTTAAATAAATTTATTATTTGGCATTTTAAAGAACATATTTCTAACACAGCATAGTTTTGTTGGTGGCAAATCTACTGTGACAAATCTTATGAGTTTTGATAATAACCTAGCTGAAAGTGTCGACAGCGGTATTCAAGCGGATGTCGTCTACACGGATCTCAGTAGTGCATTTGATAAAGTCGTCCATAATCTACTCCTTACTAAGCTTTTCAACTACGGCATCTCTAGCCCCCTATTACCTTGGTTTAAGTCATACCTAAGTGGTAGGTCTCAAAGAATCATCACGAATGGTTATACCTCCACGTTTTACACCACATTTTCTGGCGTACCCCAAGGATCTCTCCTAGGGCCTTTGCTGTTTGTATTTTTATTAATGACGTAGTTTCGGTTGTGAAGCATAGCAAAGCGCTACTGTATGCTGATGATTTAAAGTTGTACAGATTAATTAAGTCGCATCATGATGGAGCGTTGCTACAAGAAGATCTTAACGCTGTTAGCAACTGGGCCAGAAGTAACAAAATGATCCTCACCTTTCATAAAAGTGTTCATATTAAAATCACGCGGAAGAAAACTGTAATATCCAAAACATATTTTGTTAATGACCTTGCCATCAATTAAGTAAATTCTGGAAAAGATCTAGTAATTTAATGATATGATATGATTATGAAGTTGTTGGAAAGGCGACGAAAATGATTGGGCTTATTAAACGTACTTCTAAAGATTTTAAACAGATTAATTCTGTCATCTGTTTACACAAAGCATTTGTTCGGCCGCATTTGGAATATGCTTGTGTGATTTGGCACCCCTTTTACAAAATTCATGTTGAAAGGTTGGAAAGAATTCAAACGTCTTTTACTCGATACAAAGACACACAACATAGCGCTTCATGTTTATCATATAGCCAGACGCTAAAAAAATTTAAATTAAAATTATAATATAATAATTAATATTAATGTAATGGTATCGTTAGTACTGCAGAGATATTACAACAAATTGATTCCAATATACCCCGCCCCGGTGCAAGGCTTATTAATCGGGAATTCTTTCATCTTGTTATTCCGAAAATGTATATAGGTCTTCACTCCCCACTGCAACGTTCTATGAGATTATTTAATGAGCTCCTTAATAATAATTCTGACTCAATGGATGTATTTGGGATGTCGGTGCTACAATTTAAAAGACTTTGCAACAGTATTATTCATAATAATGTTTAATTATATATACAGTTTGTTTTACTCATATTCAACATAAGAAATAATTTTTATTTTTAACATTAATTAACCTTTGCGTACTTTAACCTTGCGTGCGTATTAGTACTTTGCGTTTTTTGTCCTAACATTATTTTTAATAATACGACAGAGCTTTACATACCTGTAAGAGAGCAGAATAGCTTTCTTTCTGCTATCATAATGCTCGTATCAGATTGTTCTTATTTTTGTTTAGTTTAGAATAGCTGGTTGGTGTGTCTATAATAAATAAATATACACACACTCTTAGCTATTCACAAAGTTAACACAAATGTGTTGTGATGTATCTTCTCGTTCTTAGTTACTTGCGGAGTCCTGGCTCACTTTGCGATTTTTGCCCCTTATTGCTGACCCCTGATTTCCTTAGTGCATTCGTACAGTCCAATGCTGTCTTGACTTGATCACTCCACCTAATGAGAGATTTGCCTGTCCACACCATACGGTACAGTGGTACATCTGAATACGCATCCAACATAATATATAAATCACTTGATTTAATTAAGAAAGTACCAGTGAATGACGGCTAGATTATGGGTACCACAACGGTGCCTATTTCTGCCGTGACACAGTAATGTTTAAGCATTCTTGGGTTTCGGTCACAAGGGCGCCATAGCTAGTGAAATTACTGGGCAAATGAGACTTAATATCTTATGTCTCAAGAAGACGAGCTCAATTGTAGTGCCGCTCAGAATTTTTGGATTTTTTCAAGAATGCTGAGCGACGCTGCATTGTAATGTGCAGGATGTATCAACTACCATCAGCTGAACGTCCTGCTCGTCTCGTCCCTTATTGTCATGAAAAAATGCTAAAAATACAAAAAAATATTTTATCTCAAAAGAAAACGTATCATACAAAAAACCATGTACAAGTTACTACATACTCATAATACCTACTACACAACATCATACATCACAACCATTAGGTACAAACATTAAGAAAAAGTCTACATACTTAATTTTGGTAAATGCATCTAGTCAAAGTAGGTACGAAGTTTTTATTGCTAAGACTTCTTAAATAAACTAGGCAGGTTTATGTGAAAAAGACATAAAAGCTGGTGTCTTATTCCACATAATAGCTATTTTGCCGGAGAGTAGGTATGTAGTCTACATTATGAAAACAATCTACTTGTATATGGCTGAACTTCTAACTCCCAACTAAGTTTCCCTGTGTTTAGGATATTATTAGTGTGTTGTTCGGTTAAATAAATGAAATACATTTGCAAATTTCCAGCTTGGGACGAAGTGGTGCGATGCGGTAACGGCAAGGTGCGCTACTTCAGCGAGTAAGGTCGCGGCTTGCGGCACTCGTGTGGACGTTGTCTCGAATAACTTCGAGCTGGACAAATACTGTGTTTGTGAACGCAGCTCTGCCTCATTATTACTTGCTGCATGCATTCGGCGTCTTGTGTGAAGTGTCACAAAGTTGTCCCGCGTTGAAATAAAAATAATTTTATAAATTACGTTTGTATCTTGAAACGCTTTTAATGGATCATACCAAATAAAAAATAAAAAAAAAATAGTTTTGTGTGAATGTTTTAGTGTAATGCTAGTAAGTGAAACATATATTGTTAAAGATGCATTGTGCTCTTGCGTCGTTTTAGTTCAAAATGTAGAAGGTTGATGTCTGTTCAGCCACTACATATCTTATTTTTTTAAACTTATCTGACCAAAACAACATGAAATAAACTCAATCATATTCTTGTAAATCTTGTCAATAGCCGCTGTGAAGTACGTAAATCCGTGGCCGTGTAGCCCGGTGTTGCTGTCAATTGCGCATAGTTCCCACTTGCAGCGTACTTCAGGGTGGATCTGAATATTGATTGAAGATGATTAGGGCGACCACACACATTCATTTTCTGATTCATACTATAATGATGGTGAAAATAAATGGCTGTAGGGCTGCGGCGGTGTAGCTTACTAGTGGCTGGTTGTCGCGAAGTCGAATCATCAGAACTGTTTTCCGAACACAAAAATAGAAACGCGTGTTTGTCGAATAATGTTTACATTTTTTATCGAATAAGTGCATTTGGAAAACTGATCAGGCAATCTAAAAATGTAATCGGGAATTGATTGTGTGCGGCCGCGTTTATATTTATATGTTTTAGTATAATTTAATACAGTTATTTTTATTACAATGCGATGTTGATTGTGCAATAAAAGTTTTTTGCTTTTGCGGCTGTTACTGGCTCCAGACACATTAACAAAGTCGAGCTAAATATAGATTGAATGTCACCCGTTTCTTGTGACATATTGATGCAGTGCGTTATTTATGCTATTATAGTGTTTATCAGATAGTTTTTATTGAATTATGTTTTTAAAACTTAAAATACAGGCTGGAATTTCAAGGTAAAGCTTCCTTAATGGACTAATATTAAGTATATATGTTTGTACGGTCAGCACACTTTGTGTCCATTGACATTGAGAAAGAGAGTAATAAAATCTATCATATACAGGATGTAATCGGTTAGTTTGATCAGGATATTATTGCGTACGTTACGTTATCTGTAAAATGACATCAATATCTTTTTAAAAAAGCGGCCAAGTGCGAGTCTGTCAGCGTTAATCGCCTGGCCACAATTACCTATTACATCCTGTATATTCAATTAATAAATCATTTATTATTTTAGTAGAAATAAGTTGTCAAAGACAACTTTATTCGCGCGCGAAATCTATATATCATTTTTTGATACCATAATATAAATCTAAGTTATTTTGCAACAGTAATGATTTCGTGGCCAAACTATCAAATATTTTTATTAAAATAAAACTGTCACACCTACTACCGTAGGATAGGCAAGAATATGTATACATTTATACGCGATCTCTTCGAAGGAAATCGCATAGATCTATAATATAGTAGCGACACTGGGAAGCTTTGCCTGTGAATATTTGTAAATTACCAAGCGAACATTATTTGTTGATATATTAATAAGAATTATGTGAATTCGTTTAAATTATTATTATGTATGTATAACGTCCGTCAGATTTTTATGTATTAAGAACAAAACTATTCCTGCTAATACATATATCACGAATATAAAGGAGTTTACTACACTGCGGTGAGATACCGCATCTCGTGTATGACAAGTAAAATATGTGAAGCCATTGCAATTACAAACCTTTAACGGTTTTCTGGTTATTGCAACCTTTAAAAAAAACCCAACCAAAATTTCCTCAGTCATGCCATTAAAGAAGGGTTGCCTTAAAGCCTTCTTACTCAGACAGAGAACCTACCCCACTTGAAACCCCTGAGGGTAAGAACCCTTAAAAGAGGGAAGAAAGATCTTAAAAAATATATGGCGTTGAGGATATGATTTCTACACAGTTAAACTTCGACTTTGCAAAATGTATTGATTTGTTATATTAAAGTCCCCTGTTGTTATTTTGTTATCCCTCACTTCAAGAATTAATTAATCAAATTAATTTATGAACGATGCGGCACTCCGACCCGTGACCTCTCGGGTTTCGTCCGAGCCCTCTTACCAACTGAGCCAGCCAGAACTTGGTAATCTCGGTCGGGGGTTCGAGTCCCGCATCGTTCATAAATTTTGGTTACAAATTTAATTTCTATAACGGCATAAGTTTTTATGGTACGTAAACGCGTCGCAGTGTTGTGGCCCGGCCCTAATGCCGTATTTTAATTGTATTTAAGCAGGTGTTTCAAAACTTAATCAATAATAATTATTGTATTTTGTCTTTGATTTGAACACGACACCTGATTATGGATTACGTGTTGAGACCGACCTACTGGTGGATGGACTTTCGAATCCGTCTCAATTGATTACGAATCTACAATTGAGAATATAAGAGTTATTCTTCAGATTCATTCTTTTAGCGATATACATCTTTATTGTACATATATATACGTCACAATTATCTGTGCAGCTGAGAGACTATCGCTGCGCACCCAGTTTGCAGTTCCCATCAAATAACATGCACCGCTTCAGAGAGCAATACGGGTCCTCACACGAAATTGAGCCCCGTACATAGTAGTATATATAGTACATTGTTTTAGACAAATATTGTATCGATGACTTATCGCATCGCGAACAGCAAGTATTTGACATAGCTATAATGTTGTGATGGATGATTCGATATAGGCGGTAAAATACCATACAAATGTCTTTCGGTTGCTCCGCGTTGGTCTCTCAGTGAATAAGTAGATTACTATTATATTGCCACTAAAAATAGGGAATGAAAGGTTTAGAATGCATGCGATAACGTATAATCAAAACTGCACATCTGTGTTATACCGCGAATCTCTGAAATTAATATTAATTCATACCTTCATAAATACGCGCGTATTCCTTAAAATCCGTTAAAGGACCTATAGTTGAGGTGATGAAGTGGCACCGGAATAAGAAACAGTCGTGCTTGTCATATTTTGGTGACTAATTTATAAAAATGTAGTTGGCTTAGGGGAATTGATAACAGCGCCATCTACCGGTACAAATTCTGGGAGCATGTAAAGCATCCATCAATAAAGGTCCATAACCAATAAAATGTCGCCTATAAACAACTTTGATAGATCTCTTCGAGCAAGCAACATCATAGACAAAGTTATGTTATGCTTAGAGCTTATGAAATTAATGTCACTTTCTCGAATTATTTATACTTTTTGGCGGCATAGTTTTTGTATACATTTAAGTCGGCTGAATGGTGAACATGTAAAGGTCCAGAATTCTGTTCCGTGTCTTTTCAGCAAAAAATAAAATAGATAATATTTACAATTTAATGGGTTATATTCAATTAAATTTGATATTTGAATTCAATCGCATTTTGGTTATGGTAATAGTAATAATTTCACTAGTGGAGGCTCCTTTGCACAGGAAGCCGGCTAGATTATGGATACGACAATGGCGCTTATTTCTGTTGTGAGGCGGTAATGTGTAAGCATTATTGTGTTTCAGTCTAAAAGCTAGTGAAATGAGACTTAACATCTTATATTAAGGTTGAAGAGAGGAGTATGATGAGGATCAAGGTGACGATCGCAATTGTAGTGCCGCTCTGAGTTTTTGGGTTTTTCCATAATCCTGAGCGGCTCTGCATTGTAATGGGCAGGGCGTTTCAATTACCATGACGTTGAACGTCCTGCTCGTCTCATCCTTTATTATCATAGAAAAAAATTTTAAATGGATTCAATTCCAGCTCAGTATAAGGAAAAAAATAAGTTCAACAATCGGCAATATTATATGAAATACCTATTTATCCAGTTCCTACTGCAAGCTCACTACGCTTGTATGGCTAGTCAAGATTGACCTTCTTCGTCACTTGACGGTAATTAATCACCACCGGCCATTTTCTCTTGAAACTGAGGTGAAATTGTAGACAATTATTTATTTAGTAACGGTTTCTAAGCTAATTAAAAGGGAGAACCTACTCATGCCAAATCTATATAGAAACGCAATCACTTTAGAACCTTATTATAATTTTGTTAATCAACCATTGTATACAGTGTCGGAATATTCGAGTGAGGTTCTGGTGAAATTTAATAAAAAATAATTGAAATTATGATAGCTTTAGTTGAAGTTCCGCCGTGTGATTTGTAAATAATAGGAATCGGCGCTGTCTTTAAAATATGTATTTGGTTATCTGTGCTGTAAAGTATCACTCCACAGACTAGCGATCACTTGTAAGAAAATCTAGTTTCATATAGTATCGCTAGGGGCGCTAGTAGCATCTGTAAGCTTGGCTAATAAAAAATTATGAATCTTTGGCGTCTTCAATGCCAGGAGAATTTTTCGCCATATCACATTTGAAACGGTAAAGGCGATGAATACTTATATTAAATCTGTTTAAAAGTAACTGAAGGTAGGCTGAAAAAGTATCATTTCATATTAAGAACAATACATTTCGTAATTATTATGTCTTATTAATTGCCTGAAAATATAATACCATATTATTGTTCAGCCAAAATTCGTTGACAATTATTAATGTCAAACTTAGATGTGTCACAAATAACGGTTTGTGACTGTTTCCTTGTACCACAGCTTGTTGCTTTTTTGTATAGATGTTATCCGTTCGTGTATGTTTAAATAATAATTAACGATTGTATTGTAATATGTATATTTCTAAGCATTGGAATTATGATCTTGTACATATTAAGCGTTTGCGCGTAGAAATTATTATAAAATAAAAACATAATGCATATAATGAACGTAAATTATTCGCAATCATTATTTGATACAAAAAAAAATCTAATTGAAGATTTTATATGACCAGTACATTTGAGATTTGACACTGAAAAAAAAGAGTGGTTTTAATTTAAAAATACTGGATTTGGATTTAATTTTATTTCAAGAATGAATATTTAGCTATCTTATAGTACTTACTGCCCCAAGATCTCAATTTGCCTGAGATGAAAATTGTAAATGAATTTTTTTTGGTGTTTCGAAACTAAATTATATGTATACATGTTTACTGGTCGTTAGCATTTTGTTATCGTATCTAATAATATATAACAGTATCTATATCATCTACTTATTTGTTTGTATATTTACATAATTTTCCCGCGAATACGTTAAGGACATTTTTATGAAACAAATTCAATATAAAAGTACGAAAATAAAAACTAAAAAAATATTAGACGGCTATTATAGGCTTTTGCCAAAGAAGGTTTTTTAAGCCCGACCATATTACGTTATAGAACCAAGTTATATTGATCCAAAAAAACCGTAATAAAGTCTCCGCCCATCTCGCATATTGAAATTTAGTTAAAAAATGGTTGGATTAAACAAATAAGTAAAAAGAAGACCGCGTGCCACTATTAATCTTTGTAATGTTACTTGTTGTCAAAATGCGTCCCAATTAGGACGCCTTAGTGTGACGTTTAAGCGGTGTGCGCTCTTATATCTGCTCTTTTTTATTATTTCCTGAAATATTTGTTTTTGAATTTTATTTCGCGATTTTAAACCGTGCATGGTTAGCTTTAACTGTTATTTATTGCATATTAAGTTATCTATCATTGTCTAGTTTAGTTTCTATTCGCTCTAATTTACAACCGTTATTTCCTTTTCGCGTGTAAACGATTGTCCACTTAATGGGTCGGTGCCATGTCCTGCCGACTGCCATGCTAGCTCGGTCACATGTAAGTACGTATGTAAGCAAGCACAGTTCACACAGTGACAAGAAAGCTCATAACAGACCAGTACTTACGCGGATCGCTCGATGTCTAAACTCGAATATACGCGTTTTACCATGGATGTAATATATATTTCGACCTGAGTGTCTTGCACCCCTAAAAGCCCCGTTTGTACGTACAAGAATATCTTGTTTAATTATATAACATAGAATAGGATACATTACTTGTATGCACGATGGCGATGCTTTGCGGTAACCGCGCGATTCAAGAGGCATTAAGTTTGGGAGAAGTTAAATGTTTTGTATGTTCTGTTATTATCAGCAACTACTTTGCAACAGGTCGTGAACCATCGTCCGACAAGCAGTCTCACCCGTTGCCCTTCCCCGCGCCCCGCTGATTTATTACCCCGTGGGACGGACGCGCATGTATTTGTCGGACTAAAGTGGCACCGCGCTCGGTCACACATTGAGTTTAAACTGAGGTAGGTCAGCGCCATAGTGGTCTTACATTGTTGTCGCAAACTGTTAATATTAATAAATTTTAAAATGTATGTGTCCTTTTTTATTCCTGTTGTTAAAATTATGTACTAACGTTAGATGACAAAATGTTATCATTCATGTAATGGTTTACAACAATTAGGTTAAAACGTAGATGAGGCCGCTGTTGCGCTGACCTTCCTCCTCCAGTGCGAGCTGTCCGTCTCGGGTGTGTTAATTGATGCGCCATGTGCGTGTTTGGTTTGGGCAACGGGCGCAGTGCTTTATGATCGGAGTCCTAATGCGGTCTGAGTAGCATTTAATCATATTCTGATGCGTTGGCTAAATTTTTTCTTGTTTATTTCTTTGAATTCTCTTAATGGTAATTATAATAATAAACTTTATTACAATAAGATTCAATTTGTGTCATTAAATTGATTCACTCTACCCATATAATTGTAGTAGTGTGTGTAATGGAATATATCCATTGTACAATATTGACAGTACTCTGTGTATCACGGTGTCCGCCCCGCTTCAAACGTGTTGCCGCCGCCGACCGAAGCGAGCTGTTATATTTATAATATCTTCGTATTGTAAGCTATTATGTACATAGTCACGTGGAGAATGTTGATCTCTTGTGTTGTTATTGAGCGGAGTTTATTGCGGACGTGGCGTGCCGTGTGAGTCCTACTCAAAACTAAAAAAAAAATACTTGATTCGGTTTCTCGTACAAAGACTGTTCTATAAATCGCGTTACCCGGGCATTCGTGGAAAGATGGGTCTCCTCTCATTTGTTTTATTTTGGGTAAAAATCCTATTTCATTGGTGATCTTACGTAAATTGAGTGTTATTGTAAAACATATTTTTATGAAAAACGCGCTCTTAATGGTCAGTTAAGTTTTCTCTGTATCAAATGACTGCAAAATATTATACTTGTCAAATATGACATAAGTTCTGTTAGAATTGTACCGCCTTCCCTCTACGCTAATAATAGAAATACTTGACTTATTTATAATGTTTACCAAAAATGGTGCGCTCGCAATAAACTCTGGTTAATGCGTCGTTAAAGTTGCGTATTGCGTGTGCTTCGATGTAGTTCTGGCGTCTAATGTAAATCCGTGTCGCGTAGCTTCTTCTTAACATTGAGTTGCATAAATAAATTTATAAAATGCATTTTCGAATTTGTATTCGTTTCTGTCATGCCTTTAATTACATGTCATTTTATGTGTCATGAAAATGTAAGCGAATGAGTTTATGGGAAAGAGATTCTCTGATAAATTGTGAGCTTCGAATAGTTGGTTTCGATGGGATTACATTTGAAACTGGCATTTTACTCATTATCATTTAAAATACGAGTGTGCGTTAGTTCAACTGACGAATCAAAAGATATATTTGTTTGCTAGTTTCTAAAGATAACGACTTAATGCAAAATATATATCTTATATTCTAATAATAAATTTACTTTCGCATTGTCCGAGTGTATTTGTGATGAAACCCCGCACCTACTCAGATTTAGTCAGTTGGACTAACAGAAAGTATTCCGCGACGGTTCTTTAATTTGTTGTTCGTTTTTCCATCCAAAATAAATACTGTAGTCAGTGTATGTACATATTACAGATTTGTCATTTTAACTAGATGAGACGAAGGTAGTGTTTTCGTGTTGCCTACTTACAATTACCACAGTAGCGATGTGTATGGGCTGAGTGTATAAATGTTATTCAATACGTAATGTTACCACAAGTAGATGTCGAGGTAACATCGTCAAATATAAACATCAACTGTATATAATTAACTGCTTTGATAGATCCCGCGTTTTGTTAATGTGTGGCAAATCTTTAAAAAAATAAGTGCTGTTTTAGCTAAATACCTACTGATTGCTTTGTTTCGATCTGGGCTGTCACCTGTTGTAAAAGCGAGGATACAGACTACGTAGTGTTTTTTTTTTCACTCTTGTCAATGGTGTCCAAGGTCAAACTTATCCATTCTAGTTTACCATAACTACATGTGGCGCTAAACCAAACTATTAATATTAATTTATAAGTATGTAATAACATTGTTTAGCACATTGTTAATCATCTAGCGTTATTCTTTAAATATATGTTATCTTCTTTTAATTGAAACAAAGCGCCCACATATAAGGTCTTGAGCTTGACTTTGCTGTAATTTGTAACATTATTATTCATTTATATGAATAATAATAATAAGTTATCAATTAAATTAATAATATTTAATGGAATTACTATACCTCAAAACAATTGTCAGCCCTGTCGACGAACGCTTCCAACTACTATCAATCAGTACTTAGCAAAATGGAAAATCTATAAATAATTATTTGAAAAGTATCGCTTGTCTCGTTTTAACTTACTTTTAAATGTCTAGAAATTTATAATTTTTATAAGGCTAAATAACTTGAAACATAATAAAATGTATCGTTACGAAACTAACTTCCTATTAAGTTCATGTTCTATATTTTTACTCTGTTGATGTTGATCATAATCTGTGGTGCCTCGTGTAGCTGCACCGGGTCAGGTTTATATTGCTTGTAGTCAATTCGATCTTTGATAATATGTAGTTAGAATGGGGGATGTAGTCACTAGTTTTTATTTATTAAAACTAATTTTCTGCAAGAGAGTAAAAATTTAGCGACATGTTCGCAATGTATTATATCTGTCTATAATACAGTGCTGTAAATCAACCTTCAATTTACAGTTATGTACTTTTTCACTGTTTCCGTTTTCTTAATAAAATGTTGAAAATAAGTCTCGGTGTTTTTATTCATCTTATGTTTGTCTTGTTGTAACTCGTTATCTGATGACGTATCCCACCATCAAATTTATATAAAGCCTGCTTTATAAACCAAACCCAAAGTAAAATTATACATATTATTTTAAACAGGTATTTTGTTGGAGTTTTACTAAAGAGAAAGAATTTGAATGCCAATCAAATGCTAAAAAGGTATTTATAGTTCCAAAATTACACTACAGGAGAGGGTAGGATTTGAATGTTGTACATAAAAAGTTGACTTACCAGCTTTAATTTAGACGATACATGGTATAAAGGAAATTAGTAAGTACTGATGATAACGATAAAGTATTAATCAAATTAGTATTGTCATTGACGTTGTTACAAATGGTAAGCAAGACGCCTATAGCAAAGGAAATTTTTAGCATGGGTTCAAAAGGAAGAGGAAATAGGTCCCTCCTATCACTTATAAACATTTTTTTTCAGACCCCCATAACATATTATATAAATCCACAGTAGCCAGTACCGATTGTGCAATATTATTATTATTACCTGACCAATGAGCTTCGCGCCCGCTAACCTCGGTTGATTGAGTTGTTGCTTTGCCAATATTAGGAGTCTACCGGCAAGGTTGATGGGAACAAAGTAAATATTCAAAGAAGAAAGATATCATTACATTTTCATGAATACCATGGTTACTAGGTTTTTAATCCTGTCTCTTAGAAAACACTATAGAGTAATAAAACAACCACATCTCGAAATCGATAATAAAATGTTTTAATTTCATCAATAACATTATAATCTTAAAAATAAAGCACAAAATCAAATAACAAACATAAATTAATGAAATGGAATGAGTAGCAGACAGCTTCAACGGCGAAACATTTTCCAAAGTTATCTTATCAAATCTACTGAGACTCCAAGCATTACCCTTGTGACGTCATAGTTTGCACAAGTTACGCAGGTTCTTAACATAAGTATAATTACACTATTACAATGAAATATACAAGCGCTTAAGTGTACAATATACATAAAAATATCTAATATTATCTACAACGGGATAAATACTTTCATGTCCAAAAAGTAAGTTGTCGGATGGCCGCGTAACAAGTAGGCTACATTTTTTTTTACTTTTTGAATTTGGAGCGAAGCTGCCATTGCAAAAGTTGTAAAAATTTCAGATTGTGCCATTATGTGTTGCGACACAAATTATTGCAATACTGTAATCAGACTGCAAATAATTCTATGTTCAAAAATTTCATGCTAAAAATAAGTAACGCATTGCTGTCGTGAGTTTATTACAAGCACAGTGTATCAGGTACACCTACCTACTAACACGCATGGTCTTTAACTCGATCAGAATCATAATTAGTTCAGAGTGCTTGGTAGATGCGTTATATTTTTTATTAAGGACCTTAATATGCATAGAGCGACAAGGATGGCTATAAATTAAGGCTTTTTAGTATTTATTGATTTCTACAAGTCCAACTGCACCAGTTTCATATTAACAATGAATATCCGTTATTGTATTGTATTCATTAATGTATATTGTATTTATCTGTACAATTTTTACAAACATTTTATACTTTTACTACCTTTTTGCCAGCTTTACCAGAAACTAATGAAATTGGTGAGAATTACGGTCGGCTTGACAGTTCACGAACAGATAAGTAAGCAGTAGGATTAGATTATATTTATTGTTTAAATTTTATGGCTATAGAAATATTGTTTGTAGAATTTTATATACTTACGTTCGTGAAATAGTATGAACTTAATGTTCGTACAGGCAACCTACGTATTCCGCCTGAAAGATTAACTTAGATAAATATTTCAAACTATATATAATATATATATGTCTGCCAGTTGGTTATTGAAAATTTAATATATATATCAAAATAGGAACGAATGTTTCAGCTCTGGTTTGAAGCTTCCATTCTGTTCCAATTATATTAAATGTTTAAATATAGAACTTATTTTCATATTCCTTTGTTATTATTTGGTATCGAAGGTGTGAAAGTAAAAAATTAAGATTAATATTATTAAGGTCGACCGTCACTCGCGTAAAGAAATAGCTGTTTGTAAATCCGCGCCGCATTCATCTAGTGAGAACTAACAAAAAACATTTTTCATTGTTTACTACATCTTGCTTGCTGTTAAATATTTAAAATGAACAACGAATCGTAAATGAAAAAAATGTAATCATACATATCATATAATCATCAATGTTTAAATAATACAACAATATTGTTAGTTAATTTATTTACAATGAACAACATTAGTTTAAATACATGTGTGAAACAAACGTAACCAGCTTAGTGTGTTATGTACAAATTACATTGTAATTATTGTGTGTGCATGTCATCCGAGGGTACACTTTATCTTTCGGATAGTTGCGCCCCGCATAACTAGTGTACGTAACCATTTCGGTACCAATGCTCTAAAAAAATAATGTAAATCATATATATGGGCTCCAGCATGGATCTTGAGCGGTGTTATTGAATGCGAAGAATAAAAAATATAGGGTGTCCGTGGCGGCGAATATATGACAAGCAGGGGGCGAATATATACGCGAATGAATCCTGCGCAGTTCCACTTCTCGCTCGAATTCTTTGCTTGGGGCCTATTGTGAAATAATAAAATTAATGACTCCAGAAAACAAGCATTTAAAAAACATAAACGTAATGTTAACCACCAAGTAGTATTTGTACGGTATGTATTATAGTTATAGCGGTAATGATCGGTGATACAGTTGTATTAATTTAATCTTAACTCCCGACTAGCTGAATGATCGCACGAGATCGGTGATCTTGAATACCGTAGACTGCGGCGAATCCGACGCGTTCCATAGTTTAAAACATTGCGGATGTGATGAAATCTAGCATCTATTCTATTCCTACTGTGGCTTTTGTGGAAGATACACCACAATTTAGCCAATGTCACGTTTAAGGAGACCACTAAGCTTATTGCATGTAATTTTTAATTATAACGGTAATGATGGATGGTAAGATTAAATAAAGTATTATTTTCTTATTATATTCCAAATACAAAGTGCCAATTGACAGATGACAGTTTGAATTATTTAAGTTCGACCTCGTAACAGTCTTATTTTATTAGAATGAAGTTTTAAACAACAGTGATTTTTTATTGTTACATTTAACATAAATCGTGTAGATAAACGTATTTAAATATAAAAAACTGTAATAGAAATATCCGTATAGGGAATAGACAGGTTTTTTGAGAAAATATCGAGACGAGATATTTTGAAGACCTAAAAGATTTCTAAACAAGTCTTACATAGACAGGTTTTATGAAAATATGATTGCATAAAATTCAAACATTAGTATCACCGATCTAGTGGAAACTTCATAGCACATTCTGTAAGAAGCACTTGTTTTTATGATGTTAATTACATTATAATTTCAACTATGATAATATACACATTTTCTTTAGTAAGGAAAGCGAATTAGTACAAATTCAACAAACTTTGACAAACACAGAACGAAAATGTTTACATATAAAGCGGCTTCAATCCATTCAAAATGCTTTATATTAAGTTTTTCTCCCAACGCACTTATAATATTAGTTATATTATGTTGCGTTCTCATTTAATTAAAAACTATTACCTCTTTGGACTTCACAAATAAGGAAAAAAAATACCGCAGCAACCAAAGATATTATAGTTTATAAAGAATTGGTTATATTTAATAGCACGTGTATCGCGTATCCCGAAAGCGTACTAATTGGGACGTGTTTTGAAAGTAAGAAACGTTTTGGTAACACAAACACTAGCTGTATTTTTTGTAACTTTCATAATCACGTCATCCTTTTCAAACCATTCTATGTTTAAGCGTGGTAAGTTTTACGAGTATAAAACGTATTTTTATTAGAAAATAGCATTGAGAGCAATGAGGAACCATAGAGTATATATATTAAAAACAATAACTTTGAAGTCTGTACTGAACACACAATAGTCGCGGCTCCAAGATGACGGCGATATTTATCGTTTCTATATATGTACATAATTAAGTATCAGATATAATTTTAGGACTTTTAGTACAAGAACTAACTTTTTTCTATAAATTAATATTATGTTTCGTCTTACTGCTGTTGCAAGCATGCTAAGCTCAATAGATTTTTTTTAAATTTATGGCCGTGTATACTTTGTATATTATTAGTAAGGTAACATTTGAAATTTTCATTTAGTGGTAGCTGTGTAGCCGGGGCTAGAGTAGTTTGGGTCTTCATATACAATAAAGCATAACAAATGCCTCTGAGTTCTGATGTTTTCCGTGCTAATATTGTACGTAATAAATTTTCACTATATTAACTATAAGGTCATACACGATATTATATACGGGAACTATATATTTCCGCCACAGTGTTATGTTGTCTGATTCGGCCACAATTCCAACTGTAGCAGGTCAGATGCAATATTATGTTATACCTGGGTCGGTTATAGTCACAATGTTTAAGAGAACTTTATCAAGCCGGGCACATATCCAACGGTGTTAGAATATGTCGGGGCACTGTGACCAGTCCTGTCGCTGCTTGCACTCCCAGTAGCGGTTGTTGTAGAGGTGTCGCAGGTGTGGCTGGCCCGGGGTCGCGGCCCGCGTGAACCACACGGGGCTGTGGCCCGGCGGAGACGGAGCACCCCTGGGGACCGCACATATAACAATACTATATTAGGATACTAATAATGTGTTGTCTCTATTATGAACCGCCTCTGTGACACGTTAACGAACTAAATTCACAAATAATTTACTTTGTACAATTTTACTCTAAGTAATGAAATGATAATCAACGGGCATATATTTTGCCCAACTGTCGCTTCATCACCATCATCATCAGCCGGAAGACATCCACTGCTAGACAAAGGCCTCTCCCAAAGATTTCCACGACGATCGTTCCTGCGCTGCTCTCATCTATCGTATTCTGGCGATCTTAACCAGATCGTTGGCCCATCTTATGGGGGGGCAAACCAACACTGCGATTTCCGGGACAACTTCAACTCTCGCTTACTTGTATTTATATATTATCTTATAATAAGTATTGGGTATTTCTGTATATCCAGTAGGAGCAGAGTCTGGAATAGACCTCTATATACGGAAATGGGAAAGCTCCCACTACGTAAACCTTTACCCAGAAAAACAACCGACGAAATGAGGACCTACAGGAGTGATATACTACTAAGCAGGAGGTCCTGGGTTCGAATCCCAGTATGTACAACCATTTATATGATGAATATGGATGTTTATATGTAAATACACATAAACATCCATACATAAATATGTATGTTTATATGAATTTATGTATGTTGAAGTAAGTATATTGTATTATATATATCATTATCTTGTAACCCATACACAGGCTATATTATATGCTCAGCTTGGGGCAAGATAATTTGTGTAACAAGTACGTCGCTATTAACAAAACAGCCCGTCACCTGGCGGCGGCGTCCTCCGCGGCGGCCTCCTGCTGTCTCCTCGCGGCCCGCTGCTTCTCCTCCAGGCGCAACTTCTCCGCGTTGGCCTCGTCCCAGAGCCCCTCCTCCATGAGCCGCTGGTCAGGTCGCAGGCGAGAGTCGGTCGGCGCCACTCCCGGCTCCGGCTCGTTCAGCTGCGCCGCCAGCAGGGTGAAGTTATACCACCTGGAATACATTCATTATATTATCATTCTCATATATATTTAAAGAAGTTACATTTTATAATCGCGTAAGTTTTGTCAAACAAATAACGAAGAGTTTTCATTTTGTTATGTATAGTATCGTTTGAATTTAGTCACATAAAAAGGCGAAAGCAAACTGAACACGTAGCGAATCGAAAGGCGTGAGAGAGGTTTGAGCGAAATAATTGCAATAGCTGACTAACAGAGAGCGAATGCGAGACGGTTGTGGTTATTAACAAAACTTTGATACCACAACGGGACGCCACTCGTATCGAATTCGGTTTACTGTGCTTACACAGAATATATAACATTACATTAGAATATAAAAACAAATTTCGCCACTATATGCAAGACGATTAAAACTCAGATGGGAAATTGGGTGATCCGGAAAGCAGATGATCCCGTTTCGAATCCAGATGGCCTATTAATCTTTATTTTGTTCAAATTTTGAATAATTATTAAAAAACCGAGCAAGATTCAGTCGTCCAAATACTAGAATAAAATTAGTTTTTGCATTTCTAAAAGATCAGTCGGATAGGTAAAGTAGGTATCGAACGAAGCTCGTGCGTGAGTCACCGAATAGCCACGCTGTAGTGGCCTCGCGTATGTATGTACTTACTAACTAAATCTTACGAATTAGATACGATCACAGGGAGTAAGATAGGCCTGAGATTTTCTCGATACATTAATATACTAGCTAAAATTACTTTTGTTTTATATTTAAAATTATATTTAGCGTGACTTCACCAAATGGCCCAACGGAAAACCTGTGTTAGTTTTCACACCAGCATAAGTACAAGTACTTTTCTTTCAGATTTTGTTTGTTCATTGTTTGTCTCCTATGTAAGTTTTATTTTAAAGTTATTTGTATATCTATATGTAACTTCATGCCAGTACTCACTTGTCGCAGTCCGCGGGCGCGGCCACCCGCTGCCAGGCCAGCACGAACTTGCCCGTCTTACACACCGAGTTGTCGGCGGACGCGCTGGTGACTGGCGCCACCTCGACGGAGCGGTCCCAGTACCCTTGCAGCACGTAGCGGGGCTGACGACAACACATTGATATCAACACATAGCTGGAATGAACTCTACAACTCGACTACTACCGTCTGTGGTGACGAACATATTTTAAGGATTCGTTACCTACTTAAAAAAAAATTACGAGTTATTATTAGGCGCCAAATGACTAATGTTCTTCTTCTTTTTCTTTTTTTTCGAATTTGCATGTATCTTGATTTTATAGTTCTTGTTTTATTTTATATTATTGTGGTCTTGGTGTCGCAATTTTGTAAATACTCGATATATTTTAAGCGTATTCAAATGTAACAACTACTGGTTGTCCTATAAATAAATAAATATATTTTATTCTATAGTTTCATATTTGTAATATGTAATTTATGATTGCATCTTTGTGAAGCATATTTTCTTAATTTTATGTTCTTTTTTCGTCATTGAAATTAACATTAAAGAAAATATAGTATTTAAAAAAATAGTATTATCCAATTATACCAACAACACATTACTATCAATACTGCTTTGAGAGGAGTCAAATTTAAACAGTTTGTTATTTTTAAATAATATCCCTTCACTTCTGGGATTAAATATAAAAATTTTAAATGTACCAAAATTTAAGAACGATGTAGGACTCGAACGCGCGTCTCTCGGGATCCGTCCGATCGCTCTTACCAGCTGAGCCAACCGTCCGAGTGAGGCATCGATCGTAAAGCTTATATGTATGTATGTATGTCTTGTTAAATTCTCAAGTTGTGGCTCATCTACAGGATTTACTTTAGAGCTGATAGCCTTCACAATAATTGCATACTTCGAAATTGACTTGAAATGCCGTTCAAATCTAAGCAGTTGTTTTTATTTTTAAGTCACTTAAAAATAAAATGATGAAATTCATTGTCCATAAATTTTAGTTCAAATCATATTTGTATAGTGGCCAGGTTGTCGTACCACCCCGTTGGGGTCCTTGATGACCCCGGTGACCTTCCGCTGCGTGTCCTTGCTGAAGTACCCATACGGGATGTACTTGAGATGCGCCACGTAGCCGGCCGCGGGCCCCGCCTCACCCACGATCTCCATGTCGCCGTGATGGTCCACCCACAACTTGCCCACGATCACGTTGTGGACGGTTGTCGTCACCTGACACACACAAACACAATCTGAGTTATCGAAATCAACCTATTATAACATACCTGTAGTTCACTCACTAGAACGTCCCATACCTAGACCGTGTTATAACAAAGCTTTATTAATTCCTTGCTACAACATAAGCCTATATTTAACAAGGTTACGATATTCAAATTCAAATAGGATGTAACATCACTTATTGAAAGTCAAAAACCCATTCCAAAATATGTTTACAAAGTTATATTGTACAATTAAACTTATTACTTAATAGCCTGAGGGCGGCCGCTACATTCCCAATCTGTGGCATCTTTAAGAAAGTCATTTATGGTATAGTAACCTTTACGCCACAAACGTTTCTTAACAATTCTTTTGAATATCGTAATACTTTTGTTTTGAACATTTTTGGGATCTTATTTTAAAAGCATATACATCGCCCCACAAGACTTACTAACTTGACTTAGCCGAGTAGTATGCGATTACAAGTTTGTCTGTACCAGGTGTTAACATTATGGTTATAACTACAAAACGAATGAACGATACTAATCAGGAAAGCAAGAAGTGCTGATATACAGGATGTAATAGTTAAGTGTGACCAGGAGATAATTCCTTAACTATTACTAACATCAAAAAGCTTTACATTGATATCGAAAGTACGTTACCTAAACTGTAAAATGACACTAATATTTCTTTAAAAATCAAAGGAGAAGTGAAATAGAATATTTGACGACACCAGTCCATGCGAAGGTGTTTCTGTTCGTCGGTTAAAATATGGGTAATCCACCCGGTCAAAAACTTCCTGACGTCTAAATGTTTGTGTAATATTTTTGAACTTGACTCATACCAATGCCTAGGCTTGCCCGTATCTCCTGATAAGTCACTCTCTTATCTTCCTCTATCATATGTCGCAGAGCACTGATGTTATCTTCAGTCATTGTATCGCACAACAAGGAATGTCACATCGAACATCTGCTTTGACTTCAAAATTTTGTACTTACTAAGATATAAATATTTTTCAATTAAAAGATTGTTTTTACTTTGTTAGGCTAATAAACAAATTCCTTTAATGTCAATTCTAAGCTAAATAAACCTTTCTACTAATCTCATACTAAATGTATGCGAGTGTTTATTAATACATTGGTATTTCTTATTGTTTTTATTGTAGCGTAGCGTAGTATTAGCTCTATTGTTCAGAAGTAATTAAGGAGTAATTACTGTAATTTTTTATGTTCAACATAATATATAATACTAAGAAAATTGTATTGTATATGATGTGGTGTGCTTTAATAAATAAATAGATATTAAGTTATTGATGTCATTTTAAAGATAGGTAACGTCCTTTCGATATAAGTTAGTTATTTGATAATATATGTTTTAGTTACGGAATAATCGCTTAGTCACAATTTGCGATTACACTCTCTATATAATATTCTTAGAAACACAAGATAATTTTCAAGACGTGACGTCACCTCTCCCAACTTGCAGCTGACAGACCGCTATATAAGCGGTAGCAGAACAGTTGGTGACGATTACTTCGTCCGTGAACATCTCACCGAAACTGTCCGTTTTCGTATTGATTGTTTGTAGTGAGTAATTATTTAAAATTTAAATTGACAGTGACAGGTGGACGAGTGAAGACGTCTATAAAAGGCGACGTCTCCCTAACGTCGACACATTTTCGCTGCAACCGTTGACTAGTTAGGACGTTACTCTGACCGATTTCTATTCGAATATTAGTCTTTGTGTTGTTTGATTTATTCTTAGAAGCTTAAAAAGCCTTTTTGATCTTATTTCCTAATTATATAAATATGAATTTGACTCAAGCCGGTGTTGGTCGTTGACAAAGAATATTTCTATTGCTCTACATGCTCAATGATTGTTTCCTAGGTTAAGGAATCCACTCTTACGGTCCATTTGCATGACGACTGTCTGATGAGGTCACGCATATGTCATTCCTGTTTCAATGCACAGTGGTTAAAGTCAATTTATTTTATACACATTCCGCCTGGACCCTGTTGGACCTTCACTAGCGTATGAGCGACGAATAGTCAAGAGCACTTTAACATAGACATGTTTAATAAATTGCCAATTTCTGTATTACCTTATGCCAACGATAGACATTGCCAGTCTTCGGGAACACCAGATAGGTGAAGCCGCAGGGCGTGACCGAGATGTATTGGCCGCGGAAGAAGCTGCTGAAGGAGAACTCCTGGCGGTACTCCCAGCCGCTGACTCCCTCGCCGTAGGACGCGCTCGTGGGTGGATGGTGCTGCACCTGCCCACTAAACCATCTATACTCACCGGACCACGCGGGATTCTGTAGGTACTGGCCAGAGCGCATGCAATTGATGCGCAAAAAGTTGAAGATTCTTGCGCCTGTTCTTCTCAAGCTCGAGAAATTTCTCTAACAAGTGGGTGGTAGATTCTGGCATTCAACAAGTGATTGCCAAATCGCAAATTATTCGAAGTTAAGCCAAAGCAGAATCAAATTAGTTGATGTATTGATTTGGAACAGAATGAACATTCTTTTTATCCCTGTATTACCCCCTTAAAGGAGCAGTGGGCGAAACTCATGCGTCACGGCAGCGATGGCTGCACGTACTCTATGGCTCTAGGTGTACGAATTCTAAACAAATTGATAAGCTGGAATAGGATGAAAATGCAATGCCATGCTTTTTCATGAAATGCAAATTAGCCATATAGATGGAAAAGGGAGATATTTCTGGACATCATCATCGAAGTATAAATTGAAGATAACCTCAGTTATTTTGGAATGAAAATAATTATTACTTCTTTAAACAGATCAAAAGAGATATAATGCTAGAATATCATAGTCTCCACTTATTTATTACTTTAAGAGAATGAACTGTCTTAATGCTCAGTTATTTCAAAACTTACCCTATTTTAGCAAAGCTATATTTCGGAGACGACTACCTGTTTTTATTTACATTTCCAAGTGCAAACCTTCCTCCTGCCTTTACTGGTGAAGAATGAATTAACGTGTACAAACGATCACAATAAGATTCTTGGTACTAGTTTTAATGCCAAATAGAAATTCATTTTTATTCTATATTTCGGCTAACGACAATATCCAATCATGTTTGTACCTTATTGTTTCTTGTTAATAACTAAATGAAGGACAATCCACTGCGCTATGTTATAATAGTAGTCTAAATAGACGACAACCGAACTGCAATACTACCTCCGTAAGATCCATGCACAACACAATCCTACCTTCACCACACCCAACGTACTTACACGGCGATCAATCCACCAGGGGTCTCAGCAGGGCTCTCTCACCTTCAGCTGAGTATACTTCGTGTTATAGAAGTCAATCCTCATCTCAATCCTACCTTCCGCCACGTGTACTTGTTGCCCGAGTGAACAAAGTGCGCGTAGGCCCCCCCGAGAGGGATGACCTGCAGGTACTTCCCGCGGAACTTGCTCGTCATGGTGAACTCCTGCCAGCACTGCCAACCCGAGGAGCCCTCGCAGAACTGCGCCACCATCGGCGGATGATGAGAGACCTGCGCCCGCACAACACGCCAACACTCGACATCACAACGTCATACAGTCACACAGCAGTCACGAGTATCGGGAACAATTAGTAGCGGAATCAGAAGTGGGATAAGGGTAGGATGATTAAGAGGAAAATATTAGGATGTTTAGGGGAAATGGCAAAATATAAAAAATACGGGGAAACATTGAGAAGAAAAATAAATAAATATACAACTAAACGCAAAAACAAAAATCTAGTATCAACTTATACGGAATAGATTTTGGAAAGAAGACATATTATACTAAAAAGAACGAAGATTATGCTATTAATATACTTGATGACCTTATATTCGTAACTTACACTAATTATTTTTGATTGAAAAAAAAAGAACTGTTTATTTAAATAAAGATACTATATCTAATTGAAATTAAAATAATATAGGTAAAACAGGAGGAAGGCTGAGGAGGTGAAGGCACAAGAGTGGTGAGGATTGGGAGGATACTTATGATTAACAATTTGTAATTGGGTAGATGACTGATATTGAGGATCTTATTAAATCCACCAAGGTTCGGTGGAACCAGTTAAGTTACTGGGCTAGTCAACTTATGTCTCAAAGTGACGAGAGTAATAATTGCGAGGTCTCTCACACTTTTGGGATCAATAGCAATCCTTCGCGGCACTGCATACTAATAAGCGTATAACATATTACAACGTGAATATCTTGTTCATCTCAACACTTTTTCTTATTAAAAAACATTATAATATAAATAAATGAAAATATAAATATGAAATTCTATCTCTATCTTGCTTAGTGGTGAATGGTTTATATTAATATTATGGAGCGGAGCGTCATCGTGATTTTTTTAAACCGAAAAGTATAAATTTTAAAATCAAATTTACATTATTCCAATAAATATTTATTTCACAAACTCTATCGGTCATTTCCTACTGTTTTCTCCTAGTAAATATTGTTTATAATTTAGTAATAATTACATGGAAATAAGGACATATAAAATAAGTTTCGTATTTATTAATAATATCATCTAATAGTACTATGTCATCAACCCAATAACAGATTTCGAAAACTAATGATTTTTAATTAAATTTTTATTGAAATTATATAAACAATTTAAGATTAACAAGGTATTTATTGATTGCGATCTCGTAATTATATTATATAGTATACCAAACTTATATAATATTACCTGTTCCGAGATAATTCTCCAGCCGAGGTCGGACGTGCGATCGCATTCGTAAGTCTCGCCCAGGAGCGGATTGAAAGGCTTCGTAGTTCTGAAACGTTCGGTGCACTCATAACGTATACAGTTTAAAAAATAAGTTTATCAAATTAAAACATTCAATTAGATACTTTTTAATGGATGTAATTGTAACTGTTTTTTTTTACAAAGGTATTTGCGCACAAGTTACACTTTGTATAATTTCTTTATTTTTCCCGACATTTCGTGACCTTTGCAGGAGAACGTTTTCCGGCGGATTGACAGCCCCACAAGTCGTCAATTGTTTGTCGATAACATTGATGATATAGACTCTTGCACATGGTGCGGTTGTGAAATGTTTTACATTTATTTATTTATTAGGCACTTCAACAGAATACATATTAATACATTTACAAATATAAACTTAACATTATTTACAATACAAAATAAATGTGAAACCAAAATTTACTCGAACCCAAGACCTCTCGGGTTCCGCCCGAGCGTCCAATTAAGTGTAAATATAACACTTAAAAATATAAAAATTATTGACAATTCTAATATGTACACCTATTAGATAAAATATGTTAGTTGTTAAAAACTACGTACTAATGAACGTTATATTGAAAATTAATATAAGATATATAGATATTATGACTGTTCATTGTCAGTACATTTATGAAAGTTTAATATATGTACACAAAAATCGTCACCTTTTTGCTCTTAATAGTGATTTTCATTATTATAACACTAGAAATAAGGGATTGCTTGTAACTAATACTAGTAGGCTTCATAAGATACATAATAGCTTGAAAGGTAAATGTATACACTTTTATAATATCATTATCTATAAATAAGTTTAAATGTTTTATTAAAAATGGCTCTCGTAAGTTTTACTACTCCACAGCTGAATATCTAAGTGATTGGACAGCCTGGGACTTGATTATGATTATTTTATAGCAATAACAATGGCAGTACAATATTGTATATTTAATTAAATAGAGCGCAAAAAAAGAATGCTGAATGAGTTTCTTGCGCCGCCATTTGTTTCCAAAGTGGTGGTAGTGTTAGAAATAACATAAAAAAGAATTTTGAGAAAATAAATTCCTTTTATACCTTTTTATTTAAGATACTATGATAATAGTTAGTACATCTACGTAGTGTGGTTGAAAATATTTGAAACAACTTCTCAGCATTACACATTATAATATGGCAAAAGGAGCAAATTTTGAAAAGTGGTTGAAGCTTGTATCACCTGGGCCGAGGTGTTCTCTATTGAAATACTAACTATATGGGCATGAAATTAAACAAGAGAGTTTATGTAATTGCTGTTTTATAACCTCTTGTATCACTTGGTAGTATTACGTCTATTCTGTACAACAAGCAACAGACTAAGCTATTTTAATGGCGGTAGCATGAGGGAAACAAATTTTAGTTGTCACTCTTACTGTTTGTAGATAAATTATTTATAATAGTGAATTCACACAGATTTCACTGTTACCGGCTAGACCGGGTAGACAAATTATTTGTTCAGAGATTTACTTTTCAATATTATAATAAAATAAACAAACATTCTTCTTCACTTTAGTACCTCCACACTTTACAGAGGCTCCTTTGCACAGGATGCCGGCTAGATTATGGGCACCAAAAAAGGCGCCACTTTCTGCCGTGAAGCAGTAATGTGTAAGCATTATTGTGTTTCGGCATGGAGGGCGCCGTAGCTAGAAAAATTACTGGGCAAACGAGACGCGCAATAATTGCACTGCCGCTTAGAATTTATGGGTTTTTCAAGAATCCTGATTGGCACACATTTGATGGTCAGAGCGTGTCGAGCGGCTCACCTGCAAGCCGTGGTGGCGTACGAAGACACGGTGAAGGCGGCCACGTAGGCCAGCTGCTGCGCCGGCTCGCTGAACGTGGCCGCCTGGTCCAGTATGGACGAGTACTCGAAGTCCTCCGCCAGCCGCTGCAGCATCGACAGCGGCTCGCTGAAGTTCACCGGGATCGGGATCTTTGACAGTTCCTTACCTGCCAACACATCACGTTACTCCAATTGATTTCTGTGTTTTTTTTTATTATTCTTTATTTTTTTGGGGTTTAGTCAATAATGACTATGTCACCCCCGTAGCTTACAAAAAAACCTTAATTACCTCACACAATATATAAAAAAACAGAGAGCCACATATAACCAAAAAATTGAAAACACATTAATAACACAATATCTTAACGAGCGACCGCGCGGCCGTTGATAGTGGAGTGGCTAGTAAGCTATACACATACCCACATTGTAATTATTTTTAAGGAGCCTCGGCCGCTCTGAAACGTTCCGTACACATTCCATCATAAGATGAAAAACAACATCGATTCTTGTGTCTCCACAGTCTGTACAATTTTGTGTTATCGATCTTTTCATTAAAAATTTAAATTTATTTGATGGAATATGCCCGGAACGAAGTCTTAACATTGTTACGATATCCGTCCTTTTAACTTTGGATTCTGTAAAGCACGCGCTATTTATATTTGTTTAAAAATTGAGCCGATTGATCAGATCTTGTTTGATTATTTTTTTTTTTTTTGTACACAGGCTTACCTCGCTTCGCTCAAATATACACCGCAGTGAAGCAGTACGACGAGCGACTGCGGCATCCTAGTTTACTCATAAACAGACAGTCTCACATATGAATCAGTATCGGCCGTTACCAATATTCTATCTACAGATAGAGATAAATTACTACCTTCTGCTGTCAGCAATTAGCTTGCAATAATTTGAAGATTTATTTCCAAATATACCCGATAAGTCATTCTTATGGCCTTATATTGGGATGCGTGAATTGCAATTTCCATGCAAACCACTACCGCTGGTAAGCTATACGTCGCCCCATTGACAGACAGCGTGTACGGTAACTCACCTTAGTTACCGTCGATAAGTTTATTGGGACAGAAAAGTCAACGATAGTTAAGATTTTTATCTCAAGTAAGAGATAGACTGAATATTGAGAACGGCCGTAAATTAATTAACAGATACCAGATCTAAAGTTTCCTCAATTAACAAGTTTAATAGCGAACAGTCTTATAATTATACAATCAAATAATAGGTTTAAAAATACTTTAAAATATCATACGAATTTTATGAGAATTTGAAATAAAATTATTTTAATGTTTTTCAATTTTGAAAAAGTAGAATAGGAAGTCTACGTCTAAAACTATAATCGTGGTGAAAATCATTATTATAAAATTTACTCACACGAGGAACACAACTACTTCCCACATAAATACTGAACAGGAAACTACATGAAATAATTCGGTGAGTCACTGAAAATCAGTGATGTGCTCGTTAGAGTATAGACACACATGTAACTGAAAAGGCTTCAGTTTTGGAAAACCAGTGACACACAGATCATTTAGTAATGCTTTTCTTTTTATTTCAAGATTAAGTTATTATACGACGACCCCTATAGCCCAGTGGTTAGTGCCTACTGAGCTAGAGGTCCCGGGTTCGAATCCCGGTAGGTGAAACCATTTATATGACGAATATGGATGTTTGTTTCTGAGTCATGGATGTTTATATGTATTCATGTATGTTTAAGTAAGTATATTGTATTAAATATATCGTTTTCTTGCACCCATAGTACTGGCTGTGCCTAGTTTGGGGCAAGATAATTTGTGTAAGAGTGTGTCAATATTATTATTATTATTTTGTTTTCAACAACTTGTGTAAATGTGTGGTAAAGTTGTCTTCCAAAATAAATTCATTTTAATTTATTTCACATTTCATATAATTTACTAGCTGACCCGGCAAACGTTGTTTTGCCATATAAAGTATAATTCACGCGATAGTTTTATAAGTAATAAAATATTGCCTACATTATAGCCTGTACATAATTTTGTTCTATTGTCAATAGTTATTGCAGCGCACGCAAAAATAGGTTTTCGATTTTACACCTTGTGTTACAAAATAGCAATTTTATTACGGAGCCCTAATTTTGAAAAACAAAAAAACCTAGCCATAACCTATAGCCTTCCTCGATAAATGGACTACCCAACACTGAAAGAATCATTCAAATCGGACCAGTAGTACCAGAGATAAGCGCGTTCAAACAAACAAACAAACACTGCAGCTTTATAATATTAGTATAGATTAATTGGTAATGAACAGTGTTATAATAATCATATAAAACATAATTCATAAGTCCATTATTGATAACTCATATTGACAATATTATTTTACAGCACAACAAGCTGTATAACAGATCAACAGCTGCCTCGTGTGTTTGTTATTCTCTGTGCGTATATTAATGTGTGGGGGAGATTGCGTTTGTGTGTTATATTAATTTTGTTTGGCTAATGAAATGACTCACCTATACAATTTTTCATAATTGACCAGAGGCTGAGTGGATGGTTGGGTTTGTCGGGCACCCGAGTTCTCCGCGGCTTGCCGTCCAAGATGCCGTTCGCCTGTGCCACGTGAGGCTGCAACGATTCATTGAAAAATGTCAGAATGTGACTCAAATTAGATTTACGGACAGAAATTCTTAATATGCAATATCAGGGTTGAGCCGAAGGCCGAAGTCATTTATTTAAGTTATTTTTTTTTTCATTACATAATTAAAATTCTGAATACTTAATAAGAAATTATCGTATGATATTTTGTTGTGTCTTTCTTTCTTTTCTTTGTTTGTCTTTCACTTTAAGTATAAGAGCGCGAAATCATTTTCGATGCGGTCTATAAACTCATGCCTCATTAATTAAAAATAATTAAAAACATTAATGCGCGCTGCCTATAAAGTAGCATTGCAACCTTAAGTTAAAGCAGTAAGGTATAATTTGCATTAATACAATTTAATTATATTGATGTGGACACATTTGTATGGAATATTATATCCATCGTTATTAAATATAGATGCATGATATAAAGACAACAAGAGCTTGTCTGTCCTCGAAGGCTTTAAGATGAGTCTTCCGTAAGATGTGAACATAATATCAATCTCACCCATATTTTGATATCGAGTTCTTTGCTGTCTTCTGTTTTATCGTTGCTGGCGGCTGCTATTTCCGCGCCACCCATCGCGGACTCCGCTCGTTCCTTGTCCTCGACAAAGAATACCTGCAAGGATGATAATCGTATAAATTTAATATTGTAATTTAGGTCGATTAGATATTCGCCCGATCAGCAATCTTAACCGCGTAAGGCGCCTCGTGGCGATCACTTCACTCACAGCAGTCACCGAATTGCTCTCATTCATTATATCCGCTCATATTTTTATTTTATTTATTTATTAGGTTCACCAACAGATTATACACTATTACTAGCTTAGTGCTCTGTGAACGGCTGGATCACTACTTGGCGTTGCGTAGAGACGTCGCTTCATTCTGTGTCTTCTACCGCATTTATCACGGGGAGTGTTCCGAAGAGATTCCTGCCGCCGAATTCCACCTTCGCACGACACGCCACAAGTTAGGATATCTGGATCCCTCATCTGGATGTGTGGTGGTCGTCCACAGTGCGGTTTTCAAGGAGCTTTATTCAAGGTACTACAAAGCTGTGGAATGAGCTTCCTTGTGCGGTGTTTTCCGGGACGATACGACCTGGGTACCTTCAAAAAAAGCGCGTACACCTTCCTTAAAGGCCGGCAACGCTCTTGTGATTCCTCTGGTGTTGCAAGAGATTGTGGGCGGCGGTGATCACTTAACACCAGGTGACCCGTACGCTCGTTTGTCCTCCTATTCCATAAAAAAAATAGCTTATAAAAATAACAAAATAAGTATTAATTATGGTGTAAATCCAATTACTGGCAAACCGGCATGCATTTTTGAGTTGCGCAAGTGCTGGGTTGCAAGTTTACAATGAAAAATAATGTATTGTACCCATATAATGTAGAAGTAAAAAAGTGAAAAAACTAAACATTTAATTTTGGATATAAATCAAAACAAAGCATAAGTTATGTGGTTTCTGCACTGATAAATTAATGCAATATTTTTTGTAATCCTGAGGCGAGGAGGAGTGGATGTCAACACGAGTAGTTTTGCAAAAGATGTGCTCCCGGCAGATCCTTTCTAAAACACTATTAGAACCCTGTTCAGTTCTATATAAATTTCCAATGAATGGTTTGAAGTGTGTGAAACGTGCACTTTCGTGTGACACTGAAAATTCATTTTTGGTTATATAGCACTAATATAGCAGCAATTAAATAAACTCACAGTCAACTTTATCCCAGTTATTTAATATCTAGTAGCGACCTAATACAGTCCATTAAGTTATACGTAAAACGTACACAAAAGATATCAAGAAAAAATACGTCGAAGGAATTAATATTTTTGTATTAAATATCACTTGCGCGGGATAAAAGCATGATAGATATAATATATAAAAGTAGATAGAAATATTATTTCTATCTACTTTTACGATAGAATCATAAAAACCTGATAATGGTGCAACAACAACCAGTGACTTGCAGCAAACAGTTGTTAAATAAAAAGGTAAATATATTCAACTTCAAAGTTATCAAGTGGCCGGGAACAAATTTTTACTTATCACCATCACCACCATCAGCCGCAAGACGTCCACTGCTGGACGAAGTCCTCTCCCATAGATTTCCACTACGATCGGTCCTGTGCTACCCTCATTCAACTTATGCCGGGGATCTTGACAAGATCGTCGGTCCATCTTGTCCCACCAACACTGCTTCTTCCGGTACGTGGTCGCCATTCGAGGACTTTACTGCCCCAACGGCCATCTGTCCGTCGAACTATGTGCCCTGCCCACTGCCACTTCAGTTTCGCAATCATTTGGACTTTTACTTATAGCTCAATAATTTTTAAAAGTGCGCAAGTAACTCTCTTAGTTAACAACACTAATAAAACAGTTTTTTTTACTTAATCGCTATCGACGCATACACAAATACACATGATTTCCACGGCCGCTAACCAATCTCGGCAAGACATAACTGGTAGCGGCACAAAGAGTAGGTACATTACAGGGTTTAGGGGTAAATTCAACGATGTTGATGCCAACAATGTAATTGTCTCAACTTATTACTAATTTATAATAAAACTATGTACTAAAGAAGCATTAAATTAACACGTTTCATTCTTAAACCTAAAACTACACACATGTAATAAAAATCGAAAACATAATATTTAACTTTTTGTATTTATCAACCCTTGCGATCCTCCCCGACTTAGGTATGAATTCCAAGCTGACTGCTGAGTTACGCTACTGTTCTATTACAGTATTGTGCTTAGAGACCTTTTTAAAGTGAAACTTTTATTACATCGGCTTAAAACTTTTTCGTCTGTGTGTTGCAAGTCGCGTGACGGTCCAAGCAGCTGACCGTGTATAGACTATTACTCATTTGTGCCAGTGCTCCACGCTATTTTGTTTGTTTTTGTCAGTGTTTAATGTAATCCTTTTCAATCAATATTTTTAACCAGGGCCAAGACACAGAGTTAGGTAAAAATATTAATTGGAGACCTAGACTACTTTTATTATTTCCCATTATCATTCCAATTTTCCAAGTATAAAATTAAGATTGATAAAGCGATTTTAATACCCTTAATGGAATATTATTCCAAAAAATTTTAGTTAAATGTCTATAATGTGAAAAAAAGTTTCACTTTTACCGTGGTTTCATAAAACCACAAACTACTTTTTTCTGTTTAACGCATTAATTCCCAGTTTTATAGACGGCTAATGCAAAAACAAAAAACTTGCTCTATGCATAAAATTCCTACTCCACGCATAACTGCGACATAGTTAATATAGTTATATTCGTACGTTAAAACGAGTTATTTTCTGTGCCAAAAAGCTTCACTTGAGCTGGATATTATACTTCGTAAATTGCTAGGAAAAGAGCAAACTGCGGCCAGCAAATCATTTAGATTTTTTGATAACAGCTGCGTGCTTCTGCACCACAATATTGCGATTTGCGCAAAATTGCGATAAATTAAGTGACAGTCGCTATTCTAAACAATTTGTTATTTTTAAAGTGATATCTATCACGTCTGGGATGAATCAAATTAAACCTGTAACAAAATCTATGAACGATGCGAATGACTATGAACAACTAAATTGTTTAGATTTGAAAAAGTGACATCTCAAATGCAATTATTGGGATCGAGTAAATTATCAACTGTAAAGCATCACTCGAATGGTAGGCTCAGTGGAAGAGCGCTCGGATGAACCCGAGAGTGCGCGGGTTCGAGTCCCGAATCGTTCACAAATTTTGATTAAAAATTAAATTTAGTCTCTTCCTATTCTAAGAATATTTATAAATAATATGTACCAACTCTTGAGTTACCAATGCATAAACCTATTTTGTATTAGTGTTAAAAGTACAATAAATAGTCACTTATACACAGGTTCTGAAAATATATAGAATTTCAGGACAATTTATTCTAAAATTAAACATCAAAATTTACATTTAACATTGATATGACTTACATTATCGTAATTTGAACGAAATAAAGTGAAGCCAATATATACCCAATTAAGGAAAATTAAAACGTTCAAGGCGACCTTGCGAACGTTTTACGGCAAGCCATTAATATACTTATATAATAAGAAAGTATCCAAACAGATGTGTGTATGTTACTTCTGAATTAAAAATTAAATCATTAACCAGTTAACGCATTACTTTAGATCGGGTGGTCCGTCCGATTTCCCAATGTCTGGCTATAGGTTTATTTTGAATATAGAAAACTTGCTATCAACCGCGACTTCGGTTACATTTACCAGTGCCCGGTAGATTTAGGAATTCGTTAAGCGCAAAAATTCATGTGAGTGGCACTGCGATATAAATGCGGTGGTGATGACTGGTTATCCAAAATGGAGTTGCACGCGAAATTCAGGAGTTCAGGAGATCAGTATTCTCTTTCGCGTCATGGGCCAACGAGTCATCGGACCTATGCAGTGGCAGAATGGCAGACTGGCAGAAATTTTCTTGGACACCCTTGGCTCAGAACGCACGTGTTCCCGAGTGGAGGTGCGCAAGTATCTCGTCAATTCTGTCTCTGTGCTTCGTCTTCGCCTCAGCAATGACTCTTTTGAGGGAACTAGAGGTATGATTCTAGTGGTGCATTGTTGGCATTGACCCAAGCCTGATAGCACACCTGCTTTCGATAAGAGGCCATTATGCGGGAGCGGTCAAACCAAGGTTGTGACCTGCCACACATAGGCATCGAGGATAATGGAAAGAAGAGTTCCATACCTTGCAGTACCCCATTAGCAACAGCGTCAGCAGAAAAACAGATCTGCCACACTGAGCGGCAACCTAAAGGCTGTGTTAGGCGCGTGATTCCGAGACTTTGCAAAGCATAGTCTCGATTTCAGACACAAGTTTGTTCCGGTTCTCGTCGACCCTTTTCCGGGACATGTTGGCACGGCCGGTGTAGGAAGCATATCCTGTGCTGTCGTCTGCATAGCAATGAATGAATACTGCTGATTTGCAGCATATCATTGATATGCAGAAGAAACAGTGTAGGGGATAGCACGCAGCCTTGCGGGACACCAGCGATTATAAGTTGCCTCACTTCCCATGATGTAAGCCTGTGTTAAGAGGTTTTCTTCCATACATATGGTAATGGCGAAGGATCCAATAAGACCCATGCAATTCTTTAGCATAAAAGATGTCAGCCAGATGCATGACAAACAAGAAAATGAATTACGATCGTAAATTGTTATTGTTATCTCTCTTAATTGCATTTTGATACGATATTTCTGACTAGTTTCTACCGACTACTAACGAACCATTGTGAACGCCAATTAATATTAGTTTAGAACAAGGCCGTTTGTTTCTGAATAAATCCTTGAGTTCGCTTTTCAGGTATGTATGCGGAAATAGACGGTGTCAACTCAGGGGCACTCGTACGTAGAGCGATGAAAATCCATCCGGCCCATTCGATTTACGAGTTTCTAAGTAAAACAAACAAAACTATGTAACGTGTGAGTCAGATCTGATACCGCGGCATATATAATAATAATATATTTATTTGCATAAAACTTACTATTACAATGGTGTTAAAATATTATAATAATGAGCTTATATGTTTTGCTAGCACTATTCCTAGCATGCAAATATTTAACTGAATACTTACATATAATTCAAACAGTTAAAGTGGCTTACTCAATGAAGAATATCATCACAATAAATACGTAAAAAATATGTTTATTTATTAAGGCAATCTAAACAGATTACAATTATTTCTAACCTAGTCTTATTTAAATCCTATAGGTTCGCACAGCTTGAATAAGATTTTAAAATCAAATCAACTACAAAATTCTTAGTGTACTTAATTAACTTTATAAAAAAAAACGAAAGTCTGGAATCGAAAACATCTAAGTCTTATTTGGCTATTTCATTATATGAGCGACACAATATTTTTATGATTGGGATATGATATTTAAATAATATTATGATAAAACAATATAATAAAATTTAGTCTTGTACTTATAAAAATATATATATTTTGTATTACAATGAATACCGTCGTATGTATAGAGCAAGATGTACACACATGTCTACTCTTACTTGCTGGCATGCAAGCCAATTATTCTGTACACAAATGAAAAGTGTTTTAAAATATTGGCTTGCATGCCAGCCAATATTTTTTTTTATATAGAATGATTACTGTATATTTTTAAGTTAAGCTGTTGGTGGGTCAATAAATTGATAAATAGACGTTGCTGTGACGTCACGACACTACTCTCACTCGATACGATAACGGGTCTGAGCGGTCCGCCATGTTAGGACGTCACGGGGACATAACAGCGCTGTATGATATGTTGAAATAACGTGGGAACAAAAATAATCATAACTACTCCCCTGATTATAATGAAATAAAAACTACTGGTACTTTCTAGGTAGGTATATAAAAATATACGCGATTCAGTTTCAAATTAATGGGCTTAGTTATTTATTCCATTTCTAACCATAAGCTAGGCATGGTACCAAAGTATATATGTGACAAAATATTCACATATTTGACATAATATACACGTGACATATATATCTATGACCCTAGAAGAAACATTTTATTACAATTATTTCCATCTTACAGGATTTCGAACCGAGACCACCCGGTTTAGGGTCACTAACCACTAAGACAAGACGTCGTCGAAAATGAAATAAACAAAAAAATTGATGATCAATAGTAACTTACTTGTTGGGTTTCCGTTACAGTCTCCGCTTCAGATTCGTCGGAACTTTCCCCACTTTTTACTTTGTTTTTTCTATTTACCTGCAAACAAATTTAATATCAATATTCTAAAATTCACGCGGAAAAGAATTTAGGTTATGTCAAACTATCAATTCAGTAATAAACAGCCTTTAAAATATTTCTATTTATATAATGAGTATTGAAATTATTAAGTCATGTTAGACATTGAAAATTAATATATAACTATTAACTATTAATAATACTTAAAAAACTTTCTTAAAAATATAAGATAGAAATACTATTATTCGATATTTACACTATCATCAGCAAATCACTAGTTTTGTGTTGAACATTGTTACTGTTTGAATACTTAAAGCAGAATTAAAAACACGCCCATAATTAATACTAAGAGATAATTGACCAGTTTATTGACCAAAAAGAATAACACTACCAATAAAATGCAAGTCTCAATAAGAAATAGTAGAAGCAGCACAGACTACCACCAAGAGTCCAAATGCTCAAATTGTTACAATCATAAAGTAAATAAGTTAATAGTTCCAATGTGTGCCATTAGTATTGCTGATAAATTTCATTCATCCATATACATTTATAAATCAAATCAAATCAAAATCAGTTTATTGACGTAGGTCACGGAAATGACACTTGACACGAATGTCAAAAAAAATATATATTTTTCTTATTGAATCTACCGCTACTTCGTAAAGGGTTGAGCTAATGAGAAGATACTTCTTGCTACTGCAAGAAACTCATTGCCACTCTTTTATATCAAGATTTACATTTTCATCAATTTACAAATCGATCGATTTACAATTACAATATAATATGTAAAATGATGCAACAGACACACACAAACGTCAAATAGTCAATGTCACACGAGTAAGTCAAAAAAGTAAATGTAAATTAATACAAAATAACTTTTGTACAGTACAGTAGCTGCATCATCCACATACACCATAAATAAGTTATAGTTAGTTATAGCTGTGCCCCACAACTTATCTAGTGACGAAATTAGCAAATATATCCTGTTGTTAAATATCATCTTTATTTTTTTATAACTGGCTCCGTCAACTGAATGTCGACGATTCGGCCAACGTCAAGGTGGAGAGATTTTTTATTTTAATTTAGCTGATTGAAGTATATAAAGAGCTGATTTAAAAGGAAATGATCGGTTGATATAGCTGTGGTTTTTTTGTGAACTGAAGAATAGGCAACAAGAGTTAGTACGGTTAGTAATAAACACCCATAACACAACAATATTAACTACCTTTTTAGTATCTAATCTAAGTTTAAGGGAGAAATGTGTGAATGTAAGTGGGAATATGTGCCTAATATCATCATGTGCCTATAACAGTGACAGTATGCTTTGGCATTCTTCTCCAATATGAATAATGAAGTTCTGTTATCTGTGGCAGCATGTAATATAATCAAAATAGTGGCGACAAAAGATGCAGTTGTGACTCTGGTTCTACAATAGTCCAGAACTACAAGTTGCTACAGAAGTCAACTACTGAATCTGTAATTTTTACCCACTAAAAATCTACCTTCTCATGTATGTTGTATCACATTTTTATTACTTCAACAACTCGGATCCCAGAGCCTAACTTTAATATAATAATTTGTTGTTGGTTAAGTTATATGAAGATTGCACACCATCTTATCCTCAATAGTTGAAATGCAAACATGGAATGTAGAAATAGTTTTATTAAGCAGTAATGAGCTAAACAAACACTACTTATACACAGGGGCGTGCATTGGTTTTCCAGCAAGGTAGGCACATGGACAAAACTAGTCATAGTTGTACTTTAGTCGGAGCGCTAGGTTTTGATGTCAAAATATTGAAGTTGTTTTTTATTACTTTAGGTGCTGGGCCAATAATAAGCCAGTAAGCTAGCTTACTTTACGCTGTAAAAATGCGAAGATATGTTTTTGGAACATTTGATATGTAAACAGCGCACCTTCTTCTGTAGTCATATAAATTTCGACAAACACTTTTCTAAAAAAATTCTATGTAGCGTAGCCGCTTCTAATAGGCATTTGTAACACTGTTTACCAAAGGTTTAGCATTAGGTAAAACTAAATTAACTATAACAATAGTGCTATATAATTTTAATTTAGGTTTTAATTGAGGTAGGCTATGCCTATTTGCCTATATTGAATGCACGGCCCTGCTTATACAGTTACTTCTAGTGGTACTAACATATGTGGTAAGAGAACTCACAGGCACTTTAATCACAAATGAAGTCTTGTCTTCCTTTGTCGAATTGACACCCTCTTCAACAGCATCAAAAAATTCATGGTCATCATCTTCGGTTTCGTTGCCCTGTCCAGTTCCGTTGCCTCCTGGATTGAAAAACATTCTTAAGCAAAATATCTTTCTGTATAAATAATTGACAAAAGGTTGTAATTGCTATAAAAAGCTTTCAAGCATTAGTGATGTTAAGTGAGTAATGTTTTTGAACATTTAAACAGTATCGCCACTACTGTCCAAGTTTACCATCTATTACCATCTTGTTATTTATTGAAGCAAAACTACAATGAGAGCCTGCAGCTGGAGTAATGGGAACAGTAGCAGAGAGAGACAGTTGAGACACTGAGAAACAGAATGATTAATAACAGCAGGAGTGGGATAGAGAAGAATAGTACTTGAGCACTAAGACTAACTAAGAGGGAAACTGCCATAACAGATCTATTAGAATAAGGTGCGTATTCATAATTTTTTTTTTTAACATTTCTAAAACCCAGCATAATATATGTTTACCTCTAAACCCTCAGTACTATTAAACATGCATTAAAAAGTGTCCAAACACCAATAGCATGATTGAAGCCATACAGCTGACTTTTCAGGGCTAGCAGAGTATGTGTTTACATGACATCATATTGAGCAGCAATATAAAACATAAGCATTAATTTTGTGAAATAGTATACATGGCTTATACATAAATGTTGTGATTTAACAATGAGTGAGATTGTGAAAAGTTAATAAAAAAATGTCAATGTTGCATTTCAGGTTCAATTTCTCAATATTTTAAGGGAATATTGTTGTACAATAGTTTGCTTCTATTTAAGAAAATCATTATCTTTTTCTCTATTGCTCAATGAATCAAGAACATATTAATTGGAATTTTTATGGTACACGTTTATGAGATTTCAAATTAAACAAAAAATATGTAAGATAGTATCTAATGTACTACATAATATAAAATGTTGTTAATCTATGATGTATGAACCCATTTCATTAAATTTATCTAAAAACTCGTACTACTTCTCTGCTACAAACTTCACTTGCTAACTACATATTGTTTAACAATTATTGTTTCAATTCCAACTGGATGTGTCATATTATGTATCATAATATTTCAGCATTGATAAAACACCCTGAATCTAAAGTTAATAATACAACAGTATAATGACCAGAGCAAGTTTCCAAAATAAAGACAAGTTCTACTTATTATAATATTTTGATGATTCAATATTATTTCGACTTTCTAAAGAATTAATATTACTCCTACTATTATAAATAATTAAGTGTACACACTTTCTGTAGTTGTTTGTGGGTATATTAGGTTATACATGAAATTTTTTAACCATTGAATGATACTGCTCATTTCCTCTGAAACACTAGGCTGTGTCCTCTGTCTGCCTAAAATTATCATGAGAAATCAGCTGAAATGTGGCTGTATTCATAAAGATTGTATTTTAGTAATTAAATGTGATAAAAGGCAATGGTCGACATTCAGTGAGTATATATGTTGAGAGACATGGTATGGTGATATGTGCTCATGGCTATTACAAGCTCTTATCCACTTACCACCCATGCCGAATTCGTTTATAAAGTCATACAGCAGATAATCAAATAAAATGAGAAGCCTAATGACTAAGTACACAATGCCAAGATCACTCTAAACAATTACGTTTAAAACCTTTTCTGTTTCATGTCTGAGGCACGTCGAACTACAACTCATCGTTGAAAAGCATCGATAATTAGATAAACAACCGCAACATACCAATAATAACAAGACATTTGTTCTGTAATACAACCTTGAGGTAGCCAAAAGAAGAGTAAGTCAAGGAGTATTACAAATATTCACATAATCACTTATTATTCATGTTATTTCCAGCGGTTATTATGGTCTTCTAGCATAGTAAAATTTAAAATATACACATTATAATTTGAAATATTTGATTTATGCTTTATTTTTAACAAAATAGATAAAACTTCCAAGGCGCTCAACAATAATTTTCTGAAGTTTTTATTCGTGAATCGTGATCCGTCATTGAGTGTCAACTGTCGTGTTGAATGTCGTTGTCAGTCGACTAATTTTTTTTTGGATTTTATGACCTGGTAACTAAGACCTTTAAGTCCATCAGTCGACGAGACATTGCCAAATGTTAATTACAGACTATTTAGATGTACAGTACTTTTAAAACACATGTTCAATAACGCAAGTAACGTGTTAAAAATTCAGTAGTCATCCAAGTAAAAACAGTGCCGTCTAGGGACGCCCTAAAGAAGTGAAGCTTTTTTAATATAAAGCGAATCGTTTTGTACAGCTTTCGTGTGCGAAATGGCTACCGAGTAGGTATTTAACGATGATTATTTTTACAGTACCTACCTAATTACGACATTAAAATTAACAGAATTCGTAGAAAAGAAAATCTAATTTATTCTTATATTGCCTTTATAGTGCTATATGTGTCTAATTTTCATGTTACAGGCACAGTGACATTATCGGCGTCATATAATGTGTTATACCTTAGGTCGTTGTCGACACTATTTTGCATTTTTTGGATCATCTTCTCGTACCTACTCATTTATAGTCAAAAAACAGAAACTTACCAATATTATTTCGGGTGATAGAAAAAGCTTAATTAATAAATTCCGTTGAATGAATGAACCACCGTTCGTATATATAGAAATTGGTAAAAATGTATAAATAATTACGTTTAACGCGGCAATAAAATATAATTTTCTGAAATATGCTTGCTCCCTGCTGTTATAATGAAATTGTGTCACAGCAAAAATGTCAAACCGTGCGTCAATAAATTCTCTCATAAAAAATATGTCCATAGAAAACAAATATGTGAAATAAAAATATAATTTTTTTTTCCTAATGGGTCCCAAATCAAAATAAAAACTATCCTATCTCTCAAGTTGGAGTGAACTGCACTCCATGAAGTAATCCCCATTGAAATCCATTCATTAGTTTAGGAGTTCACTGGAAACAAACTTCAGGACACTGGATTTATATATTATACTAGCTGACCCGACAGACGTTGTTCTGTACATAATAAATAAATACTATTTTTATGAATTTTTCAATAATATTTCATAACATAAAGAATTATTTCGTAGAATATGCTCCCTGTTGTTATAATGAAATTGTTTCACAACAGAACTGTCAAACTGTGCGTCAATAAATTTTCAAATAGAAAATTTGTCCATACAAAACAAATATTCGAAATCAAAATTAATTATGTGTCTCAAATCGAAACAAAAACTATCCTATCTCTCAAGTTGAACTAAACTGCATTCCATGTGTGGAGTAATGCCCATTTAAATCTGTTCATTAGTTTAGGAGTTCACTGTAAACAAACATCAGGATACTGGATTTATATAATTACTAGCTGCCCCAACAGACGTTGTTCTGTAGATAATAAAAAAAATACTGTTTTGTAGGAATTTGCAAATAATATTTCAAAACATCAAGAATTATTTCGTAAAAAATGCTCCATGTTGTTATTGATTGTTTCACAGCGGAACTGTCAAACCGTGCTTCACTAAATTCTCTCATCGAAAATATGTCCATACCAAAGAAATATTGAAAATAAAAATAATTCTGGGTCCCAAATCGAAATAAAAACTATCCTATCTCTCAAGTTGGACCAAACTGCACTCCATGAAGAAATCCTCATTAAAATCCGTTCATTAGTTTAGGGAGTCCATCGCGGACAAACAACGTGTCACGTAATTTATATATATTAAGATATACTAGCTGACCCGACAGACGTTGTTCTGTAGTAAATAAAAATAATCTGTTTTATACGAATTTGCCAATAATTTTTCATAACATCAAGAGTTATTTTCTGTTTTATCCGAATTTGCCAATAATTTTTCATAATATCAAGAGTTATTATGTAACGTATGCTCCTTCTTCCTGTAATGAAAATGTTTCACAGCAGAACTGTCAAACCGTGCGTCAAGAAATTTTCTCACAGAAAATATGTCCATACAAAACAAATATTGGAAATAAAAATAATTATGGGTCCCAAATCGAAATAAAAACTATCCTATATCTCAAGTTGGACTAAACTGCACTCCGTGAAGTAATCTCCATTTAAATCTGTTCATTAGCTTAGGAGTCCATCGCTGACATATAACGTGTCACGTAATTTATATATTTTAAGATATTAAGGTTTGAGTTACAAGAGGCTTATGGTATTGTATGATGCAAATGAACTATTTGACCAACTAACGTCATGGTGTCGGATTTGGAAGTAGGTGTGTGCGCGCATCGTAAACGTTGTCGTTCACTTTTTTATATGAGACAGGTAAACGGGCAAGAGGTTCACGTTATAGGAAGCGGTGAGGTAACCGCCCAGCGACATCCGCAAAACATCCGGGGTCATGAAATACGTTTCCGGACTTGAAGGTCTTGATGGTCCTTGAGTAGAATCGGTTCGAGAAAATTGCAACCGGTAAATGATTCCACACGTCTTTTCCGCGAATTCAAAAATTTGGATCGAATGGGGATTTGATCATGTGACTCCATCGCCTTATTATCCCCAATCAAATGGCAAGAGTAAGCATGCTATGCAATCAGTAAAGTAGTTGCTTATCAAATCCATCAATAGTAATAGTAATTTCTACCTAAACCTACTTACGTAGTTAGTTATAGAAATACGGCACGTGATAACAACTTGAGCTCTCCTGCATAACTTTTAATGGGGCGAAGACTAAATTGTAGGCTACCGTGACAGTGAACATTATTAGTTAGTTAGTAGGCAGTTGAAGAGCAAAGTATATTACGATAAACAGTGTACAGAGTTACCAGAGTTAGATGTGGTCGATCAAGAAATCATACAGGATGGGGAGATAAGTAAACCATCGGTCAAGTGACAATGATGGCGTCGACTCCGCGATCACATATTGTGTAAACCACTGTCGGTAAACTTATCGCCCAAACCGTAGGCATTTGAAAAAATGTGAACCCCAACCTCATGATTGCTTTAAAACCCCTCGTCAGCCTAGGCCTAGTGATACTGATTGTAGTGTAGGTAGACAGAAATATTGTCTCTGGTTTGAAGATTCCCCAATAAATCAATAATATCAACAGTTTGCCGGTTACGCTTAAACCACTCTTGCGCTCCAGTATTCCTAGCCAAACTAAGAATTAGAGACCATTCTCTATGTGACTGTGGACTTGATGAGAGAAATGTAGACCATTTATTCTTTAATTGCCCTTTAATGAAGTCTTCCTTGTACAACTGTATACCTCCTGAAATCCCCCGCCCCACCTCCATTTATGTAATTATATTAAACAAAATAATATTAAGTTATAACTAACACAATAAATGTTTATATAAGTAATATTATCAGTGTTTGTCCATTATAATCTAACAGCATGTATATTTGTTTCTGGTATAATAAGAAAATAAATCTGTTTTGATTCTGGGCACCGGTCATTACTATAATCACTTGTAAATTCGTTTACACCGATCAAATGACACACTCTAAGCTTGTTGGTCTACTGAAACGTGACATTGGCGAGTTGTGGTGTCCTTCCACAGAAGCCACTAGAAAGAATAGAATAGAATCTGGTGGTTTCGTTTCTTGCTCCTAACACGAGATATACTGATAAAAACAGCTCTAGTAGCCGCTGTTCTGATCTCAAGGGTGAGAAAAATATTACAAATGTAACTGATGAACATCGCTTTCCAGGCGGAAATGCTAGGAATCATGACAAGAAGAAGAGCGAGGTTATAGTAAAATATTGATTAGTAACTATAACAACTTGATTTTTGCAATTTATTTTATTTCTCATTTTATATTTATTTATTATTTATAGCTTTATTTTACAAAGTTTATATTTTTGTATAATACTATTACTACTCATTCTTTTTGTTTTGCTGGGGATGATGATATATTATGTGTGTTTACTTTTTATTATTGGGGGAGATGTTGTGTGTCTTAATGTTTTAATAATAAACGTCGGTTGCCATTCAGGACTCGTTTCGTTAACATCACAGCGATGATGATGATAGTTATAAATTATAATAATGAACTTGGTTTATATAAAAGAACTTTTTTGATCGGTGTGCCCAACCAATGCGCGTTTTAATATAACGGCCTCGGCTTGTATCGACCGTGATTGAGAAACGGAATCTTTGAAATTGTCAACGATTTGCTTTTTTCATCGGAACACTTTTCTCTCATATGTGTTTGCAATAGTGGTAACAAACAATTTTTTTTTATATTTTTAAAATAACTGTTACATTATTATAATCTGATAGTTAGTTATAGCCTATGTATTTTTACACAAATAAAGTATATAATAAATAGTAATAAGATGCTTAATTTATGTGAAAGTAAAATAAAAATTGGGCACGGACATAATTAATCAAATTATCTGTCTGTTTGAGTATCGTTAAAGAATATTTATACCAAAACAACTGGTTTCTTTCAAAACCCTCAATTACCCTTCAAATTAACAACTATAAACGATTAACAAAATCCATACAATGACAAAATCCACAAGTTTAAGCGTCGTGATCACTCACAACCAACCGCGCCTATTTCTTCTGCAGAACAGCGGCGGTCTGTTGTAATAAATATGTGGGTGCTTCTGTAAGCAGCTGATGGGTAATTTTGAGAGTCTTGGGATATATATTCATAAGATACACCGATATAAGCTCCGACTGCCTTATCTATTACATTGCCGCATTTGCTCCGGCTGTTTAAAATATTCTTGGTCAAAAAGCAGCAATGTAAAACATTTATTCACTTCAGGTTAGTTTCAGATAGCGACAGTTGATACAAAACTAATGAGAAAAGTGTGCAAAAATGTAAGTTTTTTTTTTTAAATAAAATGTAAGTTTTTTTTTTTATATGAGAGGGGGCAAACGGGCAAGAGGCTCACGGGATGGGGAGAGATGAGGCAACCGCCCATGGACATCCGCAACAACAGGTGTGTCAAGAAATGCGTTGCCGGCCTTTAAGGTGGGAGTATGCTTTTTTCTTGAAGGTCCCTAAGTCGTATCTGTTCGGGAAGACCGCTGCCGGTAGTTGATTCCACAAAGTGGCTGTGCGAGGCAAGAAATTTCGAACAAAACGCGCGGTTGTGGAATGCCAGACGTCTACGTGATGCGGATGGTACTTTACACGTAATGTCCGATGGTGGAATTCGGCCGCTGGAATCAACCCGAACAGCTCCTCTGAGCACTCCCCGTGATAAATGCGGTAGAAGATGCAGAGAGAACCCACATCTCTACGCAATGCTAGAGAATCAAGCCGATCGGAGATGACTTGATCGTCGATGATTCGAGCCGCTCTTCGTTGTATGCGGTCAAATGGAAGAAGCTGGTACTGGGGAGCACCCGCCCAGAGGTGAGAACAGTACTCCATGTGAGGCCGAATTTGCACCTTATAAAGTTGCAGGCGGTGGCTTTTAGTGAAGTACTGTCTCGCCTTACTGAGTACACCAAGCTTTTTAGAGGCCAGTTTGACCTTCTCTTCCAAGTGACCACGGAACTGAACGTCGCTCGATATATCGACGCCAAGTATGCCAATACAGGCTGTGGCAGTTAGAGGAGTGATCTCGAATCGAGGGGATACGACAAAGGGAGACTTTTTAGTGGTGAACGCACAAACTTGTGTCTTCTTGGGGTTGAATTGGACTAAATTATGTCGGCCCCATTCCGAGACTTTGCAAAGCATAGTCTCGATTTCAGACACAAGTTTGTTCCAGTTCTCGTCGACGCTATCCCGGGACATGTTGGCACGGCCGGTGTAGGAAGCATACCCTGTACTGTCGTCCGCATAGCAATGAATATTTACCGTTCCGCTATCAGACTGCGAATGATATGTACTTATAACTATATAGAATGCCATTGCTTACTATTTTTAAAGCTGCTACCTTTTATATCTAAGTATATATTACAACATCAAAGATGCCAACCAGTAGGTACTTTTGATTGGTAATTTCTGAAGTGTCCGCCTGAACCTACACTCACTCAGATATCATCCTGCCCACATCCCAAAGCGCGGTGATTAGATCATCCCAGGGGCGTGCATTGGTTTTCTGGTAAGGTAAGCACTGTGGATCTAACTAGTTATAGGTGAGCTTTTGAATATATATCCAAAGATTGCTTACTGTAGGTATATAGTATCTAGCGTAAGGAATTTTTTTATGAGTGCGTGTTAAATAGAAGTTTGGTTTTAAAACGGCACCAAACTAAACTAAATTAACTTTAACACTAGTGTTATATTTATTTAGGTTCATAATGAGGTAGGCACTGCCTGCCTGCCTAATTGCTTATAAGATATGCACGCCCCTGGATCATAACCACATCAGCTTTCTGATAGCGTCATGTTCTTTGTAGGGAACCCATTGTTACCTGTATGCGGCGTACTCCTGGCGACAGATTTCTCTAAGTTGTCGTGCTGTCTCGCCAGTTGTTCCACAATCTCTTGCAGACGCATTTTCTGTTCTCGTTCGTGTTGGAGCGCGCGATTCATCCTAGCGCTAGACGCCGATGCGGCATTCATAAACTCCGAACAAGCCTGTACATAAAACAGGATTAAATAAATATAACTACAACTGTATAATATAAACAATATTTTAGGCTCTCCTCAGTATCTTGCGTCAACATCAACGGCGCCTATTTCTGCCGTCGTGGCAGTAATGTGTAAGCATTATTTTGACGAGCTGTATAGCCGAGTGGTTAGCGATCTTACCTACTAAGCTAGAGGTCCTGGGTTCGAATCCCGGTAGGTGCAAGCATTTATAAGATGAATATAGATGTTTGTTTCCGAGTCATGGATGTTAAAATGTATTTATATATGTTTAGGTAAGTATATTGTATTAAATATATAATTGTCTTACACCCATAGTACAGGCTGTATATGCTTAACTTGGGGCAAGATAATTTGTGAAAAAAGTGTGTCAATATTATATTATTATTATTATTATTGTATTTAGCTTGAAGGGCGCCGTAGCTAGTGAAATTACTGAGAAAATGAGACTTAACATCTTATGTCTCAAGGTGTCGAGCGCAGTTGTAGTGCTGTTCAGAATTTTTGGGTTTTTCAAGAATCTTGAGTGGCACTGCATTTTAATGGGCATGCCGTATAATTACCATCACCTGAACGTGCTGCTCATCTCGTCTATTATTTTCTTAAAAAAAAAAAAAAACTTGCGTCAAGATAGAGAACAACAGTTCTCTTTCATCTGTATTAACAGACTTATTAGGATATTGCATATTAACTAATACATTATAAGGGCATTATTATCTACGAAATAGGAAATCATGTTTTGATACGACATCACTATGAGTCGAGAGGACTAGTGTCTAATGAGTCTGCTAACTTCCAAAACTATAAAATAATTTATATATACAGGCACGGACGAGTACAAAAAATAAGGACTCCGTGTCACCTTATTTAACAGTGAGGCACCAAAACAAGCCGGTAAACGTGTAAATATATACTTACACTTACACTAATACAAGCCGATCGGCCGCCATTATGCGATTTGCCATCGTCTGTGACAGATCAGTTTGCGTCGCAATAAAATATTTTAATATACCGTCGTGCGTTGTGAAAAAGTGTAAAAACAATTATTATATAAAAGTATTTGTGGATATATAATTATTTAAGGGAGAAAAAATTGTGTACCTGGTATACCCCATAACCGCACACACACTAGCATAAAGGTGCTTCACTTGCTAATATCACGGCGCGGAGTCCTTCTTTTTTTACTAGTCCGTGTACACAGGACGAATTTTTTAATTAATGAAGTGGGGTTGGACGGCCAAATCTGAGACTATGAGAAATAGCAAAAAGTACTCAAGTAACGTGACCAATTTTGATCCCAAAACTAAATCCACAACATTGATTTAAAAATTATTACAACAAAATTATTAAAACAGCTATAAGAGGGCAACTTCGGCAAATGTAAAATTTTACATTTCCATATACGTTTCTCGCATACACTACACCACCAAGGCCTCCGACATTATTCTGTACTTGGTGGAAAGGACAAGGTTCCATTTGAAGTTGGTGACGCGACACGCAGTGGGCTTTAACTCTTTTGTTGTTCGCAACACGATAGAACATAATATATCGACCTCATTGTACGTGAAGCGGTGGCCGAAGGGGGTTGTGTTCCGCAACTATCGCGGACGTTACTTATCGCCGGAAGCTACCGAAACCGCGCCTCACATCGCCGCGAAAATGTGACGGAGATTTATATGTATGATAGACTATAGGGTATTTATGTTATGGGCCTTGTAGCCTGAATAAAATGATTTATTATTATTAAGCTGATTTACGTAACAATTTGTAAAGTGCCGACATTATATTTTTTTTTATATATTTATTTAAAACATTACAAATTGATATAAATATAACAGCAAACCAAAAATCACGAAGATTTGTCCGGATTGCTAACAAGAATTGAGTTCGTAATGATAATTAAAATAAGAACATGAAAAAACTTAATTAAGTACATACACAAAGTTTACAAGCAAAGCATAATTAGATCAGGTTCGCATTCAACCGGTTATCGCTGATTTATATCTCTATGCGAAAACGGGACACCGCTATCTTTCGATCGCGCTATTCCGTCGCACACGCACAGCGATATGACTATTCGCTCGGCCGGTGGGCGGTGACAAAGAACCCGATGTTTGACCCACTGAGAATGTAAGCAGGATGTTCAAAAATTGCAATTTTAACTTATCTCAAAATTTTTTTTCTTGTGATGCTAATTTTTAGAGATGAATCAATATCATTTAATAGCCGAGGAACCAAATATTGTGTTGTGCGCGAACCATAAATGTTATTGGACTTTAATGTTTTTCAGTGATTATTTGTGATTTTCCTAATGGTTATTTTATGGCAAATTTTACTTTGAATTTCATGATTGAAGAATTGTTCCTTAAGAAGACAATTTTTAAATTTGGTATGATTTTACAGTGGCTGAAGAGGTCGCTATATTCATTCGCTTTATGTTATTCTTCTACTACTGAGGAGACTATTTCTTTTATTATCCTAATTTGAATGTTTTGTATTTTATCTAGATAAGTCTTAAATGTTCTGCCATAGCTGGTAATGTCATAATATATAATGGAATCAGCTAATGAGTTATATAATAATAATAATATTTTATATGGTATTCTACACTTTATTAAAATTTAATTGGCTAAAAATGGTCTGAGTTTGTCACATACACTATTGATATGAGAGAGCCAGTTAAAAGAACAATCGATAACTAAACCCAAGTACGTATCATTTTCAAGTTTCAATAGTGGAACAGCTACATATTTGTAGCTTTTGATGAAAAGACATATGGCAATGCGGCTTAAGCTTCTTGTTTGTGTCATAATTAGTTTTAAGAGATGGTGATCGAATATGCATCAATTTCGTTTTATCGGCATTGAGGACAAGCCTATTGTCGTGGCACCATTTGTTAGGGCGGTCAAAGTCAAACTGAAAGTTCTCAAGTGCTCGTACAATTTTTCTATCAGCGCTTACTATGACAAGTGTCATCAGCGTATTGATATGATGTACAATTCTTCAGTATATTATTTATATCATTGACATACGCGATAAAGTATATTGTGCCGAGCACTGATCGCTGTGCTGTTCCTTCAGTAACTGATAGGACATCACTCTTGGCATCTTCTATTTGAACAAAAAATGACACCAATTTGGGGTCGGGCCTCTGATTCCAAAGTTTCCGAGTTTTGAAATCAAGTATTCATGATTTAGAGTGTCAAATGCGCGCGAGAAGTCAATAAAAAGGACAAAGACGTGTTTGCGATTCCCTAAGTGACCGTTAATTTCATCACTGAACTTGGAGAGCAGCAACGAAGTACTTTTGACTGGTTGAAAACCATACTGTTTTCTTAATAATATCATGGTCATGATAAAACAATTGAATCTGATCACTGAGGTACTTCTACACAAATTTTATCTATAGATGATAAGAGCGAAATAGGCCGATAGTTAGAAACATCGTTCTGTTTCCCTCTCTTATGCACTGGTCTCACGCAACTTTGCTTTAATTCCCTCGGGTATTTTCCGACTGCAAAGCTGACGTTTATTAAATGCGCTATTTGGATATTTTCTTTGCGATACATTTGACATCTCTAATTTTTATGCCATCACCACCTTCAGCCTTTTATTACAAATGTTACTACTCTACTGTGCAAAGGTTACATTCAGAAGGCAATTTAAAATTGATTTTTGTCAACAGTAAAATTTTAAATTTTCAACAACAGGCATTTTGTATGAATATATTTATACTTTATATCCTATACTTTACTACGTTAAAGCTGCGAATTATGGAATGTAAAGCCGAAGAAATAAAGACTTATTAATGGTTTGTTATGTTCACTTCTTGGATATACATACACAAATAAAATTTGAAAATAAAATTTTATGACCGATGCGAACGATTTTATGAAGAATTAGTTGAAGTCTGTTGAAGCCACAACCTGGGAGTTGAACAAAGCATACAAGAATTTATGACGATACGTCACTCGAACGGTTGGCTCAGTTGGCAGAGCACTGGCACGGAACGCCAGAGGTCGTGGGTTCGAGTCCCGCATCGTTAATAAAATTTTATTTTAAAATTTTACTTGCGTACTTATTAATGGTCTCACACTTATCCTTTATGGACAATGGCCAAGTGCGATTTTAAATTAATTAATATATCTTTTTGTAATATGCCTTTGACCCAAATCAGAAATAGTCTTAGGAGTAAAAGAGATGTTGATTCAGCAGTTTGGCGAAATTTTATCGAAACGCACGGTCCTAACACAGTACCACGAGGGCGCCTATTTCTGCCGTGAAGCGTTAATTTGTCTGCGGTCTGAAGCGGTCTGAAGTACCCCATAGCTAGTGAAATTACTGGGCAAATGAGAATTGTCTCAAGGTGACGAACGCAAGTGTAGTGGCGCTAGAATTTTTGTGTTTTTCAAGAATCCTGAGTGGCACTGCATTGTAATGGACAGGGTGTATCAATTACCATCAGATGAACATACTGCTCGTCTCGTCCCTTATTGTCATATAAAAAGCAATCATTGATGTGAATGTGGCCAATGGCAAGCTAATTCTAACTCAAGCAGGGCTCGAACCAGCGCTGATTGATGGCAAGTAAGTGTTTCTTCTATTTATTACATTGGCCTATGGACTTGCATCCCGTGCCACTAAATAAATAAAAAAAAAAACTATTTATTACATTGTTACAGGACCCATGGGCACGAGCGTGCACTAATTGGGTCTGATTGGACTCTTTATTGGTGTCACAAATGCCAATAACACACTAGCACAGTCACAATAACCTTGGATATAATTTAGTTTCATGTCAAGTCTATAGACATCATAAAATGACTACAATATGTGAGGAAATGAATTTGTAGCTATATTTTTGTGAAAGTACAATTTTCCAAATAATTCTGACTCTGATAATCAGTAAAAGAAATAATTTGAATTTTGTATTCAAGAAATCTAAATATGAATTGCAAGTGTCGCTAATCTTCTTTTCCTTTAAACTTGTAACTATGCAATCCTTTTTAAAACACATCATCTATCAACCTTTGGTACATTTATATTGGTTGTTTTGGGACATATCGGTATTATATTATTCTTAGATCATTTATACATCTAGATAGACTGTGACAGCTGTGAAAACGTCAAAAAAAATTGAGGTTGACAGTTATCCTCTATTGTGAGCAATGCACACACACTAACACAACATGACATACAAATTATAAATTGCGAGAGTAGGTTGTCACACACTAAAGTAATAAACATCCGTTTTCATCAATTTCATCAATTGTCTACTAGCAAGAGGCTAGAGTCTGTTAGATAGACTAGGCATATAGGTTATATAAGACATTATTATTGATTTCATAGGAAAAATATCATTAATGAATGAGGTAAATTCCTAGTAAAACGACTAAAAAAAATATAACTTACGTTCATCATAGCATTACAAGATATTCGAAATAGTGTTGCCCTCTCTGACACTTGTTTCGTTGTATCTGATGGAGGTATTTCAAGGTCTACTAATGATCGTTGCAAGGTTGCACCATGTTTGGCCACCAATTCTGAACAAGTACGCAAATCATGTAATCGCGCAGATAACTCTCTGGCTATCCCACCGGCATCTTCATGCTCCCCGTCACCAGCATTGTCGACCTGGCCAGAATTCATATTGTGTTCATCATCATCATCTGATTCTTGGGCTCGGCTGAAATATTAAACATTCTCATTTAATCTTTATGTTTTGCCAGCGACTACATCTGAGTTGACTAAATTTGGTAATCAAATTAACACTACATGTTGCTAAATACTTGTTACTTTAAAAAATCAATTGGAATTACGGTATGTTTTCTGGTCTACAGTCAATAAAATAAATTATTTTTGTGAACAAGTAAAGAGACAAACCAGATGATCATGTGATGGGAATGAATGCACTCTGCCCATTACATGCAGTGTGACTCAGGATTTTTAAAGATCTTTATAGTGGCGTCCCAAACTCCACTTATCATCTTGAGACAAAAAATGTCAATACTTGGTAACTCAATAAATTATTTATTGGCCTTTAGATATATCGCACATCCTCTAAAAAACTGTCATAACATCAAAAAAGCTAGTATTGAGATAAAAATACAGTTTGATGCATTTTTTTCCCTCCTATCGCTCAAGAAAACTGCCATAACATTAGTGCAAATAATAATCAAAAGATGGCGGTAGTGTCGGTTTTTTACGGAGCGTAATCCCGCGCTCCCCGCTCAACGACAGTGCCGCATTACTGCTTGTGACGGGTGAACGTGTGCTAGTGCTGGTGAAAATAGTCATAAGCTGTGTTCTAACCGTTTTTTGAATAAGTTGTTTTGTCATTATTGTATATTAATGAGTAAAAAACAGTTGAAATAATGGCACATTATAGGTTATGACATAATTTGTGTTCAGCTTAGTCTAAAAAAATGTCACATCATGATTTACAGGCTGTGCTGCAAACGCCAAAAGGTTTCTGTCTTCTATTAAAAATCTAAATTAAATAATCTAAATTTTACTATAAGTGAACTGGGATCTGATCATATGGAATGCTATTAATGGCATGAAGGAGAAGCTAACAGAGGAGCAGACGAAATCGGATCTTGCATACTTGCTTTTATAGATAAGAAAATGGTAGATTATGATGGACCAGGGATTGAAATAGTATTTTTTTCAGACAATTGCTGTGGCCAGCAGATGAATAAATTTATTTTTTCAATGTACATTTTCGCTTTGTTAAAGTATTCTAAGATAAAATCAATAACTCATAAGTACCTCATCACCGGCCACACACAAAATAAGAGTGAATCTGTACATTCCACCATAGAAAAGGCTATTAAGAAAAACCTTAAGTCTGGTCCCATTTATGTCCCCAGCCAATATGCACAAATTATCAGAACCAAAAAAAAATGGTAAACCATACCACATGAACGAAATGAGCTTTAAAATTTTTTTTTCAATGAAGAGTTTATCAGAAGACATCGGCTTTAATGTGAAGAATTTAAAAACTGCTGATTTGAAAGTTTTTAAGGTGACCCAAGGCTAACCTAACAAAGTTTTTTTATAAACATTCATATAAAGATGATCATTTCAAGGAGGCTGAAATCAGCCGAAAACAAATCAACTCCGAAAATATTAACATTAAAAGGGCATATAGATATCGCCCTAAAATAAAAGATCTCTTAAGTTTATTAGAGAATAATCACATTCCCAATTTCTATTCTTCTTTTTATTCCCAACTTTAAGAAAACTAGTTAAGTTATTAATTATGTGTTTCACAGAAGATATTGTTATGCTTTTTTTATGTTTGTAATTTGAAGATACTAATCAAGTTATACTTTGAAAAAGGAACTAATTAAGTTATAAGATGTAAATGGTGGGTCAAAGATATTGTAATATTTTGACGTAGCTTACTATTATTTGTGATTTTGAAAGTTCCTTTAAAATAATACTTAGATTTTGTTGATTATTCAGAGTTTTTGAAATAATTTACCTCGCTTCATTGTTTAAGAAGTAGTATTTTATTTTAATATTTGTTCCTAAGTAATGTGAAAAAGAGTCACATTATGGGACATATTTTCTTTTTTATTTAATAAATACATATTTTCTTATAAGAGTGTGTTTTTTTTCTTACTGTAAACAAGCTTAATAAATTATTCACTAGTTTCTGTTTTTGAATGTTGCAAATCAATAATAATAAATTAGTAATAACACAAATGGAAAAAAAATATTTAAATCATGTTTTTGTCAAAACTTATTTTTTTGTGATATGACAACTTTCTAGAGGATGTGCGATATGTAGCTAGATAACTGAGGACTAGCATAGCATTGCTTGGTAGCAGATAAAGGTGTGGCCATGGTAACCATTGAGGCTTCCAATATTTTATTATGGTTATTTATAAAGTCCCGAAAAGGACCAGACTTAAGTTTTTTAAAGAAAGAGGAGTTCGGGTCCACTGATATTAAGTGACACTGCCACCATGATTCAAACTTAAACATGGGAGGAATCACAGTAGTTTTCACCTTTTCGAAAGGTGTACACAGTAACTATCATAAATGGCATCTAAATGAAAAAACCAATACTTACATGGCTTTTGCTTTTGCTAATTCCAAAGCTGTGACCCAACTCTGTCGCTCTACTTCATCTTGTGCTCTTATGTGGAATGTCTGTGTCGCTCCATTGCTTATCACAAATGTGCATGAGTCTGCTGTGTGAATGAGCGCACCCAGTAGTGATATTGAACCCCGACATGTGTGTGAAATTTCCGCTTGATTTCTGAAGCAATATTATATTTATTTTGTTTAAAAACTGTAAAATGTCAAAAATTTTAAGGTAGCAGAATAAGCAATAGAATTACTATTGTAATAGATATAATATACACTCTAAGACCTAAAAATTAATCTAGCAATAGGCCAGGCACCTCACTCTAACAGGTTATAGGTGAACTATAAATAAGAATAGGTTTCCTTTTTAACCTATCATAAGGTTTGGTAGGTCCCAACCAACATAAACATTTTATAATATTTTTAACTATGTATTTGCATATATAGGATACTACTTGGTAGCATGGCAATGATTAATGTTTTAGAATACAAACATAAAATTATAATACCTTTAAATTTATTAAATCAGCATAAAATATTAAGATCATGATTAAATATACACCGTAAAATTTTAGTATGGAAAAGATAACTACAAGTTTTTAGATCACCTATGGTGAATACCAGCACTGGATTATAATTTAATATATGTACTACCAAAGATTTAGAGATGTTACAAACTTTATGCTTGCTTTTAGTACAGTTATTTTCAATTATGAAACTAATGAATGGCAGGCAGGACACATATTTATTTACTAACTAGCTGACCCGACAGACGTTGTTCTGTATATAATAAATGAAATAATGTTTTTATATGAATTTGTCAATAATATATCATAACATAAAAAATTACTTCGTAAAATATTCACCCTGCTGTCATAATGAAATTGTTTCACAGCAGAACTGTCAAACCGTGCGTCAATAAATTCTCTCATAGAAATTATGTATGGACATTATCAAAGGAAAAACAAATTTGTTGTTTTTATTTAATTTAGCAGCATTTTTAACGAACAGCAATTAATTTTTACATATATAGAAGATTATAGGTAAAAGATAAAACCATTGCCTATGTATATTGTATAATAATAATTTAAAACAGCTGACTCTTATAACTTTACATTTTATTATGATTATTATAATTACATTATAACCTTACACTTTATTACCACATACAAAACTCGAGGTCATACCAAAGTAATAGATTCTTTCGATATCATCATAGTTTCAAAGTACAACCACAGTATCAACAAATTTTTCTTTCATCTTGAGTGCATAGTACAAGATAATAGAGTTGTACTATATTTACAATACTGCCTTATAATAAAGGTGTACCTTCACATACCTATATATCGATAAAATATTATCTTAGGTCACTTACGAAGGAAGAATAATATTAACAAATTCTTATTTACCTGTAATATGATAGGAGTCCGTTTGACAACACGAACCATCTTCGCTGATATCCTTTGAGATAATTTGTCCACTTAAATAGCCATCCCTTTTTTTCAGGATCTCCAGAAATAGGTTGCCCTTTGGGTAAAATTGCATCGGACATTTTCGCCTATTTTAATAACGATTAACGTAAATAAAACATTACTGATCACACCGACAAGGCCACGTTCATTTTCTCACCACCGTAATCAAAATAATTGTCATTTGTCAATTTCCGAATAGAATGTCATTCGTTAGTGTCAAATTGTTATTTGAGTTCCCAAATTTTGATGTCAAATTGAGTGAAATCGTCATCGTTTTTTTGGGATTGTATGACCGGAGTGAAATCGTCAGTGAAATTACCAAGCCTAGAGAAGTAACAATAAGTTCAGCTGTTTAGCACTGGTTCGACTTTTCTAACCTACGCAAAACGTAATGCACTAAAAAGATAAACACATATCTCACCTTATTTATCTGGAAATACAAAATGTTAAGTGTTTGCAATAAAATATTGGATTATAATTTTTTTTAAACGCTCGGGCTTAACCTTTCCGTATTTAAATGAATAAATTCATATTATAGCCATTATATTGATAGGCAGAGCGTATCAATAACCATCAGCTGAAAGTCCTGCTCGTCTCAACCCTTATTGTCATAAAAAAAATGTTTTAGAAAAATATGATAAATATATTGGTTTCACAATGTTGTGCAGTCACAACGTTGTTATCGATACGATGAACATCGTAGTAAACAGTAAAAATTACTGTCTCAAATCAAAGACATTATATTACGCAATAACGAGGGCGGCACTGAAAATTTCGGGAATCAAGGAAGTGACACAACATTACTATTTAAAAATGTATTTATTGCTTTTCGAAGTATTCTGCGCAAAACATGACACATTTTTCCATACGATGGAACCAATCATTGAAGCAACCATTCCATCCGGAAGTTGGGGTCTCCAAAATGGCAGTTTTGTAGGCGTCCACGGCTTCTTCAGGTGATGAAAATCTCTGACCACGCAATCAATTCTTTATTTTAGGGAAAGAATAGAAATCATTAGCGCTTAGGTCTGGGCTGTACGGCGGATGGTCTAATAATTCTACATTTTGATGATGAGTTCAGAAACGACCTGTGGCAAACAAATGCTAGAATACCATTCTGCATTCACCGTTCTTTGTCCCTCAAGAGGAATAGTTGCAACATGGCGGGTTTTGGAGACAAACGTGGCCACCATTTTTTTTGCAACACTCCGTGAACGAAAATTTTTTGTTGGCTTTAACTCATTTTCGAACACCCAAACTCGTGACTGGTTTTTTGTTTCGGGTTCGTACGCGTATATCCATGATTCGTCACCTGATATGTTGTATATACCTACAGCATTTGAGGATCCTGCGTGGAATCTTTCGAGAGTTCTGACGCACCAAGTAACGCGAGCCGCTTTTTACTCTTCACAAAGCAAATGCAGTATCCATCCATACAACTTGTTTACACCTAATTGTTCATGCAAGATTATTTGTATTTGACTCATGCCAATGTCTAAAGTTGCCTGAATTTCGCGGTATGTCACATGTCGATCTTCCTCAATCAGCTTACGCACAGCATCAACGTTTTCTTTGGTGACTGCAGTTTTTGGACGACCTTGACGGGGATAATCACTGAGCTTGACACGTCCACGTTGAAATTCAGCAAACCAGCGAAAAATTGTGGTTTTGGATGGGGTTTCATCACCAAATGCTGAGATCATCCGGTCAACACACTGTTTTTGTGTTAAACCACTTCGAAAGGCATAATAAATCATAGCTCTAGAATTTTCTTGAATCAATTCCATTTTCTCAACGACTAAACAAGTTTGACAAGACCTTGTGACAAGACCGAGAATCTTTTTTTAAATAAATAAATGGTATTCGATTTTTAAAACCAAGGAGTTTTTAATTTAAGAGATTTTAATATGACAGGAACAGTAGAAATATTCCATTCCCGATACTTTTAGTGCAGCTTATGTATAAATACCAATTTGTATGCTCGTAAAATTCTGATAGATATAAAAAAAACTATCGACTAAAACATTTCATTTTTTGTGTAGGTCCCAGTGGATGAAAATTTAAAGATGTCTGGACAACGGATCTAGACAGAAAAATCATATATACTAACTCTGCGCGATGAGCGATATTAAAAGTAGCCCTCTTTTATAAATATTTAATTTTTAATTTATTTTTATTTTAATATCAAAAATTGTCTCCTGGGACTCCTCTCAGTATGGGGGTACCACAAGGGTCTATTCTTGGACCGTTCCTCTTCCTTATCTATATAAATGATCTTCCTAATCTTTTAGAGAAAAAACATAAGGTAGTATTGTTTGCGGACGACACTTCACTAATTTTCAAAGTGAAAAGAAACCAAGCTATGTATGACGAAGTTAACGATGTTATATCTAACATCGTGTACTGGTTTAGCGCTAAGAACCTATTGTTAAATAGCAAGAAAACTAAATTCATTAAATTTACCGTACCAAATGTCAAAAATGTAAATGCAAATGTTTTGTTAAACGGAGAGGTGATAGAATCGGTGGAATCTGCTATATTTCTTGGCATAACTCTAGATTCCATATTACAATGGGGCCCCCATATTGATGGATTGGCGAACAGACTTAGTTCTGCAGCATACGCGGTTAAAAAAATTAGACAATTAACTGACATAGATACGGCGCGACTAGTATACTTTAGTTATTTCCACAGTATTATGTCCTTTGGTATATTGCTATGGGGCAACGCTGCCGATATTAATACAATATTTGTGCTGCAGAAGAGGGCTATTCGCGCTATTTATAACCTAGGTCCTAGAGAATCATTGAGAGCAAAATTCAAAGAAATTAACATCTTGACTGTTGCTTCTCAATATATTCTTGATAATTTAATGTATGTTCATAGGCACATAAGTGAATTTGCCAGAAACTGTCATAACCATAATGTTAACACCAGGAACAGACATAAGCTGATGATGCCTACTGCTCGGCTAAGTCGAGTTAGTAAGTCTTTTGTGGGGCGATGTATATGCTTTTACAACAAGATCCCAGAAAATGTTCAAAACAAAAGTATTACGTTATTCAAAAGAATTGTTAAAAAACGTTTGTGTGGTTACTATAACATAAATGACTTTCTTAATGATACCACAGATTGGGAATGGAACGACCGCCCTCAGGCTATTAAATAATAAGTTTAATTGTACAATGTTACTTTAATTGTAAAACATATTTTTGATGAAAAAAAGGCCCGCTGAGTTTGTTGCGCCCATTCTTCTCAGGCCTGAGGCATTCACTTTGGAATGGGTGGTAGTTTTTTTGACTTTCAATAAGTGATTTCACATCCTATTTTGAATAAAAATATTTGAATTTGAATTTGAAAATTTGGTTATCTTTATGGCAGTATTATAATATATAAATTAACAAAACAAAAAAATAAATACTGCATTTGTGATAATAATAATAAAATGTATGTATATAGAGTACTCACTCATTTTCCTTCACTATTTTTTGTGACTTTCTTCTTTTATAAATGCACCTTGTTTATTCATATTTAAAACACTTTGTACACAAATTATACAGGAACATTGTCCAACCAAAGAAAAATATGAGCATGTGGGCTACCACGATTGCGGGGTGAAGAAAGGGATTACGCATGCGCAGCACGCCGATGCAACCAATGCTACCTAGAGGCGAGTTGCTGAACTAAAGAGACAAGCATGATATTTCAAAAAAGTCATTAAAAGTTCTGCTATTCATCGATAGATGGCAAAACTAAAAAGTATCACCGCTGTGTCGGCTGGTCGGAGTGGGGGGTGTTAGGTTATTTTCGTTATGGTATTTCTGGATTCGGTCTCCACGCTCAAGGCCCGCAATAGAAGCTATGCAATAGCTTAAAATGCACGAAACTTTTATATTTTTATTTTTGGATGTATTTAATGCTATATTACAAAGAGAAAACGTTGTGCAATATTTATTTTTATGTATTTAGACTATACTTATAATTTTAAAATTATATTTTAGTACTTTTCAGCACACACAATGCAAGCGGTTATTGTTTTTATTTGGCAGCACCATTGTTCACATTTTTGATCTCGAATTAAATTTCCGACTTATTTAAGTATAGGGTAAATAAAATTAGTAGAATATATAAGAGATATTATGTACTCAATTACTTCATTGTTCTGACAGCTAGCATCCAATCCATAGTCATTCAAAAAAAAAGTGAAAGACTTCAAGCGACAATCGACATGTCGATGTTTGTTTTTAATATTACGAATTCCGCGTCCCTAGTTGGTCTTGGTCGCAAAGTTTTATTTTCCAGACTATCACTAACCGCTACACAAGTTAGTTATCAAGGTGAAGGTAACTGCAGTCAAACTTAGAAGTTAATTTTCCTTTCCCTTTAGACAGTATTGAGTTTATACATTAATAGCAGTCACTTTGTCATTTATTATACTTTATTGATCTAATTCATCCAATTGAATACACTTTTTCGGGTTTTTTATTCAAAGTTGCGTTTTTTACTAGGGCTTAAACTTCAAGCTAGAAATATGGGAAGTTCCGATTCAAAGTCTTACTCTCCTAATCAGCAATGCTCGAGTGTTCGACATTCCGAACGTAAGTAAAATTACTTTTAAAGCTATTTATTTTCCTATTTATTCATATTAATATAGAATTATCCAAATCAACAGATGGGACCATTTCTCGGACAGATTCCAGAGTCGAGTATGTGGAGGCTGTAGTCTGCAATGCAGATGACTTAAAAGAAAACGAAATGAAAGTATTTGATATTGGAGAACATGGCAAAGTTCTTCTTGTTAAGCAGAAGGGTGAATTTAGTGCTGTTGGAACTAAATGTACCCACTATGGAGCCCCTTTGAATACTGGTGCTTTGGGTGATGGTAGAGTGAGGTGTCCTTGGCACGGAGCTTGTTTTAATTTGAAGTCGGGAGACATTGAGGACTTTCCTGGATTTGATTCATTGCCTTGCCATCAGGTGACAATTACTGAGAAGGGTGAAGTTAAGGTAAGTTATACCATAGTAATCAAGACAACTTTAATATAGAAATATTTTTTTTTAATCACCCCATCCTGTTTATTATATTTAATAAAAACTATTTGTTTATTCTATGATTTATATTGTGTAAGGATTTATTAGCTATATTATGTATTTGCTTATGTAAAAATTGTCAACTCATGCCCTTGCTACATCACAGGACTACTTTTGCACAGTTGGCAGTTTAATAGCACATAAGGCTTGGATGTAAGATACATAATTTTCGTTTTTTAAAACCCTGTAACTGTTTTTCTATGCATTTTAGCGAAAAAATGAAAGAGACCTTTTTTGTAGAGAATTTAATATCCTATTAGATAACGAAAAGGAAAATATTAATAAAAAAATTTTTCAAGGACTTACAATGAAAATAAAGAAAAATTTTTTTATTTGGATTATTTTTTAAATGTGAAAATGCATGCAAAAGAATTGTTTATTTTACAGAGCCTATTAGAACATAATATATAATAATATGTAGTAGGTATCCTTTATTTTCTCTATCCCGCATAAAATATGATTTCTTGCTTATTGGTTGGGTCCCTGTGGAATTGTCTTAACGGGTTTTACTGTATTACAATATGTGCTTAATACACTTGTCTGAAACATTGACTTCCAGACAAGCTTTGGTAGTGCCTGTGACCAGGTGTAGACTCTTGCTTAAAGTCCAAGGTACATTTAAAAAAAAAAACTTATGTCTCTGTAAACTTAGTCTCTTGATATTATATGTTAGCTGAAATGTTCACTCGTTTTCCACAAAAATGAAGCTTTGCGAGTAATAAGACTCCCTTACCAAACCATGACTAACATAGGATGAAGACCACTTAGTACCTTTCTGACTGACCACTTGTGAAACTTCTTTGGAGCAAAGAGTATAATTTTGCTTAATGTAGTTTTCTCTTAAGTAATTGTGAAAAAATATCATCAGTAAAAAGAATGTTTTATGTCTTTTTAACCCACATAATATCTGGACAGCCAGCATTTTCATTGTGCCACTCTATTTAGCTGTTGAGATTGAAAGCACCAAGCTCAGGCGCTTCCTTTGCTAGTTCATACCATGATGTCATTAGAGCTATCGAATTTTGGTTGATGTCAAATCAAGCCTGAAATGAATCGCAAACTGTTTTAGTTCGCACATTTATCTGTACCATGAGGTCATATTCCAACCTAAACTGGATGTCATTATGTGTCAAAGTGAATGTTTAAAATAAGTTGCTACTTTCTTAGCGGAAAGTGAATTGTTATTTTATAATAATGATAAAGCCTTTTATTCAACTAAAAACAAGCAATACAATTTCTTATCCAGGTAGTCTTCAGCTGTTTGCCAATTGGCATAGGCCTCCTCCAACCTTTTTCACTCCTTTCTGTCTTTGGCAACCCGGCTCCAGGTCACTCCTGTAAATTTGGCAAGGTCGTCGTCCCATCTTTGGCGGGTCTTCTCCGTTTCTTATGCCATTCCTAGAATACCATTCAGTGGCCTTTTTGTTCCACTTTTCCTTCCCTCTACTCATATGCCCAGCCCATTTCCATTTTAGTTTTCTGATAATTGTTCCTATGTCTCGAACCTTTGTACTTTTCCTGATGTTTTCTAGCCTAACTCGATCTTTTTTTTTTGATCCCCATCATGCTTCGCTGAATTGTTATGTTAATAACTTTAGTGAAAACCTTCATAAATCAAGGTATTTCAATTGAATATTTAGTGTTTTAAAGTAAAAAAATGATTTCTACAGCAATTTTTTTTTATTATGTCTGATTAATTTTGAATTCATGAAAAATTATAACGAAATAAACACAACATTGCGAAAGAAAAGACGTATAGGAGCGCTTTTGGACTACGTCCAATTTGATCCATATCCGTGCAAACACGGTCCGAAGTAGTCGTAGAACTATATCTATGGTCGTTTACGCACTACATCCGGCTTCCGTCATCCGAGTTCCTTCCTTAACCGATAGAAATAGTATACGACTACACAGGATCAGATTCGGATCGGACTTAGTGCGAAAGCGCTCTAACACGGGAACAATCGGACCCATTTGATTTCGAAGATGCAGAATTTATAAACCGATATCGATTGTCTAAACAATTGGGATAAGAACTGTGGGATAAGCTGAGGTCTTTATTCGTATTACCTACCAATTATTTTACCAAAGTTACACGTTAAAAACATTTTACAATACTAATTAACAAGTAGTGTTATTTCAATACTATTTTGAGATATTTTAACGTTCAAAACAAATCACAACAACAACAGTCGCCTCCTGTCAAATCAAATATGAGTGGGGGGCGTTTCTTAAGTCGTCATAATCAATTTTTGTATAGGAAAACACTAAGCAAACCTTTAATTTGTAATTTAAAGAACTATGTATATTACTATTATTTAATATGTACTATAAGGGCTTAATGATTTATAATTTGATGCTATTCTGTATCTATCAGCTGTTCAATTCTCTAACGTAACCATTAGTGGCTGTACTCGACGGCAAGCCCGACGTTGAGCTAGCCTTGAATTAGACGTCGAACTGTAAGTTGTGTCGTTCGTTGTGTTCTCTAACGGCCGTTCCCAATATACTATTTACAGATAGAGATACATTACTACCTTGTACTGTCAGTAATTAGCTATCAATAATAGCTATCCTAATATTCCCGATAAGTGATTCTTATCACCAGTTCGCTGTAGGTAAGCTGTCTATCTGTGCCCACCCATGCGTTCGAGCTTGCGCAAAATAACGGAGGGAATTAAGGGAGAAATTCGTCATCTGAACATTTTTCTCTTTTCTATCTCAAGGTTTTTTTTACAACAAGACTACACAATATAATAATACAACTTATTTTATTTATGTTTTAATATAAAAAATGTACAGATGTGATGACAACGGAACGTCTTTCTAATGACAGTAATTCTTGAAATTTGACATGACCTTTCACATAAAATTGCTGGATACTTTAATTCTTGGAGTACCTAGGTGAATTTAACAGTAAGGTTACATTGCCACAAATACCGCCTCCACATTGAGCTAAAAAAATATTATTATAATACTATAACCAAGAAACAAGTTAAAGAACCATCTCGTTACTCTGAAAACTATAAAATACTGTGGCATCATGCGGCGACCTTGGTCATCTATCCACAAGACTAATAAAAAGTAAATTTCCATCACAGACACCTTGCAGTTTGCACATTCAGTGAAAACACTTTCTATTCTATTCCAGACCTCACCTATGTTTGAATCTGTTGAAAAAATATTGATTTTTTTAGAAATACTGTATTTAGGTTATTATTATGATATGGAATAAAAAAAAACAGACTTAATTACTTACTGTGAGGACTTACTTACTGCATTAAAATGTCTGTGCCATCTATAACCACTGATAATATACAGGAAGATCTTGTCATTTTATAGAAATCCCTCTGTGTATTAATTAATGTAAAATTTTATAAGTGGGTGTTCAATAGAAGTTTGGTTATAAAATAACGGAACCAAATTAAACTAAATCAACTCTAACACAAGTGGTTTATTAATTTACGTTCATTACTAGGTAGGCACTGCCATAATTGCCTATGTGATATGCATGCCCCTGCCGAGTAGGCAGGTAAATTACAAACACCAACTGACTTACTTAGTGCTGGTGTTACCATTATGTTTATTACAGCTATACTAACAAATTAGCTGCATATTATATTTATTGCTTTGGAATAGTGTTTTTGAAGTCGGTTGTCTTTTTTGTTAATTTTTTTTAACTCTCCAGGAACTGCAATTAGAAACCATTTGTTACCATCCGTATTCGCTAGACCTTGCTCCAAAGGACTACCATTTTTATCGTGATATCCTATACACGACAGCAATACACTTAAAAACCCAGTTTAGGCGAAATATATCATTAGGTTAGATTGATTGCTTTTTCAAAAACCTTAAAAGCCAACAATATAACAATCGCTTTTGACAAATTGTTGTATTTTATTTGTAGCCACAGTAATTTGGGTCAGCTAAATCTATGAGTTATTTCATAAAATATGAATTCTATAATGTAAGCCATCCGTTATCAGGAATTCCAAAGTCTCCTTTATTATTAAAGTCATCGCCATCCAAGAATTCAATATTGAACCGTACAAAGATATAAGGAGAATAATATAAATGTTAGTCATGCATAGTATTTATAACTCATAACTTATGATGTCATGCACTAATACTTGCGATTATTTCATGGCACTTCCTAGACTATTTCAATAATATAATTGAAAAGGGGTGCACTTAGGGGTAGATATTAAAAATAATATGTCATTAGTTTTATGGTAAAAGTATTTATTTACTTAAGATACTAAATTAATCTATGACACTTGCTAAATAACTATAATTATTGGTTCTACTTGTGAGTACGCGGATCTCTAGTATTAATTGGTTAAAATGGTTACTCGGACTAGTCCTGTAATGGTTATAGGCAAATGGTTAATGGTAACTAGAACCGGACCGATCAATGGTTACTCGCGTACTGCATCTCTACTATGCATTGGTAATAATGGTTAAAATGGTTATTCGGGCCGGTCCTGTAATGGTTAATGGTAACTGGGACCGGCCCGATCAATGGTCACCCGCGTACTGCCTTACTAAAGGCAACACATGGTTTTATTACAATTAATTTATCTACTAAGCAATATTTGTTATAAAATGCTGTTCGATGGATTTACTTCGAACAATAATACCATATTGAACCAAAACCATTTGTCACTGTATTTTGTAATCAAATGTAGTTTATCTGGTATCATAATAGATTGTGGACAGTGATTACTCCTCTGACCTACTTCAGTACTGAGTTTCTGACGGTAGTTGCTTCTGACTACTGAAAGGCGCTTGTTACACTTTAGGTACGAAAACATACCTATACGCGTGTCGCGATTATTATAATCGTAGGTACATTTCTTCTTTTCTTTGTTTATTTTATCGAAGTAAAACTCTTCTCAGGCATAAAAATATTATAGATAATTAAAATATACGTAAAAATTACACCTACGTGCATAATAACTATGTACATAGTTACTTTGCCAAATAGTTAAAGTATTTTTTCGTCTGTGATCGTGGGAGTTGACTTAGTGACTTGCAATAAAAATATTTTTGATTTAAGCTGTTGTAAGGTAGCTTTGACGTCACATTGGTATATTATATTTGGTTGAGGGAAAAGTTTCTTCGAATTCTATACTTTTTTATAATTCGCACTATAAACAAACTATATAAATTTTACTAAGTGGTCAAAGCTGTCTGTGGTCTTGCGTTATCATTATGAAAGAAACTACAGATTTGTTGACACTACAGATCCGATTAGAACGGGTTAATCCGGTATCAGCAACAGTCTGTGAAGGACCTTTTACCGACCTTTTTCGAACTTCGATTGCATGACTTGCGTACATGATCACAGTTGGTGGCCAAGCATGGTGCAACCTTGCAACGATCATTAGGTAGACCTTGAAATACCTCCATCAGGTACAACGAAACAAGTGTCAGAGAGGGCAACACTATTTCGAATATCTTGTAATGCTATGATGAACGTAAGTTATGTTATTTTTAGTCGTTTTACTAGGAATTTACCTCATTCATTAATGATATTTTTCCTATGAAATCAATAATAATGTCTTATATAATCTATATGCCTAGTCTATCTAAGACTCTCTAGGCCTCTTGCTACTAGACAATTGATGAAAACGGATGTTTATTACTTTAGTGTTTGACAACCTACGTCTTACACTTGTGATTTATAATTTGTATGTCATTTTGTATTAGTGTGTGTGCATTGCTCACAATAGAGGATAACTGTCAACCTCGATTTTTTTTGACGTTTTCACGGCTGTTACAGTTATCTAGGAGATAATCTAAGGTGTCGAATTTCACTTGTTATGACATAAAGAAAATAATGTAAGATAGCTGTAAACACATTTCACTACATAATTTGTTTATTTTTCCAAATGTTACCTTAAAAAGGTTATGTCATCAACACCAACCAGATACAACATCTTCGTTTGAGGAAATTAATAATTTATCAATGTATTGTGAGTCCACCGTAGCTGTGAACTAAGTACAATAATTATTATACAACTAAAGTGCCCTATTAACAACAGACAACGAAATAGATTTATTATTTGTCACACTAACAAAGGAAGCTATAATGCGTTTAATAATTAACAAGCCAAGATAGATCTTTGTCAATGTTAGCGACACAGTCGCTGTGTTAAGCGGCCGAATTAACACGGTCGCGCGGACAGACCGGTCGGCTTTGGATGCGCGCGATGGTCGCGTAGCAGAGAGCCTCGCGACCATCACTTTTGATACGAACGGAATGTCGTGTTAACGTAATATTACCTCTGTCAATTAAACTTCACGAATTTAATTTATTAATTAGTCTACTTTTTAATTGGATGCTAAGATCTTCCTATCATTCAAGACCAGGGCACTGGTCGCCTACCAGTCAACGCTATTGTATTCTATTCTTCCTAGTATGGCTCCTGTGGAAGGTATACCACAAGTTTGCCAATGTCACGTTAAGGTAGACCACCAAGCTTAGAGTATTCTTTTATTAATTTTAATGGTATTGATCGGTGCTTAAGATTGAAACAAGTTTTATTTTCTTATACCTGAAACAAATATACATGCTGTTAGGACTATAAAGGACATACACAAATGTAATTACTTAAATTATTTAATATAATTACTTAGTGCTATTTACAACTTAATTATGTTGTCAACGCTGACTAATAGCCTAAACAAATTGTCGGATTTGGTACGGACGGTTCATCGGACGGTCCGATGGGCGCCCTAAACAAATTGGTTCGGCGTCGTGCTCGGTATGGTCCGTACGGTAGTAATAATAATTTTGTGCACTGGACAATGGACATACCAACGAATACGGTACGCTACCAGAGGGTCTACTCCTAAAATCGATATTCGATAAATCGTGGCATTAGTCGTGTCGAATCCTACTCTTAGTTACATCGTAATCAAAGTCGAAACGATGATTGAACGAACGAAACATTATTCGATATTATCGGTCCTAACCCTACTCTTAGTTGAAAATGTCAGAGACGAATATTCGAGTAAGTATGTAAGTGTTAGTAGGCATCGAAAGTACCTTTTTCCTTCAAATGTGTAAGTTAGTAACTATTATTTTTTATTCTGTGGTATTATATGTATCTTTTTTAACGGGCGCACAAATACTTAACTATGTACATACTCGGTTGTACCTTGTATCATATTCGTGAATCGTTAACAATTCATCTTTTTCAGTCAAGGCCTTAAGATCTGTCCGCTATTTTCAAGTAGAGTATGTAACGATTACATAAAAACGCATTTGTGTAAAATACACTTTAATGGGAATAGTGAGTCATAACAAACTCTATGAGTATACACCTTGAAATGATTCATATCGCCATTAGTATGTACTTATGTCATTATCTACAAAAAAAAAACTTATCAATATCCGCTTCTTGCACTCATTTCCACTATCTTAGGTTCTTATGGGAAAACAATAAATGAACATTGATAAGTGTGGTCAGATATGATTTATTCATTTCCGCCCAATACCAAATGGCCAGGCCACTATAATCGGCCAAGAGTGAGTATGCCGCGTGGTGATCGAATTAAACAAACTATAATTTGCCACTGTTTAGGTATTATCTATAAATAAATTTAAATGTTTTATAAAAAAATGGCTCTGTCGTAAATCCTATTACTCCACAGCTGAATATCTAAATGAACGGACAGCCAGGGACTAGATTGTCATTATTTTATAGCGATAGAAATGACTGTACAATATTGTATATTTTTATTGAAACGAGCGCAAAAAAGAATGCTGGGAGAGTTTCTAGCGCCGCTTCTTCTCTCTCAGAGCGCCATTTGTTTCGGAAGCGGTAGTAGTATCTAGTATATTAGAAATGACATCAAAAAGAATTCTATAGGAATCAATTTTGAGAAATTAATTGCCTTTATAACTGTATGAAACAAGGGAGGCCAAGAGACTGGTAGTGGAACTATGTGGCGGCAGCAACGATATCTATACTATCAACACTATTGATAATTAACACTATTGAGAGACGGGCTATACTATACTACACAGGAACTCGTCATAATAATAACTTTCTTTCCTCCTGTGTCGTGTCCAAAACAAACCTGGTGGCGGGAAATGTGATAAACTGTCATTTATTGTTTTTATTTCAAATTTATACGATCTATGGAAAGTTATTTCTATTCTGGAACAATTCTATAATAATAACATAATCGCTTTGAATGTTCTCCACGAATCTTCAGTCAGAATAAAAAAAATAAACTAATCTGGCAAGGCAGCAATAGAACAGCTTTATTAATAGTTATTATGAAACAAATAATGGTAAAATACTCAAATAGTAGATTTTCCATGTGTGTTTAGCGTGCGGACTGCGAAATTATATTATACTAGCTGACCCAGCAAACGTTGTATTGCCGATACAAAAGTAACTGTTGATCGTAGATGGGTGAAAATTTGAAGTTGTATGTATTTTTTAATGCTCACTCATAATCCAACAAATTTCAAAAGAAATCGTGTGGACCACCCTTAACATTTAGGGGGATGAAAAATAGATGTTGTCCGATTCTCAGACCTACCCAATATGCACTCAAAATTTCATGAGAATCGGTCAAGCCGTTTCGGAGGAGTTCGGTCCCGCACACCGTGACACGAGAATTTTATATATTAGATTATGAAGTGACTATTATGACTTTACTTCTATAAATACATGAATTAAATTTTAAATACCTTTTTAACAAAACAAAATTCGATATGAAGTGACATACTTTCGATTATATTAGATAAGATAGATTATAAAGATTTCTTCTTAGATAAATTTCTTTTTATCGAAATGTGCATTATGTTCACCGTTCTAAGACCTCGGTATTGACATGATCACTGTGTCGAAACTACGTCTTTTATGTCCTAGGTAGTTACTTTATATAGGACAAAGGTCCTCAACGTGGGCGATAACGCCCCCTTGTGGGCGTTTGAGACTTTCGGGGGAGGGCAGTAGAAGACCCAGAGAAAATTAGGGGGCAAATTAGAAAATTAATTATTTATAATTTATTTTGCATAATATTTTGACGAAAAATGATACTGGCCAGTAACAAATGTTTATATTTAAACTATGCGAGGGCCTTTCAAATTGTACCTACTTATGTGAATTCCTACTGGTAACGAATGTCAATATTGTATTGCATCATGCTCGGACACTTACGTTTATTATCAAATTAGTTAGCAACTTAACCGTTGCCAGTAAACTCATGATGATTATATCTTTCTGGAGGATCTCTATAATATGACGAGTCACGATATGTAAGGTACCCATTAACGTAGGTGTTACAGGTATTCTGGATTTTATACAATGACTAGCGGACCCAGCAAACGTTGAATTTACATATAAAGTAATAAAAAAAATTAAAAAAATTTTGGGGTAAAAAAAATAGATGACCGATTTTCAGATTTAACATTTATATCGTACAAAGCCGATACCCAGCGACGTCGTTCGCGTACGTATTTTTACACCTCGGGTTACATTACTGGACTTTTAGTAGGTAATCCTAATTTTGTGAAAATGTAATATAACCTTATAATACCCGGGGATAATTTAGCTTCCCAACAGTGAAAGATTTATTCAAATCGGTTCAGTAGTTGCGGAGTCTATTAAATACAAACAAACAAACAATCAATTCTTTATAATATTAGTAAAGATAAAATTTATCGTACTACAATAATCATTATATTCGATTGCTATCTTGTAACTCTATCGCGTATCTGTGGATGGAATGGTATTAAAATCGCGATACAAAAATAGGTGTTGATCGTAGACGGGTGAAAATTAACTTTTGTATTTTTTAATGATGAATCAGAACAAAATAGAAATAAGAAAAATTGTTGAAAATAAAAATATTGAGGGATGAGTGACCCTTATCATTTAGGGGTATGAAAAAAAGATGTTCGCCGATTTTCAGATTTACCCGATTCCACAAATTGGTTTAGCCGTTTCGGAGGAGTTTGGTAACAAACACCGGGACACGAGAATTTTATATATAAAATAGATTACCTAGATAGATAGACAAATAACAAGAGATACACAAATTATCTACTCTAGTCACATAATAACCGCAGAGTAGGTAAAAATATTTTTGAAGGCTGTCAAAAAAACTTCCAAGTATCTCCCTGTGTTTAATCTAGAGACTTAGAATATACCAGGGATGTTGCAGATGCCGATATTTTCACATCCGCGGATACGGATGCGGATGCGGAGTTTAGCAGGCTCACATCCGCGGATGCAGATGCGGATGCGGATGTATAAGATATTATGTAAATAAAGTCTATCCATGAAGAATTAAAACAATGACAACGTAATTATTAACATTTTTATTGTAATCAAACATAATTAAGTACTTATTTTTATGTTAAAAATATAAGTCATGTATAATGTAACTGAACACCTTCTGTTTTTTATATCAGTAGTTGAATTTAAAAATAGGAGCATTATACTTGATGAAGAGTAGTATTGCCGCCTTTTCTGGTTCTAGTCTGTTACGCAGAGGTTCGTAAATTAATCCCGCGCTACTAAATAGTTGTTCGCTAGGAACACTGCCCGGTGGAGCAGATAAAAATCTTCGTACTATCGGCGATAATACCTTGAATTCCCCTCGATGTACACTCCACCAGTTTAAAGGATTTTCACTCACATTTATTCTTTTTTTAGTACGGTAAGCAAGTAACTCTTTTTTTAATACAGCTTCAACGCTACTATTTTCTGGCTCATCTTGACTTTCGTCTTCACTCGACGAATCTAACATCATAGCCAGGTCGTTTTTTAAGCATGGCTTTTTGTTGAAACCTGAAGTCCCTGGTCCTAGTTGTTCTGTTTCATTTTCCATGCAATCAGTTATTTTAGCCCTTTTGGCATTGGTATTAACTGATTCAAAATTGTCATTCTCAATATTTATCATTTTTAAAATGTCATCTTTAATCTTTTCTTCAGTCACCGGTGTGAAAAATTTGTGCTTATAGCGAGGATCTAAGTAGGTAGCGATGGTATATAAATTGTTTTCTCCCAAGCTAGAAAACTTTGTAGAAAGTTCGTTTTTCAAAGTCGTTACAGCCTGACGAATCGGATCAAACTCTTGCGATCTTGTTAAATATAAATAGTCATCAACTTTTTTTTCAAGCATTTGTATTATCGGTATCACAGATGAAATAAGAGCAGAAGAGCTGCTCAGTTCCCGTGTTGCTTCCTCAAAAGGTCCCAGTAATTGAATGAAACTTTCAATCATTTTCCATTCTTCTGGTAGAATAGGGTCAATTTCATTATCATTCATGTAAAGGCTCAGAGCATCCTTTATCTTTGAAAAACGCTCGAACATGTAGAATGTACTGTTCCATCGTGTTACACAATCTTGAAACACTTTCAGGTGCGGTTGATTCAGTCTGTCCTGAATTGATTGCAGTTGTTTCTGGGCAATGGTAGAGTGATTGAAATGGGTCGTAATTCTCTTACATTTTTGTTTTAGTATTTTTATGTTTTCTTGAGAACCTAAACAACTACGGATAGCCAGTTGTATCTTGTGAACAGTACAGTCTATATCATTTAATGCTGCTAATCGCGCGGCTCGTTTCATATTAGACCCTTCATCTCTGATTAGGCAATGCAGTTGTTGTTTTTTAATGTTCCATTCAGAAAGCATGTTACTGAATTTTTCAGCAACTATGTCACCAGTGTGACGGCCGTCAAATGTCTCACATTTCAATATTATCGATGATCTATCAAAGTTTTCTGCAATTCCATGGCAAGTCAGGCTAAGCAAAGAAGCGTTTGAGCTAGGATCCGACCAAATGTCAGACGTAAACGACATGTTATCAAAATTTTCGATTAATCCTTTAACTTTTTGAGCCACTTTGCTATATAATTCCTTGCATACAAAATCTGTAAAAAAATTGCGTCCCCTAAAGTTATATCTTGGTGCTAATTCTTGCATCAGTCTACGAAAACCTAGCCCTTCAACAAAATTAAACGGCAAATTTTGAAGTGCAATCATTTCTCCAATGAGTTTATCAATTTTTTTAGAATTCAAGTTATTGACGTCCCACTTCTTTTCTTTTAGAACCATTTCCTCTAATGAAAGTTGTTTCTTTGATTCTTGCAGAGGAGTGGTAACTTTATCTGAAAAATACACAAATAAATAAAAATTTTCGTTGTAAAAAACTATTTACTTAAAAGTAATTAAAAAGTGAGGACATTTTAAAACACCAGAAAACCTTTCTATCAAATGTCCAACTTATATTGCAAAAAATAAAAATAAAAGGAGTTTATTCCTTATAAATATTTATAAGAAGGAAGGATCCCTAATGTTTTCTGGCATTAACATTAAATATAGCGTGAAGCTAAACTACACTAAAAAGAAAAGGTACACTTTTTGATAGTGATAAAATTTTTGCAATCAGCCGAATAGTTTTTGAGTTAAGTAATTCACTATTCATATTTTAATATCATATTAAAAATATACATTTATGTACAGGTTGTTTTATTTTGAAACAATAAAAAAGTAGATAAATGAATTACATATATTAGTCTTTTTACAACTGACGTTTTATATGACAGCAAATAACTATAATATTGAGTGGAAACTTAGCCAATAAACCACAACTAAAACTATTCTTTTATTAAACTAACCAAACAATGCCTCAAGTAAATATTAATTAATTAAAACTATTAATTATGAAACTTACTTGCGTCAGATTTCATCTGTTGTAATTTTTTTTCTTTACTAATGTTCTCAAATGTAGAAAATTCTTCTGAGTGCATCGACTTAAGATGGTTTTTTAAAGACGACGTGGTGCGGCCCTTGCGAGAGTAGCTTTTTTTGCATATTTTACAATCAGCTTTATCCTGGTCTTCTTTATTTGGTTCAAAATAATCCCATACATTACTTTTGGTCGGTGGTGACATTGTTGACTAAATAGTTAGATAGATAAACTATCAATAACGGGAATCACACTGGAAAAATAACGAATTTCGTCATAAAACGATATTTTTTCCTACAATAAAACGTATTACCGGCGTAATATAATAGAAGTTACCCTGTGATCTTATGGATATTAGTCTTAAATAATATAAAGTTTTCTTGTAAACTCTTCTTATTTACACACTGTATCACAATAACATTAAAAATACCTATTTATCTTTATGATACGATAAGTAGTTCACTTTCACTTCACAACGCAAACAAACACGTATTTATTCACTTCCACTTGCAAGGAAAGGAACAAACAAATGATGCACTAGCGAAAACAAACAAACGTGTCGAATCTTGTCACTAATTTCTTCGCTCCCATTGGTTATTGTCACGTGCGACCGGCACGCGTCAATCACCGGCCCCGCCCAATTTCTTTCTTGTCGCTACTTGTATAATATTCGCATCCGCATGAACATTCGCATTGATTAATGCGGATGCGGAAGCAGATGCAGATGTCCAAAACAATGCGGATGTTCCGCATTTGCGGATGCAGATGCGAATGTTCGCAACATCCCTGGAATATACTAGCGTACCTATAGACCATCTGACAGGCATGAGTAACCAATTTTGATCCGTTAGTATGTGAGTTAGCTATTAAAATCGGTAACTGAAACTATTATTATATTTTCAACTATACTGTACTATTTTATTGAGAATATCTAAAATCATTTCGTAGATAACGAACCTGCTAGTAATTTATTAGGTACAGAAAGTTTTTTTTTAATGAAAATATGGGACGAGACTAGCAAGATGTTCAGCTGATGGTAATTGATACGCCTTGCCCATTACGATGCAGTGCCGCTCAGGATTCTTGAAAAATCCTTCTGAGCGGCACGACAATTGCGCTTGTAACCTGAGCCATAGTATGTTAAGTCTCATTTGCCCAGTAATTTCACTAGCATACATTACTGCTTCACGGCAGAAATAGGCGCCATAATCTAGCGGGGATCCTGTGCAAAGGAGTCTCCCACTGGTAAGTTTATTGGTGGACTGTCAGTAATCTAATAAATTGATAAGTTTTAGGAAATGTAAGTGTAAGGGTGTTTTGAGCTGCTTGTTTATTATGACTGAAGGAAAATAACCTTAAGGTTTAACACATTGGGTGCTGACACGCAACTTGTTTCACGACCAACGGAGTGGTGCCTTGTTTACACAAGCGTTGTGTTCAAAGTCAATCAGTTATTAAATTGCGTGCTCAAGGATTTTGTTAGGAATTTTAATTTATATTTATTTTTAGCACATGCTTGCGTTTTTTCGCGATCATAATAAATCATTCATATTGGATTAGTGTAAAATTTTAAGGACTGTACTGCATCCAATGGAGACCACTTCGAATAAGCTTTTATATATTTTAGATTGTTATATATTTATGTATTAAACTAACACAATGTAAATGTTATTTGCAATAGAAAATTTTGTTTTTTCTTTGTTTCAGTATTTATGGTAAGACTAGGTACATATTAATACGTAAAGCGTGAAACTTTGTACCCCTTTTTAAATGATTGCGCGATCGGATAAAAATAAATATAAATTTAACACTCTTAAAGTTTATATGGGGAAGATATTTTTTAATTAAAATGCGTCATAAATCCATTAAATTAATAAAAAAAACATTGCGTACAAAGTACACATGTAAGAAGTGAAACCTGCATGGTGCATGAACCTCTAAACTGCATATGTATTCCTGGTACGTGTTGCTAGGATGACACATGATTTCAACCGCTTTGAAAGACATTCCTACCACCACTAATGTATATATTAATATGTTCTCCTGGTGTCTATGTAGTAATACGTCGTGCGCTTGGAGTCAGAATATATTAAGGTATACTCGCGCCATACTTAAGACAATCTCTTCTTTAACTATGATCGCCTGGTACCAAAACATTGTATTATGCTTCCTATCTCATTATCTCCCATGTTAAATATTATGAATTGATCTGACTGCTCTTTTTACTGTCGCTTTTTCGTTTCATCGACTTTCAAATCACAACGACGATAAAGAAGTTTTCACTTCAATAGTACGCATATTTCTGTCTCATTCTTTGCCGGCTTCATCCGACACATTTTTGTATTTGTCTCTTACCTGTCGTGTTTTCCGTTGCATCCGGTTTGAAATCACAACGATTCTGAAGAAGTTTCACTTCAAAAATTAATATTACACATTACATAGGGCACACTAAAAGTTATGCACTTCTAGCTAATCGGAACTATTTGAATTTCGAATGTTCATTTTTTGAAACGTTGCAGCCTTCTTAGTAGTAAAAAAAACAATTAGCGGGAAATCATTTGTTTTTTAATTCAAATCAAAGTTTTACATACGCAACGAAAATGGAATTAAGTCGAAAAGATTTTTTATGATTTTAAAAGTTCTCTCTCTCCGCAAGACTGTGCCGCTCGTATAACAAAAGGCTTTTGGGAGAGAAACACCTTTCTTGAGCAGCGTGAGGATCGCCTAATATACCATCGGGTTTGCTGAATTTGAGAGAGGTCGGGTTTCTTTACATGACGAATTTCGTGAAAGGCGGTCTTCCACTGCCGTCAACGAAAATAATGTGGCTAGTGTTAAGCGGCTAATTGAAGAAAAGCCGCGGATTACCTATGAGACAATTCGAGGACTATTGGGGATTGGTATGAGCCAAATTCAGAAAATTTTACACGGATTATTGCAAGTTTGGAAACTTTGTTGTCATTGGATCCCTCATGAACTGACAGCAGAGCAGAAGCGGGCTCGTGTGGAACGGTGCTCACAGATGCTAATGAAGTATGACCATGGACATTCTAATGCTGTTTATGACATTGTCACAGGAGACGAAACGTGGATTTATTGTTTAGAACCCGAAAAAAAACAGCGATCTTTTGAATGGGTGTTTGAAAATGAGAACAGGCCAACAAAAGTGAGGCAGGCGAGAAACGTTGGTAAAAAAATGATCGCATTTTTTTTCTCAGCTACGGGTCTCATCTGCACAATTACACTTGAAGATCAAAAGAGTGTTAATGCCGAGTGGTATTCTACCATTTGTTTACCCAGGGTGTTTAATAAAGTTCGCGAAAGACGACCAAAAAGCCGCGTTCTCCTACATCATGACAACGCTTCTTCACACACGGCCAACAAAACTAAGTCATTTAAAAATCTTCCGAAAAAGTACAACTCGTCACCCATCCTGCACATAGCCCCGACCTAGCACTCTGTGATTTCTGTATTTTCCCCAAAATCAAGGATTTGATGAGAGATTTCACTTTTACCAATTCCGAAGAGGCAGTGATTGTGTTCAATCAGCACGTAGAAAACATGCCTTCAGATTTGTGGTCCTCCTGTTTTAAATAATGGTTCTATCGCCTGAAAAAATGTTTCAAATGTAAAGGAGAGTATTTTGAAAAGCAATAAACATAATATTTTGGTTATAACATGTTGTTTTTTAAGTTACGCAAAACTTTTAGTGTGACCTACGTATATACGTAGGTCTGTGGTGTGTCATTCAAGCAATATTGCTTGAATGACACATACATTACAAAAGTATAGTCTTTGACAAATAAACCAAACTTATAAAAATTAAATAAAAGGTCGAATTTCGAACACAATAAGAGTATACAAATAAGTAGACTATTATTGTGAACCTCACTCTTTTAGTCCATTGAAAATAATACATTAAATTACATTGTTTCTTTTTTCAGGTCAGGGCTAACAAAGAGGACCTCAAAACCAACAAACGTGTTAAGGATGTTGGTAGATCATCGCCTTGTGAAGACACTGCAGTTGTTATTATCGGGGGAGGACCATCTGGTGCCACCTGCACCGAGACATTACGCAGCGAAGGCTTCGGCGGACGCATCACTCTCGTGTGCAAGGAAAACTATTTACCTTACGATAGGGTTAAAGTCTCCAAAATCGGTACTGCGACTGATATTGATAAACTTCAAGCAAGAACCGAGCAGTATTACGAAGGGGCTAATATTGAAATCATCAAAGGAGTAGAAGCCACGAAAGTTAACACTGGTGAAAGAATTGTTGAATTGAGCAATGGTACGAAACGTAAATACAGTGCTCTTTACATAGCAACTGGAGCCAAGGCTAGAGTTCCTGATATTCCGGGTATAGATTTAGAGAATATATTAACGGTACGAAATTTTGATGATTCCATAAAAATTTTAACTAAACTTGGATCGGATAAGGCTAAAAATGTTGTGGTTCTTGGGTTAAGTTTCATTGGTCTAGAAATCGCATCATCTTGTGTTCAGAAGTCAAAATCAATGACGGTCATTGGCAAAGATACGCTACCGCTTGGTCAAGTATTTGGTACAGAAATAGGTCAAAGTCTACGAACATTATTCGAAGACAAAAATGTTCAGTTTCACTTTGAAACTACAATTGCTAAATGTAATGGTGAAAATGGAGTTATTAAGTCCGTTGAACTCACTAATGGAACAACATTACCAGCAGATCTGTTAGTGTTAGGTATCGGTACTACTTTTTATACTGATTTCCTGAAAGATAGCGGAATTCACATGTTACCAAATGGTGCTGTAAATGTTAATGATAAACTTGAGACGAATATTAAGAATGTGTATGCTGGAGGCGATATTGCTTATGCTCCCGTATTTATCGCTAATAATCAACAAATGAATATAGGGCACATTGGCCTAGCACAATATCATGGACAAGTAGCAGCTAAGAATATTATCAAAAAAGAGACCCCATTGAGATCAGTGCCATACTTCTGGACTATGCTCTTTGGTAAGTCAATAAGATTTGCCGGTTGTGGGAAACCTGTGAGCTCAATGGTGGATGGTGATGTTGCCGGTCTAAAATTTGTCATATTTTTCTTTGACGAAAATGATAAAGTAATCTCTGTAGGCTCTTGTATGAGAGATCCTGTCGTCTCACAATTTGCCGAATTTCTTTATCAAGGTAAAAGTATTTACAGGAAAGATCTGGAGAATAACACTTTTGGGTGGACCGAAACTATTCACTAATATATACTTTCGATCACAGTATTAAATTACGTTAATTGGTAGTTTATAAGCTTTATTACTTACAATAATTAAGTGCTTTAGAATTTAGATAGTATCAAAAGCTTAAACTCAATACATATTGGAAAGCCTATATAATATCTTGCAAATAGGAAAATTGTGATACCTAATAATAATGCTAAGTTTCATATAACATACATTATAATATAACCATACTTAAATACCCAAGTTTTACGAACTTGTTAACAAAAAAAATGTAATGATAAATTGTTTTAATTGTTATCATGCCTCAACTTGATATCGCCACTTGTGATAATTAACATGATTTAATTATTAAATTAGTATTTCCTTAATATAAATATGCCTACCACCACCTGTGCTGTAAGTGCCTGTGTCTCAACATCATCATAATGATCTTGTCAATACAGCATTGTAGATATAAACAAATTTTTATCATATTACTAGTGAAATTGTAATATCATGGCTTTGACAATACCTACAACATATACAAAAATATTTGTTCAACTCTACCAACTATTTGAATTTATTAGACATGATAGGGCACTGTCATATGATGTGTTAAAACTCACTATATTGCCACCATAACATGCCTTATCACCAGGTGGAGATCTGCACATTATGTCGGCTTCTTTTGTAAACAAATGTGATAAGTAATTATTTAAATTTAATGTTTTGAAGTAATGTGATATATTCATCTTGTTCTACATATAAGTTATTATTAAAGTACAACAAGTTTCTTTACAAGTTATATATAAAGTTATACAAAGTTTGTTGAATTGTTAATATTATTTCTATGAAGTTTAATCGGTCTTTTTCTAGGTACAAAATTATTAAGTTTTCAAAATTGATTCTTAATTTTTATTCATTATCCCTTTGTATTGAATAAAGATATAGAATAGGTTGTGAGAATATATATTTGTTATCCCTGTAGTTCCATTTATAGTAAAGTTAAAAATTATAACTAACCTGTTTAGATTTTATATTATTGTTATACTTCAAGATTAAATAAAAGCTTATTGAAAGATTTTGTTTAAATTCTGCCTAAGATTATTTACATTGTACTTACAATAACATATACATCTTTTTATTGATTTCCCATAACTTTAAGGTTATAATTTATGGCTAAAAAAAAAATCCAAGGAACATGTATTCTAATTTGCACATTATGGGTGTAAAAAATGTTTCATGTACATTGTGTCTTGATTGTAACAAGTATGCCAAGTCCAAATCTTAATGACATTGTAAAACTTTAACACTCTTTGATTAATATCTTAGAGTAATGGGAATTCAACATAAACATGTTGAATACTGTGTGCCATTTGGAATGAAAAGGTGGTTGGAGTGTAGTAGTACTAGTCTAGGTAGGGGCACACTTTCAAGTTTCTCAAGAGATTTTTGAATTGCATTAAAATATCAATTAGTTATCTATGTATGAACCAAATATCAAGAGTAATTCAAATTTAAACGTCACAACTTTATTCAAATAATAAACTTAAAATTAATTTTAATCGACTACTACATATTATATCTAGCTATTTTAAACAAACAAGAGACAACTTTCACTGAATAAATGTTTAAAAATAGTTAAGAAACTCATTTTCTTCTACTATTTATAAAATGAAATGTTATAGATCCCAATCTTCAGATGTTCGTAAATGACCTAATCTCTCATACAATGTAACATCTGGCTTAAAAATTCTTCTGGTATAATCTTGAAAATATTTATTTCTAGCTTCAGCTTTGCCTAAAGCTTTTGTGTGTCCATGACTTTCCTCCTAAAAAAATAATCATATTACATCACACCAATTAAGACTAATGTTTAGTCAGCTCTACAAAACTTAAGTACTTCTATACAACAACTTTCCAGTTCAAGCGTTAGATAAATAAAGAAAATAGCAATTAATATTACCTACTGTACAAGTAGGAAATTTTAAACATTTCTGTAGGTACATAATTTCATAATATCATTTAATACATGACAATTTCTCAACCCTCTGGTAATTAAAGAAAACGAAGAAACATGAACTCGATTTCTTACAATTTATTAATCAAAAGCATGTAGATTAACACTAACCTCAGAAAGATATGGGTGACGCAAATAAAACATATTTTGTTCCTCTGTTTCCATGTCTCTTTGGAGCCAACGCAGATGTTTAGGCTCCACTCGTTTTACAAGACGATCTTTACCTCGAAATAGATGCCCATTAGGAAGCAGATTTCGCCGGAATAAAATTGTGGTAAGTTTCATTATTATTTATTTTATAATTTTTAGACTTCACACTTTTGAGCAAAACATTTATGACAGATATTTTATAACAAAATTATGACAGTAGACGCTGTCATTTGTCAAGTTCATATGCATCTTTGAATAGGCATACATCTTTTCTCTTTGGTCAAATGTCAGCTGTACAACAGCTGTTTTTTGTAGTCTGTAGTCTATCCCCTCGTTTACAACAAGAAACATATCAAATACTTGTTTTATACAAAGTTTGTAGAATACTTGTGTAACATAGGCATTTGTTTTAAACATGTATTGCAATTGTCTGAAACATAATTTCGTTCACACAAAATTTCTGATTCCACTTCTGTCTTCTATTTTTAAATCATTCAATAAGGAACGATAGGCCTCAAAAATGATCGCAACCAATACTTGCGTGGTTTTCTTGAATTTCCTTAATTTTTTATGATGTACTGGACTCATGAAGCAAAGTATACTGGACTCATGAAGCAAAGTTCCGCAGTACCTTCACTTTTTATTGTGTATGGTAGATAGAGTATATAGTCTAAGGTACCAGTACTCAATTGAATAGAAATATTCATCAACTTCTACACTGACTGAGGTTGAACGGAGTCGACACATTGGTAATAATCAGTGTTCATGTACAATAGTTTTATTCCTGATCATGATTTCAATGTCTACTCCCGCCCCGCACCGGCCACCTTCAGTGGCCCTAGGCGGGCAGTACCTCCCCAGGCTCAATCACAGGTGCAAAGCACCCTGAAAGACCTGGAAGAGATCTACGCCTCACTAGGCGAAGTCTCAAGAAGACAATCTCTTGCAACACCAGAGGAATCACAGGAGCGTTGCCAGCCTTTAAGGAAGGTTTACGTGCTTTTTTTGAAGGTACCCATGTCGTATCGTACCGGAAACACCGCACAAGGAAGCTCATTCCACAGCTTTGTAGTACGTGGAAGAAAGCTCCTTGAAAACCGCACTGTGGAAGACCGCCACACATCCAGATGGTGAGGATGATATCCCGGGAGGTAAATTTAGTGAGTATTGCATAATAATATGCAGATGGAGATTATTATGCTCGCTTAAGTGTCGCTGCTTGTGGTGGTGACGTGGGATGGGTCGTTTCCTTCCGTAAAATATGTTCGGAGGCGATGGCTGGCCCATGCGTCATGCTTGTGAACGCGCGCTACTTGTATTTGCAGGATATTCCTGTAACCAGTAAACTCTTGTTTACGTTTTTAAAACTAAAGTTATTATACTATTTAACAATAACTATGAAATAATTTGTAAAAAGATGAATATTTAAATATGTATGATTTAAAAGAGTGGCAATGAGTTGTTTGCCACTTCTTCTCATTAAAGCTCAACCCTTTCTGAAGTGGCGGTAAATACATTTAAGTAAAGAAAACTTTTGACATTCACAAGTGTCATTTTCTTCATCCACTTGAATAAAGTGATTTTGATTTGATTTATCACCCTTCTTCCTACAGATACTAATTATGTTAAAAAAACAACATACTTTTCTACTTAGATAATTTATTCGTCTAGATAAACTGACAACTGTGAAAATGTTGAAAAAAATTGAGGTTCACATTAACACAAAGTTACATCTAAATCGCGAGTGTAAGACATAGCTTGTCACGCACACTAAAGTAATAAACCTGTCTTGTTTTAATCGATTGTCTAGCAGCAAGAGGCTCTATTTAGACGTATAAATTTTATCTGTCTGTTTCAACATGTCGATAAGAAAAAAATGGAACAATATTCTATACAGACAAATACTAAGGCTGGGTTCCATGAACTAACTTAAGCAATAAAAAGCATGTTAAAGTAACGGATAAGCAAAAGTAAATAAAGCAAAAAGCGGAAGTTCCCACCACAGAATAGGTAAAAGACATTAGAATGGCCATCACGCGTAATTTGTATGGGAACCACTGCCGCCACTCAATGTGATACTACATCCCTAGTCAAATAAACACAAGCATTCGCACACATACGTAACCACAAACGCAGCCCTATAATTGGTCAACAAATAGATAATTGGCATACACACGCCTACTTTTGACATCTCACGCCTATGAAGTTTCATATTTTATTAAACTGTCATATGGACAATGTTATACTTCATGGATGGGTACATGAATAAAGTGATTTGCCACGCATAAGGAACAACCCGACTTTCAAAAATTGGTTTTGACATTTAATTCTAATATATTCAAATCAAGTAAATAATAATCGATATGCATGGGATTTTTATTCACAAAATATAAGCCAAGTTGAAACGTCAGGTGATCAAGCCGTTCAAAGAGCACATGATCCCCGACATCTGAAGCTGCTCTGCGTGCAGCATTCAAATGGTTTGAGCTGATACTGGGGTGCGCTAGACCAGAAATGACAACAGTACACCCTTATTTGCCCGGACCTGCGTTGTGTAGATTGCCGTGTTCTATTTATTATTCCGATACTAGGCGAAGCTTTAAGGTAACAACAAATAGGGCTTTATGAGTGGTGAACGCGCAAACTCGAGTCTTCTGGGGGTAACCTCTCTGTATTGGTATACAAATGGAAGTTAACAATACCTGCCCTGATTTTGAAGAGCAGGGAGGTAATAGCAATAGACCTGTTGTTAGCCGGATACGAATTGTCTCTTTATTTTTTGATCGGATAGACAAGGGCTGACATGCCCATGAGTCTGGGACCGGAGCTCGAGTAATGCAGCCGAACAGAAAATACATCTCTACCATTTACGGCTAGTAAAATGCTTAATACCTTATTACAAAATGCCAGTGTTAAGGTTACTACAGATGACTGAAGGATGTAAAGTCGACGAACACAATAAATATAAATTAGAAGACTAGGAACGAGATATCCTCTTCAACAGAGTTTGTCAATAAGAATTAATTATCAACATTAGGCACAATACCAGTAGTGGGTAGTGATGAAGGATGATGATGATATTAATATTGAATTAGATTTAGTTTTTGCTCCCATATTGTATAATAAATAATTTTAAGTTCTAATTCTTTATTGCACCATAAGCGCCCACTTATATTCACAATTGTTTTACGACTAACACGGATTGACTAAATAGTCCTATTGATCGAAAATTATGCACGAGGCGGAATTGTTATAAAGGTATTAATAATTTATTATTATTTCGATACATAAGAAATTGTTGAAAATTAAAAAATCCCTACATTATTAAACATGCAACTATAGATCGCAAGTTCTATCAGAATAATGATCGAATAGATTCAACGATTAAACACTACCCCCATACCAAGTAAATTGTCAAAAGTATCAAACTATATTTGTCAGACCATAGTGGTTGATAAATGAAAAATGCAATCGATATTTTTGTCGATAATTTAGATCAATGTATTGGAACAAAGTTCCTTATGGAACGATGCGGAGGGGCACCCTAACCGGGAAAATAACTCTCCGGAACGTAAATCTCTTCAAGTACGTCAAAGTGTTGCTACGCGACACTATCTTGCTGATTATTATTTATGTATAAATAATTGACAAGTAACAATTATTGACATTTGAAACATTTCTGATAAATTACATTTATTGTTTATCAAACCAAAATACAATAAACGAATATTTAAATCATATTTAAACAGGTATATAACTGCCAATTTACATTGACATAAAAGCAAACCATAATGATGTTTACTTTTTGACGTTATTGAAGATAAACATCTTCGACTATTATACGTTGCGCTTGCAAAGAAGTTTAAATTCTTGCGTGCATACATAAGTATACACACCCTTTTTATTTTAGACGGTAGAATTCAGTGGAAACTGCCCATTTTTATTTAGTAAATCAGTAAAATTAATGTTTTTATAATACACCGGATAGGAACTTCATTCCTATCCGGTGTACCACGACACCACACGATTTTTTTATAAATAATATAATATTTGTTAACAACATAAGAATACTTTACATAGCAGGTAACATTATAAAAACATTTAAAAGAAGTTAAACGTAATTTTAATGTTAATGTATTGTATAATATTTGTTGTTATATACTTTTGTTAAGTTAATATAAATAGCAAAACACGGCATTATAACACTATTCATCGTAGCTACTTTCCTGACGCACTCTAAACATGGCCTACAAGCAGTCAAAAAAACCAACCAGCGGTGAACGCATTAAATGGTTTAAGTATGATTGTTTAATCATAGTGACGGCGCGGCTTTTACGCCGACATTACCCTTTCAGCCCTTTTTATCTATTCCGTGTTTGTACAAATGTATACACATACTTAATATCGACATTGCTTACAATTAGGTACAACCCTATCGATACGCATGGATTCAAACTTTGATATATTTAATAATTACAAATATCTCTTTTATTTGAAGGTTTTTGGACTTTCCAATGAAAAGAAACTTCCTTGTCGGGCTACACTACACACCAGGCTTCTTTTTCGACACGTTATCACAGTGCAAGACGGCAATATTCATCATTTTCACTGAGTTTCATACGTTATCACAATAAGAGCGCGACAGTCAGCCGGTCAAGCTAATTTCGTTGAAATATGCTCCATCGCTCACATACGTGGCGCGTCTCTACGGGCTTATCAAACTTAGCCCCCCAAAAAAAAATTTTTTTCTATTTTTGAATTTTCAATATCGCATATCGTTAGTTCGTAGTTTGTTCTTAATTGTTCGTTATAAATAATTGTTTGTTCTTTTGTTGTTTATTAAAAAACAATTAATTAAAAATGGGGGGAAACGCCTACTATTTGGTTCTGGCACTCGCAGGCCGCTGCCGCGGCACGCTACGCTCGGCTCGTGCGTTGTTTTAACTGTTCTAACATAACCTAACCAATTTTAATGAATTGCAATTTTATTTTTTTTTAAATCGAGAACAAACAAATGTTTATAGAGAACAATCAAGAACAAATGGCGAACTAACGATGTAATAAAAAAAATAAAAAAAAATCTGGGGGCTAACTTTCTTGAGCTCTCTCTACGCATTATGAGCTGTCTATTTGAAAGCTGGCGCCATCTGGAGATTGGCCTCGAAAAAAACTACGTATATATAAGCTCGAAATTATAAAATCCATTTTTAATGTTCTGACGCAATTAAATAACTAACTCTATTTTTTAATGTAGGTATTGCAATTTTTTACCATGTTGAAATTGCGCGTAGAGTTAGTTATCTAATTTTGTCACAACATAGAACATAAAGGATAGATTTAGTAGTGTAAATATGCAAAAATGGAACACGAGAGCTACATACATGTGCAAACGCTAGGCGTAGCCGCCATTTTATGACCAGTGGGCAGTCCGCAGTAACACAGAAAAGTTGAAGGGTTTCCAAGTGAGTGACAGCTGCCAAAGCTGTCATTTTCGGGTCAACTAACAGATGGCACTACAGACTTCTGAAAACGTCACTTTAAGGCGTCTGTTCCACCCCTGGTCGTATCAAAAAAAACCGATAACTGCAGTATTCTGCAGAGAGATCTTGTACTATAATAAGTCACTTTTTAACTTTAAGTATGTCAAAGAATACAATGGTGCAACACATTTTGCAGTCTATTTTAAAGTCAGCCTTACTGTTGATGTTAAATTTGACCTTAGCTTAACTTTAACAGCTATTTTGATGCAACCCTGCCTAAGTAAGGCCGTCATATTATATTCTAACACTTTAAGCAGGTATACTTTGTCCATACCATAACCATTAGTCCGATCAGATGTATATTTAATAACTTTATGGCTGCGTTGCATCAACTAACATTAGCTATAACAATCTGTAAGTAAGTACCACCTAGACCGTAACTATAGCAGTAAATAAGATGCAGCCTAGCATTAGTCTGTCATCTGTGGTTATTATGGCTGACTACTTACTAGTGAGAAGTGACGGCTGTCGAATGTCGATCGACGAACAAGAAAAGCTTCGTGAATATTTTTATGTGTACACAAATATTTTTAAATGATAATTTGGATTGATAATGGTAGGCGTGAAGTTATATTAGATGACTGATTATTAACTCTTCGGAACAGCCCTCATATCTGGTGAGCAATTACTGTAAAAAATATTTGGTATCGTTTCCGTAATTTGTCTTGATAATTTTATTATTTTAACTTAAATTAAGTTAAAAAGTAATGATTTTCAATCTCTTATTTTATTTCTCGGTTATTGTTTGCCAGTCTTCTATTCTGTTTAGTGAAAATAAAACTTTAACATTACTGTTCCCTTTCACTTCAAATTGTGAATATTCGTGCTCTACTTATTTTGTAACAATCTGTTTAAAGCTATCTATTGTGTACGGTTAGTCTTTATTATTATAATTTGTTATATAAATCATAATGACTAAGTTATAAATTTCGCACTTAGACTTATTTTGTTCTCGATATTATGTTTTTTTTTAAATTAGCTTTCGACGTAAAGTATTTCCTATTTTTTTTTTGTTATTTTCTTAAGAACTTTATGCTGGTGCGTTAAAAATGTTACAAGAAATATTTAAATGAATTTTTTTATTGGCATTATTATTTAATAACATATGAAAATAATAATAAATGAATTTGAATACCTGAAAAGACTCACATTTCTCATCACTCTCACATATTTCACTCACAAAGAATTCTCACTTGGTATTTTAAATTATTTGAAAGTTCTTCTATTTCTAAATCAAAGAACAAAACTTATTATTTTATGAGTTCATGTTGTGATAATGTCATGCTTAATATGTCATTCATATTGTCAGTTGCACAAATGCTAGGAGCCTTTGCATTTCATCCGGGATGTGCTGGTTTTATCCCCACCAATTATCAGTGTATTTTCAAATTTAAAAGTACATTTATTTTATACTGCTACTTTGAAAGAAATTTAAAAGGCTGTGTGTTGACCAACTTGCATTGGGTAAGTGTGGTTGGTTGGATAAAACATTACTTAAATAAATTTCACTGGTTGGCTCTGCACAGGGTTTCCTAGTGAGCCATCCAGAGGAATTTAATTTAAAGGTGCCTCTTTGTTTCAGTTTTTGAGACTGAGACCGTAAATTTATATTAGGCATGAAGAACAATGTATTTAATTAATATAAATATAATAAATTAATTAATAAAAGGGCTAAAACCCAGTTCCATTTTCATCCGGCAGTAGGTGCATAGTAGATGAGAGATGGCGAACATTGCATTAATATTATGTAACAGATTACTATAAAATTACAGAAATAGATAGCAATACTTATTGCTTGTATACATATTTAATATCTAATCTAAGATCTGCATTTGATCTGCATGCATCTGCATGCAGAATCTGCATTTCAATATGTCAATCTTAATTTCCATATCCATATAGAATGAAATTGTTTATCTCTCACATTCATACAAACAACAAGTGCTACAGACAGATTGAAAAACAGATCTTCAAATTTCCTAACATTGGTTATTGAAATGTCAAAAATTTACTACTAATCAGCATCAACTTGGAAATTAATACTAAAATATGGTAACATGATGATAAACAAACATCATTGGTTTGTTATAAAGACAGATATTTTAATAAATTTATGTTTTATTATGTTTGTGATTCAGAATGTTATGTGTATGTTTGATCACATAAATGTTTTGGTATTGAGAATATAATTTACATAATAATGATATCTCATGTCTCTCTGTTTTTCACTATTTTATCAGTTGATTTTATACTTCCCATGTGTCTGCTTGTGTTAGTCTTGTGAACTTGGAGAAAATAGATACCGATATACTTGGTTTGAGAGCTTGATAGCTCATGAAAATCATGCTTGTGTTTAGAGAAATGTGTGCCTAATTGACTTAGTTATCTGATATCAGCCTTTAATAATGGAAAGTAATTGTTTTATTGTTTATATATTGTGTGTCTCTCTGTCTATCTATCTATCCTGAAGTATCATTTTCTTTACAGTTTACCTGAATCCTTTAATTATTTTTAAAAGTATTTTATTTTAGCTTAAAATTTTGAATGAAAGTTATGTTGTATTAATTTTTTTATTGTTGGAACATCTAACTTCTTCACATTAATTTTGGGATCATGCACATATGTGATTTAAGAATGTGCCATTTATTATTTTAGTGTGACTTTTAATTGTATGAGAAGTATTTACATGGGTCACCTTGACATAACACAATTTCAATATCTACTGAGATTTACCATCTTCTGTCTCAGGCGTGATTGTCAAGTTGAGCAGGACAATCCCTGGACTTCATTGTTGCATGTGGGGTTATATCTGTATGTACATGACTTGCTATTTGATCTGTGAACACCAAGACATGTCTGTTAATCACTGACAACATAAAATTGTTTTTGTCCTTAATATTTTTCTATGTGAGTCAGGTTCTTATTAAGTATGATCACTTGTTGCTATTTACAGACATCACTTCACTGTGCAACAAACATCACTCTCTCTTCAACCAAAATACGGAATTTCACAGTTTTTCCAAGACATGATGTATGTAGCTTCAAAAGTTGTTAACCGTCTCCATAAATGACCATAAATCTCCATGACAAGCTCCTGCGTTCCATAGACGTATATCAACGTCTCTCGCTTTCACGACACCACCAAGGCCATCGACATTGTTCAGTACTTTATGGAGAAGACAAAGAAGTCGAGTCTCGACAGAACATATATCGACCTTCTTGGACGTGAAGCTGTGGCCGTAGGGGTCGTGTTTCACAAGTATCGCGGACGTCGCCGACTGCCGGAAGTTACCTTACGCGCGCGTCACTACGCCGCGAAAATGTGACGTAGATTTAAGTTATATAAATATAATAGCTGACCCGACAGATGTTGTTCTGTGCATAGTAAAAAAATACTGTTTTTTATGAATTTGTCAATAATATTTCATAAAACCAAGAATTATTTTGTAAAATATGCTCCCTGCCAATGACATTCTATATTATGTATTGAACATCATTGCTCCCTGTTGTTAACTATCATGAAATTGTTTCACAGCAGAACTGTCAAACCGTGCGTCAATAAATTCTCTCTTAAAATATATGTCCAAACAAAACAAATATTGTAATTAAAAATAATTATGGGTCTCAAATCGAAATAAAAACTATCCTATCTCTCAAGTTGGACTAAACAGCACTCAATGAAGTAATCCTCATTAAAATCCGTTCATTAGTTTAGGAGTCCATCGCGGTCAAACAACGTGTCACGTAATTTATATATATTAAGATAAATATATGCATGTGATACTATAATGTATTTATCATAATACTTATAAATACTTGCAGACTAAATTAAATGATTGAAAAAAAAAATGAAATGCTCTGAAACTGAACAACCAAAAGAAGTCTGTAAAACGAATTAAGTAATAATATGTATTCGTGTACAGAGGGCTCCACCCGAGGTCCCAGCAGTGAGCAGCACCGGTATCACAGTCAAGAGAGACATCAGCGTCAGCCATGGCGCAAGTCGGAGCTAATATGGAATACCAAGAATATAAGTGGGCTTATTCAATTATGGACTCTTCCAGGTAATATCTGTAATTATAATATGATACGTATTCTTAAAATCTAAAGGACAGACAAACAAAATCGAACTAGACTAAAATTACTCTTTAATAGTTATGAAATAAATCTGTGCGATTCCGATACACGATTGCCCGTAATATTTTTTTTTGACAATCACACTTTCTAATTTAAACTTACAGAAAATTATTTTCTACTATATTGTTGAGTTTTCTATTAAAGCTTGTTTTCTAGTTTTATTTATTTATTATTATTATATATGTATGAAGTAAATCTTCTAATATATAAAATTCTCGTGTTAAACATTGAACTCCTCCGAAACTCGGATTCTCATGAAATTTTGAGTGCATATTGGGTAGGTCTGAGAATCGGACAACATTTTTCATTCCCCTAAATGTTACGGGTGGTCCACACGAATTTTTTTTTAAATTGTTTGATTATGAGTGAGCATTAAAAAATACATACAATTTCAAATTTTCACCCATCTACGATCAACATGTACTTTTGTATCGCGATTTTAATATCGGCAATACAACGTTTGCTGTGTCAGCTAGTGATAATATATATTATATTATTATTTACTCCAGCTACGCACGACTTTCTATGTCGCACTTTATTTTTTGGTATTTAATGAAAATTAGCTGTTACGCTCGTTCGGATAGTCGGCTATCCCTAACGCGCGTCAAAGATGAAGAATATGCTTGCAGAGGTTTGGCAGTGACACTGCATAACAGCCGGCCTCGCCCCTTTACGTTTCTCAGTCCGCCGCCGAGTGTCACAGTGATAACATCATGTTACCGTTATAATGCCGTATTGTTCAGTGAAATGTCGAGGAAAGTGTACGACGTTCTACGTCTAGTCTCACGAAAGATGGCATTATAGGTTCACATGTCCATTATGCCATCATTAATCATTGGAATGATCAATTACTTAAAAATAAAATATGAAAAGAGCTTACGTTGATGTCTTTTTTCACATCCCTTTGTAATAAGACGTCTTCGACATGTGTCTGCGTTTAATATATGATATAAATTTATTTATTGACAATGCAGTTACGCTTTTTGGTAATTTATTGTAAAATTTAATAACATTGTATATGAGTATATCTATACATACATATAATAAAATTGGAGTGTCTGTTTGTAATATTGAAATAACCGATTTTTACTACATGTATATGCATATATATACGGTACTTACACCAAAATATTTTTTTTTTTACAATTTTCGTCTGTCTGTTTGTTCCGGCTAATCTCTGTAATGGCTGGACCGATGTTAACGGTACTTTTATTGGCAGTTAGCTGATGTAATAAGGAGTAATTTAGGGTACGTTTATTTAAGAAAAATTATTTTACTTTACAATAATAAGTAATGTTGCAATGTCCAAGGAACGGTCTAACTCTAAAAATATTTTTTATGGCAAAACAACGTTTACCGGGTCAATTAGTATAACATCTAATATATAAAATTCTCGTGTAAAAACTCGTGTAAAACTTGAACTCCTCCGAAACGGCTTGACAGATTCTCATAAAATTTTGAGTGCATATTGGGTAGGTCTGAGAATCAGACAACATCTATTTTTCATCCCCCTATATGTTAAGGGTGGTCCGTCCACACGGATGTTTTTTTTAATTTTTTTGACATGTTTTTTAAATTTTTTTGATTATGAGTCAGCTATAAAAATACATACAACTTCTAATTTTCACCCATCTACGATCAACAGTTTATTTGTATCGCGATTTTAATATCGACAATACATATAATATAAAAACATATTTGAACAAGGTCTTGTTATATAAACGTAATCCAATTTATATAGCACAGCAGTTATTAAGATTCATTAGTCATCTAATTACGGCTGGTAACATCTGATAGGGGCTAGTAGTGGTCAGTTAATTTAATTGCCCTAATGCTCTCAGAATAGAACACTATTTGTTATGTAACTCATAAAGGGCATTTTTTTTTTTCAAATATGTTTCCTTTCGAATTGAATCTGGTTGTGTGGCGGTCCTCCACAGTGCGGTTTTCAAGGAGCATTCTTCCACGTACTACAAAGCTGTGGAATGAGCTTCCTTGTGCGGTGTTTCCGGGACGATACGACATGGGTACCTTCAAAAAAGGCGCGTACACCTTCCATAAAGGCCGGCAACGCTCTTCTGATTCCTCTGGTGTTGCAAGAGAATGTGGGCGGCGGTGATCACTTAACACCAGGTGTTACGCTCGTTTGTCCTCCTATTATATTTTTGATGTCAACAGGACAAAGCAGAAATGACGCAAGAAACACTCGCAGTATTTATATGTGCTCTTTTTAAACATTACATATTATAAAACGAGGTTCGCCGCGTCTGTTTGTCTGTCTGACCGCGATAAACTCAAAAACTACTGCGCCTATCTTTCTGTTGTTTTCACCAATGGGTAGCGTGGTTTTCGAGGATGGTTTTAGTATATAATTTGTTAAATCGTTGCGTACATAAACGATATTTGTTGGAGGTGTCGAAAAAAATAGCCGCCTGGGAGCTTTAAATAAAAACGCTATCTAAACCCTTTGAGATATAACACAGTAATGTATTGTGGAATTGTGCATCTTATCTATATATATATAATGAAAATGGTCTTTGTTTGAGGCTCAATCACGCCTAAACCACTGATCTTATCGACATGAAACTACCACCATTCGATGCGAAATTTATCCTAGATGGTTTATGGCATTTTTTTTATTGCATGTATTTGTAATAAGGTGAGTAAATTAAATTTTTTTATTTAAAATTCACCCAGCGAAGCGGGTGGGAACGGAAAGCTTTAAAAAACTGGCAATGATGAAGCGATAATGTAAAAGCTGTTTACACAAATACGATATTAATCCCTATCATTTTAAACAAGTTAGATATTTTACTCTGTATTATGATTGTTTGATGAGAAACGACCCCCGCACCGTCTTGGCTACTAGAAACACGGAACAGTAGGTGAAGGGTATGATCATTCAAACACGTTTTTGTTTCTTTTTTAACTTATTAAATAAGATTATGCTTACTCTTCAGACTGCAATATCCCCGAGTACTTATGTCATATTTTTTCTATTATCAGAACAGCGTCTGTCGGGTCAACTAGTAAAATATAATATAATGTTGGACTATCTCTTTTTCCCTATCCCCCTTCCATATTAGCTTAATAGATATTGACGACCTTTTTTCTATACGCTTCTCTATCTTCATCCTCAGTTTTTATCTCGTCAGCTCTCTGAATTCCCATCCAGGATTTAATGTTGTCGTGTCACGTTATTATTGCTTCTATGAGGCCTCTTCCCCATACTTTCCTCTATTATGGACTATAATATATACCTCACTGCTAAGATTCTAATACGATAGATAGACGATATATATAAAATAAATTCGTCTATGCACATTGCCTGATGGTGGACAGACTGTCGGACAGCCGATTTTTAGCATCAGAGTTCATGTTGGTCACCTTTCGGAGCTGTTCGGGTTGGTACCAGCAGCCGAATTGCAACACGGGACAGTTTGACGCATCCTCATGACGTCTCGCATTCTACGGACACGCGTTTTACGAAGTCCTTCTTGCTTCGCACAACCATTTTGTGAGGCGCGCATAAATGAAAACTTCTATAATTTTATTTATGTAGCTAACAAACGCAGGTACTACCTCTGGCGCTGAAATTTAATTTATATAAGATTTCTATGAATTCGCAAAGAACATAAACAATATGACTATAATGTAATTCACGTATTTCCTTGAGTTGCGAGCAATTTTCGCGGAAACGATAGTAATTATTGCATTGTTGAAAGTCGTAGGAAGTCAGACTTTTGTTAAGTGTGATTGAATTGAAATTGTCTGGTCGGTCAAAGGCGACCTCATTGTATCCCTACATTAGAGTTGTTTTCGGTTTTCGAACTCATATGTAGTTACGTTTATATAACGTTTTATAAGATCGACAATGCTCTTGTGGTCCAAACCTTCAAAGTGGACCACAACAGTATACCTATAGGTGGTTTGCGACAGTAATAGATGTGATCGTAAACCTACAATATACTAGGATACGCTCTCGAGAGAGAATTGTTATTAATACCACCCCATTTCGTCCAGAAACCTTAGCAATCTCTTCTCTTTCCTTAAAGACTTGAGGGGAGTGTGTTTGGGGTGCCAAGATGTTGAGCCCGGTAAGTCGCTACCCCTGGACAGTGAAGAAACTGCTGCGCATTTACTTCTGCCACCATGCAGGCCCTGAACAGGGTGCTGTCGGCTATGTCTTTTTATTTTATGGGATAGGAGGACAAACGAGCGTACGGGTCACCTGGTGTTAAGTGATCACCGCCGCCCACATTCTCTTGCAACACCAGAGGAATCACAAGAGCGTTGCCGGCCTTTAAGAAAGGTGTACGCGCTTATTTTGAAGGTACCCATGTCGTATCGTCCCGGAAACACCGCACAAGGAAGCTCATTCCACAGCTTAGTAGTACGAGGAAGAAAGCTCCTTGAAAACCGCACTGTGGAGGACCGCCACACATACAGATGGTGGGGATGATATCCTAATTAGTGGCGTGTCGTGCGAAGGTGGAATGTTTTAATTTAACATCTATTTAAATAGATGTTTATTTTAAGGTCCGTGACTAGTTAGGTCAGCCGATATCTGTCTAAGTTGAATTCTATTGAGCTTAACAAGGTATTTTTCTATATTGGTATCAATGTTGGGGAGTGTCTCCCGTGCTTGTCTACAGCCCTCTAAAGTTAGCCATAGGTTTTTGTGCTGATGTCTTGTGCGTTTCCGAATTCGATTTTGAGCCAGAAGGTATAATGGGTGCTGGCCCTATGCCAGTAATATTTGAGCCTTTTCTTGCTAAAATCATCTGCCATAACATTTTCGCGATTGATGAGTTGATGTGACCTTTAATCCATTGTACTGTAACTTCGGTTCAGTTACACACATGATTCAAGGCGTTATGACATTCATAGATCATACCTGAAGTGGTGAAATTGCTATTCAATATCAGTAGTAGGGATTCGCCGGTTCTGGCTCACAGTAGTGGGGATTCGCCGGTTCTGCCTCCCCGGTTCTGGCTCACTTGTTCGAGATGCCTATATCTGTATATATATGCCTATATCGATCACTGCAATTAGTAACACACATAAAAGAAAGTACTACGAAATGTCAAAGACGGGAAAGTCTTTCATCAGCATATTATCAGACAGATTTTCCGTACTACAGAGTTCAGATATTAGTAGTAGGGATTCGCCGGTTCTGGCTCACAGTAGTGGGGATTCGCCGGTTCTGCCTCCCCGGTTCTGGCTCACTTGTTCGTGATGCCTACTAAAAAAAAAAAAAAATTTTGGTGTCAAACTGGGGGTTTTGATGTATTTCCGAGCGATTGCGCTGATCCGTTTTTCGATATCTCTTATAGTTACAAAGTTAGCTTTTTAAGTTAAACAGATCCATACTCATTACTAATCAGTGGTAATTAACCTAATGATTGGTGAGCGACTCAATGTCGATTCTTTGAAAGTGATAGACGTAATTAGTAAATTACCTCTCACATTCGTTACTACGATTAAAACGACAGTTTTGTGCTGTGTTTATTATTAAGTTAACAGATGATATAAATAAAGTATATAATAAAACATCGTTGCAGATTGTATCATTTTAAAAATATTTGATGAAATCATTCAAACTCTTCATATTAAACTTAAAGGATAGATACATTAAACAGTACTCGCAACACATGCTGCGGTAAATAAATTCTTTACTCTTGTAGTATTGTGGATATACATTCTGCAATTGCTTTGTAAAAACCTCAGCTGGAATCCCTGACTTGGACGATCATATGAATTGAAGTATTGTCCAATACCCTGCTCACCAATGTGTATTGCAACCCAGTGAGAGCCTAGCTTATTTTCACTATCTACATTGTTGACAATATAACAGGGCGTTACAACGTATATCGACAATCGGTTTGCTGCGTAAACATTATTTTGAATACTGAGATCAATTTTCTTCGAATAATTCTGTATCTCGATTGTATTCATATTACCGTAGAATAATGTATTTAAAAGTTATTGGATTACAACTTACAATAAAACAAAACATCATTTTAAGTACATATTTAATTTCAATATTATAAGGTAATATAGTAGTAAGTTTAACTAAAACTATTACACACCCTTACAAACGATCAAACATAAACATAACTGCGGTAATCTACTGAAATATTATGATTTTTATCAATTTTATTGTACAACTTGAGTTAAGTGATAAAGCTCTTTGTCATTTTCTTAATGTAACAAATTTTGAGATAAATAAAATACACTTTAGTTTCTGTGATTATTTCCTTTCGCGAATATATCAATAATTCGACCATCAGATTTCCTCATCGGGTCATTAATTATTTTTAGTATTAGTTTAAGATTTTTCTTTCGCCAAACATATTATAGAGATCAGGTAGTTATATCTTGAAACTAATTGACATGGTTGAGATTGTATAAAGGTTGCATTTCATCAAAGCATCAGGTGATTTAGATACAATTTGTGTCACTGACATCATTCAAAAATATTATAAAATTATTTACGAAAACTAATTTTCCACACCCACACACAGTGCACCCTCTACTACAAAAAGGTTTCATATAATATAATGAGACAATTTATTGTTAAACTACCATTTATTGATTATATTTAAATAGGACTATTTATAAGTAAAACAATATACAGTACCTACATCATAACTTACTCCACAAGTTATATATCTAAATAAACGATGTATCTACTCTCATTCGTTTCAAAAAAAAAAATTCAAACTTAAAACTTATATAACATTTATTTTATTTTATGATGACTCCAAGCTAAGGTATCAATATAATTTGCTTAGATATACAGTTTGGTATGACAAACTAGATTTATTTATTCGTTGAGTGAAAATATTATGCTTTATTGACTTGTCAAATATTTGAAGGAAGAACAATTGCAAAATTTAAGACAAAATTTTCCAAATAATAATAATTTTTTACGTCTTAGAAAAAAAGAATTTATCGATATGAATTTATAACACCACACGATTGCTTAAAACTTTCAGCACTCCATGATCGTGATAGATTTTACAATACATTTACCGACACACATATTTCCGATGAAGATTATAAGTTAGATAATTCAGATTTATATCTTAAAATTAATGTTTCACTTTAAACAAAATATGTATTTGAAAATTTCCGAGCTCTATGTTTACAGACATAATATGGTCTAGATCCAGCACATTATTATACAGCGCCTGGGTTAAGTTGGGGTGCTATGTTAAAATGCACAAAAATTAAATTAGAATTACTTTAGGGCTTTGAACAAATAGCTTTTACTGGATCGGGTATTTGAGACTGTATATCTCAATGTAGGAATCGTTATGAAAAAGCGAATTTAAACAAATAAGTATAGGTTACAATATTATAAAACGAAACCACTGAAATATTTGCATGTCTCTCAAGACGAAACATGTGCCTACTCTTAAATTTGTAACGACTTTACTTGTGAATATTTCTGGCAAATAAGAACAGGACAAAGAAAAACGTCGTTTATAACTTATTTTGATGCTAATAACCGTTATGGATGGGGTGTATCTCCATTCCTTCCTACAGAAGGTTTTGAATGGGTAGATGTCCGTACAAATTTTGATGTTCCGGATGATTTTGAATTTGGTTTTATTTTGGAAGTAGACCAAGAATATTCAATTGAACTGCATGATTTACATTCTGACCTATCCTTATGCCCCGAGAATAAAAAATGTAAGTATTGAGGATACAAAAAGCATAAAATTTGTTCCAAACCTTCGTAATAAAAATACATATGTTATTTACTTCAGAAATTTAAAGCAATGTCTCACACACACACACAGAAAAAACAAAATATTCATAGAATTTTAAAATTCAAACAAAGCTCATGGTTAAAATATTACATAGATTTAAATACAAACATGCATTAACAAGCTACCTACATCTAATTTCGAAAAGATTTTTATAAATTAATAAAAAACTCAATGTATAAAGAACAATAGAAAATATTGAAAAAAGAGTAAATGTAAAATTACACTGTATGATTTAATTGCCAAGATAGAATTCAATAGTTTATCTATTTTAAAATGAAAATTTGGTTGCAGTTCTATTACGAAAAACTAAATTGTTCTTCAATAAACATATTTAGTTGGGGTTTTATATATTGAAAATTTCTAAAACTCTAATGCGATGACTTTCACTAGTTAAATAAGTTTCGAAATAAATTGAAATTATTATACACTGATACTGATAGTTTAATATATAAAATTTAACACAGATATAAAACCTGATTTACATTTGCGTTTCAAAACCTCTGACTGCAGAAAAAAATTTTTTGCTACCCAAAAGTCAATAAAAAGAAGTACGGTACGATATGTATTAGATGTTGTGGGAAAATACGCATTCAAATTTAATAAAATTGTTACTAAGTAAGTATATGAAAATGGAAAATTATAAGATATGCCTATTTAAAAATAAGAATGAATATTGTTCAATGCATAGATTTAAGTCAATAAAGCATAATATTTTCACTCAACGAATAAATAAATCTAGTTTGTCATACCAAACTGTATATCTAAGCAAATTATATTGATACCTTAGCTTGGAGTCATCATAAAATAAAATAAATGTTATATAAGTTTTAAGTTTGAATTTTTTTTTTTTGAAACGAATGAGAGTAGATACATCGTTTATTTAGATATATAACTTGTGGAGTAAGTTATGATGTAGGTACTGTATATTGTTTTACTTATAAATAGTCCTATTTAAATATAATCAATAAATGGTAGTTTAACAATAAATTGTCTCATTATATTATATGAAACCTTTTTGTAGTAGAGGGTGCACTGTGTGTGGGTGTGGAAAATTAGTTTTCGTAAATAATTTTATAATATTTTTGAATGATGTCAGTGACACAAATTGTATCTAAATCACCTGATGCTTTGATGAAATGCAACCTTTATACAATCTCAACCATGTCAATTAGTTTCAAGATATAACTACCTGATCTCTATAATATGTTTGGCGAAAGAAAAATCTTAAACTAATACTAAAAATAATTAATGACCCGATGAGGAAATCTGATGGTCGAATTATTGATATATTCGCGAAAGGAAATAATCACAGAAACTAAAGTGTATTTTATTTATCTCAAAATTTGTTACATTAAGAAAATGACAAAGAGCTTTATCACTTAACTCAAGTTGTACAATAAAATTGATAAAAATCATAATATTTCAGTAGATTACCGCAGTTATGTTTATGTTTGATCGTTTGTAAGGGTGTGTAATAGTTTTAGTTAAACTTACTACTATATTACCTTATAATATTGAAATTAAATATGTACTTAAAATGATGTTTTGTTTTATTGTAAGTTGTAATCCAATAACTTTTAAATACATTATTCTACGGTAATATGAATACAATCGAGATACAGAATTATTCGAAGAAAATTGATCTCAGTATTCAAAATAATGTTTACGCAGCAAACCGATTGTCGATATACGTTGTAACGCCCTGTTATATTGTCAACAATGTAGATAGTGAAAATAAGCTAGGCTCTCACTGGGTTGCAATACACATTGGTGAGCAGGGTATTGGACAATACTTCAATTCATATGATCGTCCAAGTCAGGGATTCCAGCTGAGGTTTTTACAAAGCAATTGCAGAATGTATATCCACAATACTACAAGAGTAAAGAATTTATTTACCGCAGCATGTGTTGCGAGTACTGTTTAATGTATCTATCCTTTAAGTTTAATATGAAGAGTTTGAATGATTTCATCAAATATTTTTAAAATGATACAATCTGCAACGATGTTTTATTATATACTTTATTTATATCATCTGTTAACTTAATAATAAACACAGCACAAAACTGTCGTTTTAATCGTAGTAACGAATGTGAGAGGTAATTTACTAATTACGTCTATCACTTTCAAAGAATCGACATTGAGTCGCTCACCAATCATTAGGTTAATTACCACTGATTAGTAATGAGTATGGATCTGTTTAACTTAAAAAGCTAACTTTGTAACTTTAAGAGATATCGAAAAACGGATCAGCGCAATCGCTCGGAAATACATCAAAACCCCCAGTTTGACACCAAAATTTTTTTTTTTTTTAGTAGGCATCACGAACAAGTGAGCCAGAACCGGGGAGGCAGAACCGGCGAATCGTATAGCAAAAGTATAGCGTCATGACGTTTTCCAAGTGTTGTTGGAATATGTGATTTTATTATCACTTACCTACTATGATAAATAAATATATTTCTATTCTATTCTATTGACTCATCACATTGTAGTCTACTTCATTACGATGATTGTTATTCGTTACTGCCATGACGATTTCTTCTGATGTTTTCTTTCCAACATGCTGTTTACGATTTTAACCAGTTTTTTAACCGACTTCAAAAAAGGAGGAGATTCTCAATTCGTCGTTATGTTTTTTTTATGTTTGTTACCTCAGAACTTTCGACTGGTTGAGCCGATTTTGATAATTCTAACTAACTAAATAAAGTCATTCTAAATAGCTAATTAATTAGATTGTATAAAAATACGCAATATTTTTTATACTTTTTAGTGCATATTATATCTATTGTTTTGGAATAGTGTTTTTGAAGTCGGTTGTTTTTTTTTGCTAAACTTTTTTTTGAGTTTGTTGTTTCTCTTGCCAGACGAGTGTTTCCCCAAAAACTTCACAATTTTGCCGGAATAGGAACATAAATTACTCTTTTCAATTTTCAGAGTTGCGATTCAGGCTTCAAATGACGTTATGTTTGTTTGCGCGCGGAACAATTTATTTTGTGGCTATTAAAACTGAGCTGTCTAACTCGGCCATATTGAGGCTAATATGTCCTTGATTTAGTTTTCACTTCTGTCGTGTAGTCTTTAGTACAATTGGTATTGTTCTATGAAGGAACCCAAAACCCAGTTTCTAACTCTTTTACTTGATGAGTGCTATAACATATTCGATTTATTCATTCTTCCCTCGGACTCCAGGAAGGCCAATTATGTCCCCTTAGTTTCGCTAATTGTGCCTACTTGTTTTGTAACTAATAACTACAGTTTACCAGGTGACTTCTTTGCACGGGAAGCCGGCTATATCATGGGTACCATAACGGTGCCTATTTCTGCCGTAATGCAGTAATGTGTAAACATTACTGTGTTTCGGTGCGAAGGGCGCCGTAGGTAGTGAAATTACTGGGCAAATGAGACTGAACATCTTATGTCTCAAGGTGACGAGCGCAATTGCAGTGCCGCTCAGAATTTTTGGGTTTTTCAAGAATCCTGACCGGCACTGCATTGTAATGGGTAGGGCGTATCAATTACCATTAGCTGAACGTCCTGCTCGTCTCGTACCTTATTTTCATAAAAAAAGGTCCTTCCGCCATAACATACCAAGGTCTGAAAGCGGGGAACACAAAAATGCTTACACATTACTGCTTCACATGAGAAATAGGCGCCGTTGTGGTACCCATTATATAGCCGGCATCCTGTGCAAAGGAGCCTTCAACTGGTAGAGATCCTGCGTTGTCCCCATGATAATACTGAATGCTTTTGGACGATGAAACGCACTTGATAGTTTTCTTACCTGGTGTAAGGGTGAAGACTATAATCATACGGTTAAGCCACGTCCATGCGGTTTTACGGCCGTTCCCAATATATTATCTACAGATAGAGATAAATTACTATATCATTTTTTAAGTGTTACCCGTGTTTTAAGGAAGTTTATTTTTTACCTCCTCAGAATGTTAGAAAGATATAAAAATTCTAATTAGTTATTCATTTTAAACTATTATTTTCATTTGATTTCTGAACGATGGGGGACACGTCGGAGGAAAATCAAAATTGTTGTTTTTATATAAAAACGGGGATTTTCATGTTTATTCAAACCTTTTGAACCTTCCCTGGACTTCCACAAATAATTCAAGACCAAAATTTGCCAAATCGGTCAAGCCGTTCTCGAGTTTTAGCGACACTAACGAACAGCAATTCATTTTTATATATATAGACTAGCTGACTCAGAAAACGTTGTATTGCTATACAAATTAGTAGAAAGAAAGAAAATTTTTTTTGGGGCAATAAAAATAGATTTTAGCTGATTCTCAGACCTACCCGATATGCACACAAAATGTTAAACAAATCGGTTCAGCCGTTTCGGAGGAGTTTGTTAACAAACACCGGGACATGACAATTTTTATATATTAGATAATAGAATGTAGATTGTTTACCAAGAGGAGTTATCAATACCTAACGTGGGTGTAATTTGTAGGCACGAAGCGAAGTCGAGGTCCCCAATACAGTCGAGTAGTCGCAATTTACTCCGAGTGCAACTATACATATATAAATTAACTAGCTGACCCGGCAAACGTTGTTTTGCCATATAAATTGTATTGATCTTTTGCTTGCTAGTTGATAAGAGATGGCGCTAGTTGTATTCATTAGTAACAATCACACTACTTTTATATTTTGTATAATTCACACGATAGTTTTATAAATTATAGCCTATTTGTTATTCTGGTGTCTAAGCTATATTATTGTAAAGTTTCATCAAAATCTATTGAGTAGATTTTGCGTTAAAGAAGTTCAAACATACATCCAGACATACAAACTTTCACATTTATAATAGTAGTAGGATTAAATATTAATTATATTAAAATTATTATTATTATTTACTACTAATACGAGGCAAACACTTCTTTCTTCTTGGTCGCATTCTTTATTTCTGAAGGTCGTGTCCGTACTTCAAAGTTTTTGTTGCGTTTGTCACTAAAGCCGTCCGCTCCTTTCGGTCCTCGGCTTTCCTTATTGCGGTCCAAAGTGGTAGGCCAGTGAGTGTCTTGATCTGGTCTGACGGTAATTTTGTCAAAGGGTTTAAAGAATTCTATCTGAGTTTTTATTTTCCAGAGTGTCTGCGTGTCTGATATCGATGCTGTTGATCGTGTACGGCAGCTTCCGGTCGCTGAACATGGAGCGCGAGGCTCGCGAAAAGGCTGAGCGGGAGAAGGAGGCCTCACTGCTGGGAAACAAGACTGCGTCCACCTCCTCCGTCAATAGCAGTAAGGCTGATTGTACTCACGAACTTTAACACGTAAAGGGCTGATAGACGACAATTTTTTTCAGATATCACATTAGGAAAATAAATCTCATATAAATCTACAGTAGCCAGTAACGGTTGTTTAACTGGAGAGACTACTGTAACCCGCTACCAGCTGACATCTTATTACCTCGACCCGCCACCGTCTCTCCCGTGGCCGTGGGATCGTCGCGCACGCAGTTGTCGGACTATACCTGAATGAGCATGCAGTATACACCCCTCCCCCGCTTAAAAAATAGGTCCCGCTGTAGCAACTGACCAACAAAGTAAAACCCATCAGGATTGTACGTTTCGAATTCAAATTTTCAAATTCAAATATTTTTATTCAAAATAGGATGTGACATCACTTATTGAAAGTCAAAAAAACTACCACCCATTCCAAAATGAATGCCTCAGACCTGAGAAGAATGGGCGCAACAAACTCAGCGGGCTTTTTTTTTTCTTCATCGAATAAATATGTTTACAAAGTAATGTTGTACAATTAAAATTATTATTTAATAGCCTGAGGGCGGTCACTCCATTCCCAATCTGTGGTATCATTAAGAAAGTCATTTATGTTATAGTAACCTTTACCACACAAACGTTTTTTAACAATTGTTTTGAATAACGTAATACTTTTGTTTTGAACATTTTCAGGGATCTTGTTGTAAAAGCATATATATCGCCCCACAAAAGACTTACTAAGTCGACTTAGCCGAGTAGTAGGCATCATCAGTTTATGTCTGTTCCCGGTGTTAACAATATGGTTAAGACAGTTTCTGGCAAGATCACTTATGTGCCTATGAACATACATTACATTATCAAGAATATATTGAGAAGCAACAGTCAAGATGTTAATTTCTTTGAATTTTGCTCTCAATGATTCTCTAGGACCTAGGTTATAAATAGCGCGAATAGCCCTCTTCTGCAGCACAAATATTGTATTAATATCGGCAACGTTGCCCCATAGCAATATACCATAGGACATAATACTATGGAAATAACTAAAGTATACTATTCGCGCCGTATCTATGTCAGTTAATTGTCTAATCTTTTTAACCGCGTATGCTGCAGAACTAAGTCTGTTCGCCAATCCTTCAATATGGGGGCCCCATTGTAATTTGGAATCTAGAGTTATGCCAAGAAATATAGCAGATTCCACCGGTTCTATCACCTCTCCGTTTAACAAAACATTTGCATTTACATTTTTGACATTTGGTACGGTAAATTTAATGTATTTACTTTTCTTGCTATTTAACAATAGGTTCTTAGCGCTAAACCAGTACACGATGTTAGATATAACATCGTTAACTTCGTCATACATAGCTTGGTTTCTTTTCACTTTGAAAATTAGTGAAGTGTCGTCCGCAAACAATACTACCTTATGTTTTTTCTCTAAAAGATTAGGAAGATCATTTATATAGATAAGGAAGAGGAACGGTCCAAGAATAGACCCTTGTGGTACCCCCATACTGAGAGGAGTCCCAGGAGATCTCCTGCCATTCACGTCGACCCTCTGAATTATATTGTTTAACTTAATACTTGTGAATCTCCAAATGTGGCACAGATTGCTAGGATGTTACGTTATTTATGTTAAGAGCGTATCCGGGCTCCAATTTCTTCATGCAAATGTATTCTTCTATTTCCTTCTCAAACAATCTCTACGAAAAAAGCATTGTTTTTGTCATACAATCAAGGTCTTCCTTTGTAGGCATGCTCGCTCAATTAATATTGTCCACAAACTTGTCGACTATCACAACCATCCTCTGCCGTGAAGCAGTAATTTGCAAGCATTATTGTGTTTCGGTTTGAAGGGCTAATGCTAGTGATGTAAAACTTATTAATCTTATGTCTCAAAGTGAAGACCACAATTTCGATGCCGCTTGGAATTGTGGGTTCTGTCAATAATCTTGAGCGGAATTGAATTGTAATAGAATGGGTGGTGCGTATAACTTCCCATCGGCGTAACTCTTTGTTCGTCTCGTCCCTTTTTGTCATGAAACTAATTACCAGAGGAAAGTTAACCTTTAACAACGCTCGGTTTTACCATATGACAGACGATTACCAGACAATAATAGATATAAAAAATCATAGGAGCATGGTTCTGCCTCTACTTATTTTAATAGTGAACATTATTAACTCGACTTAGTTTTGGGGGAAAAATTCAAAACAGCTTGACATTAACTATACTCAAATGGTTATATTTCCCCACAGATGTACAGACGTTGAACACTATGCAAGCGCTATGCTTCCCGCTCGGCTCTTCTGCTGCGTTGCTCGTCATGTTCTTTTTCTTCGACTCTGTTCAAACACTCGTGGCTATTTGCACGGCAAGTAAGTACATTATTTAGGGAACTGGATGACAAACTACCATAATCAGAGGGTCTACCATTAACTTTTAATTAGCGATGCGATTCCGATGCAGTTCAGTTTAGGTACCTTAACTGAATCGCTAAAATTTGTACCATGAAGTGCCTTTTACTGAATGGCGTTTGGATCGCTTAAGAAGAATGAACGAAATAGATTTGTCTGTGATCCGCGGTGTGAGAGAGAGATGACGCTCTACAGTCCTTGCACAAGTTTGTCTCTCTTAATCGAACCATATCCGTTGCGTTTCGAAACCTAAAATGATATAAACTGTCTTTTTGCGTAGAAAATACTTAAAAATACATTTTAAAATTGCGCTTTATAGCGTCAAATTATAAACCATTAAGCCCTTTTTTTGTACTTATTAAATAATAGTAATATAAATAAATATAGTTCTTTGAATAACAAATTAGATGTTTGCTTAGGTGTTTTCGTAAAAGTAACGAGTTATGAACGCACCTCCATTGATGTTTTATTTGACAGGAGTACAGAGTACATTTTTTTTAATTCGTTCTTGCGAACAGGCCCGCGCACTTACTGCCTCGTCTTTAGTATTTTCATTTTCCGTATTTTTTCTCAGTCTTTTTTTTTACAAAAAAGTCTAATAAAGTATTCTCATCTCATCTTTCATATTAAAATAAAATTTTCCTTTTCTGTATGTTTTCACTATTTTTTAAAAGTTATTAACAACACGATTCATTTCCCTCTAAGGAAGTAGCAACTTTTTTCGAATCGCTCACTTTGACACATAAGCTATCCAGTTTAGGTTGAAATATTACCTACCTCATGGTACGAATGAATGAACGAACTAAATCAGTTTGCGATTCAATTGACATCATTTTTGACATTCAATTGACATCATTGCGATTTAATCAGTTGATTTGACGTCAACCTAAATTAGATAGCACTAATCACGTCGTGGTACGAAATAGCAAAGCTGATCATTTTAGGTTGTCAATTAAATCGCAATAATAGTTCATGGTAGGCCCCCAGGTCGATCATATCGACGAGGAAACACTGGGAATTGGAAACATATTAGGGAAATGAATGTTTGAGCTTTATCCTTGAGCAGAACATGCCAGTATGAATGATACTCCGAAACTATTAATTTATGAATTAATTAAAATATTATTGTGCCACGTGAGGCTGTCAAGAACAGATCAAATCCGGTCAAGCAACGAAGCTAACTTCCACGATTATTATTTGCAAAAGATAGCCAGATATAATAACTTAGTACTTTGAAGACCAGACCATATACGGCTATTATATTTAGATTCTCAATTCCGTTCATATAATATAATTCTCCTGCTCCTGTGTATGTTAATGTACTCCTCCTAACGGCTGGTCCTATTTTTCAAATTTAAACGGTGTGTACAGGACAATGTCTGTCGGGTCCACTAGTATAATAATATATTTTTATGGAATAGGAGGACAAACGAGCGTACGGGTCACCTGTTGTTAAGTGATCACCGCCGCCCACAATCTCTTGCAACACCAGAGGAATCACAGGAGCATTGCCGGCCTTTAAGGAAGGTGTACGCGCTTTTTTAGAAGGTACCCATGTCGTATCGTCCCGGAGACACCGCGCAAGGAAGTTCATTCCACAGCTTTGTAGTACGTGGAAGAAAGCTCCTTTTAAACCGCACTGTGGAGGACCGCCACACATCCAGATGGTGGGGATGATATCCTAACTTGTGGCGTGTCGTGCGAAGGTGAATTCGGCGGCAGGAATCAGGTTAAACACTCCCCGTGATAAATGCGGTAGAAGACACACAATAATCTTTGTTGGGGAAGGGGGGGGGGGGGATGGCCTCCGGTCCTCGATAACTTAACCTATACGAAACATAGCGGCACTAGGCCGCTACTTCACGCCGGTATTCTGTGCGAGTGATATTGTAAGTTTTAAAAGTATTGTAATATATTTAAGTTGTCATTAATTGTAAACAGTAATAGCGTGTGCGGCGCTTGCGTTCCTTCTGACGCCGCTGTGCCAGTACGTGGCTGGAGGCAGTGGTCGCGGCGCCGTGTGTGGCCGCTACTCCGCCCCCGAGCTAGCGGCCGCGCTGGTGGCCGCTGCCATCGTGTCCGTGTGGGTGCTCACTGGCCACTGGCTGCTCATGGACGGTACGGTCAAACACTCAACGATATTTATTTATTTATTTAAAACATCACAAAATCCACAGAACTTAAATTAGGTTATAATAATACTATTTTGTAGGACTTACATCTAATAACGGATTTACAATATTTATAATAAGACACGATATTTGTGCGTGTGTGCGTGAGTGCGTGTGGGTGTTTGTGTGTTTGTGAATTACTCTAAATTTAACCTTCCTTTAGATTTTTATTAACACTCCTTTTAAAGTAGCCTTTACTGTTATTAAAAAGTTCAGTACTGTTGAATTGTTTATTATAGCTGCATAGAGTGCGACAGATTATCGAATTTTCATAATAATTAGTGTGACTCGGCGGGACTTGGAATAGAGACGTGTGTCTAGTGCGAACTGACGGCACTCGTAATTGTATGAATAGTTTAGTTAGCTGTACTGTCGATCCTACCATGAACTATGTTATGAAGGAAAGAGGGATCCAGAACCTTGCGCCTGTCCTCAAGTGTCATCATATTATGAAACCTGCAAGATTCGGGGTAGTCCACATATAATAGGGGTTAATCAAACCAGATATATTTTACCTAGGTATGTTAATGTGTATGGCAAAAGGACATGGGAATACATGCTACCTAACATATTAAATAACTCACCTGAAGATCTATACACAATCATTCTCAAAAATAAAAATTCGTGTAAATACGCATTTAAAAATATGCAATATACACTAAGAGGAAAAGGGGATGTAATGGCTCGTGTTAACTGTTCTTAATATTTATGTTTATTAGGTATTTTTTTTTATTTCATCTTTTGTTAAGTACAGTCGTTGAGCGAAATGATGCATTTGCACCACGCATACACCTACACAGGTTTCTGTGGCGCATCTCAGTCTTAAATCTTCATTGTACTCTTTTTTTAAATATGAATAATAAAAAAGATAATTGGAATCTAGGAACAAACATAAACTTGTTATACAGCAAGAGCCGTGGACCCCAGACCTACTACTAATATGACGTAAGAAAATTATACTTTCATGAACATTAAGGGTGTCTGGCAAAGGGGTTGCCACGATGTTAGGTGTCTGGCAATTAATAACGTGATTTTTAATAATATTCTGATGGATATACTGAAAAATCACACTTTATTATTTGATGTATTTAGATCGGTATTTTACACAACTCTAGTACCGTTTACCTGCCAAAGCCACTGCAACTCAAACTCCACAATGGTCCATCGTTCTTACCTGTGTTTGGAGCATGCGCTGACAAACTTTTAGCTTTTATAAAATAATGTAGGTTTGGGGTCCACGGGCTCTTAGACCATTATGCCAACTACTCGGCTAAGTCAAGTTAGTAAGTCTTTTGTGCTGCGAGGTATATGCTTTTACAACAAGATCTCAGAAAATGGTCAAAACAAAAGTATTACGATATTCAATAGAATTGTTAAAAAGCGTTTGTGTGGTATAGGTTACTATAACATAAACGACTTTCTTAATGATTCCACAGATTGAAAATGGAACTTCCGCCCTCAGGCTGTTAGATAATAAGTTTAATTGTACAATATTACTTTGTAAACATATTTTTGGATGAAAAAAAAGCCCGCTGAGTTTGTTGCTCCCATTCTTCTCAGGTCTGAGGCATTCTTTTTGGAATGGGTGATAGTTTTTGACTTTCAATAAGTGATGTCATATCCTATTTTGAATAAAAATATTCGAATTTGATTAATAACACCAGTTTTTTTAACAGAAGATTTTCACCAGTGCGAAGCTCCCTTGCACAGGATTCCGGCTAGATTATGAGTACCACAACGGCGCCTATTTCTGCCGTGAAGAAATAATGTGTAAACATTATTGTGTCTCGGTCTGAAGGTCGCCGTAGCTAGTGAATTTATTGGGCAAATTAAACTTAACATTTTATATCTCAAGGTGACGAGTGCAATAGTAGTGCCATGGTATAATAGTACATGGTAGTAACATATGTTTACTTACCTTAAGATATCTCTTCTGTTTTAGATAAAAAAAATGTGTAATTAAACGCAAATTCCACCTTCAGCTAATAGTCACAGTCTTTGTTTTCTAGTCACTGTTTAATTAGATGAAAGTTAATGGCTGAAATTCGCTTATTTTAATATTGCGGGCAAAACAAGCTTGTCATAATCCCACCAATACCACCTGTTATTATTTTATGCCCTATTTTTAATGAATGATAATCTTAAACTGCTAAACTATATGTTTGTAGTTGTCTTGTGACTTCATATTTTGTATTTCAGCAATGGGCATGGGATTGTGCGTTACATTTATAGCACTGATCCGACTGCCCTCGCTGAAGGTCTCCACTCTGCTGCTCACTGGGCTGTTGCTTTACGACGTCTTCTGGGTCTTCTTCTCCTCCTACATATTCACCACCAATGTCATGGTCAAAGTTGCCACGAGGTAAGTGGATATTAACGGCCTTTTTTACATTACATTTTAAGTATCTTATCTGTTATTAGCTGAACACCGCTGCCCGGTCTTAAGATGTGTTGCTGTGTATATATTTTTACTTATTTTATACTATTTTTTTACTACTAAATATTGTGATTTGTGATTTTTGGCTAAAACAAATATTATTATTATGTGGGGGACCTTGTGAAGTTGTATGGGTTCGAAAACATTAAACCTGCCATCTTGCAATTGGCGTGATTGTGAAGTATTTAATATTGGAATTGTTTAACTTGCAATATAATATAATAAGCGACGAAATTTTTACATTGTATGTCATTTAAAAACCTTGCAATTAATTATTGAATATTAACGAATATGGCTGTATGGGGTTGAACGCTTTGCCTGTCCTAATAATGGACGAAGAAACCAATAAAAAAATTTACGATTTCTGAAAACTCTTATTTAATATTTTTTACAAAGTAGTAATAAATAAACGAATTCACAATATGGAGATTAAAAAAAATCAACTGAAGCCATTAAATTTTATAATTAAAAAATTGCTTCAAGTGTATTTTTTTCTGAAGGAAGTATTGCGTAACGTAACGAAGTGTTCTCCCTCCCATAAGAAGATATCACATCAAAAAAATTGCAAATGGTGAATGTATACACTGTTATTATAGTGTCCCGTCCCAATTGCAGGCCCGCGGAGAATCCGATGAACGTGGTAGCACGACGGTTGCAACTGGGCGGTGCCATGAGGGACGCGCCCAAGCTGTCGCTCCCGGCCAAGCTCGTGTTCCCCTCCATGCATCATCAGGGACACTTCTCTATGCTTGGTAAGTACTTCACGTCACTTACGAAAATCATAGATTTAGCTGGTGACCATCCCCACTATATTAATGTTGTTTGGTGGTAACTTGCATCGCGTAAAATGGCATGGTTAATTCGTTATTTATGCAAATGTACTAAGGGGTATTAAAACACGAAAGTGGGTTTATCACATGAGTGTTTTAATACCTAAGTATCAACAGTTGCATACAAGACTTTATCTACACCCAGAATATGAATCCTCTATAAAAGATTCTGAAACAGTTAGCTTACTGCTAACATTAAAAAAGCCAGTCCTAGTAACCATTACATCATCCAAACAAGTGTTGTAATGTTGTACTGAATCACATTACAACACTCGTTTGGGTGATCTAATGGTTATTAGGATATTGAGTGTGAATTATTAATAATTTGTGTAAAAGTGTGTCAATATTATTATTATTATCTTTAAAGAGGATTTAAAGCATGGGTCTATAAACTCTTCACTTTTACATACCTTATTATATTATAGCTAGTGAGACTTAACATCTTATGTCTCAAGAATTCAAGAATCCTGAGCGGCACTGCATTGTAATGGGCAGGGCGTATCAATTACCATCAGCTGAACGTCCTGCTCATCTCGTCCCGTATTTTCATTAAAAAAAAAATTTAGCCTTGCAAATCTTGCCGCAGGACACAACCCACAAAAGGATAGTTAAGTGGGGTAATAGGTTTATGGCTTTATTTTCCGCACTCATTTCATTGTGCCTAAAATGGTGGCTGTATTCTTCCAGCCACTTCAAATTCAGCCAAAAGTGAAGCAGTCTCGTTGATTTCTCGGACTGAAGTGATCCTTCAATGCAAGTTTAGCTCGTTGTTCAGATTGTGGCTTGTTAGAAGTGCGTGAGTGATTGTCCCTTCCGATTGCAGATATTGTGCTATCAAGAATTACATTAACAGCTATATTAACATTTTATACTGACCCCCACACTAGGCGTTGCCTGTCTCGTGGGGGGAATGGTAGAATTAACAGAAAATAAAGATATACAAGTGACAACAAGCTGATTACTAAAATCTAACTAATAATATAAAGAAATAAACTAAAAGTAATAACTATACAAGTATTAATTGTGTGTATATGATGAACAGGTCTTGGTGACATCGTGATGCCTGGACTACTGCTGTGTTTCGTGCTTCGCTATGACGCCTACAAGAAGGCCACCCTCGTCTGCCAAATGGGACAGGTGCCCGGCCCTAGGTCCATGGTATGTTACATCCTATTACCGTTTACTATTTGTGACCTTATTTATTTATTTATCTTGGTTCTACTATATCAAGTACTGGAGGATGTGGCGACGAGATCAGACGACGGTGCGCCATCACCAGGTCTGCAGTGGAACAACTGGGAAAGATTTGGAGGGACAGGAGGATTACCAAGAAGACTAAAGTCAGATTGATGAAATGCCTTGTGTTTCCAATCTTTAGCAGGACCGCCGTAAAATCGATGCATTAGAGATGTGGTGCTGGAGACGCCTCCTAAAGATCCCGTGGACGACATTTCACACCAATGTATCCATCGTCAAAGAGCTTCGTATTAAAGACAGACTATCGTCAATTGTGCAACTAAGAATACTAAAGTTCTTTGGTCACGTCTCTAGAAATGAGAACTTGATGGAGAGACTGGCAGTTCAGGGCCAGGTGGAAGGCAAGAGAGCACGCGGTCGATCGCCAACCCGCTGGATAGACGCCATCGCAAAGGCTACTGAGTCCACCATGGTCCAGTGTACTCGCAACGCCTCTAACCGTCAGAAATGGAAGCACATCGCCAGGAGATCTACCCTCAGAAAGGATATTGACCCACCGAACACCCCACCATGTACCTCGTCAGCGCAACCACGACCACTCTGACAAGAGTGTCCGACTAAGAAGAAGATTTGTGACGTGTGTACACAATACACATAGTACTGAGACATTGATAGAACTAAAACGCAAATCGCCTAAATGCAGTCCCACATAGTCTGGAAAAAGCTTCCCGCACAATACACGCTATGAGCCCTCGGGTTTATAATAAACTCCCGGACTATATCACAGGCGTGTCAAATTTTAACACTTCCTAATATAAACTTAAAAGGTAGCTCATTGAGCGCCCGTTCTACTCATATAATGTATTTATAAGTAAGTTGTATTATTATGTTAAGTGTGTATGACGTGTAATAGTATTAACGAATAAAAACTTGAACTAAAATGAAACCACAATATAAATTCTTAGCGTATTTAGCAGTTAAAGGAAGTTACATATTTTCAAAACCTTACTGTGGAAGATTGCCATTCATAAGTTTACTATTGGTTTTAATTTGCCACGTTGAGTGAGTTATTTCCACAAAAAAAAATATTTTTATCTATTTTAATTTAAATTATTTTATTATAACGCCCGCGAATTCGTATAGTGACTGAATCTTGTCATATTAACATCTGTGTGAGGTCTTTACGCATAGGTTTTTAAATTACTTTTGATTGATGGTTTTAGTGTGTCTGTAAGTCATGAGGATGGCGGCCTGTCCCTATCTCAAGTGTATTATAGGATACCAGCAGATCATGGGTACCACAACGGCGCCTATTTCTGCCGTGAAGCAGTAATCTGTAAACTTTACTGTGTTTTGGGGTGAAGAATTGTAAACTATGTTTGAATTCGAAGCACATTGGCAGAATTGGCGAGAGACTTGCACGCCTTCCCTCGGGAACTCGTGCGTTCTGGTCTCTCGCCAATGCTGTCCAAGGAAACTTCTGCCAGCCAGCCATTCCGCCACTGCACAGGACGATGTATTGCTGGTCCATGACGCGAAAGAGAAAGCTGATCTCCTGGGCTCCCTCTTTGCGTCCAACTCGACTCTCGACAACCAAGCATATTCTGCGGTGCGAGTCATACATGCCGGAGGTAAAAATCCGGCATTGCGCCGTGCTTAAGGCGCTTCTGACCTTGGACATTCAGAAATCGAGCGGCCCGCTGGCATTACCCAGATCGTGCTGCGGACATGTGCTCCGGAACTGGCGCCGGTCCTTAACCGTCTTTTTCGGCTCTCCTACTCATCAGGCGTAGTGCTGAAATTATGGAAGGCGGCTTTAGTGCACCCGATCCCTAAGAAAGGTGTACGCTCGGAGCCGTCAACTACCGCCCCATTGCCATTACCTCCATTTTCTCCAAAGTAATGGAGTCGATCATCAACCGCCAGCTCTTGGGATACGTAGAGGAGCACCAGCTGATCAGCGACTGCTAGTACGGTTTCCGTCAAGATCGCTCAGCTGGTGATCTTCTTGCATACCTCACCCATAACATGAGTGAGTTGGACAGGATCGGGTGTGCCGTAAAGCACTTATAGCGAAACTGCCATCCTATGGGCTTCCCGAGAAGTTGTGCAAATTGGTCGCTAGCTTTTTGGCCGATCGGAGCATCAAGGTTGTTATCAACGGTGCATGCTCCGACTTAAAACCTATAAACGCTGGTGTCCCGCTAGGCTGCGTGCTATCCCCTACACTGTTTTTTCTGCATATCAATGATATGCTGCAAATCAGCAGTATTCATTGCTATGCAGAAGACAGCACAGGGTATGCTTCCTACACCGGCCGTGCCAACATGTTCCGGGATAGCGTCCACGAGAACCGGAACAAACTTGTGTCTGAAATCGAGACTATGCTTTGCAAAGTCTCGAAATGGGGCCGACAAAATTTAGTCCAATTCAACCCCAAGAAGACACAAGTTTGTGCGTCCACCACTAAAAAGTCTCCCTTTGATACGTCCCCTCGATTCGAGATCACTCCTCTAACTGCCACAGCCTGTATTGGCATATTTGGCGGCGATATATCGAGCGACTTCAGTTCCGTAGTCACTTGAAAGAGAAGGCCAAACTGGCCTCTAAAAATCTTGGTGTACTCAGAGTAAGGCGAGACATTACTTCACTAAAAGCAAATTCGGCCTCACATAGAGTACTGTTCTCACCTCTGGGTGGGTGCTCCCCAGGACCAGCTTCTTCCATTTGACCGCATACAACGAAGAGCGGCTCGAATCATCGACGATCAAGTCATCTCCGATCGGCTTGATTCTTTGGCATTGCGTAGAGATGTTGGTTCGTTCTGCATCTTCTACCGCATTTATCACGGGGAGTGCTCAGTGTTCGGGTTGATTCCAGCGGCCGAATTCGATCACCGGACATTACGTGCAAAGTAGCATCCGCATCACGTAGACGTCTGGCATTCCACAATAAGATACGACTTAGGGATCTTCAAGAAAAAAGCATACTCCCCGCCTTGAAGGCCGGCAACACATTTCTTGACACACCTGTTGTTGCGGATGTCCATGGGCGGTTGCCTCACCTCTCCCCATCCCGTTTGTCCCCTCTTATATATAAAAAAAATATTTTGTTTCAGTGTGAAGGGCGCCGTAGCTAGTGAAATTACTCGACAAATGAGACTTAACATCTTATGTCTCTAGGTGACGAGCGCAATTGTAGTGCCACTCAGAATTTTTGGGGTTTTTCAAGAATCCTGAGCGGCACTGTATTGTAATTACCATCAGCTGTACGTCCTGCTCGTCTCGTCGCTTATTTTCATAAAAAAATCTACAACACTCCACTTACAAGTCTTGTACTCCAGGGATCCCGGCTGACGTACTTCCACTGCTCGCTGTTGGGCTACTTCCTGGGGCTCCTGACGGCCACGGTTTCCGCCGAGGTGTTCAAGGCGGCGCAGCCCGCGCTTCTATACCTGGTGCCCTTCACGCTGCTGCCACTGCTCACCATGGCGTATGTTAAGGTAATGAGGGCAATAGATGACACAAACTCAAATAATCCTAGGGGAATATTTATAAGCGTTGCCTGCATACTTACTTTTTTTTTCCATACGTTCGAAAAAGATAGAGCCTTTTTAAATAAAAAAAAATGGAGTCTTGTATACGGTATTGTCAAATGGACGTAGTTCCTGAAATCGTTCCAAGCCACAAACATCACATTTTAAGAAATTCGTGTTTAAAGTTTAATAGATATTAGTGTATTGCGTACATGTGGGTTGGGCTACTAAGTCATGATGTCATTTAAAGAGAGACAGTAGGGCTGCCATTTTTTTTCAGTCACTTTAATATGAATCACGTGACCAGTTTTGTGTTTTTAACTCAATTTTGACATGATTGTGGTTCGGAACGGAACCGCACTGAAGTGAATGCGTTGAGAATGCGAACCGAAGCAGAGACGTCAAACTACAAAGTAGACACAGCAATCCGAAAGCGAAGCGTTGCGGGACGCCTCTCGTGTCCAACTTTTGTAAATAAACACAACCGTCTCGCACGCCCTCTCTGTTTGACGTAGTGCATACAAAGCCAGCTAATACAATGAACGAATGAACTTCCTTGTGCAGTGTTTCTGGGACGATACGACATGGGTACCTTCAAAAAAAGCGCGTACACCTTTCTTAAAGGCCGGCAACGCTCCTGTTATTCCTCTGGTGTTGCAAGAGACTGTGGGCGGCGGTGATCACTTAATAACAGTTGACCCGTACGCTCGTTTGTCCTCCTATTCCATAAAAAAAATACAACTATCTCGCTCACGCCTCGCCTTTGCTACAAACGATACTATACATAACAAAATGAAAACGCTTCGCCACGCTTTAGGTCGTTTGATAAAGCTTAAGGGGTTAAAGTATGTAACTGCCATTTCGTACTCGTTAATGGTGTCGTTTGTATGTGAGGTAAAGTGTATTTTATCCATTTTTTTTATGAAAATAAGGGACGAGACGAGCAGGACGTTCAGCTGATGGTAATTGTTACGTCCTACCCATTACAATGCAATGCCGCTTAGGATTCTTGAAAATCCCAAAAATTCTAACAATTGCGCTCGTCTCCTTGAGACATAATATGTTAAGTCTCATTTGCCCAGTACTTTCACTAGCTACGGCGCCCTTCAGGCCACAACACAGTAATGTTTACCGTAACATCGATTTTTCCTCAAATGAAAAACCATGTTTATTCACTTTTGATTTTTATTTCTTTCTATGGAAACAAACGAGTGTACGGATGTTAAGTGTTCACCGCCGCCCACATTCTCTTGCAATACCAGAGGAGTTACAGGAGCGTTGTCGGCCTTAAGGGTTGTCATAAAGCCTTTATAATGTATATTTATAACATCAATTTCGCGCAAACGTATACTTAAATCTAACCCCTATAGATTCCTATATAATTTTATTAAATCTTTGTTTATAGGGAGACTTAAGAAGAATGTGGAGTGAACCGTTCATTGCTCCAACCGGGAAAACGACTGACTTCGACGTTTGATCAGATTGAGTCGCCGTGTGTGAAACATTGCTCGGTAAAAAATTGATTTGCATTATACCATTTTCGTTGATGATAGTGGTAATGTTTTGTCATAGACAATCACAATAGAATGAATATCGTATGTTCCACCTTATTCCAAATACGATCTTGTGTTTGTGGCCCGATCCCCATATGTTAATATAGATATGTTGATGATATAATAGAACTTAGTGTGGCAGTGATAACTACTTTGCCGCCATATTGTCTATGTTTAGTATCTTTTCAAATTTCAGCTATCAAATTAATTATTTAAATAATTTAAATGTTCAGCACAGCGCCGCGCTGAATAGTTCAATTTTTTTTTTAAATTTAGGCTGCTTTAAAGTTATTTGAAAATTTAACCGACTACCGCCATTTTTAATGATTGTATTGATGAAAGTATCTAACAGAGAGTAATTATTAGCAAGAATATTTAAAATGAATCAATTTTTGTGAGTTAATAACATAACAAACCCATAACATCAAGAATTTCTTTGTTTTTTAACTATAAAATTATAAAGCAGTTTGTAACGTCAAATATGTTTCACTGTCAATTGTATTATACTCAGTTTGCGAATTTTTATAATTTTTTAGACATTAAGTAAAATGTGTAGAAATACGAGTGAAATCAAAGATATCCAATTGTAATTGAACTACGTATAAGGGTCGCTAAAATGTATTATAAAATGAGCGTTCTCTCTCTCTCTTCTCGTACTAACAACATCCCAGTGGAAAAACATCACCTATCTCTGTCCAGCAGTAAATGCTGAAAGATATAAGAGATAGGTGATGTTGGTGTTTTTCAGTAAATTAAAAGCTTTGGGTACCACAACGGCGCCTATTTCTGCCGTGAAGCAGTAATGTGTAAGCATTACTGTGTTTCGGTCTGTAGGGCGCCGTATCTAGTGAAACTGGGCAAATGAGACTTAACATCTTTTGTCTCAAGGTGACGAGCGCAGTTGTAGTGCCGTTCAGAATTTTTGGGGTTTTTCAAGAATCCTGAGCGGCACTGCATTGTAATGGGCAGGGCGTATCAATTACCATCAACTGAACGTCCTGCTCGTCTCGTTCCTTATTTTCATAAAAAAAGCTGTTACTGTGCTAATTAAAATAAATAAATAAATAATTCGTAGTGTGGGTTAAATCTTGCAACTGAAGTTTAAATTGTCCTCAATTGATTGAGCTGAAATTATAAATGGTTCAGTACCGATAAAAATTAATTTTTATGGTGATCATAATCCCGGATCTCTCCAGAATTAAGCAACACATAAAGGAACTCTTCCTGTCTATTGTATATAAGATTGGCTCATTACAACGCTCCTCAACGCCACAAAGGTGTCCTAAAATTTTTCATGTTCAACCAGACAGTTGTATAAATAAGAAAGGGGAATTTCGACTAAATTGTTGTATAACTAAAACTATAATCTGGCAAATAATTTCTGCATTTCATAGAGTAGGTAATACGACCAAACTTGTTTAGATGAGAAAAAAATACACAACTCTGTGGGGTTTATCATTTCTCACAAATCGCATCCTCTCTTAGTTTCAAAGTTATGAATTTCCACATAATATGGGCTCATTTGCCCTTCTATTCCATAAAAAGAAACAATTATTTTTTATATCTGAGAATCACCTCCATGCACCAGCAAAAAAAAACCGCATCAAAATAGGAGAGACGGATTCAAAACTTCTAGTTCGCTCTGTTTGTGCAATTACAGAAATACCCAGACATGTCGCATCTCTCCCGCCTTCCGCATTCGCCCCTCCAAGACTGTATTTTTATTGGCAGCTATTCGCAGCAACGTCAGAACGAACTAAAAGTTAGTATAGGGCTATACATGTTAAACTCATAACAGCAACATCAAAGCAACTGTTTATATTTACAAAAAAAAAATATAATAAAAATAATACACCTTAAGATTTTATTACTAGTTATATTTGAGAATACAATTTTGTGTTTGTTTTTTTTTTATTCGAATCCTTGTTTTAGCCGCTTAATTTTTATGACATACAAACCGACTAGATATTCTTAAGGGCATCTATTCAAATGTGTTAGATGCTTAATAGACATGGAACACTTAGAAGAGCATGGCGATAGAAGAGCCCCAATCAGGGTTAAATTAAAATGGATAGCAATCGCTTGAGACTGCCGAGAAACGTTACTCCTAGTAGCAGATAGCAAGCTAATCCGCTCGGTATTATTTTTTGTGGACTGAATCTTATCGTAATTTAGTACTCCAATTTTATTTTTTACCTTTTTACATTACTATTTGATACTATACTCTTGCTGCCTTTAATTTTCCTTATTGTAGTGCAAAAGTGACACCTTAAAATACTCCTAAAGATTTCTTAATAGACTTTACGCAAATTTTTATTTTATGTGATGAAAATGAATAGATTTAAAATCTTGATGTTTTAGAGGTCGTGTTTTTGTGACGTTTAATACTTTTATAAATATAGGTAAATGTTCGATTATGTTGTTAATTAATCATATTAATTTAAATATTTACCTATGATCAATATTATTGAGCCATTTAGAATATGTCCCGTTAAATTTAAAATGGTTCGGTAGCTTCTCAAGGAGTTACGTCGGCTTGTTCATGTCTGATTACTGGTTTTGTGACAGCTTGGAAAACTGTGATATAGACGCGTGATAGGAGGGCAGAAGACTTAAATCGATCAGTCCATATATTTTTGACTGACCAGGAGATATCTTAAAGCCCATTTCTTAATCCAGTTACGTCTTACACAGATGGAGTGATTTTTATAGTAGGTATATATTTGGTATATAGATAAAAAGAACAATTTCGGTCACGGACTGAAATACAATGATCTGGCCTCATTCAGTTGCTTATATGCAACTTCTTTTTCGAGATATTGATGTGATATATATGTAGAAAAAGAGAAAATTTTTCAACTCTGGTAGATCACATTCTTTCTTAATGGCCGAACCATCTCGCCAACACCATCATTATATTCATGATTTCTTGACTGTTAGCAATAGTATGTAGGTACATGTAATTCAATTTTAGTTGTACAGCTGTTGTTGCGGAGCGAATTCAGATCACATGCCTTGACGGTTCGGGAAGCAAAGAATTCACGGAATGTGTGAATTCAGATTTAAATATTTGTAACGTTTTAGAAAACAAATTTAATTTATTAACGTAGCAAATAACCAAACACGCTGTTTGACCTTATTTCTACCAAATAAAAATTCTACTTTTATCATTTCGTTCATTTATTCAGACAGTTCAAATCGTAAAGTTTGCAGTACATCAACAAAAACCTAGCATACGTTTCATTTCATTTTCGTTCGAGGAGTTTGCTCCTAGTATGTGTTTATATTTTTTATTCTTCTTTCGGGAGTTCGCCTCCATTCGTCCTAACCTCATCACTGCCGCTTGGTATGATCAAAATACAATTAAAAATACTCTTTGACCCACTATAGTTAATTTTTACTACTCGATATTTCATGATTTGAAAAGCTAATTTAAATTTTGTTTAAATTGTAGGGTGAGTAAAAGAAAAGCGCAGTTGCGTTGAACTGACGCTAGATGCAATCATGCCGATGATATTTATCCCCTTATTCATAATAGTCTTCTAACTTAAAGCATTGCTAATTCTCACTCTGTCTTCATCTATCTATTGACCTAAATCAGAATGAGAAAAAACACTCCTAAGCGGCTGTTTAAAGTTAGCGGACCATTATGAATAAGGGGGTTAGTGTTTTAGCGGCACCCCAACACTACACACTCATTAAATCATTTTACATTAACGTTAGCAGACGTCAGCGGGAACTTGTTACTATGCAAACGGTTCTTTTGATTGGGGATTTGTAAAATGTATGCCTGAATTTGTAAAATGGACGTCACCAAGATGGCCGCCCGTAGCCACGCCATCATGCGGGGCTAATATATGTATATTGATGCTATAACATATCGATTACAATGTTATAACAAAACTCGATCGCTACTCACGAAATAACCTGTTTGATTAACATAATAACACTAAAAATATTTTGTATTGTTGTTGTTTGAGTAATTTAAACTAATACTAATGGTTATTTTATACTGTGGTGTGCAAAAGTATTAACTTTATTACTATTAATTATACAAAACCGGCCTTACAAATTAACTTACAAAAAAAGCCTAAAGTTATAAGTACCAAAGAATAAACCAAGAAAATGCATAATGTTTCCAAATACTTACATAACATTTTGCTTATGATTGGATTACTCTGACATATAACGTTTCCCGCGTTTATTTACAAGGCTGCCTGACATTTGGAAAACTTCAGAATAATCATTTTATTGACAGTATTGTCAGCGATATATGTCATGTCAATGTCAACATTTTGCGTATTCATCATTTATTCTCAGGTATAACTTTATGCCAACTTTATTTGTGAGGCCGTAAATGTTTTTGAGAAATTACCTAAATTATTTACTATATTATCTTTAATTAAGTATCCTTTTACTAATAATAAACATATTTTATAGAAAATTTCCCTTATCAGTTCACATTCTGCGTGTTTCCATTGATTCTTTTCATTTTTTTAATTAGCGAGACCTTGAAATCTTGGCTGAAAAGATGAGATTAAAATGAAACAAATAAAATTCCCCTCCTAAACGGCTATATATATTTCCATTATTTTCCATCGCCCTTGCTTTATAAATATTATATATTATACGTTACATTTCAAAAGTCTATTTTTAGATAGGGGTCATAAATACTTCAGTTCGAAAAAGATGTATTTTAATTATATGATTCTTCATGCAAAGGTACTGTTATACGTATTAATATGTCAAACATTGTAAGTATATACTGTGGTAGTATTTTTGACTACCTATGTTATTTGTTGTTAAATTTACTATAAATTTATTCGCAAGTTTATGTAATTGTAATGAACAGGTAAATAGCGCGCTTTATGTTGTTACGCAAAACTGTAGATCGACAGACATTACTAAGATTCTTAACATACCCGTAAGTGCGATAGAGAAGGCTCATAAATCACAAACAGTATTGCAACGGCAGCTATAGAGCTGTTTGACATAAATATCTTTTGTTTTTCACACAAAAAATGACATAGATTTTCTTGTCATATGTCTTTATTTTCTATAAATATTGCATTATACTTATGCTGTCAACAAATTTCTCTTAAAATAATTTGTTACATAATAAATATTTTAAGAGAAATTTGTAAGAAAAATCGGCAAGGGTCTTGTTGGAACGGCTTTATGTGATGTGAGATGACGTAAGAATATAATATTAATTAAAAAATAAATGTAATATGAACAAATAAATGTGTTAAATGTTGTTTTTTATAAGCGAGTGATTTTTTGGTGAATCTACATTTTTTTACTAAAACTATATTTCTAAGATAGTTTATCTAATGTTTTAACTTAGCCTAATCAGTATTGTTCAATGCAATATGAGGCTCGTTTTTGTAAAGATCTCTCTCATTGAGCCTCATTGATATTTTATAAATAAATTTACTTACATTTTATGGTGTTAAATAAGATTCCAAAATAATAAATCATATTTGAGACAGGAGTGGCCATCCTAAATAGCATAAGAATCATTTTATAAACGTGCGCCTTTTTGCCTGTACTCACATTTTACAAACGTCGAACCAATCGACTTAGTGACGTTGACAGATGTCAAATATTTAGTTTTCGTTTGCTTTACGGTCAAATAAAAACTCATGATAATCGTAAACTGAAAGCAAAGAGGATGTAAATACTACGTAATAAGAGGCGGGTCTGTCTAAAAATTGAAATTTATTTTAGTATGAAACGTGCAGACGTTTTCACATAAGTTTGAAATGGTAGTAATTACAGTATGGCGATTGGCGACGAAGTATAATTCGGCTAAGTTTGAAAATGAACAGTTGCTTTAAACGTAGTGGATTTCGGCTATCTCCGTTTTTTTTTACAAGATTGTAGCCGTCATCTGTCAATCTATCAATGACTGCGCGTTTCATACAATCGAGTGAATCGCTTTTTCTTAGAGTGTATCAACGTCGTTAGCATACTCATTGTCATTGGCTAATTTGTGATGGCCCCTCTATCGAAAAAAAAAACAGAATTACACGCGGTGTCTTATAAAAACGGCTAGCTAAAAATTATATTAGTTTGGGAAACTGCATAATTATATTGTGAATTCTTTTATAATAGTTTTTGTGTTAGGAATGTTTACGATAATAAACCACTGTAAATACTGGATGTAGATGTAAGATAATAGTAACATTTCACTGCTCCATCACATGTCTACTGTATTGTAAATAATGCTCACATATTATGTTCTTAATTCATTTAATGTTTTTATAAGTTTTGGCGTTGCCCTGCGGTCACTTCGGACTAAGTGTTGACATCGGTTCTTATGGTCCGTTCAGACCTGCAGGTAACGCAGCGCCTTAAGTTTAGTTAAGATACTCAATAAAAATATTACATGAACAAACAAGGCTTTTTATTAAAATGTCTATACATTTTATATAATCTGAGATTTAATTCTGACTAGTTAGTGTGTAATATAATATATAAAGTCAACACAAAGATATTAAATGCCTGAACTTTATTAACACAAAAAACAAAAATTTATTATTTTATTTAACAGGCTGTGCATCTTTTGTGCCGGTCAGTAATTTAATCTTAAAAAGTCTAAACCTGTTGCCTTTTCCAACAATATAGAGGACATTATGGTAAGAACTGCCAGCCTAAATTAATAATTGGTGGTTTTTGCGGTGATATAACCGTCAGATGAACTATAAAGAAAAATCTAAATCTTCCATGTATGTACATTTTCGAGGCTTGCGAATTTGTGCGTAACTACAGATATCTTTTAACATCAGCTGTTGGGGTGAATGCAAGAGTAACAAGACAGCCGCATTGACCGGTTTTGAAACATTGTCCTAAATCAACACTTTTTCTTAGCCATAACATGTGTATAAAATTATATAACAAATTGCCTGAGGACTTGAAAATACTGTCAAATAAAATGTTTATACCAAGACTTCAAATGGCTGGTGACAATATGTTTTATTGTATTAATGAATATTTAAATAAATCACATGTCAAAAAACAGCACACTCACTGAATACATACAGAACTCTATATAACTTGGAACACAATTCACACAGACAAACTAGCCAGAAGAATTAACATGACCTGGAAAAATATTGGAGTGAAAAAATCTATACTTTTAATAATATGAATATTTAAAGAAGTGTATTGTAAAGTTATTGCATGCCTTTAATTTAAGCTGGATAGAGGACACATTGTAATATATATGATCTGGACATACCCTATTCCAAACTAAAATAAATAATTTCATTTCACATGTTTTGTTTGTGTATTGTCATTCTATTTAATGACAACATTTTGTAGGTATGTATATCATAGTATTTATATCATAACACGAAATTATTTAAAATAGCATAACCGATTTCAAAAAAGAGGGGGCTCTCAATTCAATGGGTATTTTTTTATGTATGTACACCAATTACTCAGAGATTTATGATTAAATTTACGTAATTCTTCTTTAGTTCGATGTGGAACAGATGCCCTTTGGTCCCATAAAAATTTTACATCGTTTGGTCTAGTAGTTTTCATTTTATAAAAAAATTTTTTTGAGGATTAATATTGATCTTTCATTATTAGGATGTCATGTCTTAAATAGGGCTTAATACTTATTTGATTACCACTTGCCACCAACTTGGATATCATCCTCTCCATCTGGATATTCCTCCACAGAGGGGTTTTCTATGAACATTCTTGTGCAGTGTTACCGAGTTGAAAGAACCTGAAAATTATGTTTAACAAAGCATAGTGATTCAAAAGCACTTTGCATATGCTGCTATTGGAGGGAGATATGAGCCAAGTTAATTTTGATTATTTAAAATAAAAATCTTTACAATGTAGGTTATTGCTCACACAGATGATGAATGAATGAATAGTGACTATTATTTAAACAAATACACCCTTTTTACTTACCCACCCTTCCACAGTAGGTGGTTATCTTTTACCATTAGATGAGCTTAATAAATATTTTTTATTGATTGGAATACATTTTGCCCAACCACATTGAGCCACAACAAAATATTACCCCAACATGGGCTTAACCCCAACTGGCTATATCTGTTGAATTAAAAAACTAACTTTTCAACACCTTATTTATTTGCATTTATAATCTGACTTGTATCCCTCTTCTCAATAAACCTCAGCTGTTTCTTCTTCATCCGTTTTAGTTTCTTTGTATTTGTAATAACTTGAACAATTTCTGACTTTCTTTTGTTTTCCTCGGTGCGTTTTAAGTTCTCTCTTCTCTTTTCTTTGCGGGCTTCTTCTTTTTCTTTTTGTTGATTTTTAAGTTGATGGGAAAGATTTTTTACATTTTGAAGTTCAATTCGCAAAGCTGCTTTCTTTTCAAAGTTCAGCCTTATGCCTTTTGTTTTGTTAATAGAATTAAACCTGTAAAATTAAAATTGATGATGGATATATGTAAATAAATTATTTTTACACTTAATAATCATTATATTATGTAGTTTAAATATTCCTATACTATATTTTACATGGATTTATGGTAACACCACTAAAAATAATTTTATGGCCTGTTAATTATTATTATTTTTTCATTTACCCAGTAAGTACCTAAATATTTTCATTTCTTAGGTTACATTTTGAAATAAAGGCACACTATTATAAAGGTATCTAAAATTGGCAAGGTTTACAAGTGAGTAGCCATTTTTGACTCTATTTTCTGGAAAAATTATATAAAATGGTCATAGAGCATGCAAGTTGAGACTTTTGTTTTAGAAAATTTCCACATCTTTTTGAATATTGAAAAAAAAAATGAATATCTTAAGATAATTGCAAAATCCTAAATCCCCTTTTTTTAATAGTTGTTTTTAACTATTGTAAATTTTTGAGGGGAACTTCATTTTTATTTTCAAAGAGCATCTAGACACTATTCTAAATCAATTGATGCCACAAAATATATTGAAGACTTCTGACACAAGAAAACAAAAAAGCAGTTGTTGACTAGAATAATATCCATCTGAATAATGAGATTATATTCTTAACTACTGATATGTTATTATTACCGATTTATATTTTTTTTAAATAAAGCTGTCGCCACATGTCATTGCATGAGAACACCCAGTTTGCATGTTCTCTATTTGTCTTATACGACAGCCTAGATAACTCTACTCAACAGAATAATTGCTATACCGCTTCTATTCTATATTGAATAGAGCATGTTTCTTTGATTCATTTAAAGAGAAAATTGTCAGCTATGTAAAATACCAGAATAATTTTTGTTATACTACTTCAATTGTATGTAACTGACCTTTCTTTTTTAGATTTCCAAAATCTCCCTGACTTAGGTTTTCCACGCAGAGATACTTCAGTTGCACTCTTTTTGGGTTTTTTCTTCTCATTCTTGCTAATTTTAGATTCACTAGGTTGTTCTTGTTGTTTCAAATTTGTTAATATAGACAGCACTTTATCTTCGGTTTCATTTTCATTTGCCATTTTTGTGGTACTGTTTCAAACAATTTACAATTAAAATATGATTAAAAATCAAAGCACCTATGTAAAATAATAATTAGTTATTTCACGTGTTTGTATTGTTGCTTACAAATTACAATAAAACTAATTTTTTTTGTGTCAGATGTCAATTGTCATTTGTTAATTATTTTTTAAATTAGAGAATTGGCAACGAACGTATCAGCCCCCAAATCAAAAAAGTTAAAAAAAGGGCGGGCAGGATCGACTGTCGTCAGTCGTATTTTCTTTCGCTGAATAAAAATTCAAATTTTTGAAATTTTAATTATCAAATTTTTTAAATTTTAAGTTTTCAAATTTTTAGTATAGTGTAAATTATATTTATTTATTTAAAATATTACAAAATCCACAGAATTTAAATTAGTTTATAATAATACTATTTTGTAGAACTTACTTCTAATAACGTGGTGTTTGTGCGTGTGTGGTTTGGTGAAAGTGCGTGTGTGTGTTGTGTTATAAGTGTAAAACATATTAGTTTTAGTGTTTAGTTACGAGCCCAGTTTCGGGTGAGGCCTGTATGCTACAGGCCTCATTTGAATAAATTTTGTAAAACCTGTAATAAGAAAAAAGGCAATGAAATTAGAGACATTAATTTCATTTTTTATATGGTAATAATTCATGTTCAGTCCAGTTGGCCAGAGGTTGATCCCAAACTTTGGGATTTAAGGATTAATATGGCAGAGATGTATAAATAACGTGAGTAACCACTTCGATTAAATAAATATATATTTCCTCACAAAAAATTTTTGAATTTAAAAAGTCACCAAAAATAACTGTCTCGTTCTCCCGAAGAACGAAGTATACTCACATGAATTTTTCAGTATGTGTCAATTAATAAGGTGATCACGACGCTATGAATCATACTTTAGAGACTGAGCGTTTGGCGATTAAATAAAACAACTGTTTGACTGTGAGGAATATGTGGAAGATATATGGAAGATATGATTTATTAAAAAGTTACACGATATATATACAAAATCCTTAAAACTAGTTACCCAATTACAATCGTTACTTAAAAAATATTTACAAGTTTAGAAAATACACACCAATACTAGAGCTTACATTTTAACCAATAGTAAAACGTTTCATTCAATAAGATTTGAGAATAATATTATGTGTTCTATCACGCTCTAAAACTAATACTTTCGCAGTTTGTGTAAACTCGCGTCGAACGTCGATCATACGATGTCAATGAGCATTCCGCACCTACGGCTGTTGCTCATTGATTAAAATTGCATGAATAGCGATCGACCCCCGAGTCCCGACGCTTCATTCGAGGACGCTCGGCCTTGCTGTGCGGTTGTGTAACGCGGAGCATATGACTGATCACGTGAGTATATCTGCGATCGTCGAGAGAAAGTACGATGCTTGAAACTTCACTGCGATGACTACTGGTGATCTGTATGATTCTATGAGTTGATGTACAGCATTATGAAATGGTTCTTATCAGAGCTAATATTACGTTATATAAAATAAAATGTTCTTGTCAGAGCTAATATTACGTTATATAAAATAAAATGTTCTTGTCAGAACGAATCTTTCGGCATACGCTTATTACAGTTATTATGCACGATTACTATTTCTACGATCTATAATGCTACGTTACAAGTTAGGTATTAGACATTTGTATTAATTGATATTATTGGTTGTAGGTACAGCTACAGGATTCCCCTTCAAGTGAAACGCACCGGCAACTTGATGAGTCGGCCTGTCCTTGACATTTTGATAGGCTGGGTCGTCAAGTTGTTCGTAGGGTCCGGTAACGTGGTAGTTTGGGTATTGGTGGTATGTTTGTTAGGTATGGTATCAGTAAGGTTTTGGGTGACTTGTACAGGTAAAGGTAATGAATATAATGTATTGTTATCTTCAGTTTCATTTAATAAATATGCAGGTTTTAAACGGTCGATCGATATGTTTTTTGTCGACCTGGTAACTGAATGGTATAAACTTTACCGCTTCGTTTGATAACACGGTACGGTCCTTCATATGGTGGTTTTACTGAATCTATTCTAATAAACACATGACTGCATGTATGTAAGTCTTGATGAACGAATATGTGTTTGTTATTACGATGTGAAGTAGGTGAGTGTGGTTTATTAGCTGCGATATGGGTACGTAATTTATCAACGTAGGTATGATCCAATGAGGTAGATGATGTTTGTGTGTTTATGTCGAAGAAATTACTTGGTAGACGAAGGTTATAGCCGTATGTTAGTTCGGCGGCGCTAACGCCTGTGTCCGATCGTAGAACTGCGCGCAGGCCTAATAATACGGTTGGTAGTTCATTGACCCATGCACAGGTGTTCGTTAACCTTGAACGAAGGGCTGTCTTCAAGCAACGATGAAAGCGTTCTACCTTCCCGTTACTATTTGGGTTATAGCTAGTACTTCGTATCCGTTTAACTCCCATAGTTTTCATGAGGTTGGTAAACAGAGAGCTTTCGAATTGTCGACCTTGATCGCTTGTTAGTGTCGCTGGGCATCCAAATCTTGAGATCCAGTGATTGTATATGATATCTGCAATTGTCTCGGCTGTAATATTGTCGCTAGGGATTGCCTCAGGCCAACCAGTATGTCTGTCGATCATTGTTATCAGATAACGATGTCCTTGAGCAGAGATAGGTAGAGGTCCAACAATATCTATGTGTATATGCTGAAAACGATCGCTTGCGTCAAAACATTGAATTTTGCTGACTGTGTGGCGTTGTATTTTCCTTTCCTGACAATTTATACAAGTGTTGCTCCACTTCCCGATGTCGATATTCATTGATGGCCAAAAGAATTTTTGAGATATTTATTTACGTGATGTTCGTATTCCTGGGTGAGTAATATTATGTACACTATTAAAAAATTGTTTGCGGAATTCTGTAGGTATGTAAGGACGTACATGACTTGTTGATGTTTCGCAATATAATTCTAGGTTCGTGTTAGGTACATTTATTTTCTTGAAGGTTAAGTTTGGTTGTTGAATGAGTTGTGTTATGCTGCTGTCTCTCTCTTGTGCGATTGATAATTCGCTGTAGTCGATCGTAGGTGACACTGTTATTGTTTCTATTCGACTTAATGCGTCGGCAATAATATTGTTTTTTCCACTGATGTGTCGAATATCGGTTGTGAATTCACTGATGAATAATAATTGGCGCGTTCGGCGTGGCGTTTCGTTTGCAGTATGTGTTTTATTCATAGCGAATGTGAGGGGTTTGTGGTCTGTGAATATAATTAATTCACGTCCTTCAAACATCTTACGGAAATGTTTCACTGACTTATAGACGGCTGAGAGTTCTCTGTCATACGCTGAGTATTTCTTCTCCGCCTCTGAGAATTTCTTTGAGAAGTAACCGAGTGGTTGCCAATTATTTTCGATGTATTGTTGTAGGACTGCACCTACTGCATTGTCAGACGCATCGCAGAATATTGCGATAGGGGCATCATGTGATGGGTGAGCGAGTAAGGTAGCTTTGGATATACTATTCTTGCACTCTTCGAATGATTGTGATGCTTCGTCGGTCTATTCAATTATTGTTTTATCACGTTTCTTGACATGGTGTAGGTAAGCGTTTAGCGGAGCTTGTATTGATGCGGCATTCGGTATGTGGTCACGATAGAAATTTAACATGCCTAGAAATCGTCTTAAACCTTCTATGGTTTTCGGTTTTGAATATTCGGTAATGGCTTTAATCTTCTCTTCTGGTGGCTGTATACCGTTTTTTGATACGATGTATCCAAGAAATTTGACTTCTGTTTTGCCTAAGTTACACTTCGCGGGGTTGATAGTGATACCGTTTTCTTCCAATCTTCTAAGAACTGTTCTTAGGTGATCGCGATGCTCTGTCTCGTTTGCTGAGGCTATGAGCAAATCGTCGATGAATGGGAAAACGTAGTCTAATCCACGGAGCACTTCGTGAATAAATCGCTGAAATGTTTGTCCCGCATTCTTCAGACCAGGACACATGCGAGGAAATTCGAATAAACCCATTGGTGTGATGATAGCTGTCTTCTCTATGTCCTGTTCCCTGGTCTTCAATTATTGGTAAGCACGGTTGAGGTCGATTGTGGAGATTATTGTTTTGCCAGACAGATGATGGGTGAAGTCCTTGACTCTCGGCACTGGATAACGATCGGGTTTGGTTATGCTGTTCAATCGTCTATAATCACCACATACCCGTATATCTCCATTCTTCTTAGGTACTATATGGACTGGTGAAGACCATGGACTTTTACTCGGTCTGCAGAGTCCTTGTTGCATCATGTTTTCGAATTCTTTCTTCACTATTTCATAACGATGAGGTGGAATGGGACGAGCACGGCAATGTAATGGAGGTCCTTGTGTTTCAATATAATGTTCCACGTAAATTTTTGGCGATAATTGCATCGATGTTAATCTCGTGGTACCGGGGAATTCGGCGAGTATCGCGTGGTACGGGGCCTGTATATCGATACTTCGTATTGTGGGTGAGGTCGTTGACATTAATGGCGCGTTGATTTTTTTTTTTAAATTTGTGACGGCATCAATTAATCTTCGATTTTTTAAGTCTACGATAAGCTGATGGTGGTTGAGAAAATCGGCACCTAATATTGGTTTCGTGACGTCAGCTACAATAAACTTCCACTTGTATGGTCGACGGAGGTTGAGATCGAGTTCTAATGTTTTCTCACCATAAGTTGAAATTGTTGTGTTGTTTGCAGCGTACAATTTAAATGGGAGAGGCGTTGCTTTCAGGCCTATTTTTCTTGGTAGGACGGATATATTAGCACCGGTATCTACGAAGAATGACATCTTTGTTTTCTTGTCTGTGACAAAAAGGCGGTATGAAGTGTGAAGGACGCCGGGTTCCGCCGCTGCTAGCGTCCGTTCTAGTTTCCCGACGGCTCTTTCTTGAAGCTGCAGGGCGTAGTACAACGTCGTGCTTCACTTCCAAATCGGCGATGGTAATAGCAGTAATGTGTTGGTGAGCTATTGAGTGTGCGGGAACGGTGTTGTGACGAAGTTCTATTGCGAGATGACGAGCGAAATCGGTGGTGATGATAGTGTTGAGATGGCCTTGACTTGAGTTCGGCGACTTCTAGTGATAGTTTTCGTATCTCGTTAATAAGGAATTGTGTGTGCTCTACCTGCTTTGACGTCGATGATTCTGGACCTGATGCTGGTGGCTGGCTGGAGACGGCTGGTGGCTGGCTGGAGACGGCTGCTACCTCCTGGATTTGCTCCATCATCGTGTCAGCAAGCAACGCTAGTTCCTCCAGCGTAGACTGCGCACTGAATGACTCGCTGACGGCGAGCACGGAGCGGACGTGGACTGGCAGCAGCTTACTCCACATCATGCGGAGGGTGGAGTCAGTAACCTTGTCCCTTGCAAGGTTACGCATGCGTCGCAGTAGCTGTGAAGGCTTCTGGTCTCCAAGCTCCATCTCGGCGAGTAGCTTCTGGAACTTGCGGCTGTCGGATTCTTCATACATCGATATGAGACGTTCCTTGATTGCTGAATATTGTTTGTCTCTCGGTATGTTAAATAGGATGTCGGAGATTTGTTCGATGTCAGCCTTTTCTAATTGGACAAGCACCATCTGTGTCATCTGGGCTTGACTCCTCTTGAGATCATCGGTGGCGGCTTCAAAGCTGTGATACCACAATCGCGGATTTTCCCGCCAAAATGGTGGTATGCGCATCGACAGTGAAATGGTGGAGATTTCTGTCGCGGTGGGCGCTGGGAGGCGCTGAGCCTGGTTTGTCTTCCATTTCTTCGTCGGGTTGATATTCCTCGAGCAGAGATTCGTCGAACAGGAATTCTTCGTTTCATCGAGCTGGTGAAGCTGTTCTTCGATGTGTAGCCGGGCAGAGGTTCGGTATTCTTCTGTTCTGGCTTCCTTCCGTCGGCGTTCTTGTTCGGGTTCCTTCCGTCGGTGTTCTTGTTCGGGTTCCTTCCGTCGGTGTTCTTGTTCGGGGTCACCACTTTAGAGACTGAGCGTTTGACGATTAAATAAAACAACGCTTACGAACATCAATTAGACCTATTCTTAGTGCAAGAGACATTTATAAAACCACGTATACGCGATCCGCGTATCGCTAATTATAACTTAGTCAGGAATTATCGCACCACCCGTATGGGCGGTACCCTCATTTATTTTAAAAGGTCTCTACACTGCATACCAATAGATCCTCCGGTCCTCACTAACATCGAGGCCTCTGCCATCCGAGTCAGTATGGCGAATCACCAGCCGATCACTGTTATTTCAGCTTATCTTCCGCCTAACAAACAAGTATTATACACAGATATAGAAGCATTACTCGGCCACGGGGCCGCAGTCATATTGGGCGGCGATCTTAACGCCAAACACTCCAGCTGGAACAGTAGAGCCACAAATAGAAACGGAATCTTATTAGATTCGCTGACAGACACGCTGAACTTTTCAGTAATAGCACCCGACGAACCAACACGTTATCCGGATAACGTCGCGCACCGACCCGACATTCTAGACGTTGCGTTACTTAAAAACGTAACGCTCAATGTAAATTCAATCGAGGTTTTTCAAGAATTAGAGTCAGACCACCGGCCCGTCGTCCTAAATCTAGGCCCACCGGTTAACTTTCAACCACCGACGAAAACAGTGATCGACTGGCAACGGCTGGAAAAGGATCTCGAGTCTATCAAGTCCGACGACCTTGAACTTATACCGGACGTCATCGACTCGGTCGACACGGCTCACAGTGCTATCTCTCATGTGACGTCACATATACAGAATAGGATCAAGGCCTGCTCCAGGCAGGTTCCGACGATACAACCGCATCGCCTAAACCTGCCTCCAGAGGTCAGGAACTCACACAGAAGCACAGAGCTAGACTTTACGATAGGTATCCATCGGTTGAAAATAGGCGCCACCTGCGCTATCTACAGCGGGTGGTACGGGAACGTATCGCGGAACTCCGCGGTGAACGTTGGGACCGCTTGCTCGGCAACCTTAAGCCATCACATGTGGCTTTCTGGAAGCTGCCTCGCGCGTTCTAACAGGAGCCGCCCACTGTCATGCCTCCTTTGGACAGACCGGGACTGCAGCCGGCGCTCGATGACGATGAGAAGGCTGAATGCCTCGCCGATAGTCTCGAGAGTCAGTGCTCTCCAAATGCAGCAGCCGATCCGACACACGTTGACGAAGTTGATCGTGAAGTTGAACGTCGCTCCGCTCTGAGCCCTTCAGGCGATGTAATAAAACCCACCTCTTACGAAGATGTGAAGCTAATCATTAAGGAGCTTCACTTCAAGAAGGCCCCGGGGCCCGACACTATAAACAATAGGGTTCTTAAAATCCTACCCTCGACTCTTATTACTTTATTGGTTACCATTTTTAATATTCTATTGTCTAATAGCGCGTTCCCCGAACAATGGAAGGATTCTATTGTTATCGGTATCCCAAAACCCAATAAACCTAAAGCTAATCCGAGTAGCTATAGGCCTATTAGCTTAATTAACTCGATCGGGAAACTTTACGAAAAATTAATTCTCGCGCGTCTTAATCATTACATCGCGGAGCTTAACCTGATACCCTAAATACAGTTCGGATTCAGAACCGCTCACTCGTGTCCCCAGCAGGCTCACCGACTCACCGAGTACATTCTCATACGGCGTCAATTTCACGCTACCACGGCAGCCGTGTTTTTCGATGTTGCGAAGGCCTTCGACAAGGTATGGCACAACGGCTTAGTATTCAAGCTGTATCAACTGGGAGTGCCAGACAGGCTCGTGCGCATCATTCTGAAGAATTCAAGCCTACCTTACTGATCGCTCCTTCCGATATCGAGTAGAGGGCACCCTATCCTCACCCAGACCCATCAGGTCTGGCGTGCCACAAGGTTCGGTCCTCTCTCCCACTCTTTTCTCGCTCTTCACGAGCGACATTCCCAAGTTTCCGAGTGTCCAGCTCGCTCAGTACGCTGACGACACGGCACTCTACTTTGGCTCCAACCGCTCAACCTTGAGCAAGAACATTAAAGTGCTTCAAGCCGCCGTCGATGAACTAGGCAAATGGTTCAGAAAATGGCGGATTGAAGTGAACCCCACCAAGAGTGCAGTGGTACTCTTCGGTAACGCGAATAGCATCCGCGCTAAAAAACAACCGACCGACGTTATTAAACTGTATGAAACACCCATACCGTGGGTGAAGGATAACAAATACTTAGGAGTCACGTTCAACAGCAATATGAACTTCAAGAAACATATTGATACGGTATGCAATAAAGCCCGATTTGTCCTCAGTCGCCTTTATCCACTTGTGTGTGGGCGAAGCAAACTTCCGCTCAAACACAAAGTGGCGCTGTACAAAACCATCGTACGGCCCCTACGCAAGCGTCGTTTTCACGCACACCCGACCGAGCTACTTACATCGTTTGCAAGTAGTTCAAAATAAATTCACGCGCATGGCAACCGGAGCCCCGTGGTTCATCCGAAACGTTGACCTTCATCGCGACCTAGAGCTTCCGACGATAGCTCAACACTTTAAAGAGATCTCGCGACGCTTCTTTGACAAGGCGCCTAACCATCCCAACATCTTGGTTAGGAAGGCACGCGGGTACACCCCCCTTCACCATAGTCTCAACCCAATAAGACGTCCCAGACACGTAACGGTAGACCCGGATGACGACATCACCATCGCGAACGCGACACCCACACAAACACCGACACAGACACGCACACACCGCCTTCGCAGGCGTAGGCGCGGTCAACCACCGCAAACCACTGGCACTCGTCACTCTGACGATGGTCAGCGGCCCGCACCCTAGATACACCACACATTGTTTTGATACCCGACGAGACGCTAGTCCTCGTCTTGTAATCGTTTCACTACACTCATTCACACACGGACTGACTGACGGACTTACATACATCACTTACACAATCACAAACACACTCCACAAACAGACACAAACATACATGCACACTAACATTTACACTACTTACATACATACAAATAAACATACATACAATCATAAACACATACATACATTACACAAAACATCACCACACTCGCCGGCGAGTGTGTTCTTATCACCTTTTCATCTTTCATCTTCATTTCATCTTCATTTTCACTCTCTCTACTTCCCACAAGCACATAGCCGGTCTGAGGTTCGAGTCTCCTTAGGAGACGCCCCGCGACTGTTGTTGCGTAGTCTTTGCGGCCTCCACGGCCCACGTCCTACTTCGCTGTGAAAGCCAGAGCTGAACAGCACAGAGGAGGTTTTAGTCGGTATGGGGTGTCCGCTACGCGGACACTCGAGTCCGACATATTCCGCATATAAGCCCCGTTCCGGGGCGTAAATACGTAAAAGTATTTCCTCCTCTCAAAAAAAAAAAACCCCCGAGTCCCGACGCTTCATTCGAGGACGCTCGGCCTTGCTGTGCGGTTGTGTAACGCGGAGCATATGACTGATCACGTGAGTATATCTGCGATCGTCGAGAGAAAGTACGATGCTTGAAACTTCACTGCGATGACTACTGGTGATCTGTATGTTTCTATGAGTTGATGTACAGCATTATGAAATGGTTCTTATCAGAGCTAATATTACGTTATATAAAATAAAATGTTCTTATCAGAGCTAATATTACGTTATATAAAATAAAATGTTCTTGTCAGAACGAATCTTTCGGCATACGCTTATTACAGTTATTATGCACGATTACTATTTCTACGATCTATAATGCTACGTTACAAGTTAGGTATAAGACATTTGTATTAATTGATATTATTGGTTGTAGGTACAGCTACAATACCTTGACGCAAGCGCGCATTTAGGAATATGAGCGAAATAGCCTTTTAGAAGATGTTTATGGAGGAGAAACGTGCCTACGGGTCACCTGATGTTCAATGATCACCACCGCACATATTATCCTACAACACCAAAGGAATCACAGGTGTGTTTTCTTTTTTAGGAAGGCATACTTGTTTTTTTTTTTGTAGATAGCTCGTAAGGAAGCTCATGACTCAGTTTGGTTGTACGTGACAAGAATTTCCTTGAAAACCACATCATGGTTGAATGCCGCAGATCTAGATTGATATCCAAGTTTGTGCCGTGACCTGTAAAGATGTAAATCGGCAGCATGAGAAAACAGTTCTTCTGAACACTCTGCGTGACAAATGCCTTAGCTAAAGTATACAATGAAGCGATGTTCCTACGCAATGCCAAGTGATCATGCTTTACTTTCCAGTTTTAGATCGATCTTTGGTATAATTAGTACAAATAATATTATATTAGTAACTTTATCTTGATATTTTTTTAAAAATCCTTATTCTTATGAAATGTAGTAGTTCAATCAGTACTTAAATATCAATTACGTTGTTCTCTGTTCTTGTACGGAAATATTTTTGACATTTTTACATGTAGAAATTGCAAACTGTGTATGAAATAATATCTCTCATGATGTTATTAAATACTAATCCATTTCCGGCTTTTTCATTATTGGCTGTTTCATACTGAGAGATGAAAAAAATTTAAATGTGTGCTGGGACACATAGTAGACTGTAGAAGTGAAATTTCAACGGATTAATTTTAAAAACAAATATGTCAAAGTCTCCGTCATTATTTTAAAACAATTTTTCAAAGATATTCTTTAAATATATCCTCAAAAAATATATATCCAAAAACATAATTCCATAAAATATTGTTTAAAAAATATTTAATAGAAAAAAACAAAAAAAAAGCATTTAAATGTTGTTTAAAAATATTAAACAAAAACCACGAACATAAGAAACACTGTATAAATGCTTCCTATCTCATTTTCTCCCACGTTAAATCTTATGAATTCTTGTGTCTGTGTCTTTTTACTGTCGTTTTATTGTTTCATAGACTTTAAAATCTCAGCGATCCTAAAGAAGTTTTCACTTCAAAATTTTGTTATCTCCTACTTTATCCTAAGAAAAATAAATTATAAGTTCACCCAAACTGCACTCAATGTAGAAACTTTCCTTCAGCCTAGCGAAACTCTCTAACGGCCGTTTTCAATATCTTATTTCTAGTTACGGATACCTTGCTGTCACCGTTTAATAACAAGATCTTATGTCCAATATAGTTATAGTCCAATGTTGTCGATAGGTTATTGAAATGTAAGTAAGCATAAAAGGATAGATTTGTCTACGTCTAGTAGGTTAAACTAAGTATAGATAGGTTATTGAAAACGGCCGTAAGTCTCTATATACTGTAATTACTAAGTACTACTATTTCAAACTTATGTCAAATCACATTGGCACATTGATTTTCACGTTTCATAACAAACTTAAATTTCAATTTTTACTTAGGCACAACGAGAATTTAAACACTACGTTCTTAGGCAGTTCCGCCTCTTATTTACATCCTTTTGCTTTCCATAATCAAGGTTTAGAGTGCCCGGAACGCTGGTTAATCCTTTTCTCTTTTAGAAAAAACGATTCAGTAGTTTCGTTTCGGAGATTCTCTCGATTAAACATCGTGACAAGGGATTTTTCAAATGTAATTTAGAACTTTCTATCACTCTACTAATGAGATTGACAATGACAAACTACAATTCACAAATTCACAATGTCAATTGTCAAATTGTGGCAGATTGTGATAGCCGAATGCAGATGGGCTTATACCGATTGTGATTCATTTCAAATAAAATTAAGTGGTCTGTGCCTATATATAATTCTTATTATATTTATTTAGTTAATTAAGTAGAATTTATTGTTATTAGATGGCCATAAGCGTAAGTCTAATAAAAATTAATTAACTTTAAAATTGTGTGTGCAATAAAACAAAGATTTACAATGCCAGTAAGTATCACCACATCAATGTTATTTAAATATTATTCTACATATTTTATTGTAATTTTATATCCTGTGTCCGCAGGCCTATCATTCGTCATTAACAGATTATACCCAGTCAATTGGTAATCTTGCTGTTTTACCTCTCAAAACCACTTTTCGAGGCCCTGCACCAATTAACACTAAAATCGAACTGGATATTATTGATGAAGCTCTAAATTATTTTAAAGCAAACGTCTTCTTTAGATTCTATGAGATCAAGGTAGAAATTAACAATATTTATACAAATTTATATAATTAATAATGCCATTGATATATTATATGCTATTTACACTGAATTATTTTAGTCTGATGCAGATAGAGTGCTTATCTATCTAACTCTATACATCTCGGAATGTTTAAAAAAACTGCAGAAATGCTCCAACAAGAACCAAGGGCAACAGGAAATGTATATGCTGGCTATATCAAAGTTTGATATACCAGGGGAATCTGGATTTCCCTTAAATTCAGTTTATGCTAAGCCATCATCTGCTCAGGAAGCTGGTAGGTTATTGTATTGGACTGGTATGTTAAGTAAGAATAATAATAAATTCAGACAGCCATAGTTTTAATATAAATTTCAGTAAGTGTATCTGCAGAGAGGCAGCTGCTATAGTTCTTTGCAAATAACTAATAGCAAAATATGAATGATCATTGTGTCTGGGTTGTGCCCTTAAATATTTATGTTTTCCTTATAGAATTATAAAAGCCTCAGACAATAATTCCTCTTCAAATCTATTCCTCCTCTATAGCATATAGACCCCCTAGATAAACTCCTTCCATGAATCTAACAGTCATTGGTGAGGAGGCGGAGGATATATACCCAATGGGAACTAGATCCTAGAGCTTTCTAGTTAAGTCATGTGTTTCATTCCTTTTAAACAGACACTAACTGGCAATATAAATCTAAATAAATAAAATCTTTAAGGTTTGAGCATACTCAAAATACCAATACACATGTATTGCACATTTTTGGGCTTTTCAAAAATCCTGAGCTGCACTGCATTGTAATGGACAGGGTGTATCGATTACCATCAACTGAACGTCCTGATCATCTCGTCCCGTATTTTCATAAAAAAGAAAAAGTGAAGTACTAAATTTATGAAATGCAACCTGTATCTCCTTAATTGAAATATTTTTTATAGTACCCAAAAATTTTTATTGATTAAATCGTTGCTAAAAAGAACTTCTTGACACAGGACCTATGTGTATCAAAGCTTTAGACAAGTGTTTTTTCACCCAGTGATGTTTATTTTGGCTCCTGGCCATCCAGTTATAATTGATTCTTTTGTTGAATATATAACAATGTACATGTAATAAGCAGAGTGGCCTTCTCCTACTGTTTGAGTTACACCTTTAATGATAGGTCCGAGGGAAGTAAAAGTCTGCCACCATAATAGCTCCAAAATTCTGTGTTGTGTATCACACCAAGTCTCATATTAATCAAAAATTTCTGATGTCCTCGAACACTTCATTAACTCCTGAGGTGCTAAGCTGCCACAAAGCGTGTGGCACTCTAAACTAAACTTATTTTTTAATGAATCTAAATATTTTTCAGACTTAATGAGACAGTATTTTCAACAACTTAGGCATGAGACAGGTGCCAGAGTTTGTGATAAGGTAAATTTTGTTTTTTTCTGTATTGCAAGCAAAGTTAACATTATATTTATCTTCATCTTCAGTTTCTACAGCTGTGCATGGTTTGAATTGAGTTAGCTTGACAACTAATCTGATAATTAGGGTATAATAATATTTTATTTGTTTACAAAATAAGTGGCACCAAGATTTTTGTATATGTATGAAATTACAAACATAGTTTACCAATTGTCATCAATGTGCCAAGTAGTCCTGTAATCCAAGGAATGGAACCAGCAACTACCTAAGGTAAACATTTACCTCTCAGAACACTTTTGTAACTTGCCACTTCAAAAATTGGGATGTTATTGGTTTTAGCTTGTTATTCGAAAATTGAGTTTTCATCCGTTGTCGACGTTTTAAGGTACTAGAAAGCTTCCCTGACTCCCCGCGATGTCTGTATGTGTGTATATGGATATATGTAAGCCTCTTATAACTTTTGAAGGGCTCGACCGATTTCATCGCGATTGGCGCCATTCGAAAGATTTTAGACTTAGATTTTGAATACAATTCGGAACGGTAGATTTTAAGAAATCTCAAAACAACTTCGAAAAAAAAATAGATTTCTAAATGTGTTTTTTTTTAATAGTTCGGCTTTACCGATCGACTGAAAACTGCATGAAAATCGATTTATTAATTCGAAAGTAATTGCAGTTAAAAAATTTATGTAATATTGTTTTATTTAACTTTTATTAGACATAGAACAGCTAACTCTTTAAAAAAAATATCACAAATTATATTTTTTGGGTCAACCATCTTCCTATTTTTTTAATGAAATTTGTTATCAGATTGTAGTTACAAAACTTTCAACTCAAAGTGGGTCAAGACTCAAGACCCTATGTGTGTCCTTCTCTACTATCCTACACCACTATGCTCCCTCTTTGGCTGTCCTTAGCCAAGATGTGAGATTGTTCGTCATATCCAGCTCTTCCACATAATTCAGCTTTTTCTAAGTGTGCTGCATTAAGTAAAAACTTCAATGGATTAAAGCACAACTGTTATACTGTCCCGGGTTCGAATCCTGGTAATTGCAAGCATTTATATGATGAATATGGATGTTTGTTTCCGAGTCATGGATGTTTGAATGTATTTATGTATGTTTATATCAATTTATGTACGTTTAAGTAAGTATATTGTATTAAATATATCATTGTCTTGTAACCCATAACACAGGCTATATATGCTTAACTTGGGGCAAGATAATTTATGTAAAATGTGTGTCAATATTATTATTATTACTTTAATCCATTGAACTATGGTGTCACTCTAATGCTGATATCTAGGTATAGAACATACTTTGCTCAGACTTTACTTACCGTAAACCTTAGTTGAGTGTTCTAAAACGCGAACTTGAAACTTCAACTGTCAAATGATTATGCTAGTAGTAAGTTATATGTTAGTAAAGTCTGAGCAAATTCTAAGTACACTCGATTGATCGCTACCTGAATTAAGTGATCCAGTACATGCACAGTCTAATTAATTATCACCACTGCTTCCCACGACCGAAGCCGAAGATGTTAATAATAATTTTACCATTAATATAATAACACCAGGCTACAGTCAAATTTGAATTCAAGAACCCTTGCTTGCAAGTGCACTTATGCTACTAACTGGTTCAAAAACTAAAATAAATATTATGATTTGTCACAGGTGTTTGCTACTGAAGACGGTAAGCCAAGTAAATGGTGGTTGTGCTTTGCGAAGAGGAAATTCATGGACAAGTCACTTTCAGGCCCCGGGCAATAAGATAATTATTTTTAATTCCTGCCGAACATTTAGTCTTTTTGAAAATTAAATATGTTTTCTCTATTATTAATGAAATTATATAGATAATAATTTGTATTTATCCAAAGTATTACTATTAAAATTTTATATAAAGTTTACTAGTCTTATTTGATAAGCTTCTATAACAATATGGCAAGAACTGTTACGTTCCCGTGCATTTTTTTCTAAACCTTTGTATGCACTATATATATCCAAAACTATACCTACATTATTCGCCTTCATACTATTATAAGTCCAAAGCGAAATAGCACTTCCTAAAACCAGAAATCGAATGAGGCGTGTGGATTTCGTCATTAAGTCGAATTACATGGTATTTTGTGCCATATATCAAAATGAGGCCAATTAACTTATTCGGTATGTAAGGGGTAATTGTCTATTGGGTTGTGTAATAAATAAAAATACAATCTAAATTGATTATTTATGATATGTCTTTATTCAGTATGTATAAAATTGTTATATTTTATTGCATAGCATTTTAATTCATTTTTATAGCACTAAAACACAATATTTTGTATACCCTATATTATATACCCTGGCATGATTCAATATCAAAAGTAAAAATATGGCTGCTTTTTATAATAACTAGAACAGATAATCTATAAAAATTTCGCTGCTTCTGTAAAATATTCCTTAAAATCAGTCAATTATATTATAATTAATGGCAGTTAAACTAAGAAAATACATGGTTTATCACCTTATATTGGCACTGTTAAACTTTTATTAATATACCTCAAGCACAATATTATGTGATCTATACTTATAAAAATATCCTCAATATGAGATTTTATCAAATATTTTTCATGTACATACATTGATTAGTTACAGTTTTATTATAATATAAAAATATTATGAAATAATATAACTATCTCTTAATGGGACCAGTCTCTAAAGATATAACAGTATCTTACTGTAAATGATTATTCTTTACAGACTTATACTGATAGGGACACAATGGTGATTTACATTCAAATTTAATCTTCATACTCCATACTCTTTAATAATTTGACCGGCAATAACAAGCCTCTGTATCTCCGAAGTACCCTCATAAATTTCTGTGATTCTTGCATCCCTGTAGTGTCGTTCTGCTGGCATGTCGGAGACATACCCCATTCCACCAAGTATCTGTAAAATTGTTACATGAAAGTTGATAAAAAAAACTACGTTTAAGAAAAATCATCTTCAAAAACTGAAAAGTATCAAATAACTAAAAATTTAATTTAATACACCTCTTATGCAAAAATTTACCTTTTTTTTTATAATATTTGTAAATTTTATAAGTTTTTAAATCCAATGAGCTCACTTGTGACCAGGTTTTTTTTTATGACTATAAGGAACAAGACATGCAGGACATTTAGCTGATGATAATTCTACAACTGCGCTCGTCACCTTGAGACATAAGATGTCATGTCTCATTTGCCCAGTAATTGCACTTGCTACGGCGCCCTTCGGAGGGAAACACAGTAATGCTTACACATTATTGCTTCACAGCAGAAATAAGCGCCGTTGTGGTACCCATAATCTAGACGGCATCCTGTGCAAAGGAGCCTCCCAATGGTAAGTGCTTACCAGAGACTATCCAGAGGCAAGGCTTGTAATAGTCTTAAAGCTGAAAGATTATTACTAGAAATAAAAATAGAGGGAAGAAGAGAACACTCACGAAGCGCCCACCTACGGATATAGCCAAAGAAAGAGGTTGTGTGATACATATCTACATATTTTACCTTTACGGGAATATACATGAGTTCTTATTATTAAGAGTGATTATATTGGTTGTGCTATCTCACCTGTATACTTTGATGAGAAACAAATGTAGCAGCTTCTGATGCAGCCAGCTTCGCCATAGCTGCTTCTTTTGTGAATGGTTTCTTATTATCTTTCAACCAAGCTGCACGCCAGGTCAGTAGCCGAGCAGATTCCAATCTGAGAGCCATATCAGCCAATTTATTTTGAATTGACTGTAGTTTTGTTATTGGTTTGCCAAATGCCATTCTTTTTGAAGCATAGTCGACTGCTACATCCAAAGCTGCCTAAAACAAATATTTGTTGAATAAATAATTTGTTTTATAACTGTTTTTATACTTGGCTTATATCTGTAACAAAATTGTTAAGGCAGTGTGTACATCTTCCTTAATAGCCAATGTATAGTGTATAACAATTTTCATAAATTCACAACACTGAAACACTGTTATTAAATACTCTTTTGTACCTACTGTACCCTTTTCGACCCAAAAACTCCCCAGTATTTTATGAAAAGGTTGATTATTTGAGTGATCCTCATGAGCTCAAGTAGCTGTATGAGGCTAACCGTTTTTTTTGTGTACCATAGACGCTAACTCCTTTTTTTCTAAGTTGAGGCTATCAGACTGTGCAGTGATCCACCGAATTATATAAGAAAAGCTGAGATATTATTGTTAAATCCTATTTTTTTTCTCCTGTTTTGTGTGTAGATATGTAGATCTAAATCTAATCCATCTGACTTGTTGTGGATTGGATGTGGAATATAAATAAAAACATATAATTGGTGTCAGACGTCAGTGAGTCATAAAATTTTATAATGATCATAAAATCTTACAAAAGTATATTATTAAATTTACTCTTACCCTTTATTTGTTGTTCTTTTTAATGTTTTATGTCTTCTATTCTAATATTAAAAGTGAAATACTGTTTTCATTTTTCAATAAACGGAATGCTCTAATATCGGCAAGTAATATTGGCTATCTATTTAGATTTAGGATTGGTCTCCGCTACGCTCCAATTAAATACCGCAGGCGTAGTCATAAAGTGCAACAACTTATACTATGCCCAAGTGGGCGTACTCAAGCCAGTCTCGAACAATGTGTGACGTTGACGTGCCATATATTCAGTTAAACTTTGCTAATAATTGAAACTAAAATTAGTTGCGTACGTAGTAAAACCTTGTAACTGTGTCAACTGTATGTCAATCAACAAACCTAAGTGTGCTATAAAAAGTGCTTAAATAATACATTATCAACTCAAAAAAAGGATGGTGTGACTTATCATCTGTAAGGTTATTATATTTATACTAGCTGACCCGGCAAACGTTGTTTTGCCATATAAAGTATAATTCACGCGATAGTTTTATAAGTAATAAAATATTGCCTATATTATAGCCTGTACATCATTTTGTTCTATTATCAATAGTTTTTGCAGCGTACGCAAAAATAGGTTTTCGATTTTACACCTTGTGATACAAAATAGCAATTTGATTACGGATCCCTAATTTTGAAAAAAAAAACATAGTCTATAGCCTTCCTCGATAAATGGACTACCCAACACTGAAAGAATCATTCAAATCGGACCAGTAGTACCAGAGATTAGCGCGTTCAAACAAACAAACAAACACTGCAGCTTTATAATATTATATTTATTATATAAGACTAGCCGACCCAGCAAACGTTGTATTGCTATTTTTACTGGTTTAGCGCCAATAACTTATTGTTAAATAATCATAAAACCAAATATATTCAATTCACCGCGCCAAATGTCAAAAATGTAGATGCGAATGTTTTATTAAATGGAGAGGTGGTAAAACCAGTGGAATCTGCTATATTTCTTGGCATTACTCTTGATTCCAAATTGCAGTGGGGCCCCCCATATTGAAGGATTGGCGAATAGGCTTAGTTCTGCAGCATATGCGGTTAAGAAAATCAGACGGTTAACTGACATAGATACGGCGAGATTAGTATACTTTAGTTATTTTCTAGTATTATGTCCTATGGTATATTGTTATGGGGCAGTGCGGCCGATATTAATACTATCTTTGCGCTGCAGAAGAGGGCTATTCGCGCGATTTATAACCTAGGTCCTAAAGAATCATTAAGAGAAAAATTTAAAGAAATAAACATTTTGACTGTTGCTTCTCAATACATTTTTGATAATGTTTTGTATGTTCATAAGCACATTGAGGAATTTTCTAGAAACTGTGACATTCATAATGTTAACACGAGGAACAAACATAAACTTGTTATGCCTACTACTCGGTTGGGTCGAGTTAGTAAGTCTTTTGTTGGGCGATGTATATGCTTCTACAATATGATCCCAGAAAATGTACAAAACAAATGTGTTACGAAATTTAAAAGAATTGTTAAAAAACGTTTGTGTGGGAAAGGTTATTATAGCATAAACGATTTTCTTAATGACACCACGGACTGGGAATAAAGCGAACACCCTCAGGCTCTTGAATTATAAATGTTTATTATACGATAACACATTGTAATCCATATTTTATATAAAAAAAAGCCCGCTGAGTTTCTTGCGCCCCTTTTTCTCAGGTCTGAGGCAGTCTCTTTTGAATGGGTGGTAGATTTTGACGTTCAATAAGTGATTATAAATCCTATTTTGAATAAAAATATTTGAATTTGAATAACATAGTATCATTATCAATTATAGTTAATCTATAAACTATAGGTCCTAAAATTAAGTTTGTTTTTTTACCTCCTGAGAAAGTTAGAAAGATACAAAGATTCTAATTAGTTATTCATTTTAAACTATTCTTTCAATTTGATTTCTGAACGATGAGGGACACATCAAAGGAAAAATAAAATTAATGTTTTTTTTAAATCCGAACATTTTCATATTTATTCACGTTTTAAACCTTCTCTGGACTTCCACAAATAATTCAAGACCAAAATATGCCAAATCGGTCCAGCCGTTCTCGAGTTTTAGCGAGACTAACGAACAGCAATTCATTTTTATATATATATTGATTGATATGCAAAAAGTGTATCTGAGTAATTTTTTCATTAAATATACAATTATTGACAAGTCCCCCCACAACTTATCAGAATGGGACAAATGAAAGGACACAGTCAGAAATGAAAAACATAGAGACACTCTTTTTTACCGACTTCCAAAAAGGAGGAGGTTCTCAATTCGTCGGTATGTTTTTTACCTCAGAACTTTCGACTGGATGAACGGATTTGGATAATTCTTTTTTTATTTGAAATCTGGTGCTTCCCGTGTGGTCAATTTGGTCCAGATCTGACAATGGCAACCATGAGAAAAACATAAAAGTCTTAAATATGTTATAAGTAAAAGCGATACAAATTTACGAATAAATCAATATCGCGCCAACCGATTTCAATGATTCTTTTTTAGTGGAAAGGATATACTTCAAAGGTAATTTTGTGAGAGTTTGGTTAGGCTCTGATGATGGGATCCAGGACAAAGTAACGAAACTCTTCAATTCTCAGGAGCAAATTAACAATACTTGGTCTTTTCTTTTTTATGCTATTAGGATAACTATTATGGTCAAATAATTGTAGTTGAATTTGATGATCAATGGGACTCCTTAACGACTTGTAATAAGGATGCGATCTGTGGCAGAATTTCTAACTGTCTGTAATCAAATTGCAAAGTGCTTATGTTCATTGCTGCATTGAAAAATTTTGTATATACACACATATTTAGATTAATTAGTGTACTTCAAAGTCACTAAAAATCAAAAACAAATTAAGTATCTATTGTTTGGAATAGTATTTTGAAGTCAGATGTTTTTTTGTTAAATTTTTTTTTATTAATATGGTAATTTTACATTTTCCATCATACTCTGTGTACATTGATATTGAGTTATTCGTAAATTTATCATCCACCTACTTATAGCAACTTTAATACTTGTCATGGATACCATTGTCAGATATGGACCAATGGGGCCACACACACGGTAAGCACCAGCTTTCAAATAAAAAAAGAATTATCAAAATCGGTTCACCCAGTCAAAAGTTTTGAGGTAACAAACATAAAAAAAACATACCGATGAATTGGGAACCTCCTCCTTTTTTGAAATCAGTTAAAAAGCAGAACTACACTAAAATTAGATTAATTAAATGAAATTTTTAAATAAAAATAAAAATGATGCACCTTTGATCATCTTGTTACAACTCACTTTATACTATATAATTATTTTCCAACACAAACTAATAGTATTATAACTTACTTGTGCTATTCCTAATGCCTGAGCTGCAATTCCTATTCTGCCAGCATCAAGAGTGATCATTGCAATTTTGAATCCTAAACCAGGTTCCCCCAATATATTCTCCTTTGGTATCTCACAGTCCTCGAAGATCAATGAGCAAGTAGATGAACCCCTTATACCCAACTTATCTTCTTTCTTGCCTAGATCCAAACCCTTGATTGGTTTAGGGACAATAAATGCTGAGATTCCTTTATGTTTTAAGCTTTTGTCAGTTGTGGCAAACACAACAGATGCTTCACTTTCATAACCATTAGTGATCCAACATTTGGTCCCATTAATTATCCATTTATCACCTTCATTTTTAGCAATGGTTGAAGCAGCTCCTGCATCTGAGCCGTTTCCTGGCTCAGACAATGCAAAGCACCCAACTTTATCTCCTAAAATATAATGCTAAAATTATTATAATATTAATTAATTACAATTAATATCCAATTATAATAGTAGGTATATAATATTAAGAACAAACCTGCACAATATGGTGAGACAAAGTCACTTTTTTGTTTATCAGTGCCCCAATGTAGTAAGGGCCCAAGATATAAAGAATTGTTCACTGACATTATAACACCTGCAGTTGCACAACCTCTTGAAATTTCTTCTAAAGCAATGGCGTAAGCTAGGTAGTCTAAGCCTGAACCACCAAACTCCTCAGGAGTGGCTATTGCCATTAATCCTAGATCTCCCATTTTCTTTACAGCATCCTTAGGATACAAATGCTCCCTGTCGTACCTAGCCGCATTTGGTTTTAGTTCTTGTTCCGCGAAATCACGGCATGTTTTGTACAACATTTGATACGTGTCGTTAAGTGCTGAGAGCGATGCAATACATCGAGTATTCCTTGGTGCTGCAAGTAAAATATCTTGATGGTTAAAGATACGGTCAACATTTAATAATTAAATTCTAATAGTTCATAATGTTTGACTTCTAATTTCACTCCACTTTAGAAATATTTATAGTAATAAAGGAAATAATAATACATGCTCATGTTGCATTTGACTTACCGATATTAACAACTGTTTTTGTAAATAAACGTATCATTTTAAAAATATAAAAGTTATAAAACAACGTAATTTACAAAGGTACAATTTTTTAAAAACAGAACTTGAACTTTAAACTTTGATTAAAGAACAGCTGAATAGAAAACAGCTGCAAAGCAAAGAGATTGCAGAACACAGAACACTTTTACTTTTTTTTTTGGGATTTTATGACAGAACACTTTTACTCCATTCTCTATTTCCTGAGCTTACGCACACTTAGACAAAATGTGTGGAAATCAGTACCAACCTCGAACTGAAATAGTACATACAGCCAACCCAATCACTTACTGACAGCTTTAGAGAGGTGCAGGAAACCTATCGATATAATAGTGGTGCGCTTTTGCTGTCGAAAAAATTGGTCCAGCATTTAATTTTATTTTTTTTTATTTTTTTTTTTTATATTTATAGAAACAAAAAGAAGTCCATCAATCTATCAAATTCTTTTTTTTGTGTATAAACTTGGTATGTTACTATGGTACAATCGTTTGCATGTTGCACTAGGTATGCAAATTAATTAAATACAATAAATGGTATAAGTAATTAAACACATAACAAAATTAAATAATTGAGCTGAAATATGTCTGCAAATATTTATGAACATATTAATAAAATAATTACTAAAAATGTCTTTAATTAATTATTAATAAAAAATTTCACATTCTATGTCATAAATTTCCTCGCATTAAGAAATTGATTAGTGGTATAAAATAATAGCTCACTTAACCAGTGTTTAAGTTTTTGCTTAAAAAGTATTTTATTTAATAAATTTAAATTAATGGGCAGTTTATTCTATATTCTGACACTCATAGCAAGGCAGCTTTTTGTCATACTGCAAGGTCAGTGGGGTTTCGTCTAATATTAATATATTCGGATCCCTGTGGTTTCTTTGAGGGTTAGTGTTACAATCATTCTTAGATAAATTACTAATGAATTTCACAAAATACACACATGAACTTCTAATAGTTTGCTTATCAAACTAAATAAATATACAGTAACATTGTTATAGTGAACTTCACTTTTAAACACCTTCATGTCATATTACACCTACAAAGTGCAAACAGCTGTTAGCAGAGTCTTGTGTGTATAATGTGTATCACTTGTCATTGCCCTGCAGCATGGCAATTTTGTTAAATAGCTGCAACTGCACTGCTACGCTTGTCATTTGAGTTGTACAGTTGCAGTGCAGGGCTAGTTGACATATCCCATTAATCATCATTGTACTGCTACTAGTAGTGGCAAGAATAGGGTTGATGATTTCGATTCTGTATTAAGAAAAAGAGCCGCTTTCTTTTATGGTCCATTAGAAAATACATGGCATAAGAATAAGCTGTAATTTAATAAGTAATGATGTGTATGACTGTTGTAATTATGAGATTTGTGACATATAACAACTTATTGATATATTTAGCATTTTTTTAAATAATGTATTGAGAGCAAACTTTAACATTTATGAATTGTATCGGACTATATTAATTTTATTTTATCTGTATTTAATTTTATCTTTAATTTAATTATGATCAAACTAAAATTTCTATGAAAAACAATATAATCAAAATAAATAGAGTCCGACCGGTGGTTAGGGCGACAGACCGAGGATCTTCCGCACGATACGTACCCTTCCCAAAATAGCTACCTTTTGTATCTCACTCTTAATCCAGATATTTAGCGAAAGCTTCTTGAGATGAAGATCGTTTACGGATACGACTATCGGGACAATAGTAGTTGAACCAAGAACCCTATCATCAAGATCCATATCCAGTAACCTCCTGTGCTAGGTCGACTATACTTCGAAAATTTGTCTACCTCAGCTTTCACGACTTATCAGAGGTTATCATCACACGGCACGATAATATCAACAATAAATGCCCCACGGTCTGCCAACACAATATCAGGCTTATTAGCAATGATAGTTCTGTCCGTGATGATAGGTCGGTAGTGGTAGAGCTTGGCACGGCATTTTTCCAGAACTGGCTCTGGAGTATACGTGTATAAGACGAGAACAACCGGAAATAATGTCTGATGGACTCACCAGGATGATGACACCCCCAACATATGTCTACTGTGCCATCCTTCATGATGTATTTCCGGTTGTTATTCGTCTTGATAGCTTCATCAGCAATGGCACAGGCAAATCCTTCAGTTTCTGCAAAAACGTCACCATTTGGTGACCGTAGCTAGGGTACAGATGAAATTGAGTCTACATCAGGCCCATAGAGAGCCCGATAAAATGAAGCTCTTTTCCCCTCCATACATTCAAGCGATCTTGAGTACTGAGTATCATCGGTTTTCGCACGTTCTCTTTAGATAAAGACAGCGGACTAGTTTCTCGATGGATTGCCCATTCTTTACTTAGGAAATAGTCCCTGAGATTTTACAACTCACCATTATGCAGGTTTTTGGCACTTAGAAAGCTGCGACCTCCGCATTTCCGTGGGATATGTAATCTTAAGGATGAGCGTTCCTTGGCACCAATCACATCATTTCAATCCCACTTCTGACACCAATTGTCACGAGAGTGGGTCAGGGATTGGAAAGTAATACACAGCTTAAAAGAACGAGCCTTTATTTGTCTTCACTTCCACGAACTTGTACTTCACCGGTCTGCCGTTTTTATTCTTCAGATGGCGGTGTCTTCAGCAGATTACACCGCACCGAACACTAGTCCTCTTTTATCTTCTCCTCACTGAATCACTTTCCACTTTTCATACTTTTCAATACTTCTTCTTCTCTTCCTTCTCTTCCGTTTCACTTTCGAGTCTGAACTAGAACTTTATTGTTTAATAATAATATAATTATTATATGTATATAAAGAAAGATTGATAGAATAAACAAATTAACGTGATAATTACTTTCACAACATTAGAAATAATTTTTTAAAGTGTTAATTATTATTATCCTCATAATCAGCATATTATTCAAGCAAATCAAGTATCATAAATAAATCATTCAGCCGGAGGCCGAGCTTGTCCACCAATCTTTATTTTGCCCTTCTTATAGATTTATTTGTTCCTTTCGGTTGCTATCCGTAGAACACGCATGGCATATCCACTTGATACTTCATCATAGGAGCCTGATTTTTTTTTGTAGGGCACAAACTGTCAAAAATTAAAATAAAAACATCTACAATTTAGACAAAAATAAAAATTATAAAATGATAAAATGGAGACATTGCTAAGATTTGTGCCATCAAATCCATTAAGGATTACAGCATGTAGGGTATTATTAACTCATGTAGCGAATTACACTAGGTATGTGTAAAATGTTAATATGTAATGTTAATGTTTAATAAACATAACCTTATAATTCCAAATAACGAATGTTTTTAATTTTACAGACTAGCTGAAGTAGGTAAATTAGAATCCCCTAAAACAAGCGGCAAGTATGAAACAGGCCAACTAATTTTGCACAAAGTATTTGGATACAGGGGCGTTATACTATTCCCATGGCTAGCAAGAGTGTACGATAGAGACGCAATTAATAAAAAAGATACAGTAGAAAATGCTAACACGGACGCATCTGGAGATTCTCTTTCAAATGTCGGTAAAGAAGTGAAAGGCAGAACACATACTTTTTATCAAGTTCTAATAGACACAAGAGATGCTCCATACATAGTAAGTTAAAAGGTTTATTTTATTTAGAACTGTTGACTGTGTTATTCTTTTACTACTTTATTGTTACTATTTTATTGGTATTTATTAAAGTACAGTATATTTAAATAAGAAATTATCTATATAATTTTATGTTTCTGACAATTATTGAACCAAGTAGTAATGTTACATATTGTTTCACATATTGGTTTGTATTTTTTATGTGTCCCATGTGGAAGCAACATTTAGTTTGTCTTCCTTATAAACACTAAAAAAGAAGGGGTTTTCATTTACTATCAAATAAGCCGAAATCCTTTCATTACTGACATAAAAAAATGTTAATTAAATATTAGCACTAATTTGAATTTGATATATCTGATAACTGATGCTGGTTCTTTGTTCAGTTGTAATTCAGTTCAGTTTGATAAATGATGATGAGATTGGTGAAGACTGTAAACTGTGGCTAATCTGAAGTGTTCCATAGTTTAATTACACTCAGTGACTCCTGCAGTAACACTTTATACCACTATTTTAATATTATCAAAGAATCTGGTTTATTGGTTACCATTACTGAAACTATAAAAAAAAATTGTTTTTTCTTTTTTGAAACAAAAGAAAAAACAACAAATCATTGATAATTTGAATGACTTGTGTGTGTTAAATTTTGCTTTGAAATTTCTTTTTCTTTGTATCTGTGTACTTCAGAAAGTATTTTTATTCCTATTTTACAAAGTGATTGACACATCTTAATACAGAGATAAAGGCCTAATCCATACTCTTTCCGTTGCCCCAGTCTTAGTTAGGTAGTCTTTACCAGTGGGAGGCTCCTAAGCACATGATGCCGGCTAGATCATGGTTACCGCAACAGCACCCATTTCTGCCATGAAGCAATAATGTGCAAACATTGCTGTATTTCGTCTGAAGGCTAGCTAGTGAAATTACTGGGCAAATGAGATTTAACTGCTTACGTCTCAAGGTGACGAGCTCAATTATTGTGCCACTCAGAAATTTTAGGTAATTCAAGAATTGTGAGTGGCACTGCATTGTAATGGGCAGGGTGTAGCAATTATCAGCTAAATGTAGTGCTTGTCTTGTTCCTTATAGTAATAGTAGTATAAAAAAAACCTGGTCACAACTGAGCTCATTGGATTTAAAAACTTGGGAAATGTCTAGTATATGTGTTGGATTATTCTTGTGAAATCTGTGACCAGAGAATTTTAGAGACTAAAATAAAAACCTCTTGAGACATTTTTCATTGTGAATAGTTTGTTGCTGTTGCAGTTAGTGACTTTACATAATATATTGTAGATGTCTCATTGGTTGCTTATAATTAACATAACAATTCTTTCTTGTCCTATTCTTTGAGTTGCAACTCATCTCTTGAAGTCTGCTACTGCAGTTGACCATGGGTGGATTGGTTTCATACTTTTTTATTATATTTTCAAACAAACGTTAAGTAAACAATCATTAATAAAAATTGAAATTACTAGCAGTTAAGTTCTGTTCATAGTGTTGCGGCTATCCTATAAATCAAAAACTGTCCTTTTTTACTAAACGAAAAAAAAATTGGTTTATTTTATACTCCATCCATTTAACAAAATAATACACTGAAATTTTATTTTTCGCGTCAGCGTGCCCAGACTGAAGCAGTGACATTCTTGGGCAACCAAGAGTCGAGTCGAAGTTTGTACGCTATTCCAGGGCTGGATTATGTGGCGCACGACGACATCATACCATATACTACGGTGGAACGTGTACCTCTGCAGCATGAGCTCTTTGACAAGTTCCTCATCCACAATCCGGATAAAGGTTAGTGTATCTATATCATTAGATAGATCTTTTACCTAAAAGGTTAATAAAAGGCTCTTATTTTCTTAAAATTGATTCCGTTAGAGTAGGGTATATGCATGTAAGTTTTATTTAGTTGAAATATTATTTTTTCTAATCTTTTTTATTATTTATTTTATCTTAAATAGTTTTTTTTTATTAGATTTGTGCTGAATAATAAATAGTAAACATACAAAAGTACAATAAAAACGCACTAAATATAAAACATCGGCAAGTAAGCTTGCAAGTTGGTCTCAATTATCAATTCTCATTCAAAAGAGACTGCCTCAGACCAGAGAAGAATGGGCGCAAGAAACTCAGCGGTGGATTTTTTTTTTTAATATAAAATATGGATTACAATGTATATACGATAATTTATATTTATACATTCAATTCTTTATTACTTTTCATGAAATAATTTATATTATTTAAACACGACTCATATATTGGATTCAGCACCATACAAATTAATTTATTATGTATATTACAGCCATTGTAAAATACTCTATTTGATTGAAAAGAGTGGCTGTTGAGTTTCTTATATGTTCTTCTCGCCAGTTCTGCTTCTGCTTTACGAACATATGGTAAATTCAGTAATTTAAAAGATACATTTATAGCGACAATTCAGAAGCGCTTAGTTTTAGTCTATTTGAATAAAGTTTATTTAACTTTGACTTTGAAAGTAAAGGATTTTATCTCGGGAGATGAAAATAGCACCTACAATCATGTGGTGACTTAACTTGCAGCATATAAGAGGCGTATTAGTCATTTATTTCTATATCGAAAGATACCAAATGTCTCGAAAAACGATAATGAATGGTAGCGGTTTTTTTTACAATATTTAAATGTAGCGTCTTCTGCTGAACTGACTTGTATGTCAAATTTTTCTACTCTGTGAACATTACTAGCCTGGACTACATTGTATTTATGTTAAATAAAGTAATCTGCTATTTTTATATAGAGAACTTGTTTTCATTAAAATATTATCAGGTTTTTCAAGTGTTCAACAATCAAGCGCGTACTGCCTCATTAAAGGCTGGCAACAAAAATCCGTCTTGCGTTGCAAAGAATCGCTCTGAACATTTAGAAGTCTCGTTGCCATCTATCTATCTCGTTTCCAGATCCCCCATTCATAGAACAAGAGACCCTGAGAGCCTGGCAAAAGAAGAACCACCCGTGGCTGGAGCTCAGCGATGTCCACCGCGAGACCACCGAGGGAGTCAGGGTCACCGTGATACCGTTCTACATGGGCAGCCGGGAGTCGCAGAATTCTTCTGTCTACTGGGTATCGTCTGTTTTTTGTCGGGCTTCATCTCTCCATACTATGCCTGCAGCTTCGAAAGCTATAATAATTTTGTCTTTAGATATAATATGTGAAGCTTACGTATAAACATATCATGTAGTATGCTGGATTATTTTATATGTGTTTACATCACTGACCATAAAGTCATCCGGTCACCAGTGGTTTTTCTTCCGACAAAAATTTATATTTAAGTACGTTCTAAAATTATTAAAATACATTGGTAGATCTGAACTAAGCGCGTTGAAACAAACTAACAAGGAAACAAAAAAAACCCGTGTGTTCTTTATAATATCGATATTGATTAATGATAACTTCAGGGATTTTCGTGACCTCTATAATTCTGTAAGGCTACACGACCGAAGTAGCATTTAAAGCTTACGATTTGTAGTCTCATATACCTTTAGACAGTTAGCCACGTTCACTACACGCGTAGTTTTTGCCGATTTTTAGTTATGTTATATCTAGTAGTATCTTTTGAGAGGCTCAGCTCGTTAAGAATATATCTAAATATTTATATAAGCACTAGTGGACCCAACAGACGTTGTCCTGTACACACGTCCTAAATTTGAAAAAATCGGTCCAGCCGTTAGGAGGAGTTGTAATACATTATAGATACATTATTTAAATACATTTTAACTCTCCAAGTCGTGCCCGTTATTGAGCATACAAATATTTGACATATAGATATTAAAAAACCAATATTAAACCAATCTCAAACTCACTGAAATTGAGATTCAGCCTGATCTTAGGTTAATTAAATAGTTTTAGTAAAAGTTAAGTTCAAATGGCTTCGTCAAACGTATGCTACATCTACAGTAACAGACAGTCTTAGAAATGGCAAGAGATGTTAACAATGAGGAGTGCTAAAATGCCTCTGTGTGCTTATAAGGACTACTAAAATAATCACAGCAACAATAAAATTTCATTTTCTGTTTATGAGTGCTTATCAAACAACTAGAAACAAATATGTTGTCATTTGGACAGTATTCATATAAAGGATATATTAAACAAAACTCAACCTAAACAGACAACAATAAGGTTGTCTTTTATTAAAATACTTTTATGATTAAATCGATATTTTTTTATTCCCAAACAGTTTAGTGGACGGGATATCATTGATTAAGTTGACTTTAGGCATATTTTTCCGCTCTACTGATATAGGATATAGGATCTTTGGTCCGAAAGCCTTGATCGCAACCCTCATTATAGTTGATTCAAAATTCATTTCACATAATTAATTATATATTAAAGGAGTGGAACCATAATTATATCATAAAGGCAGTTATTTAAACCTCATGTTCAATTAATGAGCAGTAGTTTTATACATTAAAACATTAAATGTTATGAGAAAATAATAATTAACAAAATGTGAAGCAATTTAAACAAAGTTACAAATTAAACTGTTGCTCATGCAGTGTCGGAACCTTCACCAACTATGCCACCAATATAGAACCAGCCATGCTTATTACCATATATCGATCTGTGGTCTACAACAGGGAATTTATTACTTTCATTATGCACTTCATCATAATAATAACCACGTTCAACTACATTATCTTCTATTTGATCTACTGACTCATTTTTGTCTAGAAATTTTCTCCCTTCATAATTGATTAAAGAATTTAACTCTTCCTGTTCCTTTTTCTCTTCTATCTCCAGTTTCTCAATTGACTTCAATTCCGATTCCCTTAAATCAATATCGCTAATATCACTAAAGACTGTGTCACTTAAATCTTTAACAAATTCGAAGGAGTTTTTCACATTAGTAGGCAGTGTGATTGTTCCATCATAGTCATCGTTCGGTTCAAGGTGACCATTCTCGAATCCATCTGAAGACACACCAATCTCAAATTCACTGGAACACACAAAAATCGGTCCAGTAGTTTAGGAGGTAGTTCAATTGTGAATCTAAACCATCATCGAATCCCCTTGAACTCACACAAAAAATTTCATACATACATACACAAGCAATATATATATAAAGATTTCTTAATATCCTAATATTTTTGCACCAATCAACAAATGATCGTGATTAGTGAGCTATAGTGATGTCATTAACTCTAATTACTCTTTCAGTTAAAATGGCCGATTGTCTTTTTTTATTGAATATCATATTCATTTGAATTTTTATATCAATCGATCATTTTTAGATGCCTTTCATGTCATATTTTTAACATCACCACACTCATCGCACACTGATTTTGGGTAACATGTTCGGAAAAAAATTAAGATAAATTCGTTGTAATTTGATCGTGGGATTATTTCAGTGGCGTTATTGCATTCGGCTGGAGAACCTCGGTCCGCAAGCAGTCCAGTTGCGCGAGCGTCACTGGAGGATATTCTCTTTGAGCGGCACGTTGGAGACCGTGCGCGGACGAGGAGTGGTGGGCCAGGAGCCGCTGCTGGCGCGGCACTCGCCCGCCTTCCAGTACAGCAGCCACGTGAGTCTGCAGGCGCCCAGCGGACACATGTGGTGAGTCGCGCCATATTGTCTCCATTTCAGACGGAAGTCTTCCACGATCGGTCCTGCGCTTCCCTTATCCAACCTACTCCGGCAATCTTGACCAGATCGTCGGTCCATCTAGTGGGGGGCCTACCAACACTTATATAATAATAATACTTATAATTTTTATTATCTGTCGTTACACAATACTAGATGAACCCAGCCTCCGCCGGCCACATCGCCTCGGTCGGTTACTGTTCTATATAAGTTGCATAATGCATTGCTCACTACATCAATTCCGCAGCACCGGAATGACTCCCCGCAACTTGCAGTTACTTACCACTTGGTAACAAACAACAGCTGCACATATCTTTCTTTGACTGCGCGTAGTTCACTGGTGCAGACCGCGGACCAGTAATTATTGACTACGGGCGGTCGCTCAACGCGAAATTTCATAGATAAATGTTAATATTAATGCAGTACTTTGGTCGGTGCTCAGTAATTGCTGCATTTTTCTGAGGATATATTCCAAAATAGGGTTAAGCTCGGAGATTGCCTGCGACACCGAATTAGAAATGAGGAGATCCGTAGGAGAACCAAAGTCACCGACATAGCTACCTTGATTGCGAAAATTAAGTCGCAGTGGGCAGAGCACATAGTTCGACGGCTGGTGGCCGTTGGGGCAGCAAAGTCCTGGAATCGCGACCACGTATCGGAAGACTGAGTGTTGGTAGGCCTCCCACAAGATGGACCGACGATTAGGTCAAGATCGCCTGAATACGTTGGATGAGGGTAGCGCAGGACCGATCACTGTGGTGATCTTTGGAGGAGGGCTTTGTCCAGCAGTGGACGTCTTCCGGCTGAAATGATGATGATATTCTAAGGTTGCATTGAATCTTGATCTTTGGATCACCGCCTTGAAGACTTTCGAGTTGGTCGCTAGTTATAATTATTTGTTTCAGGGGAACATTCAGAATGGAACGTGAAGATGGGTACACCTTTGACTGTCGAATTCCGCCATTTTCTCTCGAGAGCAAACCCGACGAAGGTGCCCCTGTGTCTCCGACAGCAGCGAGCGTGTGATACGAAACAAACTCTAACCAAATACACATAAGAATCAAACTCGCCCAGCCACACGACGTTAAAATCCGATAATTGGCCGAAAACAATTCGGTTTCTTGTTTATCATGGTTTAATTTTCTAAGTCATTAATTTTAGCGGATATCATTTGCAGCATTATTTATTGATGTTTAGGTTTCATTAAAGTATAATTAGATGATAATCAAAATTTTAATCGTTAGATATTCTAATAGATCTAATAAATTGCAGTATTCTGTTCTATGTTGTTTTTATTTAGTTTTAAGACTAATCTTGATTTTTCATATCATTTGTTATTAATCGGGTTATTTATTAGATAATTTCAAACTTTCATTTGTAATTATTGTGAAGAACGAGCTGTGCTTTTCGCCCTCAGTTTTTGAATCTCATGCTTTGATGTTTTACACACACACACACATACACACAATTAATTGTAAAATTTGGTTTTAATCATTTATGTTTATTTCTATATTGTTTACTAAATAAAATGTATCTGCTAAGGAAGTTGCGAGATATTCCCAATACTAGTGTCCTAAGGCAACTTACTGGGATGTCTCAACCACTAAAAAAATGTATGTGTAATCTTTGAAATAAACGAAATTTATTATTTGAAAAAAAAAAGATGACATGATCAAGCTGACAATCATGTGACTTGAAAGTGGCCTCATAATGTCATTTATATCTAAGGAGGAACGCACGAGCAACCTTTGCACGGCTTCGATCCGTATGGCAACCACGGAACTGACATGGAGGGTTAAGCTCAAGATATTCTGGTTCAACGTAAAGACCGTATTGCTGTATGGGTGTAAGATCGCCAAGTCAAATCTCTCATCAACTTCAAGTTTACGATAACCGATGCCTTCACAATATCTTCGGTATTGACTGGCCCGACTAAATTTGCAACGATCATCTTTGGCAACACTGTAATGAAGTCCGAATCGACAAACGGATAAAACGCTGCAAATGGAACTAAATAGGCCACACACTCCGGAGGGATCCCTGGAAACCTCAAGAAAAACGCAAAGTGGCCGTCCAAAGGCAAACCTGGCGACTGACCGTCACTGACGAAACGGAAAGACATGGAGTGAAATCAAGAGAGATGCTCAGGACCGATCGCGATGGAGATGCACTGTGAATGCCGTCTGGCCCAGCTATAGGGGGATACAAGAACTTAAATGAATTTGGGAATTAGGAAATTAACTTCCTTGAGGAACTCCAAATTTACTTATTAAATAGGGTGACTTGTATGTAGTCATCTCCAGTTTCTCATTTATTTTATTTATTTCTACAATTTGTTGTCTATCGGCTAAATAACTTTCAATCCATTTTAGAGCAGGGCCATGTATTGATTATTTAGGTGTCTCTTAGAGCAGTCAATACAAAACCGTAATATTTTGCTATATTTTTTTAACTTTATCTTACTTTCACGAGACTTTGATTTGTAGTGAGTAAATCTCAACTGTCTTTTCTTAATACAAGCTACCTTAATACCTTTTGTTATCCATTTATTATTGCCAACATAATTGGACATTTTCTTATTATATATGGGAAAGCAAAGATCGTATAACAGGCAGAAGAAATCATGAAAATTTTTGAAGGCTGTATTGGCATTTGACTTATTTATTACATCGATCCAATTTACATAAACTTATGTAAAAATCATATTACAATTTAAAGGATTATTTAGATGATAAGAAAGCATGGGTATGAATTGCCCTAAAAGATTTGAGCTTTAGTTACCCTTAATTAAATATAATAGTATTTATAATTATGAATAATTTTGAAAAATTTATAATTTATACTAAAAGCAAAATGGTTAAATTATAAGTAGAGATGTTTAGTGAGCCTTGTTGAATATAGTTTAGATGAACATTCTTGTTTTTAGTTATTTGGTTGAGTTCCTGTGACAGTTTTCATCATGCTCGCTTAAATGTCACTGCTTGTGGAGGCGACGTGGTGAATTGATGCATCTACTGTACCATGGCCTGGTATTATTGTTGATACAGTAGTAGTCGGCCGTGAATGTACTCAATAGCTGTTGTTTTTTACGTATTAATTTAAATTTTTTTTTGAGTATTTGTAGTTTGAGTATTATTGCTGCATCACTTTACATATATTGTAACTGAAATGATTTGTGAGTGATTGCCACAAAGAGTTTCTTGCCACTTCTTATTAAAGCTCAACCCTCAAAGGAGGTGGATATAAAAAGAAAAGTCATTTCCTTGACCTGCCTGAATAAGGTGATTTTGATTAGATTACCCTAAAGGATTGAGCTTTTGATTACTGTTAGTAAAAATATAATATTAATTACAAGTTTAAGCAGAATTGTCAAATTGTAAGTAGAGGTATTTGGTGAGTATTGCATGATATTTAGGATTATATGGATGTATTAGGATTATTTTATTGTTGTTTCAGGTAAGTTCTTGTAACAGGTTTCATCATGCTCGCTTAAATGTCACTGCCTGTGGCGGCGACATGGGACGGGTCGTCCCCTTCCCTAAAATATGGTTGAGGGAGGCGATGGCTGTCTCATGCGTCATGCTCGTGAACGGGCGCTGCTTGTGGTGGCGGGATGATCCTGTTGCCGGGGACTCGGTTTCAGATTCTTTAAAGTTATTGTGTATATGTATGGATATATACATGTTTATTTATTTATAATCGCTTATAAAATGCTCACAGAATACCTTTATTGATTTATGGTGTATGTGGATGATGCAGCTACTGTACTCAATAACTTTTGTATTAATTTACATTTTTTTTTTGACTTACTCGTGTAAGAAATTGACTAATTGACGTTTGAGTGTGTTGGTTTCATCATTTTACATATTATATTGTGATTGAAATGATCTGTGAATCTAGATATAAAAGAGTGGCAATGAGTTTCTTGCTACTTCTTCTCATTAGCTCAACCCTTTACGAAGTAGCGGTAGATTCAATAAGAAAAATATTTTATTTTTTTGACATTCATAAGTGTCATTTTCGTGACCTACGTGAATAAACTGAGTTTTGATTTGATTTAATTTAGAGATTGTAAGTACATATTAAATTTATGTAATATTCTCTTGACAATAATCCCTAATTTTTATAGACCAATTTTTCGGTTTATTTATAAATATTTTCGGTAAACTTACTAGTTGACATGGTTCATGATCCGATAGAAAAAGTTTAATTACTTTGCCTTCTTCTGTAGGAATATTTGTCGCTATTATATCTAGGCATGCTTGTTGTCGAGTTGGTTCCGTTATATTTATATTAATATTGAAATTACTTAGTAGATTTTGAAATAATTTTGATATCTGATTTTCTTATAATATATCAATGTTAAAGTCTCCGGCTAATATTATATTTTTATTATTATTTATGGATAATTTATAGAGAAAAAGTTCTAATTTTTCAAAAAATAAAGTAATATTTGAGTTTGGTGTCCTGTATATACAAACAATGTAGCAATTTATCGCTCTTACTTCAACAGCACAACATTCAAATATTTTTTCTGTTGAGTATTCAGTACACTGATCTTTAATGTTATAATCTAGAGATTTCTCCAATAAAATACAACTACCGCCTCGTCTTTCATTCAATCTACAAAACGTCGAAACGACATTATAATTTTGCAGTATGAGATTAGTAGATATCTAAAGAGTATCAATGCAAATGGTGTCGAATTAAACCACCATATTAGAACCCGACAGTAATATTATACTTCTCAAACTCGTGTTTTAAATAAATAGATTATGCTCACATACACTATCCAATTTAACACTATTAAAGAAGTTGGAAGCTAGGGATAGAATTTGTTAGTCGTTTACTTCACCCAATAACTCTAGTGTTTTTATATTATTTAAATCCAAATTAGCCAGCACGCTAAAATTGTAATTTTATTTCCACCACTTGTTTTAGCTGAGAATCCTACAAAAACCCAGCTGGTTCCGTTGGTTGATTCTCATCGAATTCATTACAAATTGTCTTTATGCTAGTCCGTACTTCCAATCATTCACTAATTACCAAACGTAAAAGAAAATATGAAAAAAACAGAGTTGGTTTAAAACTTTTTTTATTAAACACTAAATATACAAGGCCACAATGAATATTATCTTTAATAATTTACATTAATATTATCGGAGAATACCTATTTTCTGACTAAAACAGTAAAGTAGCCGTCACGGATATTGAGCGTTGTCGTTGAAAGAGCAGAAATGAGGTTGCAAGGGACTGGCACAAATAGCACACACACTGTTTGTCGCAGTATATGACCATTATATTATATATTCGCATCACTTTCACATACCGCTCAAGATCCGTGCCCATAAGATCCAAAACATCAGCCGTACTAGCTTACAAAGCTTTACAATATTATATTGACAAATACAATCAAGCCGATATACGGCCGTTTTCAATAACCTATCTACCCTTAGTTTAACTAACGGATAGATTGCTGTCACCGTTTAATGAAAAGATCTTATATATCCATAGTTATAGTCCAATGCTATCTGTCAATAGGTTATTGATATGTAAGTAAGCGTAAAAGGATAGATTTGTCTACGTCTAGTAAGTTAAACTAAGGATAGATAGGTTATGGAAAACGGCCGTAAGTCATTCAAAATAATATGTTTGAAAAATTATACAGTAGGTAATTATAAAATATAAATATCACTTTTATAGTTACGATAAAAATTAATAATATAGATATGTATATGAAAACAAAAACAATTAGTAAATAGACAAATCTTCTATGAAAAAGTTTTCAATATTCCATATATATTAATGGAAAAACTAATCGTCCTGCTAACAAAGCGAGTAACGAAATATGTTATTCTACTTGCAATAAGTACTATGTAATTTTGAAAAAATGAGAAAGTCTAATTTTGGTAAGTTTTTAATATTATTTACTACTCTACGCTTTCTCTTACTTTCCATCACGAAACCCTTTCCGATCTCGCATTACTGTAAAGTAATCCTTAAATGGTGCAATACATGCTTCGAAGTTACCAATCTTTTAATATCTTCTTTCAAGGAAAAAAAAATGGCATAGGTACATGTCAGATGTGAAACTCCTTTGGCAAACGAATTTATTAAACTCTCCTTTATATCTAACTAATCTCTTCTCCTGCACGATACAACGTACAAATAGTAGGGAAGTTGGACAAAAACGTCCCACATTTTCGTGTCACTTTATTGCATTTCATCCATAAAAATTTTACCCTCAACCTTAACTTCAAATAATAACGAGCAAAATACTCAATGGTAATGGTAAGTGATACGCTTTACCCATTACAATGCAGTTCAGTATTCAGTATCCGTCCGGTATACGTCTATATAGATTGAGACAGCTGTGAAAACGTCGAAAAAAATTAAGGTTGACAGTTAACCTGTATTTTGAACAATACACGCACACTAATAATACAAGGTGACACAAAAATCGCAAGTATAAGACGTTGCTCTTCACGTACACTAAAGTAATAAACCTGGCCTGTTTTAATCGATTGTCTAGCAGCAAGAGGCTCTATCTAGACGTATAAATTATATAAGCTTTGAGACATAATTTGTCAAGTCTCATTGGCCCAGTAGTTTCACTAGCTGCAGGGCCCTTAAAACCGACACACAATAATATTTGCCATTTACTGCTTCACGACAGGCAAAGGCATAAGTGTGTTGTGAGAACTACCTAGATGACATTCTTTTCAAAAAGCCTCCCATTGGTAAATCATTTATTTATCATCACAATAATTTCTGCCACAAAATAGCAATTCCACCATCACACCGCAGTGCGGTTTTCATAGAACTTTCTTCTGCGCCAACCTGTAGAAATTCAAAATCACAGTTTGGCTGTAGAGTGTATCGTGCGGTGTTTTCAGCCTGAAAAAGGCCCGTTCACCCAACGAAAAAGTAAGGATCCAGTAATTCCTCCGGTGTTACAATGTTGCAGTGCTACAAAAAATACTTTACCAGTGGGAGGCTCCTTCGCACAGGATGCCGGTTACCACACCGGCGCCTATTTCTGCCGTGAAGCAATAATACTGTCTATGTGGTGAAGAGTCCTCAGCACTTCGCTTGGGGATGTGGAATTTATTGGCAGCTATAATTGCAGCTTCTGCACCTTGAGCAAGTTTTTGTTTGATATCAGTAACATCATCAGTGGAAGGCTTCTTTGCACAGGATGCCAGCTAGATTATGGGCACCACAACGGAGCCTATTTCTGCCGTGAAGCAGTAATGTGTAAGCGTTAATTTTCCGGTCTGAAGGGCGTCATAGCTAGTAAAATTACTGGGAAAATGAGACTTAACATCTTGCGGCTCAAGGTGACGAACGCAATTGTAGTGCCGCTCAGAATTATTGGTTTTTCAAGAATCCTGGGCGGCACTGTATTGTAATTGGCAATCCGTATCAGTTACCATCAGCTGAAAGTCTTGATCGTCTCGTCCCTTATTTGCATAAAAAAAATGTCGTAGCATCCTGGAAAAACTGCTTAGCGAAAATTCATTCTGCAGTTTGGTTCTGACCCGTGGTTTGTCTCAAGCGAAGATGGATTTCATGGAGGCAGGAATCAGCTCTTTGGAAGAGCTGATAAAACCCCGATACTCCCCGAAATAACTGAGATAGCAAACATACAGTGCATCAAAATTTCAACGCATTTTTCGTGTTTCTAGCAACATGCATTTCTATATTGATAACTGTGGTATCAATATTATGTATATATATTTTGTCTACATCCATGCATTAAATCCTCTATTAAAGATTCTAAAACAGTGAGCTTATTGCCAACATTAAAACACCCAATGTACTAATAAACATTACATCATCCAAACGAGTGTTGTAATGAAATTCAGTACAACATTACAACACTCGTTTGGATGATACTAGGACTGGCGTTTTTAATGCTAGCAATAGGCTAACTGTTTCAGAATCTTTTATATTATGGGTGTAGATAAAGTCTTGTATGCAACTGTTGATAATTAAGTATTAAAACACTCGTGTGATACTAATATCGTGTGTATAAACCCACATACGTGTTTTAATACCCCTTATTATTATCACAATATGACGTCGTTAAATTTTATGGAGTATACTAGTACATACACTTAGTATATACAATATAAAGAATACTATTCTATTACGTTTCATACAAAAATGGCTCCAGATCTTTGTAAGGTATTTGTAGTAGACGAGCCCCGATGTTAATTGGGGAGTAAAAGCATTGAAGATTAATTTATGAAGAAGACTAGATGATGTTTAATAGAAACAACGTGATATGGTTTATCCCTTTGAAGGGCTGGTGAAAACGGGCAAATAAAAAGATATCGCGGTGTGAGAAAAATTCCAGATCGAAGCTGTTATTTTGGTATATCACACGGACTTAAAGTTTATTTAGGTTTATAGGTAAATAACCGTTTTTGGAAATACTGTACAATGACTTGGTCCAAGGTGAAACTGTTGTTTCAGCTGCAGGGAGGTGGACCTTTCCGCGTTTACCGCGCTAGCTGGATGATTAGTGCCGCACACATCTCAAAGAACTCCATGGTGTGGTGACTGCAGGGCTGCGGCGCCGCGCTGGGGTTCACCGGGGGCTGTGGCGCCGCACTTTGATTCACCGGGGTCTGCGCGAGGGGCGAAGCGCCCTCGTCATCGCTCTCCTCTTTCTCCCCCGAAAGTGACTTAAAGTCCAGCAAATAAGACTTGTAATCCACTTGGTAGAGCTGGAGGGACATCTTTACATGCTTCTGTGTCATCTTGCTCAGGGTGCGAACTCTGAAACATGGACGTCGATTTATTATTAATATTATTACCCGCTCATGATGCAATCTTAATATTATGTCTTATCTTATTATATTATATAAAATACTAATGTTAGTACGTATGTCCACGGTTTTCTCTATCATCCGCAACTTCGATCAAATTCCCGATGGGATGGCAAATACGAGGGGTATTTGCCTCTGGTGTGCATAAGGGAGTTTGGTCGGGATGGATGGAAGTGGGTGGTTGTGGGTGGCAAAAATGTGAAATTATATACATCTGTACTTCTCTAACTAATGTAAACTTCTGTGAAATTCTGAAAATCTCGGGAATGATCTAGAAATTCTAAACAATTTTTTATTTTAAAGTGATTTCTCTCACTTCTGATTAATCTCATAGAACCAGTGCGAGGGTTCGGCGCCTTTTTCTACCACCGAGCCCTATTTGTGTTTCGGCTCGAAGGGCACATAGAAGGGCAAGAGATACCTAGTGACATATATTGAAGGATTGGCGAATGGACTAAGGTTAACTGACATAGATACGGCGAGATTAGTATACTTTAGTTATTTTCATAGTATTATGTCCTATGCTATATTGTTATGGGGCAGTGCGGCCGATATTAATACTATCTTTGTGCTGCAGAAGAGGGCTATTCGCGCGATTTATAACCTAGGTCCTAAAGAATCATTAAGAAAAATTTAAAGAAATAAACATTTTGACTGTTGCTTCTAAATACATTTTTGAAAATGTTTTGTATGTTCATAAGCACATTGAGGAATTTTCTAGAAACTGTGACATTCATAATGTTAACACGAGGAACAAACATAAACTTGCTATGCCTACTACTCGGTTGGGTTGAGTAAGTAAGTCTTTTGTTGGGCGATGTATATGCTTCTACAATAGGATCCCAGAAAATGTACAAAACAAATGTGTTACTAAATTTAAAAGAATTGTTAAAAAACGTTTGTGTGGGAAAGGTTATTATAGCATAAACGATTTTCTTAATGACACCACGGACTGGGAATACCGTATACCGTCAGGCTCTTTAATTATAAATGTTTATTGTACGATATCACATTGTAATCCATATTTTAAATTTACAAAAAAAGCCCGCTGAGTTTCTTGCGCCCATTCTTCTCAGGTCTGAGGCAGTCTCTTTTGAATGGGTGGTAGATTTTGACGTTCAATAAGTGATTTTAAATAAGTGATTTTAAATCCTATTTTGAATAAAAATATTTGAATTACTGGCCTAATAAGAATTAATATCTTACGACTTTAAGGACGTAATAGCAGCGCTGTATTGGGTACTCCCAATATTACGGACTTCTATGTTGACAACACCAGTAGGTCTTGTTACGATAGAAGTATTACCTTAATAAAAGGACGGAGCGAATCAAAAATTTCATACATACTAGCAGGGCCGCATTTAGGGGAGGAAAATCAGGGCTACAGTCCTGGGGCCTCCACAAACGAGGGCCCCCACAATAGAGACAATATTCAAATTTAGATAATTCTCGTTTCCTATTATATTTATATGTTTGTTAAATAATAAAAGAATCTATAATTGATTTCACAACTAAATATTTATTGAAAAACTCAACTGAAAATATTGTACATTTTATTTGGAAAATAATTTGGGGCCAGGAGGTATTCACAACTTTATTGTCCTAAAGCCTCCAGACTTCTTAATCCGGCATTGCATACAAGTGTTGAATATTGTTTTTGTAATGTATACTTTCTTTGGAGCGCTTAAAAATAACTTATGACTTTATTTTTTACGTATAACAATCCTATGGTATCATCACTATTTAGTAAGTTTTTTACTTTTTTTTATGACAGTAAGGGACAACACTAACAGGCCGTATTGTTAATGGTTATTGATACGCCCATTACAATGCAGTGCCGCTCGGGATTCTTGGTAAACACAATAATTCTGAACGGCACTACAATTGTGCTCGTCACCTTGAGACATAAGATGTTAACTTTCATTTGCCCAGTAATTTCATTAGCTACGGCGCCCTTCAGACCGAAACTCAGTAATGCTTACACATTACTGCTTCACGGCAGAAATAGGAGCCGTTGTAGTTCCCATAATCTAGCCGGGATCATGTGCAAAGGAGCCTCCCATTGGTAACTTCAAGAACAGGAAAAATATAACTTACGCACACAATTATTAACATATGGTTTGGATACAATAATTAATTACTAACCTCATTAACTATATAAACAACATTACTACCTGACATAATAGGGATTGATAACTTTCCACTCAAAGTCCAGAGCTTTCATTGCACGAAACACCTCTAGCATTATATCGTTCGGTTTGCTCTGGGATCTGATGCCGAGGTGCCATTTTGCCCTGAACATAAAGAAAAACATTAACAACTACGCATCAGTCGGGGAAGCAGCGCTATGTAAACGGCTCGATCACTTGGCGTGCGTAGAGACGTCGCTTCAAAGCTGTGGAATGAGCTTCCTTGTGCGGTGTTTCCGAAACGATACGACAGGGATACCTTAAAAAAAAGCGCGTACACCTTCCTTAAACACAACGCTCCTGTGATTCCTCTGGTGTTGCAAGATTACGTGGGAGGCGGTGATCACTTAACACCTTGTGACCCGTACGTGTCCTCCTTTCCCATAAAAAACCAATACGCCGGAACAAACGTAGAAATGCGAGAACCAATCTTATGCGAGACACGCCTTTTACAGTCGCTTTACGAAATTTAAATGAACTTTCGCATAGAATTGACTTGTTTGCTTGCTCACTGAACGAGTTTAAAATTAGAGTAGTTGTTGTATGTTCTATTCTAGTAATAGTAATTAGTATAGTAATAATCTAGTATAGTATAGATTGTAGTATATATAGGTATAGATTGTTAGTAGTATCTCTAAGATTTATATTTATATTAATTTAAATACTTAAATTTAAGTCAAACCTCTATCGCAATAGGTTACTCTGTAAGGATAGGGGCTTTATTGGTTAAATAAATAAATAAAAAAATAAATAGCATCAATCTTTTAAAACCCAGTGTAAGTAATGTTAGTGTCGTACCTTTTGACGGGTGTGCCCTTTTGTTTGTCCTGCGCGGGCTGGGTGGGCGTTGGTTTTTCCCGCAGCGGTGCGATCCGCTCCGGGTGCGGACGATGTGAATCTGCGGACGTGGGCGGCGATGTATCTGAAGTATTATAAAACATTATTTAATACAATTTGCTATATTAAGGCGAAGAGTAAGCAGAAAACACGCAAACATGGTGTTTTTAGACAAGTTTTGTGGTGAAAGTATAGCATTTCGAGGTATGAACACTACTTAATCCTGTTACACATATCCTTAAGTCTTATTTGTGGGTTGCTAATGCTTGCTGTTGGTTATAGTTAACACTGCCGAGCCTTTTTGAACTACCACTTTTCTTTGAAGTTAAACAAGTTTTTTGGCATGGCGTGACGCATTTTTTTTGGTACTTCTCTCAGAAAAGTTATTCTTATAGCTGGTACTTTTTTGTGTAGGTTTATTTATTCAGATTAGTAGTGAATAACGAGGATTGTTTTTTTGTTTTTAAACTGTTTTCCACGCAAGAATTTTGAAAAAATTGGCTTTGTTAAATAGATGGCGGGCCCGCAGCCGTGAACTCATATCGCTCAAGGTCGCTGGCATTTAGTGTCGCCTTAAAGTGAGATGATGACAGACGATAACAAGATTCGGTCGGCTTAGTTGGTAAGAGCACTCGGACGCAACCCGAGAGGCGCGGGTTCGAGTCCCGCATCGTTCATAAACTTCGGGAACTTTGTAGAATTATTTTAGTAGTTAGAACTACAAGACTGTTTATGCTGATAAAGCCAGAATTTGCCGAAATTCACCAAGACAAAAACTGTTATCGCGAGAAATGAATATTCGCGCGAGGACTATTTTGGGTAACACCAAAGTAGCTCTGAAGTTTGGTGCTTACTGTCGATAGAATAGAATAGAAATATATTTATTTATCATATAAAGTGACGATAAGTTATTGTTAGTTTGTTTTATTATATTATACTAGCTGACCCGACCGACGTTGTTCTGTAGATAATAAAAAAAAAATACTTTTTTATAAGAATTTGCCAATAATATTTCAAAACATCATGAATTATTTCGTAAAAAATGCTCCCGGTTGTTATAGTGAAGTTGTTTCACAGCGGAACTGTCAAACCGTGCGTCACTAAAGTCCCTCATAGAAAAAAAGTCCATACAAAACAAATATTGAAAATAAAAATATTTAACTATCCTATCAAGTTGGACCAAACTGCACTCCATGAAGTAATCCCCATTTAAATCCGTACATTAGTTTAGGAGTCCATCGCGGACAAACAACGTGACACGTAATTTATATATATTAAGATAACATAACATACGAGGATTTGAAACAACACTTGGTAAGCATCATGAAGCTAGGTAGGTATATCAGTTCGTAAAGAGGCTTCGACATGGGGAGAAAAACTGAGAAGAAACTCCCAGCGAATCTTTTAATGATTTATTCTCTACTGAAACAAATATATCTCAGGGGATATTGTTATCTATATATATAAAAATGAATTGCTGTTCGTTAGTCTCGCTAAAACTCGAGAACGGCTGGACCGATTTGGCTAATTTTGGTCTTGAATTATTTGTGGAAGTCCAGGTAAGGTTTAAAAGGTGAATAAATATGAAAGTGTTCGGAATTAAATAAAAACAACAATTTTGTTTTTCCTTTGATGTGTCCCCCGTCGTCCGATATTTGTGTTGTATGCAAACCTGATGCACCAAAACATGCAAGGATTATTTGGTAAAGAACTTGAACTGGAGTTATTTATGGATCATAAAGATATACATATTTTATGTTTAACAGAGCACTGGCTCAGAAAATATGAGCTCATCTTTAACTTCAGTGGTTATCAGGTGGCAAGTGCGTTTTGCAGAGAAAAGGCTACACGTGGCGGTTCTCTTATACTTGTAAGTAAATTATTTAAATTCAAAGAACGTGAAGATATCGTAGGCCTCTCTGTTGAACGTACCATTGAAATAGCCTGTGCAGAGCTCGATCGCGCCATTGTTGTTAGTATATACAGACCCCCAGATGCAGTATATGAATTATTTGAAAGTGTATTGGAGGAGGTTTTATCAAAATTATGGAAGTCGAAGAAGTATATCATGATATGTGGTGATTTTAATATTAATTTATTTGAAAAATCCACCACCAGTATTAGATTCAGATCTTTGTTCAAATCATATGATTTAACCAATATTTTCTTAGAGCCTACTAGAGTAACCGGCACCTCCAAAAGCTGTATTGATTTTCAAATTATAAACCCATTTCTCAGGCAATAATAAACCAACTGAGTTCAGACCCCTTTGGCCAGTTAGCCTCTTTTAATATTGTGGTCAATAAATGTTCTAAAATTAATAAGTTTACGTTTGTTCCTGTGAATAATAGGCGGATGTAGAAATATAGAGGTAATGTGTCAGTTAAACTCTCAAATTTGGATTTATTGAAACATAATATTAATCCTAATGAAATGTATGATATGTTATTTAAAATAATTAAAACAGAGTTTGCTTCTATATTTACTTCAAAGATAGTCAAAACAGGTAGTCTCTTGTCATTTAATGATTGGGCAACAGCTAGCATTCATAGGAGCAGACAAAGGCTATATGAACTATATAGTGAGAGATCATTACATAATCATGATGCATCTTTTCTCGAGTATGTTAAAAAATACTCTAAATTATTTAAAAGTGTTTGTTCTATTGCAAAGTCTATGCATATCAGACAGATAATTAAAAATGCACCGAATAAAATAAAGATGACTTGGAATGTGATTAACTGAGAATCTGGAAGAGTGAAAGACCGCAACATTGAATACAATTTATCAATAAACAATACAATAATTCAATCTCAGCAGGAGGTTGCTTCTGCTTTTGAGAATATTTTTTTTGACATTCCAGTTTCTATCACAAGCACTCTTGTTTCCTCCACCAGTGTTGCTGAGTCACTTCTTCTGGAAAATGTTAAAGAATGCCAACAAACATTCAATTTAAGTTTTGTTAGCCCTGGAGAAATAATTAAAACTTTTAAGTCTCTCGACATAAAAAAAAAACTGCTGATATATGGGGCATTTCTGTTAAAATAATAAGTTCAATAATTGATGTCATAGCACCATATCTTGCAATAGTATTTAATAATTGTATTAATCGTGGCGTGTTTCCTGACCTTCTGAAACATAGTAAAATCACACCAATATTTAAGTCGGGATGCTCTTCTGACCCGAACAACTATCGTTCTGTGTCGGTTTTGCCGACCCTTAGTAAAAATTTTTAAAAAATAATTTTAAGCCAAATGCTTACTTACTTTAACTCTCATAAGTTACTTCATTTGAAACAATTTGGCTTAACTAGGGGACGTTCAACAACGGATGCAGGTGTTGAGCTGATCAAGAATATTTTTGATGCCTGGGAGGAATCGCAGAATGCACTTGGCATCTTCTGTGATTTATCTAAGGCTTTTGATTGTGTTCAACATTCAACGCTGGTCAGGAAGCTATACCACTATAGCATAAAAGGAACTGCGCTCGATCTTCTGACTTCATATTTAAACAATAGAATTCAGAGGGTCGACGTGAATGGCAGGAGATCTCCTGGGACTCGTCTCAGTATGGGGGTACCACAAGGGTTTATTCTTGGACCGTTCCTTTTCCTTATCTATATAAACGATCTTCCTAATCTTATAGAGAAAAACATAAGGTAGTATTGTTTGCGGATGACACTTCACTGATTTTCCAAGTGAAAAGAAACCTAGCTATGTATGACGAAGTGAACGATATTTTATCTGACATCGTGTACTGGTTTAGCGCTAATAACCTATTGTTAAATAGCAAGAAAACTAAATACATTAAATTTACCGTACCAAATGTCAAGAATGTAAATGCAAATGTTTTGTTAAACGGAGAGGTGATAGAACCGGTGGAGCCTGCTATATTTCTTGGCATAACTCTAGATTCCAAATTACAATGGGGCCCCCATATTGAAGGATTGGCGAACAGACTTAGTTCTGCAGCATACGCGGTTAATAAGATTAGACAATTAACTGACATAGATACGGCGCGACTAGTATACTTTAGTTATTTCATGAAAGTAACATTTACAATGTTACTTTGTAAATGTTACTTTCATTGTAAAACATATTTTTGATGGGAAAAAAAAGCCCGCTGAGTATGTTGCGCCCATTCTTCTCAGGCATTCATTTTGGAATGGGTGGTAGATTTTTTGACTTTCAATAAGTGATTTCACATCCTATTTTGAATAAAAATATTTGAATTTGAATATGGACATATTTTCTATGAGAGAATTTATTGACGCACGGTTTGACAGTTCTGCTGTGAAAAAATTTCATTACAACAACAGGGAGCATATTTTACGAAATAATTCTTGATGTTATGATATATTATTGACAAATTAATAAAAAACATTATTTTATTTATTATATACAGAACAACGTCTGTCGGGTCAACGAGTAAAAGATAATATTATCCCCAAGAAACTATTTAGCCTTATCAGGCTACATTACCATGCAGCATCTAGCTTATCATTTCTATTGCAATCTGAATAACCCTATTCCTATTCTTGAGCCTCGAACTTGAGAATCGTCACTACTGACAGTTTCATTTTTAAACGCAACTTTGGCAAAGTGTAACTTACTGGCGACATAGAATTCCTTGATCTCGGCCTTGGCAGCCTCGTCCGCGATCCTCTTGTTGTCGATGATAAGGTGGTACGCGATGGCGAGTTGCTCGTGAGGGTCCCCACTCAGCAGTGCGTTGTGGACCTCGACATCTCGGACACCAAACTTTTCGCAGACTTCAGCTATCGCGTCTGTGTCTATCACCCCACTGTCCTGTAACAAACATTATAAGCCTCGTGTTCATGGTAAACATTTGTTTAGCAACAGTTTTTTTATGACAATAAGGGACTAGACGAGCAGGACGTATAGCTGATGGTAAGTGATGCGCCCAGCCCATTAAAATGCAGTGCCGTTTAAGATTCTTGAAAACCGCAAAAATCTTGAGATATAAGATGTTAAGTCTCATTTGCTCAGTAATTTCACTAGCTACGGCGCCCTTCAGACCGAACCACAATAATGTTTACACATAACTGCTTCATTTTCATTGCTCGACGAAAGAAATAGGAGCCGTTGTGGTACACATAATCTAGGCGGCATCCTGTGCAAGAGAGCCCACTGGTAAACTGGTACACTTCTCTCCGGCGCGGGATTAACTGTTTCGCGCCGGAGTAGAAGTCGGCGAATATGATTTCGGTATTTATTTTTTCACATGACTACTCGATGGTCTGTCCCGTTTTTTGGTTGGCATTTCTTTATTTAAATAAATATTTATATTAAATTATTTTTTAAAGAACTAGACAACTATAGCGTCGTCAGAAGAAGTAAGAGTTACGCGATAGAAAGAGCGGCAACTTCAAGGTAAATTATGAGGTTTTGTGGCCGGGTTTGGCGCCAAAACAGCCCAGAAGCGAAAACTCACTCAACCTTTATTATTTATATATTTTATTACATGTAGTTTGGCAATAAATATTTAATTAGAAAGAGTATTGAAAAGTGACTATTATTAAGGTACCTACTTCCAATATTATAATAGTACCTATTGTCAGCTTGATGTGTTTACAAGCGCTAGCAACGTCATGAACTGTCATAAGACATTGGCCAATTTTGACATTATTTGACATTTTTAAGTTCACGATAGTATATGATTGATTAGATTAGACATCCCAATTAATTATAACATTTATTTAACGACTTACTTTGATAATACTGTTTTATCTTTATACGTAAAAGAGAATGTATGTTTGTATGTTCCATAATAACTCCTAACCTATTTGACCGATCTCAATGAAATCTTTTGTAAGGTTTACATATATGATTTATATGGCAAAACAACGTTTACCAGGTCAGCTAGTATAATTATAATTTTAGAAATAACTATAATATATATATATATCTTTGGTTAAGTTGATTCGTGTAAGTTAGTTGGCACGACAGTAGTGCCAACTAACAGTTGGTAGCATAATGACTGTGACGGTCGTGCCCTATATAAGCCAGAGCACTCAGTTCGAGAGAACATTACATACTGTGAATTGTAAGGAGTAATGCTGCCGAAATTATAATAAATTATTAGTGGAAACTGTAAAATACAGATATTTCAATTTTAAGTGCGTTTAAATTAAAAACCCCTTCTACACTATATAATCTGTATGCGCAGATGAACGGCCCTTTGATTGACTGGCCAAATAGCCTCACTTCATGGTTTAATTACTATCCACCTTATGTCAATCCTATCCTTACTTACTTACGAGATATTTATTGTAACAGATGTAAGCAAGGAAAAAGTGACAAAGTTAATGGAACAGAGTTTCAAATATTTACTCTTAAATATCTCCTAAACCTCAATTCTTAGAACATACCAGTTCTATAGGAGAAGGGAACAGATAATCAGGCAGATCTTTCTGGAACCAATCATGTTTCTTCACATCATCAATGGTAGCCCTCTTCATCGGGTCTACTTGCAGCATGTTACATAGAAGACTCACTACATTCTTGTTCAAGTACTCTGGTATGGGGAATATTCCAGACTTTATCTTCCGGAACAGTGTAGGTACATGTTCATCATCAAAGGGCAATGTACCACAGAGTAATGCATATAAGATGACTCCGCATGACCAGACATCAACTTCTGGTCCAGCATATAGTTTTCCTGATATAACCTAGAAAAAATATATTAATAGTGAATTAGCTAGTATTACCTTTTGGCTTTGCTTGTTAAATTTAAAACAATACTTAAAATTATATTCAAATATGTTAATTCAAAATAGTATTTAAAACATAAACTTAGTATACTAGAGTAATAGATCACTGTGTGAGAGTGGTATAACAATCCTTACACAAAAACCTAGGTGTGAGAAAGAGACCGAATAGATGGACTGTGAAACTGTTTTGACAATTTAGTGTCCATTAGTCTCCCGTCAAATTGGGCCTCATTTTAATCTTAGTGTTTTAATCGTAATTGTTCTGTGTTTTAACGGAATCTAATTACAAAATGTAATGGTGTTGGGTTCTGTGTTAGATTTAGAAAGATATACAGATATAGATCTACAGCAACAATCCAAATAAAGAAACATTTCACAGATAAATACTGATTTTTCTATACTGCTTTCGTGGTGCTTATTTTCATAGAATATATTCTCTCTGTTTTCTAAAGATTATAGTCGGTTTCAGATTCTTAAAAGTTATTGGGTGTATATATACCTATGTATATATACATATTTATTTATTTATTATCGCTTATAAAATGCTTACAGAATACCTTTATTTATTTATGGTGTATGTGGATGATGCAGCTACTGTACTCAATAACTTTTGTATTAATTTACATTTACTTTTTTGACTTACTCATGTAAGGTATTGACTATTTGACGTTTGAGTGTGTCTGTTGCATCATTTTACATTTTACATATTAAATTGTAATTTGAAATGATTTATAAATCGATGTATTTAAATGTAAATCTTGATATAAAATTTAAATCAAGATTTACATTTTCATCCTTTTGCAAATCATTTCAATTACAATATAATATGTAAAGTGATGCAATAAACATACTCAAACGTCGAATAGTCAATGCCTTACATGAGTAAGTTAAAGAAGTAAATATAAATTAATACAAAATAAAAGTTATTGAGGACAGTAGTTTTAAGCAATAATAAGATACAATATGATCACGCTCAAAAATTGTCTACCCATCTGTTAGGCAGAATTTTCTTTCAGCAGTATTTCGACCGCGCTTTGAATACACCGCCACGCAATGACATAGTTTTCAGTGAAGTACTGTCCATATACATATCCAAACTTTAAAAGGATGGAGTTTCGAATATTAGGCAAGTGCCCCTTTAAATTAACTAAATTATGTACCTAAGTTGACATTTTAATAATTTTGGTAAATAATCAAATTTAAATTACTAAAATTCAAATTCAAATATTTTTATTCAAAATAGGATTTAAAATCACTTTTTGAATGTCAAAAACTACCACCCATTTGAAAGAGACTGCCTCAGACCTGAGAAGAATGGGCGCAAGAAACTCAGCGGGCTTTTTATTTTTTTATATAAAATATGGATTACAATGTGATATCGTACAATAAACATTTATAATTAAGGAGCCTGAGGGTGTTCGCTTTATTCCCAGTCCGTGGTGTCATTAAGAAAATCGTTTATGCTATAATAACCTTTCCCACACAAACGTTTTTTAATAATTCTTTTAAATTTCGTAACACATTTGTTTTGTACATTTTCTGGGATTATATTGTAGAAGCATATACATCGCCCAACAAAAGACTTACTAACTTGACCCAACCGAGAAGTAGGCATAACAAGTTTATGTTTGTTCCTCGTGTTAACATTATGAATGTCACAGTTTCTAGAGAATTCCTCAATGTGCTTATGAACATACAGAACATTATCAAAAATGTATTGAGAAGCAACTTTTTCTCTTAATGATTCTCTAGCACCTAGGTTATAAATCGCGCGAATAGCCCTCTTCTGCAGCACAAAGATGGTATTATTATGGGCCGCACTGCCCCATAACAAAATACCATAGGACATAATACTATGAAAATAACTAAAGTATACTAATCTCGCCATATCTATGTCAGTTAACCGTCTAATTTTCTTAACCGCAAACTAAAACAAAATGTTCTTGCCTTCGCGTTCGCGTCCGTCTCGCACGTGATCGTTTACTCATTATTTTGAATATTACTGCCACGAAAGAAGTTAATTTGAATATTTTTTTAAATATTATTTACATAAGTTAATGTATACATGTTTTTTGACGACCTTTTAATAGGTGATTAAAATATAGTAATAAGATACATAATAGCTTTAAGGGTAAATGTATACACTTCTACAATAAAGTCCCAGCCACTGTTCAGGCATTGTCTATAAATAAATTTAAATGTTTTATAAAAAATGGCTCTGTCGTAAATCCTATTACTCCACTGCTGAATATCTAAATGATCGGACAGCCTGGGACTAAATTGTGATTATTTTATAGCAACTGTACAATATTGTATATTTTTATTGAAAAGAGCGCAAAAAAAAAGAATGCTGGGAGAGTTTCTTGCGCCGCTTCTTCTCTCTCAGAGCGCCATTTGTTTCCGAAGCGGTAGTAGTATCTAGTAGTATAAGAAATGACATCAAAAAGAATTCTAAAGGAACCAATTTTGAGAAAATAAATGCCTTTTATGCCTTTTATTGAGAGTCTAGTTGTTTATTGTATGTCAATGTCCATAGAACAAAAAAATATATAATTTGAATTCCAATTTATGAACTATACTTGAAGGTCCTACCATAAAAATTAATTAATAATTTTACCTCAGGAGCAGCATAATTAGGAGATCCGCAGGAAGTTCTCAGGAACTCACCATCCATCATCATATTAGACAACCCAAAGTCAGCAATTTTCACATGCATATTGTGGTCTAACAACAAATTCTCTGGCTTCAAATCTCTATGCACAATCATGTGTCGGTGGCAATAATCAACTCCAGATATGATTTGTTGAAAGAAACGTCGCGCCTCATGCTCTTGAAGTTTTCCCCTTTTAACAATATAATCAAACAGTTCACCACCGGATACATATTCCATTATCATAAATATATCAGTTGGAGTTGAAATAACCTGCAAGAGAAATAATATTTGGAAAATTAAGTCCACCATGGCATTAAAATATAAAAAAGATTTAAGTATTATTACATAATATAATAATAAGTTAGTTGAGTTGCCGGTTCTAACGCGTTTATTCCGGCACTCTTCTTCAAAAGGCGTAGTCTCTGACTCATGGAAGGCAGCCCTTGTCCATCCGATCCAAAAAAGGAGACAGTTCGGATCCGGCAAACTACAGGCCTATTGCTATTAGCTCCCTACTCTCCAAAATCATGGAGAGCGTAATTAACCGCCAGCTCTAGGTATACAGAAGTTATACTAGAAGGTCACCAGTTGATCAACGACCGACAGTACGTCTTGGTCGGTCGGCAGGCGATCTACTGGTATACCTAAAACATAGATGGGCGGCGGCTATCGAGAGGAAGGGGGAAAGCCTGGCAGTTAGCCTGGATATAGCGAAGGCCTTTGATCGTGTATGGCACAAGGCGCTCCTCTCAAATTTTCATAATTTGGGCTTCCCGAGAGCTTATGCAAATGGACCTCCAGCTTTCTCACTGGGCGCAGCATACAGGCCGTTGTCGACGGTTATTACTCGAAACCGAAGCCTGTGAACGCTGGAGTGCCCCAAAGCTGTGTGCTATCTCCCACTCTGTTTCTTCTGTATATCAATGACATGTTGGACATCTTCAACATACGTTGCTGATGATGCAGGCGACAGCACTGGTGATGCCGTACCACGGGCCATGCAGGTCTCTCTCGGGTAATCATTGACCAGTACCGGGAGAAAATTGTATCTTCCATCGAGTTCTCTCTTGCGAAGGTCGGGGAAAGGGGTAAATTGAACCTTGTCATCACCGCTCCTCGCCAACACTTCCCTTAAAGCCTCGCCTAGTATTGGAATACTGGGTCTCGAAATCTCGAGCGATTGCCAATTCCATGGCCATCTGGAGGGCAAAGCCAAATCATCGAAGAAGCTGGGCGTCATTAATAGAGCACGGCAATACTTCAAGCCGGCCCACATTCTAGCGCTCTACAAAGCGCAGGTCCGGCCACACTTGGAAAATTGCTGTCATCTCTGGTCTGGCGCACCCCAGTTTCAACTCGACCCATTTGACCGCGTGCAACGCAGAGCAGCTCGAATTGTCGGGGACCCAGTGGTCTGTGAACGGCTGGATCACTTGGCGTTGCGTAGAGACGTCGCTTCGTTGTGTGTCTTCTACCGCATTTATCACAGTGTTCCGAAGAGCTATTTCCCTGATTCCTGCCACCGAAAGCTGTGGAATGAACTTCGTTTTGCGGTGTTACCTTAAAAAATCGCGTTAGGTGTACGCCTTAAAGGCCGGCAACGCTCCTGTGATTCCTCTGGTGTTGCAAGAGAATGTGGGTGGCGTTGATCACGTAACACCAGGTGACCCATACACTTGTTTGTCCTCCTTTTCCATAAAAAAAGTTAAATATCCCAGGAAGGTAGGGACAGATTACGAACTTCCATTGGCTTACATTTGCATAAACCCATTCACATAACCTCTCTTTTTCTGAGTGTATTTCCCAATTTTATTGTGGAATGTATGCCTAGGTCATGTGTCGTGACTTTTCCATTAAAATTTGATATATTGTTTATTACTCTACAAAAAGGAAATACGTTTGGAATAAATGTACATATTATATTTCAAGGTCAAGAACGAATACTCAAGTCATGACACAAAAAAAAATTGCAAAGGCCATCATTATTAAACAACTGTCAGTATAATTGTCAAATTTGTCAACAATATTGTAACAAGTGTAATCAATGTCCAGTCTAATATTAGTTTTTTATAGATGTAATAATTAAACAACAGTGAATTGAATGCTCATATTAATTGAGAAAGTCTGCAGTGTGTTAGTTTGTAATTATCTACAAAAAAAATATTACGGCATGATAACCCTTTCAACCAATATCCCTGCCAAATACCCTATTGCCAATTGCTCAAGAATCAGTATTTTGATAATAGGCGAGGCTTTAAGGGAAGTGTTGTTGAAGAGATGTGTGAAGTGATACTACTGATACAGTTTTTTTTTGTAATTGCTCAAACTTCAGTCTTCTGGGAGTTAAATTGGACAAGGATAATTTGTTTGGCGACCTTCTCAAGAGTGGATTTGATAGACACAAGTTACTTTGGGCCATCAATTTCCCGAGAGAGACCTGCATGACCCAATGGCATCAGCAGCAACAGTACTGGTGATGACATTGGGTCATGGGCCAAACGACAGTGTTTGGATAGCAATGCATGTTTCAGGCGTCCAACACGTCAACGCGTCCACAGCCTTGGGGACCTCCAGCTTCCACAAGCTTCCGGTTCGAGCAATAACCATCGACAATGTTATTATGTTAACATTTAAGTCCATACATCTCACACCATTTAGATATATGATTTAAATCCACATTAAGTAAACCTATTGTTGATTCCAGATTCTCAAGAGATCAGTGGGCATAAATCTGTAAACATACAAATGGTAGAGAGAAGGAGAGGACAATAATTGTGAGACTTTTCACCGGAAAAGCCTCTCCTAAACACAACACAAAAATACAACAATTTTCAGACAGCTTAATGGATCATTGTTGAAAGACAGATTGCCAAGACGCAGAATACAAAGAGAAATAGAAAAAGGAGAGGACACCACATGCCACCTTGAGGCACACCAACTGTGATGTTGCAAAAAGTAGAGTATTTGTCATAAACACACTGACGATATTCAGTCATGTAACTATGAGGCTATACAATAACTGATGGAGATATGTTCATAAAACTCAGCACTCCGAATAGAACAATGAAGTCAATAGAATTAAAGTCATTACTATAATCTAGTTACTAGTAACATCAGGACTGTAACATTCTTAATTTTAATTTAAATATATTTAATTATACCATAATTAGTGATTTTAACAAGTGCTGTTATAGTGCTATGACCCGGTCAATAGTAACTGGATGCTATAATACTATGCAATTTAAGAATTATGGTTACTCTTGTAACAAAAATAGAGGTTCACTAACCTGATACAACTTGATAATATGTGGATGTCTAAATAGCTTGAGATTTTGTATTTCTCTACGTATTTTCCCAACAACATCGAGAGACTTGATCTTTTGCCTGTTCAAGATCTTCACAGCTACTTTATGCTTTGTCAGTTGATGTTCACCTATCTTCACTTTGCCAAATGTCCCAACACCTAGAGTTGCTCCCAAATTGTAATGTCCTATTTTAACAATAGGTTGAACTCCACTAGCCACTGCTTTTTCAGACATGATTATTGCTAAATTATTAGTGATTGAATTTATTATTTTAATATTTTCATTATTTTTTTCAACAAACACCTTATGTAAGATTTTATTGTTATTGATATAATAATGATTAAAAATGTACTATTTGGACCTTGTTAAATAAGTGATCTTAACTACAGTTAATAATATTTAAGGTCAATTCAGATAAAAAGCATATCAAGACGAAAATAAAATTATAAACTATTATGTTTGGAAATAAAAGTACAAACTTCAAAATAAAATCGTTTTACGATTATTGAAGTATTTACTTATGACTAATTAATCAGCTGAGTGCTGACAACTGACAGACTGATCACTCATAAATGCTTGAGCCTTGGAGCAATTTTTGTAATATCGCTCCGAGTCCGAGCATGATGAATGCGATTGATTTTTGATCATAGACGAATCATAATTATTATATTTAACATGACGGATTATATACCTATATTATTATAATTATTTATTGAAGTGAGTGAATTATTTAGTGAATGACACAAGAAGCATTGATTAATACATCTATACAAAAGGCAAAAGTGTGCTTAAAGACAATGTAAGCACACTTTTCTCCTTAGTCGTGTGTCAGCTGTGTATCAATCAACAAGCCTATGTGTGCTATCAAAAAGTGCTATAATACATTAACGACTAAAAAAAGATGGTGTGAGGTATCATCGGTAAGGTTTTTATATAAATAAGATTGATGTGCAAAATGCAGAAGTAATTTAATAAAACGAATATTTTTTCAATAAATATGGTACTATATTATTGACAAGTCCCCAGACAAAAAACGCTTAACAGAATGGGAAAATCGGGTTCTAAATTCAATATACGCAGCTGAAACTGAAATAGTGTTTACATTGTTGCGTATTGACCGATAATATTTTAAACAACTGAGTTAACGCAGAAATGTATAGACATAGCTGTCGAAGGTTATTATGGTGTCATATTTTGTGGCGTGTGCCATATTTCAGCTTTCATTTTGTATGAGGTGCATTGTCTATATGTATAGAACGTCTTTGATTAAAATCTACATTCTAGACACTCTGTAACCGGTATTTTACGTCTTTAAGATAAGAATTTTGTAAAAAGTTATTAATGAAGTTCAGATTATACTCTAATCCAGCCATATTATTTTTATAAGTACAGACATATAATAAAGTGAATTAAATAACTATTAATAATAATAAATAAATCATTTTATTTCAGGCTACAAGGCCCATAAAATAAATATCTTATAATCTTACATACATATTTATATAACTTAAATCTACGTCACATTTTCGCGGCGATGTGAGACGCGGGTTCGGTAACTTCCGGCGGTCAGCGAACACGACCCCTTCGGCCACAGCTTCTCGTCCAGGAAGGTCGATGCGTGACGCGGCACCAAATTTTCGAACCCCAACCGAAACCTTGTCTTCTCCACCAAGTACTGAACAAAGTCGGAGGCCTTGGTGTTGTGGTGAAAGCGAGAGACGTAGGGCCTCCTCTTCCTCCGCTCCACCTTAATGAAGCCATCCTTGTCGATCTGACCCTTCGACACAGTTCTACAAGCGGGTTCCTTGCGGGCGTGTCCGCTTCCACTTACTGTCCTCAGCACTGTCTGCTTTCTGGGTTGCTAGCGGATGGCAGCAGCATGCCAGCAAATCATTGGCTATGAGTTTTTCGGAACTCATGGTCTTATTAGCGTGCAGCGGCGGTTGCCGCTCAGATCGCGAATATATATAATATTCGTAAGTTCAGTGAGCATGTACGTTACCGAGCGCGCTTGGAACTAAACTCAATAAATAGTTATGTAATTTGTTACCTACTTTAATTAAGTATTTTCTCGTTAGGTCCTATATTATTTATTTATCATAATATATTACTTAACAAATATTTGAATATTTTCAATATACATAATTATCTAATATATTAATACTTAGGTAACATAAGGCATAAGGTAACATAATAAATTTTATCTGATTTATCAATGCTTAAGCGCTAGTCATTGGGTTCCTTCTGCTTTCAGTTTCACCAAATCGATTCAAATTTCAAACATCTGAGCTAAGGAACTAGTGCTTATGTAGTCTTTGGTTTCGGTGCCCCACCCCGCCTCTGCGTTACCTGTCCCGCAAGACTCAACTCACTCAAGTCAAGTGTCCCATTTTCGGAAATCTGTCGTTGTGAAACAGTTTTTCTTCATATTTTTTTATGTTATTCTTAACTTTAAATGTGGGAAAAGATAAATTAAAATGGATAAATGTGGAATATGCTTAAAACCAGCGGAGGTAAGCCTATAAATATCTCTCGTCAGACAAATATTTGATTAGTAAGCGGTCAATATTTTTTGTTTTCTTTGCGGGATTGTTACAAAAATAACAGCGAAAGCATTTGTAACGTGTAATATTCCATTTGAAAGTTATTTACTTTATACTTTCATGAAGTATAAGATCCAAAATGCATTTAGAATAAGTTGGCATACTTAACAAAAAAGGTAGTGCGGTAGAAACCTGCCCGCTTATTTTTTTTCCCTTTTTAACTTGACTATCGGTATGTTTTTTTTACGTCTGGCTCGGCGCAGCATAAAAAACTTGCGTTTTATTTTTTTATTGCTCTGCTGAATGTCCGTCGCCTTCGCAATTAGATAACTGCTTTTTTATTGCTTTATTCGTATAGAAATGTTTGTTGTTTTGAAGCACACTTGTTTAATGAGAAATATTAAATGAAATGAATTGTTAAAACACATTTGATAAATTCAGTTTTAATACGAAAATTAATTGTTATACATTAAGAAAAATAATTGTATAATTTTACCTTTCAGCAATTATTTGAAACTGGGAATGATGGTGTGTATGCATGTTTCAAATGCCAACCCCTTGTGCCAGAGGTAACAATAGGAGACAGTGAGCCGACCTCTTCAGAGCATTCCAATGATGAAATAAAACAAGAGGTATTGAAATTTAAGCTGAATGTCTTAGAAATATATTAAATTGGTGTGCCTTACACAAAAAATTAATATACAAAACATTTAGTGATATTTAAAAATATATCTATACATAATATGGTTAGTACTCTAAATATAAGTTTTATAATTAAGGAGACAATGTTTACTTAACAGTTCTGTGTGAGTTATGTCAACTTACAGTATTATTGAGATGGCACAACTTCGGACCACATACTTTGTCATGATGTCTATGTGGAATGTTTATTCTACAGGAATTTGCATAATTTGATAGACCTCCTCAGTGTAGTATTGTAGCTTTCAAAATAAGTTTTTTTAGTTTGTCTATATTTATGTCATGAAGAAAGTAGTGACAGTAGTCCTGGAAGAAATAATCTTAATGTTGTGAGCCTGCTTGAGTGTAAATTCTGTTAAGATTTGTATTCTATCACTTCAAAACCAAACCACCACTAAGTTTTGAGTCAACATCTCCTAAGGAAACACATGTTGAAATTGATTGAACACAAATCATAGTGAAATTTACACTCAAAAAGGCCTACAACATATGGATAATTATGGATTTCTGCAAAATAATGTTATTTAGATCACATTCCCAGTGTTCAAACAATTCTGGGACCTAGCGCTCTGTGAAAGGCTGGATTCTTGGTGTTGCGTACAGATATCGCTTCATTGTGTGTCTTCTACCACATTTATCACGGGGAGTGTTCCGAAGAGCTGTTCAACCTGATTCCTGCCACAGAATTTCACCTTCGCATGACACGCCACAAGTTACGATATCAGCCCCACCATCTGGATGTGTGGCGGCCCTCCACAGTGCGGTTTTCAAGGAGCTTTCTTCCTCGTACTACGAAGCTGTGGAATGAGCTTCCTTGTGCGGTGTTTCCGGGACGATATGACATGGGTACCTTCAAGAAAAGCGTGTACCTTCCTTAAAGGCCGGCGGTGATCACTTAACACCAGGTGACCCGTATGCTCGTTTGTCCTCCTATTCTATAAAAAAAACAGCATGCATGTTACCCTGTCATCAAGTACACAATACTACCAAGTGCTGTAAAATATTGCATATTAGCATGTGCCTTATGTTCATATATTATAAACACTCAAGAGAGAAAGTAACATGAAAGTCCCACTCATGTATAAACTCTGTTCATTGGAGTGCTAAGAAGGTCCATCATGGGAATATTATGAAGTATGTTTTTTGTTGTTGGGCACCTTACAGCCACTCCCAATATACTATCTACAGATAGAGTTAAATTACTACCTTCTGCTGTCAGTAATTAGCTGTCAATAGTCTGAAGCTGACCCAATATACCCGATAAGTCATTCTTTTCACCTTATATTGGGACATGTGAATAACAATAATTTCCATACAAACTTCTAAGCTGGTAAGCTATATGTCCACCCACTGACAGACAGTGTGTACAGTTAAGGTGAGTTACGGTCGATAAGTTTATTGGGACAGAAAAGTCATTGATAGTTACAATTTTTATCTCAAGTAGGCCACAACCGGAGATAGAATATTGGGAATGGCCGTAAGTGTGTCATATTAATAGTATGTGGGGGATGTGAGAGTTATAGAAGTCTGACAAAGAATCAAGATATTCGTCATAAGGTGGTACTTCTCTTGGATGCACTCGATGGCTACAACAGATATAAAGTTTAAGATATAATAATAACATTCTGATTTCTATAATTGTTAACCATTGAATTATAACTCATTTGTCATTTATCAGATATTCTCACTTTTGTTTTTACATTTCCCGTATTCCATTATCAGCAACATTCCTAAAAATGGATCCAGAGTTTTTGTAAATAATTACAATCATATCTTTCTTTACCACTAAAAATCTGTAGACCCTCAATGTAATAACATGTTTTTGTGAAATGTTATATTTTTGTTAATTAATTTATTATGATTAACTGACACTAATTCTACAATTTTAATCTGTATGTTGTTATATTTTTGTTATGTAACTTAAGAACAAAAACAACTTAAATAATTGAAATAATGAAACTTTTGTGTAGATAATGCGATTGGCTTATGTATAGGCTGTATCATATGTAGACTATATTCTGCCCACAGCTTCATCAATATTTTTATCCTAACCTAAATCTTAATAATTACTATCCAAGTACCACCAAAATAAAATTTACCAAGGTTTTAATCAAACAAACTCATGTAACAGTAACTACAGCTGCGCCCGTTACATATAATCATAAGAAATAAAATGTGAATCTTGGATAATTTGAAATGATGGACTTTACTATATTATGATGTGAATACATCTTATGGTTGTTATAAGATATTAATTGAATCCTTTCTTTAGGCTTGTCGAGCTATACAACAGAAACAAGAGTAGGTTAGTAGGCTACTTTAGATGCCTGCCAATAATATTAATAATTATAAAACATACTGATTTCGAAGCTGTCTTGATGTAATGAAACATTAATAAATCAGTTTACACACACTGCAACTTACTTATTTATTTATTTACTAATAATAATCAAACAGCTTTATATAACATTACAATGAACTCACAAATATGCCAATTTAGGATTAATAATGATAATTACAAAACTTTAATAGGAATACCTCTGTTATTTTATGCTAGTATTATTATGTACGTTAATAATAATAATAATTGTATTTAAAAGGCGTGTGTGTGTGTGTTTAAGTGTAGGGGAGTGAGGGTGTGGGTAATTGAGTGTTTTCGTGTTTATTTTATTTATTATTTTATACAATTTTCGTGACTCGTAATTCGTACTTACATAATGTAGGGTACGTCTCAGGTCTGCGGCGCGAGACTAAAGCCTCAGGCGTCGTTTTCACGTTATTTAGCTACTTACGTGTGGCAGTAATGTTAAGGACCAGTCTGAGAAAGCCAAAGCTACAACTCGGACGAATAAAAAAACGGGCAGCGGAGTGCCGGTAGAAGTGAATACTTAAACATTAACGTTGTTCATTTTTGAATATTTTGGAATGTCTAGGGAATAATTTCGCATGAATTACTTTATTTATCAATATAAAAGTACATACTAGCATGTATGTGGTTAAATACAATATTCATTTATTGCGCTATCGTACACAAAAATGACAATATATATTACATAAAAAAAATTACCATTCGGAACTATTACAATTGTTTTACAATAAAAAGTTTATATGTCAGAAACATCAACTTTCGTGCCCACTTTGCACTCTGTCGACTAATCGAGAAAGCCAAAGCTACAACTCGGATGATGTCAGAAGAAAGAATTACTTACTTTGTGTAATTAGGTACCTATGTGTTAAGTTTACGTTTGTTTTGTTTATACAACACTTTTTTATGCTAATTCGTGTTTGATGAGGGCTTTTACTCCGATAAAATAAACAGAGAATGGAATTACATTTTCTGTGACTGGAATAAAAGTGGCACTTGCGAAGCGGTGAGCGATTGACAATCGTCCGCTTAAGGCGACACTAAATGCCAGCGACCTTGAGCGATATGAGTTCACGGCTGCCGGCCCGCCATCTACGTAACAAAGTCAATATTTTCAAAATTCTTGCGTGGAAAACAGTTTATATGCTTACAATCTTCGTTATTCACTACTAATCTGAATAAATGAACCTACACAAAAAAGTACAAGCTATAAGAATTACTTTTCTGAGAGAAGTACCAAAAAAATGCGTCACGCCATGCCAATAAACTTGTTTAACTTCAAAGAAAAGTGGTAGTTCAAAAAGGCTCGGCAGTGTTAACTATAGCCAACAGCAAGCAAATAAGACTTAAGGATATGTGAACAGGTGTAACAGGATTAAGTAGTGTTCATAGCTCCAAATGCTATACTTTCACCACAAAACTTGTCTAAATACACCATGTTTGCGTGTTTTCTGCTTACTCTTCGCCTTTACTACGTCGAGGATTTTACGAGCCCATAGGTATAATTTCGTACTTTTAAGTACAGAGTCACACATGCCTGGCTATAGTCATTTGTTCTTAGCATATCATGTGTGTGTGTTTGTGTGTTCCAGTATTGTTATAATTTTCCCTGATCCAGTTTGTATAACTATTATTTATTTATTTTTATGATGTATCTGTTTTCATTTTTATATAATAATAGTATTACATGCAGAAAACATGCTCGTAGGAAACCAATTTAAGTAGAAAATCTGGGTTATAATTTTTTATAATTGTTTTTTTTCAAATTAGTGAAGGGGAACAGATATTTTGACAGGTTGCAGCACATTAGAGTATTTATATATCTTTTTATTCATTTATGTAAATATATCCAGTTCCTAATCTTTTCGAATTTAATTTTAAACGTGCATAATTTTCGTTAGCGTTACACAGATACAGTAAAAATGCACAAGGGCAAACTCTTGCCGTTGCAGGTGTGTTGATTTGAGTGTAAGTTGCGTTTCGCACTCTTGAGCACATTCCGGGAAATAAGTCGTCAAATTTGAAGTACCGAGAAGTGCTGTTACAGAATATCGGTATTATACTAGTATTGAATGCGGATTCACGTACGCAGGTCATTATCCATTCTACTTGATGTCGCGATCAGAACATTCAGTTTCGATTGAAATATTCTGCTATCCGTGCACCTTACCATACTTTAGCGCGGCTTCAATTACATAGTGCATCTAGGTAAATAAAAAACGGGGTTCCTCACCGGTGCCGGCAGAAGTGAAAAATTGAATATTAATATTTTGCATTTTTGAATATTTTGGAATGGCTAGGCTAATAATTTCGCATGAATTGTTTTACGAATTTTCGATCAGGTCATGTGAAAGAAATTTTAACTTCAAAATTTATTAGTCTGATATGTTAAATTATTTGTTGTTAAAGTGATTAAATGCGTAATTATATCGCTAAACCACAATAGAAGAAAAAAAACTTTAGATAAGTTGTCGATAAACGAAACGCGTAAGCGCCATTCAATTCCTGGCACTTTTGACTTTTCGGTCGCGAGAATGCTTACTAGCTCTGCGTATTTTTACTGTTTACGACAAATTATATCGTTTTAGCTCTGCAGTGAACTTTAGTAAATGGACTTTTAGGAAAACCAACTAACGGTGGTAATTCGATATGCCTAGTCTTGCCATAAATACTGAAACAAAGAAATAATTTTCTATTGCAAATAACATTTATTAATTTTACAGTTTAATATATAAATATAAAACAATTTAAAATATAAAAAGCATATTCAAAGTGGTCTCCATTAGCTGCAATACAGTCCTTTATACGTTGAGGCCAGTCATCAATAGAAGCACGCACACTTTCCATGGGAAAATTCTTCACTGCCAATTGTACGGATTGTTTAGGGACTCCAAATTATAATGGCATTTCTCTAAAACTGAATATAAATCATAATCCAGCGGATTAAGGTCGGAACGACGGCCAATCTTCAGCTCTGATGAAGTCCGAAACGTTCGTTTCCAACCAAGACTGTGTAGACCGAGCTTTATGACCCGGCGCCGAGCCGTTCTCGAAGGACCATTCTTGGTTATTGAAAATGATGTTGTTAAGGGGCTTCACTACCTTTTCAAGAATGGTATCTTGATACACTTATGCCGATGTTTTGATACCTTTTCACAAAAGTATGGCTCAGTCACTCCTTCATAGCTAATACCCCACCAAACCATCATTGAAGTCGGATAGTGCCCATTTTGCACTCTGTCGACTAATTGGGAAGCTTTCTTAGAGCTTTGAGCATAAATACATTTTGTTTCTTAAAATGTTGCTTAATTGTAAAAAAATCTCATCAGAAAACAAATTTTTCTGTGACCTCTTTTTTAAATTATCAGTTAACAAATGACCAGTACGTCTCTTATAGGCTGCAAGTTCTAAGTCATCTTTTAAAATACGCGACAGTTTTAGGTACTCTTCATCTCCCGATATAAAATCTTTTGCTTTCGGACAGGATTTTTTTGAATTTTTTCCCTTGCTGCTTTGACCCCCTTTTCGTACGAACACTACGTGGACGGCCAGATCTTTTTCTGTCACAAACAGAGGTCTTATTGTACCACAAATTGTCACAAACATTTTACTAATACCAATCGTATGGAGAGTTTTAAATATTGCATTTGGCTCCATACCTACTTTGTGTAATGCAATCACAGCGATTCGGTTCTCTTTATCACCCCACTACATTTTAATATCGCAAAATATTGTACAATGTATTCGCGCCAAAATGAGAAAGCCCAATGAAAAATCTTAAAAAAATGATAGATTCCATATTCAAATGTAATATTTTGTTTATTTTTAGTTGTAACAGTATTTGTAGCCAGACTAAGTATATTTAAGTGGACTGTAACTGATTTAACTTAAATTGAGGAATTTGATCTCGTGGCTCTTTGAGCCCTACATCAATGTGCAAAATCAAACCAAAGATAAAATAGTGACTTAACCTTAAGTTTCCTCGCCTCTTCCTGCCTCGAATACAGCTCGATGCACGGCACTCGTAGCTCAATTGAAAGTTCGCTACGGACGTTATATCTTTCATAGTACGACGAAACGAAATTTAAAAGAATTGTTAAAAAACGTTTGTGTGGGAAAGGTTATTATAGCATAAACGATTTTCTTAATGACACCACGGACTTGGAATAAAGCGAACACCCTCAGGCTCTTTAATTATAAATGTTTATTATACGATATCACATTGTAATCCATATTTTATATAAAAAAAAAGCCCGCTGAGTTTCTTGCACCCATTCTTCTCAGGTCTGAGGCAGTCTCTTTTGAATGGGTGGTAGATTTTGACGTTCTATAAGTGATTTTAAATCCTATTTTCAATAAAAATATTTGAATTTGAATTTGACGCACCATTGCTTTGGATAGCATCACTTTACGTTTATTTATTCATTAGCACTTAAATCTGTAATCTGTATTATTATATTATATTCTAATCTTATTCACATTTCATTAGGAATTAATTACCATGTTTTTTTTTACAGCCCAGTGAAGATGGCACATTGTACTGTCACATATGCCAGAAGGGATTCCAGAAGGACGCACAGCTGCAGAATCATATGAGGAACCATCGTGCTGAGCGTAGATTTGTTTGCACTTACTGCAATAAAGGTTGGTACGAAACAAATGACTCAAGTTATTTACTTCGGCCAAGTACTTTTTTTATGAAAATTTGTTGAAGTAGACGTTACTTTGCGGAAATCCATAATTATACAAATGATTTGAGTTTTCTTTAGTGTTAATTCCGCCAATATGGCATCGTGCCAGATTTTGGCGAGACAACACGTCCTGAAGGTGCCTCGTGTAGAGGCGAAACACGTGTCGAATTGTTTAAAGACAAATATTGGTGGAATTAACGCTAAAGAAAACTCAAATCATTTGTATACTTTTTTTATGTCAATAAGGAATGAGACGAACAGGACGTGCAGCTGATGGTAATTGATACGGCCTGCCTATTACAATGCAGTGCCGCTAAGGATTATTGAAAAACCCAAAATATTCTCAGCGGCACTACAATTGCGCTCGTCTACTTGAGACATAAGATGTTAAGTCTCATTTGCCCCGTAATTTCACTAGCTATGGTGCCCTTCAGACCGAAACCTAAAAATGCTTACACATTACTGCTTCATGGCAGAATAAGGCGCCGTTCTGGTACCTATAATCTAGCCGGCATCCTGTGCAAAGGAGCCCCCTACTGGTAAAACATACCTACATTTTACATAAATCTAAAATGTAATAATAATAATAAATAACCTTTTTATTCGGACTATTAATTTAATATTATCTACTAAATACTACTTTTTTTAGTCTGTGTGCCCTTAGTCCTCTTCCATAGTATCTTTTTTTGCTTTCCTATTCCATAACTTTCCACCTTCACTGTCGTCAATCCATCTTTTATTTTGCCGTCCTTTATTCCTTTTTGCTCCATTCATCAATACCTCTATTTTCAATCAGTCAATCCTACCCCTATTTTGCTTTCCCATTCCTTTCTATACCATACTTCTTTTCATTGCTCGTTGTCAGATTGAAAAAGTGAAATCTAAAAATAAAAGGCATATAGCAATAAGCATAAAAGCAAATATTATGACTGTTCATTGTCAGTACATTTATAATAAAATTTAATATACGTTCACAAAAATCGTCACCTTTTTGCTCTTAATAGTGATTTTTATTATTATAACATTAGAAATAAGGGATTGCTTGTAACTAATTCTAGTAGGCTTCATAAGATACATAATAGCTTTAAGGGTAAATGTATACACTTCTATAATAAAGTCCCAGCCACTGTTTAGGCATTATCTATAAATAAATTTAAATGTTTTATAAAAAAATGGCTCTGTCGTAAATCCTATCACTCCACTGCTGAATATCTAAATGATCGGACAGCCTGGGACTAGATTGTGATTATTTTATAGCGATAGAAATGATTGTACAATATTGTATATTATTATTGAAAAGAGCGCAAAAAAAATGAATGCTGGGAGAGTTACTTGCGCCGCTTCTTCTCTCTCAGAGTGCCATTTGTTTCTGTAGCGGTAGTAGTATCTAGTAGTTATTAGAAATGACATCAAAAAAAGTTCTAAAGGAATCAATTTTGAGAAAATTTATGCCTTTTATGCCTTTCATATGTAACCAAATCGAATTATAGGATTATAGGGTAATATAATTTATTGTGTATCGTCGTTGTCGCGGCGTCCACGCTATCCCCCCCGCCCGCATACATTCCCCTCAGGGCCTATGGAGAATAATAATAATATTGACACACTTTTCACACAAATTATCTTGCCCCAAGTTAAGCATATATAGCCTGTGTTATGGGTTACAAGACAGTGATATATTTAATACAATATACTTACTTTAACATACATAAATACAAATAAACATCCATGACTCGGAAACAAACATCCATATTCATCATGTAAATGCTTGCACCTACCGGGATTCGAAGCCGGGACCTCTAGCTTAGTAGGTAGGATCGCTAACTACTCGGCTATACAGGTCGTCAGGAATAGCAATAGGGATGTGTGGATTATATATAATATAATTTAAATAATTTCGTTGACAATATATTTCTATACTTTTACAGCGTTTTCTCAATCAAATAATTTGCGGGCCCATCTTCGCATTCATACTAACGAGCGGCCGTACAAGTGCCAGGAGTGTGGGAAAGCGTTTACACAGGTTAGCATAAACCATAGTTTCTCAACCTTATTTTGCTCACCGCCCACTTTGAGAATATGTTTTTTTCTAGTGAATATTTTCGTGTATTTTTTTGCCTTTTTAGACTATATTTTTTAATCTACCCACGCCCCATCTCCGCCATCTCAATGCCCCCTAATTTTCTTTGGGTCTTCTACTGCTCCCCCGAAAGTCTCAAACGGGGGGGGGCACACAAGGGGGCGTTATCGCCCATGTTGAGAACCTATGGCATAAACCAAGACGAATTTTAAGTTTAAGTTAATGATCAATGATCACGGCCCTATTGGACACGTTTGTACCAGATTCCATGCTGAGGCTGAAATGTTGTATGTATGTTTCTTGGCCCTTTTGTTTGTGAACGGTGATTTTTTGCTCCATTGGAATTACATCGATAATACCAAGACATGGTATAATATTATGCAGTATTTTCAGTGATCGAACCAGGAACCAGATTCTCAATGGGTGGTCTTTATGCAAATGGTCCAAATGATTTGACTCATTGGATTAATTCGTCTCCTCCGTTGAAGGAAACAATCGATAGAAAACATAAATACACGAGTCTAAGTCTCTTAAGGCGACACTAAATGCCAGCGACCTTGAGCGATATGAGTTCACGGCTGCCGGCCCGCCATCTATGTAACAAAGCCAATATTTTCAAAATTCTTGCGTGGAAAACAGTTTATATGCTTACAATCCGCGTTATTCACTACTAATCTGAATAAATGAACCTACACAAAAAAGTACAATCTAGAAGAATAACTTTTCTGAGAGAAGTACCAAAAAAATGCGTCACGCCATGCCAAAAAACTTGTTTAACTTCAAATAAATATGGTAGTTCAAAAAGGCTCGGCAGTGTTAATTATAACCAACAGCAAGCATTAGCAACCTACAAATAAGACTTAAGGATATGTGTAACAGGATTAAGTAGTGTTCATAGCTGTTTTAAAAAAGTTCTATTACATATCTCTGTCTTTCTGTTGTTTAGCGTTCAACAATTTTTAGACATTGTTTACATTGAAAGACGAGTCGAAGCTTGTCTTAGGTGTGTCTAACCGCTAGACACACTAAATAGTTACAGGCAGAAAAAATAAAACTTATTTGGCCCTTGGAACATCGTGAAAAAATCATTATGGCGCTAAGGCTTCAAAGTTTGGAGCATATTCTTAAGGAAGTTATAGATTATATGATGATGACAGATAGATGACAGCTGACAAAAATTGCGTTCCGTTCCTTTAATTTTTTTTTATGGAATATGAGGACAAACGAGCGTAACCTGTTGTTAAGTGATCACGGCCGCCCACAATCTCTTAAAACACCAGAGGAATCACAGGAGCGTTGCCGGCCTTTAAGGAAGGTGTACGCGCTTTTTTTGAAGGTACCCATGTCGTATCGTCCCGGAAACACCGCACAAGGAAGTTAATTCCACAGCTTTGTAATACGTGGAAGAAAGCTCCTTGAAAACCGCACTGTGGAGGACCGCCACATATCCAGATGGTGGGGAAGATATCCTGACTTGTGGCGTGTCGTGCGAAAGTGGAATTCGGCGGCAGGAATCAGGTTAAACAGCTTCAGAACACTCCCCGTGATAAATGCGGTAGAAGACACACAATGAAGCGACGTCTCTACGCAACGCCAAGTGATCTAGTCGTTCACAGAGCACTGGTTCCCCGACAATTCGAGCTGCTCTGCGTTGCACGCGGTCAAATGGATCGAGCTGATACTGGGGTGCGCCAGACCAGAGATGACATCAATTATTATTGTTCCTGTATTGAAGAGTTTACGTTGTGCTTAACGACGTTTTAGTTAAACACAAGCTAAACACTGTTTTGAAAAAGATAAGTCTAGACGTCGCCGTTGTTATAGTTACGTCACTGTTTAACAAAACACGTGTCTAAGCCATGTTTAAATTAATTGTTTGTAATAACAACGAGGGTGTTAAAGTAAGTAATGTGCGCAAAATGGCCCGCTAATACCTTTTATAGAAGCCATCAATTAATAATGAAGTCATCTGATGACAGCCCATAGAACCTTACATAGGCATAAAAAAAAAGTGTACACTTTTTTTTTAAAGTTATAACTTTGCACACCGAAGATTTTATGTTTGAACGAGGTGAAAGAGTTGATAAATTGTATTGTATTATATATTAGTGTAAAAATATAACGCAATTTACATTCAAATAAATAAATATACTGTCTGAGGGAAAAGAAAGAGAAATGGACAAAAACCGTAACATAATGGCATAACATAAGGAAAGGTGGAAAGATTACAAGGTGGGAGGATGATTTTAGAAGGATAGCAGGACCGGACTGGATGAGAGTAGCTGGAGACTGAATAAAGTGGAAGTCCTTAGAGGAGGCCTTTGTCGAGAGACAAATTACTAGTTAAGCTAATTTAAGTTTTATTTATAAGATAAATTAAGTTACTAGTAATAATAAAGGCTATTTTATTTTATTATAGCTGACCCAGCAAACGTTGTATTGCCGATATTAAAATCGCGATACAAAAGTAACTGTTGATCGAAGATGGGTGAAAATTTGAAGGTGTATGTGTTTTTTAATGCTGACTCATAATCCAACAAATAAAAAAAAAATAAAAAATAAAATTTCGTGTGGACCACCCTTATTATTTAGGGGGATGAAAAATAGATGTTGTCCGATTCTCAGACCTACCCAATATGCACTAAAAATTTCATGAGAATCGGTCAAGCCGTTTCGGAGGAGTTCAATGTTTAACACCATTACACGAGAATTTTATATATTAGATACTGTCTGCATGACAAACGTCGTAGATTTTTGTTCTTCCAACTTTATTGCTTATGATACAGTTGAGTTATTTGTATAATTTTGTTATATATTATGTATTGCAGGTGACAAATTTAAATAACCATGTCCGTTTGCACACTGGAGAGAGACCGTTTGTGTGCCCCGAGCCGGGCTGTGACAAGGCTTATGCTCAGGTAATTATAATTAATCAGTTTTGCTATTCAAATTCAAATTCAAATATTTTTATTCAAAATAGGATTTAAAATCACTTACTGAACGTGAAAATCTACCACCCATTCAAAAGAGACTGCCTCAGACCTGAGAAGAATGGGCGCAAGAAACTCAGCGGGCTTTTTTTTTTAATATAAAATATGGATTACAATGTAATATCGTACAATAAACATTTATAATTAAAGAGCCTGAGGGTATTCGCTTTATTCCCAGTCCGTGGTGTCATTAAGAAAATCGTTTATGCTATAATAACCTTTCCCACACAAACGTTTTTTAACAATTCTTTTAAGTTTCGTAACACATTTGTTTTGTACATTTTCTGGGATCATATTGTACAAGCATATACATCGCCCAACAAAAGACTTACTAACCCGACCCAACCGAGTAGTAGGCACAACAAGTTTATGTTTGTTCCTCAATCAACATAAATATATATCTAACAATCTAAAATGAACAAATTTCTTAACAAGTGAGTATTTATTAAGCTTATTTGATTCATCATTGGTGAATAGTTTTATATATTTTTTATTATTTTCTATTATGAGGAACAAAGGATAATTCAATACAATAGCACTCCATAATCCACTAAATTGTTTACATTTGAAAGGGCGACATCTCAAGTCAATTTCCTAATATGCAAATATTGAGGTTGAGCAGGTTATCAACTGTCAAGTAGATCCTGTAGATGAAGCCACAACCTGAGAGCTGTATAAGACATACAAGATTTATTAAAGATACGTCACTCGAATGGTTGGCTCAGTGTTAAGGCGCCAGTAGAACACCGATTGAGTGCGCATCTAAAATCTGGTATTAGGAAAGGCGATTGGATAATGTTTCTTCGATGGAAAGGTTTACTTTACAAAGACTCCATTCAAAACCTTTTTTGATTGATATTATATTTATTATTATATAAAAGAATGCTGGGAGAGTTTCTTGCGCCGCTTCTTATCTCTCAGAGCGCCATTTGTTTCCGAAGCGGTGGTAGTGTTAGAAATGACATCATAAAGAATTGTAAAGGAATCAATTTTGAGTAAATAAATGCCTTTTTCCATTGATTTTTCGCAAGCGCTAATAAGTTAATTTGATAAAATATAAATAGCTCATTCTGAAGTTATATATCTAGATATATAACTTCAACAACTTCGTTATATATATATAATATTTCAGGGAAAATGGCGAGAGCGATTTTGTATAATGTATGTGTTCTTCGTTTGTAATACGTGTAACACGTTTATTCCATTCCCACTCAAACTGTGGAATAATATTCTCTACTGCTGTTCCAAATCAAAATGATATAGGTACCAGTTAAATCAAGCATGATTTTAAGATTATAATATGTTTAACTAACCTATGAAATGTTACCACTTGACTTATTGTTAGATGTAGGTACCTCAATACAAACTAAGATATATTTTAAATAAAACCCAGCATAGACAAAGTGAGATGTCTTCAGTTAACCACAGCTCGTGTTACAAACAGTCAAGGTGAGACATCATCTCTTGTAAGTTGTACATATTACCACAATGATAGGTACTACTAAAAACAATTTACCTTAAATGCACTTTTTTAAAGGGCCGGCAACGCTCCTGTGATTTCTCTGGTATTGCAGAAGAATTTTGGCGGCGGTGATCACTTACGGCCTTTCCCAATATACTATCTACAGATAGAGATAAATTACTACCTTCTACTGTCAGTAATTAGCTGTCAATAATCTGAAGCTGTCCCAAGATAAGTCATTCTTATAGCCTTATATTGGGACGCGTGAATTGCAATTTCTATAAAAACTTCTATCGCTGGTAAGCTATACGTCGTACCATTGCCAGACAGCGTGTACGGATAAGGTGAGTTACCGTCGATAAGTTTATTGGGACAGAAAAGTCAACGATAGTTACGATTTTTAGCTCAAGTAAGAGATATACTGAATATTGGGAACGGCCGTTAACATCAGGTACGCTCGTTTGTCCTCTTTTCCATAAAAAAAATGCCGATAGCACTCCTGTTATTCTGGTGTATCAATATAACATAGAAAATGTAGGTAAAGCATCCTATAACGCGGTGGAGTGGTTTCGCGTTATAGGAAAACACGGGATTTTATTATATTCCATATAACGCGTTTTTACAACCTCGTTATTCGTAATAATAATTAATCACATATCCTAACAAGTATGTTCAATTGTTTGCCGCCTAGTTTTACTGTTTTACTAAGGTGTTTGATATACAAATTAAATTAAATAATTTAATTTTGTATAACACAAATGACAAAGCAAAGGTATGCGAAAAATTATGAACAATAAAATTCATTATTAATTTCACAGTACAGAAATATGGGTAGTCGCCGCGTTATACGTGTAATACGGGACGATTGCAATCGCGTAATATAAGCGTTATAGGTCTACGTTATAGAGGAATTAATGGAGTTACTTGATTCGGAATCTGTAATATATTTCAGCACAAAAAACAAATTGAAATGGCGTAATATAAAAATGCGTTAAAGGGTTTCTATATTACAGGGGAATTATTATAGTCACTTGATTCGGAATCGGTAATATATTTCAGTAAAAAACACTATGACGTCGCGTAATATAAAATCGCGTTATAGGGTCTTCTGCGTTATAGAGATCTTATTGTAGTTACTTAATTCCGTATCGGTAATATTTCAGCAAGCAACACATTTTCATTGAAACCGTTTATATAATATAAATATCCTAATTTGTATTTTTTAATTAATTCAGGTAACAAATTTAAATCAACATCGCAAACGGCACCTCTCCGGCCGTCCCCTAGAGAGCTCCTACCAGTGTCCAGTTTGTGGGGAACAGTTCGCACAAAGGAATCATATGTACACGCATAGGTGAGTCATTAAAAAAAAAATTAAATATTAGAAAAAAATAACAAGAACAAATTGGGTTTTTCTACTAATATTAATATTAACTGCCAATTTTGAAGGCTTAATAAATAATGTTTATACAATTTAAAAATCCAATATTTTTTCAAACAAATGCGGACCTTATGCTTGTAGTTTTAAAAAAAAAAAGGTTTCTTGTAAACTAATAGACGAATTAACCACAAATCCCCAAGACGAATATATGGCTCATTCTCGCTCAGAGGTCAATGAAGAGGGCTTTGCTCCGAGTTTCCCTGCGAGATCGAATCAGAAATGAGGAGATCCGTAGGAAAACCTAAGTCACCGACATAGCCCAGTGGTTGCGAAACTGAAGTGGCAGTGGGCAGGGCACATAGCTCGACGGACAGTTTGCCTTTGGGGCAGTAAAGTTCTCGAATGGCGACCACGTAACGGAAGATGTAGTGTTGGTAGGTTCTTCATCCATATCTAAATATGCTGTAGAAAGTAGTTGATATGACTGCGGTGTTAGCTGCATATCATGCGTATGTAGACAGCACTCTGAGATATGGGATACTATTCTGGGGTAATGCTCCAGGGATTTATGAAGTATTCAAAGCTCAAAAGAAATGTGTCAGATCTGTCTGCTCACTAAAGGCAACCGAATCATGTAAACCTCACTTTATTTAATTAAATATTCTTAGCATGCCATCAATATATATTTATGAAATAGCAGTTATGGTAAAGAATAATATCAATAAATATGAAACCCTAATTTTGAAAGGAAACGACAACAAATTACGCTTACCTTTGAAGTCCGAAAGAAACAGCATCTTTTGCATGGGACCAACAATTTACATTAAGTTACCTGACATATATTCTACTTTAAAAAGTCACTCAAATCTTACTTACTAAAAAAAGCATACTACTCATTAAAAGATTTTCTTGACGATAACATAGTAAATAATAAAAATTAACTTCGACTGAACTCAATATCATTGTGTAGCTAATTACATTATATTATAAATTGAAATGAATAAGCCTATGAAATAATAACTATTGTATGATTGATGTTTATTAAAGTTTGCTTGGGATGTATATCTTTTTTTAGTATAGTACAGTATATTATAATTGTTACAGAAATTAAAACGTGAACTGACTATGTATTCCACTATAAGTTTGCATGCCTTATGGGTTAGGATAAGAGCACCTGTTAATTATAAACCAACAACATCTTATTATTATCTATATTACGTTATCTTGCAAATAAAGATGATTTGATTTAACAACCCAGAACTATATTAATAGGTTTGTATTTGGAATAGACTTAGTTGGTGGCTCTGCTATCTAGGATTTCAGCTTATATTTAAATGAAACCTCATAAATATATATACATTTTAGTTTTAATGTGTACAAATACATCATTAAAATAGGGTTAAGCATTTCAGACATAGAAATCTAAGAAACTTTTTCTATTGTCTTGGTAATCTTAGTATAAAGAGTATAAAATGTGTATTTTAGAATATGCACATAATATTAATAATCTAAAGATACGACACTCTTACGATATTATAATTTGCAAATATTATGTTATTCCTAGATTGGTGGCGCATTATTGTTGATATAATGGTTAAAGTTATCCTACATTAGTTGATCTTCATATTTTCAGACGGGAGGCCCACTCCGTGTTGAAGGCGTCTTTGCCGCTTCGCGTGCGGTTCGCGTGTTCGTACTGCGACGTAAAGGTGGCCACGGAGCGACATTTACAGGCCCACATCGCGCAGCATCACTCTGAAGATCCGGAGGATGATAGTGAGTAATAGACCTGATGGTGACACCTCCGCCTTCGTTCGATTGGGCCACCATTTTTTTTTTTGAATTTTTGTGTAAGGAAGGAGGAAACGAACGTACAATTGGCTCATCTGATGAAAAGTAAAAACTTGGTACTCAGGGACATTTTTTATTCAATAAGGGGCCAATGAGCAGGACGTTCAGCTGATGGTAATTGATACGGCCTGCCCATTACAATGCAATCTCGCTCAAGGTTCTTGAAAAACCCGAAAATGTTTGCACAAAGTAATATAAGCAGTAGTTTGACGGCAGAAAAAGGCACCCATAATCTAGCCGGCATCCAGTGCAAAAGAGTCTTCCACTGGTAAATGCCCTTAAGTCGTCTCTTCCGGTATCTTTGGGTCTGAGCCTTCCCGATTCTTTTTATGCCCCAGGGAAGCATATTTATTGTCAAAACTCAATATTTTAATTCATATAGATAGAAAAAAAAATATTTTTCACGTTCATCGTTGTTATATAGATTGTTAATAAAATAATCACTCTGTATAACAAGCAACAATGCTTTCATTTCAAATTTAAATAATATTGTACTCCGACGAATTTTGGACACGGTAAAACTCGAATGAGTTTATGTATGTACAACAATTTTGATATCTATGATATGTAATTTGTTAATAAGAAATAAATAAATGAATAAAACCACAGGCGAAAATAAATAAAACAAAAGTCGAGGTGAATTCGAACGACCAGGCGGTTCTGGTCGGGCGCCGGCAGGTTCTAATGGGTTGTGGTTTTAAGCACTGTTGTAAACTGTCGTTATATATATATATTATTACTAGCTGACTCGGCAGACTTTGTACTGCCTCAATTGATAAATAAAAGACCTAAACTTTTATATATATGTCAAATAATATTGTTTGCGTTCAGAAATTTAATTTGTGACAAAACTTAAGATATATCAATGTACATAAACATAATCTGATAGATAGTTAACAACTGTATTTAATCTACTTACTATAGTTTCCAAAAATTAAGTTTATTTTTACCTCCTGAAAAAGTTAGAAAGATATAGAAATTCTAATAAGTTGTTCATTTTAAACTATTATTTTAATTTAATTTCTGAACGACGGGGGACACATCAATGAAAAATCAAAATCGTTGTTTTTATTTAATTCCGAGTATTTTCATATTTTTAAAGTTTCTCTGGGCTTCCACAAATAATTCAAGACCAAAATTGGCCAAATCGGTCGCTGTTCTCGAGTTTTAGCGAGACTAACGGACAGCAATTAATTTTTATATATATAGATTACTATTACATGAGGGTATGTCTGTACAGAGTCGTCGTTCAAGTGCGTGTTCGCGTCGTGCGGCGCGGTGGTGTCGTCTCCCCGCGACCACACCGAGCACCTGCTGCGGGCGCACCAGCTGCGCGTGCTGGCCACACGAGCGCGCACGCCGCCCAAGCGGGGCCGCCCTCCCAAGGTGATCGCCTCTCTCACAAGATCTAAACACAATGGCTTAAGTTCAGTCATACACTTAACTTCATAACAATAAATATATAATATCAAACAGATAAAATTAAAATCAAACAAATCGAATAGTTTTACACTCCACTACACCACCACATGTCTCATCAACAGCTTATAATGCACCATATCATTCGATTACCGGCCTGAATCAAATATTTACTAGATTAAAGGTAAGGAGACTTAGGGGCACAAATAGTTATGTGGCCTTTTGTGTAGACCCAAGGTGATCCTCTCCCTCACACTCCACTACATCACCACACGTCTCATCAACAGCTTGTAATGCAGCATGTCATTCGATTACAGGACTAAATCAAATATTTACTAGATTAAAGGTAGGGAAGCTTAGGGATACAAATAGTTATGTGGCCTTTTATGTAGACCCAAGGTGATCCTCTCTCTCACATTCCACTACACCACCACTTGTCTCATCAACAGCTTAAAATAAAGCATTTCCTTCAATTACAGGCCTAAATCAAAAATTTACTAGATTTAAGTTAAGGCGACTTCGGGGCACAAGTAATCATGTGGCCCTATTGTGAACCCAGTGAACGCATATAAAACATGAAAGAATTTCTGATGCTTTGAAATAGCTCAACTAAAACTATACCGTTAGTGGGCAGGGGTGTCAGACAAGATTTTAAAAACACATAAATCAAGGCTTTCAAATACATTCATGTAGATCATCGTCCCAAGAGGAATTGAATAAAAATAATAAAAACATCTTATCATAAAACTATATCTTGTAACTTAGACCACCGCCTTAAAAACCGGAAAGCAGCAATGAGCAAATACGCCTCTCACTCACTGATTTTTGTTCTCATGTTAGTGACGACAGTCTTAACGAGAACTTAAAGTCCTTTAAACCGAATCACTTTTCACGTGTAATAATAATCTCGGCCTAGATTCAATACAAATAACACTCTTTTTCTTATGCAGTGATGGTTTACTGTGCTGTGACCTGGTCAGTAGTGTAGTGTCTATACGAAGTCCACGTCACAGAGCACCAGCGATCCGCCTGTATTGGCACTACAAGTCAGGAAACTGGGATAGGATGTGTTCCCTTTTTTTCTTCCAAAGTGATGATTCCCTTTGTATGATCCTGATCATATATAATATAATATAATATTGACACACTTTTTACACAAATTATCTTGCCCCAAGTTAAGCATATACAGCCTGTGTTATGGGTTACAAGACAATGATATATTTAATACAATATACTTACTTAAACATACATAAATTCATATAAACATACATAAATACATTTAAACACCTATGACTCGGAAACAAACATCCATATTTATCATATAAATGCTTACACCTACCGGGATTCGAACGCGGGACCTCTAGCTTAGTAGGTAGGATCGCTAACCACTCGGCTATACAGGTCGTCTATATATAGAAAATATCAATTGACTAATTCATAAATATACAATAAATTATTCTGTTATTAAAATAATTGCATATCAAAAACATCTCAAGTGGCACAGTCTATAAATAGGTCAATTTAAATTTAGAAATAATTCAATATTTATTTGTTCACAGATGATGAAAGACCCGTTAGAACTGAATGATCACGAAGATTTCGTTGAGGTGAGTTTGTGAGTGAATCTCTAAATGCAGGCCGTTTGTAGCTCAGTGAAGGTTTATATTTTTCCTGTGGAATATAATCTTAAGTTTCAGTATATAATTATAATTTTAATTAAGTAGTGTATGTATGCATATTATGTGTATCCTAATTGGACGTAGTTCCTGAAAAACGTTCCAAGCCAAAATCATCACATTTTAAGGAATTCGTGTTAAAGTTTAATTAATAATAGTGTATTCCATACATGTGGGTTGGCCTACTAAGTCATCAAGAGTGACTATAGGGTTGCCATTTTTTGTCAGTCCAGTTGTATGAATCGCGTGACCAGTTTTGTGTTCTTAACTAAATTTCGACATGATTGTGGCTTGGAACGTTTTTCTGGGATTACGTCCAATTATTCTAGAATTTATGTAAAACAATCTGTATTTCCGTTTATTTCCGTGAACATTTGAAAAAGTAGTGATTATCATGGATAAATCAAAACAGAGGAAGTGCTTATAAACCTCCAAAATATAGAAAGCCGTATTGCCAAACTCACACTTCTGCAAATTGAAATGTACTCACAATACACAGTAATCAATTTTATAATTGGCTGCAAACTTAACTTTTTCTTTTTTATGGAATAGGAGGACAAACGAGCGTACGGGTCACCTGGTGTTAAGTGATCACCGCCGCCCACAATCTCTTGCAACACCAGAGGAATTACAGAAGCGTTGCCGGCCTTTAAGGAAGGTGTACGCGCTTTTTTTGAAGGTACCTATGTCGTATCGTTCCGGAAACACCGCACAAGGAAGTTCATTCCACAGCTTTGTAGTACGTGGAAGAAAGCTCCTTGAAAATCGCACTGTTGAGGACCGCCACACATCCAACTATAGCAAACAGCTTATTTATTGCTGTTAGAATTTATGTCTTATTAAAAACTCATAGATGTTTCATTTTATATTGCATGAACAACTAATTCTAACAATATTGAATACTCACTGAAAAATTACCAGAATAAAATTATTAAACAAATGTATACGAGATTCTTTCGAATGATATAAGTTTATATATTTTTAATAAATAAATTGTTAATCATCAAATGATCGCCAGTAACAAACGTTAAGATTAGAATTAGTATCTCATATATATATTTTCACAGATACAAGAAATCACTCCAATAATGAGCAAATGGGCTTGGAATAAAATTGTGTTATTATAATAAGAGATTACGTTGGATTACTACTTAACCCTCCTCAAGAATTATTATTTTAAAAACATATTAATATGTGGCTTATTGCTGGTACATATAAGCACTTAACTAAAGCTAAATTCTGTATATTTCAAATTTAAATATTTTTTGTTGAACATAGGATTGGTAAAGGTGTGGTCAAGAAAGACATTTCTATTATAATTTATCATCTTTATCACATTAATGTTTTTAACAACTATTTTTAATTTCGTTCTGTTTTGTACATTTTGTGGGATCACCTTGTAAAAGCATATACACTCCCAAACAAAAGACTTACTCACTCGACTTAACGGAGTAGTAGGCATAATATGAATGTTTTTTCGAAAAAAAAATTGCGAATTCAGTAAACATGAAAACACTTCTCTTTTCCCATCCAGAGACCCCACCAAACTACAAGTACCTTGCTGTAGAACTTCATTATTTCAGAGAAACTGTTTGTGTATGTGCATAAAAATCTATAATCACATCCCAAAAAGAATAAGAGAGGTATCTTCAAATAAGAATTTCTCATCTAAATTGAAAATTTAACTTAGTAAAAACTGCTTATATTCATTAGACGAATATTTTCAACTAAAAACTTGACTATATACTATATAATACTGCTACTAATCTTTTGTTAAATTTATATTATTGTAACTAATGATTTAGAAAAATATTTTATAAATTTGCACATCATAAATGTGGCAAACATGTACTTAATAATATTTATGTCACATCAATCTAACATGTTTATGCAAATAAAATCTTTGACTTTGATGTATGCATTAAATTATCAAGAATATATTGAGAGACAATAGTTAAAATTATCATTAACTAGCCGATACCTAGCGACGTCGTTCGCGTACGTATTTTTACACCTACTGGACCTGTTACATTACTGGACTTTTAGTAGGGATCCCTAATTTTTTGAAAATGTAATAAAGCATATAACACCCGCGGATAATGTAGCTTCCCAACAGTGAAAGGATTATTCAAATCGTTTCAGTAGTTGCGGGGCCTATTCAATGCAAATAAACAAACAATCAAATCTTTCCTCTTTATAATATTAGTAAAGATTAAAAATAGCTTGAATAGCTCTTCTTCTTCTGCAGTATAAAGATAGTATTATCATAATGTATAAATAATAGTAATATAAATGTCGAGGTGTGTGTAGTTAAACTCCTTCGAAACGGCTTGACCGATTCTCATGAAATTTTGAGTGCATATTGGGTAGGTCTGAGAATCGGACAACATCTATTTTTCATCCCCCTAAATGTTAAGGGTGGTCCACGCCAAATTTTTTTATTTTTATTTTTTTGACATGTTTTTTAAATTTGTTTGATTATGACAGCATTAAAAAATACATACAACTTGAAATTTTCACCCATATCCGATCAACAGTTACTTTTGTATCGCGATTTTAATATCGGCAATACAAAGTTTGCTGGGTCAGCTAGTATATATATGTTATTCTTTATTCCTTATATATTTAACAATAGCCCATTTGAATCCAGTTTGTTCAAATGCCCTTATACAAAAAATTCATAATTATTAATTCACAAAATGCCCAAATTCTCTTTACATCTGTTGTAATAACTATATTACTATGAACAAACCCAGATATTAAATATCTATAAAATTATTCCACTGTAATAATTCAGAAATGGTTGTTCTATTCTTGATACTAAGAATATACATTATAATTAAGATTATTATGGTACTTTGAAATTGATTCAACATTTGCATATAATCTATCAAAACTTTGATCATGTAAGCAATTTTTAACACATATTTATTTAAGTTATTTTACCATTAGTAACAGTTTGAACTCTTAATTGTTACTATATAAAAATAACTTATAAATATTGTTGGTACATTTGGACATAACTGGGTCTAATTTATGTGATGACTTAGTTTGGTATTGATGAGGTCTTCAAATACCAAAGTACTCTAGCGGCCTTACAAATAAAACTGGCATAAAGTTATAACTAAGCATAAACCAAGAATGTGTAAAATGTTTACAAATAGACATTTTGCTTACGAATGTTTTGTTCGGACGTATAACGTTTCCCGCGTTTATTTGCAAGGCAGCTTGTCATTCGGAAAACTTCAGAATTATCATTGTATTGACAGCGTTGTCAACGATATTGTAAACATTTTGCATATTCTTTGTTCAGCATCAGTTATAATTTTATACCAAGTTTATTTGTAAGGCCCTAGAGGATTATTGATCTACCTAAATTTTATACTGTATTAGCTGACACGGCAAACGTTGTTTTGCCATATAAATTGTATTGAACTTTTGCTTGCTAGTTGATAAGAGATGGCGCTAGTTGTATTCATTAGTAACAATCACACTTCTTTTATATTTTGTATAATTCACACGATAGTTTTATAAATTATAGCCTATTTGTTATTCTGGTGTCTAAGCTATATTATTGTAAAGTTTCATCAAAATCTATTCAGTAGATTTTGCGTTAAAGAAGTTCAAAGATACATCCAGACATTCAAACTTTCACATTTATAATATTAGTAGGATAATGACACGTGTATATTTTTTTAAAGGTGAAAATAAGAAAGAGCAGCCCGCAATACATGCCCAAGTTGAGAGTGCAAAGTTTATTCCAGTGAAAGAAGTACAGACAATTTAATATGACACCCGCTTAGCTTAGTGTACTTAGATATAAGCTATTGTATAGATTTTACTTTTATTTTGGTACTGTTGCGACGTGTTATGAAGGTTCTCCTGTTTTTGGAAATTTGACAGATCTCCTAGCTCGATGAAGATATATTTATATGTACTATCATGATATTAAAACAGTAAACATACAAATTGTAAAAGATATACATGCTGTATAACTTTGGTGGGTTCAATGACCGCGGTCGGCGACATTGTATCAAATTGGTACCAATAATATTGTACAGATACAGCTGTATTTCATATTTATGTAATAGCTTTCTAGCTTGTTGCCGTTAGATAGGTGTATTTGTAATACTTAAATCGTTCTTGACCCAAAAATTTTCAATGATTGAAATCTACAGGTTGCTCTAAATTTAATTTTATTGTTTTTTAAATCGATTTTGTTTGTGAATATTTTGAGTGCGATGCTGCAATATGCCATTACGTTTATAATGAAAGTATTATACATTATCATGTACTATTTCATATTATATAGGCGTTTAGTGCAATGGAAAGAGTTGAGTTATATATTATACTAAATGTTTAACATGAATCGGCTTTTAGAGAAGTTTTAGGAGTTTAACATAATCCTGGATTTAATTTTTCTACATAATAGACTTTAAGGAAGATACTAATGAAATGAAATTATTTACTTTAATAATATTAGCAATAAAATTGTATCAAGTTTAGTTAGTATATAAGTTATAGATATATAGGTATGTGTGGCGGAGCATCAAAGACGATTCCTATATACTTGAAATGTATGATATAATATGAGATATGATCATAAATTAAGACATCTATCGTCTCAAGGTGACGAGCGCAACTGTAGTGCCGCTCAGAATTTTCGGGTTTTTCAAAAATCTTGAGCGGCACTGCATCGTAATGGGCATGGCGTATAATTTACCATCAGTTGAACGTCCTGCTATTCTCGTCCCTTATTTTCATAAAAAAAAATTGTTCAGTGAAATATCAGCAAGTAAAACTATCCTGATGAGTCTCGCCTGTTGTATTTAAGACGGTTCATATATTTTTCGGCGAGGATCTAGAGCGGTGTCATCAAAAACGCAGAAATTAAAAATAGAGTCTCAATAAATTTTCACCCTTAGATAATTTATACGTCTAGATAGACTGTGACAGCTGTCAAAGCGTTGAAAAAAAATTGAGGTTGACGGTTAACCTCTATTTTGAGCAATGCACGCACACTAACACATATAAATCGCGAGTGTAAGACCCAAGATTGTCCCGCACACTAGACGCATAAATTATCTAAATTTTAAGTTAGGACGTCGCATTGAATTGTTTTCTCGAGGCTTCGTAATTGCAATATTAGACATAAGATGATAGAAAATTTATCTTTATTTCACTGTTATAGGATGAAAGTAATAAGAATTTTTCTACTTTGATGCTCCGCCAAAATATCGTCTGTACAAGTTAATATAGAGTAACATTAATAATCTAAATTGAGACAGTCTAATCGAAACAATAATGTCGGCGAATACAATACATATATACATTACCTTATGAATAAATATTAAGAAAATTACTCTTTGACACAAGTATTATATGTGCGCCTTTATAACTTCGTGGGTTTATTCTGAGGTATAAAATTATTGGTCTTCTCATAATAAAAGTAATTGCGATAGTGGGCAATTTCGCAAACTCCGTCAATTCAAAAAAAAGGGCGGGGTGTCATGTCAAGAATATAATATATTTAGCTTAGATATTATCTAAGCTAAATGTGAATCTAGATTGAACCATTCATATTAAAATCTTATAAATTTCGCCCGCCTAGAATCAACTTTGTTTTTTTATTAAAAGGTTACCGACGTAATATTATCCGTTTTTTTAAATTCGTGTTAACTAGTTAAAATGTTACAATAAAACAATACACACAAAGTAATTTTGCTACGTAAGTACGCAGATTGCAGGATAGACCGAAATGCATTTTTTTAATGAGCTCATTTAATTATTCTTCTTATGATCTTCTGGAATGTTCTAAAAATCGCTTTAATCGCAGAACAAACTAACGAAGTTTCATAATGGCGCATAAATAGTTTTTTATTAGATGGATTGAATGTTAACACATAAATTAATTTATAATACGCATAAGATTCTGGGTATGTTCCGATATGCGCTGCGACCACTGCACAGTGCTATCACTGTAGAAAAATTCGTTCCGTTATGGACTGGCAGTATGACGTCATAAATCGCCGCCATATTCTACTGTGAGCACTGGCGTTTTCGAGGTACTCGCAGTACTTTGATCACGTGATCAGTTAAAACCACTCGAGTGCCTAACGTTTTATAAACAATACCAACAGTTTAATCCCAAATATTTTTAATTTGACAGTACTCCAACAACAGCTTTTTTTTAATGAACTAGAAAACTTTAATACACTCATTTGATTGCTGCGTCAAAAAATGCGGCTGGCAGTATACGGGATTGCGTTCCGTTTTAAATAGTAAGCAATATATTCAAATTCAAATATTTTTATTCAAAATAGGATGTGACATCACTTATTGAAAGTCAAAAAAACTACCACCCATTCCAAAATGAATGCCTCAGGCCTGAGAAGAATGGGCGCAACAAACTCAGCGGGCTTTTTTTTCATCCTAAATATGTTTTACTATTAAAGTAACATTTACAAAGTCACAAAGTAACATCGTACAATTAAACTTATTATTTAATAGCCTGAGGGCAGTTGCTCCATTCCCAATTTGTGGTATCATTAAGAAAGTCATTTATGTTATAGTAACCTTTACCACACAAACGTTTTTTAACAATTCTTTTGAATAACGTAATACTTTTGTTTTGAACATTTTCTGGGATCCTGTTGTAAAAGCATATACATCGCCCCACAAGACTTGCTAACTCGACTTAGCCGAGTAGTAGGCATTATAAGCTTATGTCTGTTCCTGGTGTTAACATTATGGTTATGACAGTTTCTGGCAAATTCACTTATGTGCCTATGAACATACATTACATTATATATACATTAAATTACATTATATATAACTAACTATAAAGGAACGGCTTCACAGTATACTAAATTGACGTCACACTGTACAGTGGTCGCAGTGCATATCGGAACATACCCTCTGTTGTTATGTAAGGCTTTTGTACATTAGATCTCGAAGCTAGGTATAAGGTTGGCGGCACACGAAAACATTTCAAAAGTATTGAATAGGCTAGAATGTTAGGCTGGAGACACGTTTCGCACTTGCCTTTGGTTTTATAGATGGTTAAGCGTGGTTGAAAATAATTTATAAACAATTGTATCGAAATCACGGACTAGTAAAAAAAGAAGGACTCCGCGCCTTGATATTAGCAAGTAATGCACCTTTATGCTATTGTGAGTGCGGTTACGGGGTATACCAGATACCTACACAATGTTTTCTCCCTTAAGTAATCATTTATCCACAAATACTTTTATAGTATTGTTTTTACACTTTTCACAACGCACGACGGAATTTTTAAAATATTTTATTGCGTCGCAAACTGATCTGTCACAGACGATGGCAAATCTCATAATGGCGGCCGATCGGCTTGTATTAGTGTAAGTGTATGCGTGGGGCTATGCATTTACACGTTTACCGGCTTGTTTTGGTGCCTCACTGTTATGTAAGGTGACACGGAGTCCTTCTTATTTTACTCGTCCGTGATCGGAATCTATGTTTCGGTAGCGATAACAGTGTTATTCATTTGATAATAATCGCTATTATGCTAAGTATAAATAGAAGTTCTATAAAGTAAGAAGTTACGTGTTAGGAAATTTGTCTTATATTTTATGCATCTGTGATTTTTACAGAAAAATTTTGTAGTCGATGAGAACATATAAAATACTTTTATTTCGTATGTTGTGTCATTAGTCATAAAGTCGCTGCAGTGTCCAGTAATAGTGCGATTTCGCTAAGGAGTCCGCTGACCGCACCGTCTCATACCATGACCATGCTATGAACGTTACAGACAATCTTTGTATTGAAAAGTTTATACGACTTGACCGATTTGTGACAGACCAACATCGTCGGGTGTCAATGAATTGTCGGCGAGATTATTTTGACTATTATGACTTCTAAACCCGTTTGTTAAATAGAAATAGTCTTCAAATAGCATAATATATAGAAAATCATTATCCTAGTAAAGAAGTGTGCGTGTACTTATGTAGTTACGCAAGAAGTTATTCTTCTTTGGCGATATAAAACCAAATTTATTTTTATCAATGATACGTCACTCGAACGGTTGGCTCAGTTGGAAGAGCGCTCGCACGTAACGCGAGAGATCGCCGGTTTGAGTCCAGCGTGGTTCATAAATTTTGCTGTCAAATTTTATTTGTGTAATTAATCCCATAAGTGAAGGTTATCATCACTTTAAAATATTGCAAGTATATAAATTTAAATTATTTATTGAAATTTCTTTAATTCTCGTCCATTGGTCGTGGTTCAGTAGACATATGAGTTACAATAGGCTTGGTAGCTGAAGTTTGATACAAATGGGCTAGTTGACCAGCTAACGTCAGGGTGTCGAATTTGCGTTGCAGGTACTAAAAATACGTACGAAGCAAATTGACAATTCGTAATTGCTTACTTTTCTGGTCGGCAATTGGACGTAATTCCAGAAAAACGTTCCATACCACAATCATGTCGAAATTGAGTTAAGAACACAAAACTGGTCACGTGATTCATATTAACGGACTGACAAAAAATGGCAGCTTTACTGCCACTCTTAAAATGACATCATGACTGAGTAGCCCAACCCACATGTATGGAAAACACTAATATTTATTAAATTTTAAACACAAATTCCTTATAATGTGAAGTTTGTGGCTTGGAAGGTTTTTCAGGAACTACGTCCAATTATGATCCTAACATTTTATCACAGTAATACTTATTGTACAATATTTTATTGATTTTTCAAGGTAGTTATTTTTTAAGGTAGTGTATCTTTTGATTAATGTGAGTTGTCATGAGGGTATGAATAACACTTTGGTTACATTCAAGTGGCCAAAGTAGCCTGTATTGTGCTTGTTCCGTACGCGACACGTTCATAGCACGGTCATGGTATGATACGGTGTTCTGGTCTGACGACTTCCTTTGAATATTCGTTTCTTTAATTAAAGCTAGTATGATTGATTTCTTATTGGTGGTAATTACATAGAATTTTTATAATAACCGTTAGGGATTGTAATAAACTGTTTTAAAATTATAATTTTTAAAATACTATTACTACTGTGGAAGGCACAGGGGTTGACAAATAGCATGTTATGGCACTTGAACCACAGCCGCCGATGAGTGAGAAGGACAAACACAGCGGGTGAGAGAGTAGAACTTCTCTAACGGAGATACAGCAACATAGAAAAGGTAGGAGGATCTATTGTTACTGTAACCGATTTTGGTTTACAGGTCGTCAACAGTCAGTCAACAGTATTTATACGTCTAGATAGACTGTGACAACTGTAAAAACGTTGAAAAAAATTGAGGTTGACTGCTAACCTCTATTTTGAGCAATGCACGCAAACTAACACAAAGTGACATACAAATCGCGACTGTAAGACGCAGCTTGTCACGCACACTAAAGTAATAAAGCTGGCCTGTTCTCATCGGTTGGCTAACAGCAAGAGGCTTTATCTAGACGTATAAGTTATTTATGTGTCACGGATTATCGGGCTATCAGATCGTCTTTACGCTAGTCTATGGCACTATTAATATGTGATTCTTTTATTCACGCGAGATCAATGTCGCTTTCTCACCAGCTGTACGGCATGTGCCTCCATCGTATATTTTTTTACCAGTGGGAGGCTCCATTGTACAGATTATGGGTACCACAACGGCGCCTATTTCAACCGCGAAGCAGTAATGTGTAACAGTACTGTGTTTCGGTCTGACGGGCGCAGTAGCCAGTGAAACTACTGGGCAAATGAGACTTAACATCTTATGTCTCAAGGTGACGAGCGCAATTGTAGTGCCGCACTGAATTTTTGGGCTTTTCAAGAATCCTGAGTGGCATTGCATTATAATGGGTAGGGCGTATCAATTGCCATCAGCTGAACGTCCTGCTCATCTCGTCCCGTATTTACATTTAAAAAAATATAGTAATGTTTAATTTGCCTATTAATTTCGCTCACCGCTCAGGGCGTGCCGGGTCTTATATTATGTTGTTATTACTGGAGAATGTAACTAGGTACATATTATTCGAAACATTATTTTATTGTAAAAATCATAGACGGTGGCACAGTGTAACTAAATTATTATTACGTTCATCAATGGTCATATCCGAAGAGACATTGCATTTACGGCCTTTCATGTTTTTATCAGACATAAAATAGTATAAAGTGTACCTACGCTCAATAGCTTATTGAGAGTCAACCGACATATTTGTTAAACGCACTAAAGTTAAATAATTACTTATGGAAAAAATATTGCTTTTTTTGATCTGCATTTAAAGTGAGACGTCGGATATGACCGCTATACTAATGTCAAAAACCCGATGCCCGCGTCGCTGTCGATAACTGTTGTGTGTTATGATATTTTTGTGTTTTATTTTGTTATTATATTATTTGGTTAAAGCGAGTTAGTAAAATAAAGTCACATCGGACATTTGACATTGATAAAGTCGGGTGTACACTGTGCCACAATTTAGTATAAGGTGAAAATGTTCCTATGAGTGTCAGAGAGTAATAGTGGAATGAATAATAATGAATACGATGTGTTGTTTAGTGAGTAGTTGTATAGAAGACCATAACAGTAGCCTTGTATTGTGTACCATACGGTGTACCAGCGATGGACGAGATTTTTTAACATACATTTATCTTCAAATATACAATTTTAAATATAGGTATTGCTGTTTTCTTTCCGTTAAGGTACTTCTGTACTTCTTCCTTTTCCTTTCCCCTTGGACACTGGGCCAATTTGGATGTGTGTCCTTTGTCCATCCACGCTGTACAGTACGGCAGGTTACACACTAACGGTATCTAAGGAAAGTACACAATTCTCGTTCTAATTATGTAATATAATCGTTACTTGAACAAATTTCCTTATACCTACATGAAGTGTGGTTACGTCATCGCACCCTTTCGTTAGCTATGCGCAAGCGCCGACAGGTCCGTCTCGCGCTTCCTACTTTTGCGCCCGGCGAATAGCGTGTAATTTGGGCGTGCGCGCATTGACTGCGTTGCGTTACAAAATTTTCGGTCACGTTTACTAAGTAGTCGATTAATATTTACTATCATGTCCTCGAGTATCGTTAGTGTGTCAGCAATCCCAACATGCTGTATACTATAAAAATAAAAAGTATAGTTGAAAAAAAAAGATAAAAAAAAACAAAAGGTCTAAGTAGAAAAGGAGAGAATTGATTTTGTTAGTTTTTTTAAAACCTCCTGACATTTTACTATGACAAAGATGTTCAAGATAAATGTTAAATGATGCAGTACAGCTCAGGATTTTTGAATCCGTATCCCAATTTCAATAAAGTTTACTCTGACCTCTATACCCATAAGACAATCTAATTTGTATGTAATCTAATACTATTTGTAGATGTCAGAACTTTAGGACTTTTTACTATGTAGTAGTATTTACTAGGTGGTAGGTAGTAGGTAGTTTACTAGGTTTAAATAAATATTACTGAAGTTATTATTATCCCTAATAAATATCACTAATTATTTCTTCATTTTACCGCGTAACTTTAACATTGTTATTATTATTAAGGGTACTCACGATATATATTTTATTAATTTTGTGCAGATATTTCGATCCAATTGCATGAATCGTGGTCGCGGCTGAACTGCGGAGGCGGCGAGAAACTCTTGACACATTGGCACTAATAGTACGTCAATCTATCCACGTGGCGCCTAATTCGTTTTGGTCTTTGATTCCCTAATTTACTACACACACTACTGACGACGTCCATACTTTCGGGTCTTTTTGTCTGCAATAAAAAAAGCAACACGATTCATACAATTGGATCTAAATATCGGTACCAAATTAATAAAATATATATCGTGAGTACCCTTCATAATAATTACAAATAACAATAAGTATTGTATATTCTAAAACAGTCTTGTTAGTAACAAAAGAAAACATATTTTTGTTCACAACTTTGTTTACAAAACAACTAGGAATGTCAAGGTCAAGATCCGGTAAGCACCAAATCAAATTCCTTATCTCTCGCGAAAGTTCGCTGTGACCTTCGTAACATAACGTATTTATAGTTTTTAAGGCGAGGCTTTAAATACTATAATATTAATAATCGAATAATTAGTTTTATTATTTTTTTCAATATTGGAATCGGTGGTATTGCTAAAAATGTGTGTTGAAAATATAATTTATTTATTTGTTAATTGATTAAAATATTTGACTTGACATTCGTATTCAGATTATATAAATCAGCAGCGGCGATCACGGAGCTCTCTTTTAATGGTAGGTTAAATATTAATTAAAGGCTACCCCAAGACATCGCCAAAATAGCACACAATTGAAACCATTTCTTGACGGTTTATACCTATAATTTTTTATTTTTACAATAAATAATTAAACAATATCAGACGAAATTAAATTTTTTCTTTAAGTACCTACATTTCTATTTTTTTTAAAGACAGTGCGAAAAAAAATCACCAAGTTACCCCTAACTTTTACAGTTGAAGCCATGCTAATCATTGAATCTAGAAAAAATAAAACGAAATTTTTTTTAACATGATATAGTTTTGTACAGAAAATTGTATTGTGTTTGTAATAAATTAAAAATGCTTCTAATTGTGAATTAAAACTAGCAATCTTGTGCGAGAGAGGTAACCTAGCTACGCTCGATTCCTCAAAGCCGTTGGCACGGTCCCCAGCCTTGAAAGAGTAGTAATCAGTTTCTTGCTTTTCATCAAAGCTTAATGTTTACCGAAGAAATTGTAAAATGTATACTTAATATTGACATAGTTTTGAGTTTATATAAAATACTTCTAATAGCATTAAAAAGTATTTATTTGTGTGAAAATAAGGGACGAGACGAGGAGGACGTTCATCTGATGGTAATTGATACGTCCTACCCATTACAATGCAGTGCCGCTCAGGATTCTTGAAGAACCCAAAAACTCTGAGCGGCACTACAATTGCGCTCGTCATCTTGAGACATAGAAGTTAAGTCTCATTGGCCTAGTAATTACATTAGGTACGGCGCACTTCAGACCGAAAATTAATAATTAATTAATTACCGTAATTTTTACACATTAATGCTTCACGACAGAAATAGGCGCCGTTCATAGGTACCCATAATCTAGCCGGTTTCCTGTGCAAAGGAGCCTCCCGCTGGTAAAAGTATGTACCTGCCTAATTCACCAGCACTTCTCTGCACAGGATGCCGGATGGGTACCGCAGCGACGCCAAGAGGTGGGTTTATGAGACTTAGGAAACATCTTATTTCTCGAAGTGACGAGCGCTATTGCGATGCAGCTCACAGTTTTCTTTTTTATAAAAAACTGAACAAACGAGCGTACAGCTCACCTGGTGTTAAGTGATCACCGTCGCCCGCATTCTCTTGCAACACCAGAGGAAGCACAGAAGCGTTGTGTTTAAGGAAGGTGTACTCACTTTTTTTAAAGGTGCCTATGTCGTATCGTCCTGTAGACACCGCACAAGGAACACGGTAAACAAGGAAGCTCATTCCAGTGCTTTGTGGTATGTGGAAGAAAGTTCCTTGAAAATCGCACTGTGGAAGAAAGCGACACATCCAAATGGTGAGAATGATGTCCTAATTAATATTATTATTGGGTTCAATCGAGAAATATTGTAAGAACACTAAGTACATTATAATGGGCGGGGTGCACCATTTAGCATCACGTGGACGTCTTGCTCGACCCGTCACTTTTTCTAAAGTATAAAGGTACTAGGTTGTTACACAATCCAGTAAATGTTAAAAGTTAAATTGGCTGAAGATATATCTCGTCAGATTTTATTTTGTTTCACTCATACAATTTGTAATTATTTTCTGGGTAAAATATCATGCAGTAGTTGCTAAAGGCTGGGTCACTTGGCGTTGCGTAGACGTCGCTTCATTATGTATCTTACCACATTTATCGCAGGGAGTGTTCCGAAAAACTGTTTAAGCTGATTCCTGTCGCCGAATTTGGGTAACCTTCGCTGGACACGGCGCAAACTTAGATAATATCATTCCACAATCTGGATGTGTGGTGTTCATCTAAAGTTTTCAAGCAATTTGCAGTCACGTACAAACTGTGGAATTAGCGTGTGTTTTAGAACGATGCGACATGGGTGCCTCCAAAAATGGGTGTTCCCATTTTCAAAAGGCCGGCAATGCTCCTGTGATTCCTCTGGTGTTTCAGGAGAGTGTTGACTGCGGTGATCTCTTAACATCAGGTCACCTGTACGCTCGCTTGTTCATCTATATATATAAAAATGAATTGCTGTTCGTTAGTCTCGCTAAAACTCGAGAACGGCTGGACCGATTTGGCTAATTTTGGTCTTGAATTATTTGTGAAAGTCCAGAGAAGGTTCAAAATGTGAATAAATATAAAAATGCTCGGAATTTAATAAAAACAACAATTTTGTTTTTCCTTTGATGTGTCCCCCGTCGTTCAAAAATCAAATTGAAAGAATAGTTTAAAATTAATACCTAATTAGAATTTATAGCTTTCTAACTCTCTCAGGAGGTAAAAAATAAACTTAATTTTTTATACAGAACAACGTCTGTCGGGTCAGCTAGTCTAAAATAAAAATGAAAATCATGGTCTACGGCGATGACTTACTATCAGATGACCCGTTAGAGTTGTCACCGTCTGAATTCGACCATGTTGTTGTCGACACCAAAATGAAAGTAAAACCTCAAGAAATTATATTTTGCACTAATGTGAAAGTATGTTTATCTACCGTTACTAACCGGTTCCACATAGTTGGCAAATATCCATAGTTCTGAGATACACAAGCGGGTAAATAGACGTGTTTTCATTGTCGTGATAATCTAATGAAATAGGATTCACCTATTCTACTGTAAGGAAGGAATCTATTTTCATCTGTAAGTATACATTCATATTTTATATTACTTATGGTTAGTTGATCTTAACCCAAAGTCCTACGGAAAATTTAAATTTATAAGTAATTAGATTTATTAAAATAGTAAAATAATATCTCTGTTTTTTTATGTTTGATAATATGAGGTAACCTCATATTATCTCGATGATAGATTTGAAATTTTTTTCGTTTGATATTTTTAGTTCCATGAAAAAAATTAATTAATTGATCTGTGAGTAATTCTGTAAACTCCTCAAATTTTACATGCATAGACATATATTACAGTGATATTCATTTGATGAAGTGGATGTGGTGAATTTTTAGAAAGATTATCAATATAAACACCATTCTGGAACAGATTATAATTTCTATCATGGTAAGAATCTTATTTATCACATCGATCGCTAAACTGAGTGGATCATTCCAATGAATTTTTAGCATTAACTTTCTGGCGTTCCCCAAGGCTCGCTGTTAGGTCCGTTTCTATTTAATTTTTATATTTACGGTATTTTCAAACATATTATTATTGATGATGATTAAAAAAAAAATGAACAGTGAATTGCCCTCTTGATCAAAATAAGCTACAAAACGATAAACGTGTTTCACTTTGGTGCATGAGAAATCTTTGCAGATTAACAAAAATAAATGCAACCATTCAAGAATTTCCAGAAAATATCTATTGTGTTATTACAATAAAGTTAAAAATGCGTTGAATAATTGTTTAAAAAAAGTTCTATTACAAATCTGTCTTTTTGATGTATAACGTTAAACAATCTTTAGACATTGCTTATACTTAAAACACGAGAAACTGTTTAATAAAACACGTGTCTAAGCGTAAAATTTTGATAATAAATGTAGTAATGCACAAAGAATTTAAAGATGCTTGGTTTTGTTTTCCGAAACACTCGACTTTAGATCCACCCACTCGCTAAAATATTGTATATTTTTTTCCAGTGAGACCTATCCTTGATTATAATTCTGTTATTTGGTGATCTTGCCACAAATTTTTTTTACTCGAATAGAATCAGTTTAGAAAACTTCGAGAATACTTACATGTATTTTGGGACCCACTGAAAGAAGTAGCTTATTAATAATTGTAGAACGTAACAAAACTAAGTAAAATGTAAATCGTAAGTAATTAAGTCTAAAAAGTGGGAAAAAAAGATGTACCTAAAAGTAAAATATAACCTAAAATAATTAATCAATATCTATTGTTCAATCAATAGCTTGTATCTTATGTCTATGCCTAATTACTGTCTGCTAAAAGATAATATATATGTGCATGGTTGGCCAGCAGCTAATAATTGAGAATTCATAATTCATTCAAGCAGGTGTTGAATTATTTTAGTAGGTATCAAAAACGATAATAATCGTATTGAATCTTATTGTGAATTACTACTGAATTACTGATTTGATAGTTTGATGGTGTCGGAACATCCATATAAAAAATGACTGTAATGTCAAAAAAATTTAGATGCCAATAATCAATTGCGCAGAATGTTCCGTTAGTGCAAGATGACTTATTTTTTAATAAATTATAATAATTTATTTCTTTTGACTCCCATATCTTACCACCTCAATATTTTTTGTATAAACATTCCATAAACTTAAGTTTATAATTAATATAAATTTGTACTTGTACGATGCTTCATATTTTTTTCCTTTATGATTATCAAAAAAGGCTGAACAAACTAGAAATTGATTCTTTGGAAATGCTTAGATAGGCAGCCCAATGCAAACTCATAAAAAGCCATGTAGATTTTCCAGATCTACTGCAATGAATTAGAATTTTTGTGCCAGCATTTAAATTGATTCAATTGATTTTACTGATTCCTCAAAGAATATTTAATTTTATAAAAATAACTACGGCTTAAACCCATTGAACTCACGTGTGTAATCTGTAATAAAATATTTAAATTGGATCATAATATTGATACATCTTCAAATTTTAGCTCTCATAAAAAAGGTTTCTTTATCATTAAAGAAATAACTAATAGATTAGTCGTTCGATCGATTGTGTTTACCTAAATTGTAATAAGCATTCGTTATTTAGTAATCTTATGCGTTCATTTACGTTAGATATATAAATAGTTAATGGTAGTACTTTTAATTGTAATGTTATTATTTACACATGTAAAATTATGTATTTAGTTGGTAGGCTTATGGCACCTTATGGTATGGTACAAAACGGGTTAAATTCGTCAACTCGACGATTGTGCAACTATTTTGCGTATGTGGGAATATATTTATTATTCCTGCCACCCCAATTCCTCCAGAAACCTCAACAAACTCCTCTCCTTCCTTACATTCCGGGAATGTGTTTGGAGTTCCAAAATAAAGTTGGCAGGTCTAAATAAATAAATTGAATGAAGAAGAAGAAGAATTCCGTGCGGGATGACTGTCGAATTTACATGCATATATATTACTGTTATTTTAATTTGATGAAGTGGATCTGATGAATCTTTAAAAAGATTATCAATATAAACACCATTCTGGAACAGATTCTATCGTGGTAAAAAATCTTATTTATCATATCTATCGCTAAATTCAGTGGAAATGATCCAATGAATTTCAGCATAAACTTTCTGGCGTCCCCCGAGGCTTGCATTTAGGCCCGATACTATTTAATTTTTATATTAACGAAATTTTTATTTACGATATTTTCAAACATATTATTGAAATATTTGTTGATGATGATTACAAAAATATTGAACAGTGAATTGCTCTCTTGATCAAATTAAGCTACATGAACGTGTTTCACTTGCTTGGTGCACGAGAAATCTTTTCAAGAACAATACTTGCTCTCTCGACTCGCTTGCGACACCCGGGCTTTTTTGCAGAAAAAAAAGAGAGAACAAAACCACAGAACCCTTAGGTAGCTCACGACCACCTTATTACATCTATTTCAATTTTAGAATTAAAATTTAAAACGAGCTCCTTCAAACATGGAGCGTTGGAATGGGAAGACAGCTGTGGTGACTGGCGCCAGTAGTGGGATCGGCGCTACTGTTGCTGTCAGATTGGCTGACGCCGGGATGCGAGTGGTGGGGCTGGCGAGAAGAAGTGACCTAGTCGATGTGAGTATTAACTAATAATTGATATTACTTTTTAAATTTTTGTTCAAAAATGAGCGCTAACTTTCATCCGGTTGTTATTAAAGAGAAAAAAAGATTTCCGCAGTCGCAGATTGTTTGACATTACTACACGGCCATATTATCTCTATACCTCACTGAAACGTGAAACCCCCTCTCGTCCTCTCTCACCTCCTCGCGCTCGTACTGTTGCGTCAGTACGGTTTGCAGTTTCATTACTGTTAGGTACCTACATGTCTACTACCACACCAGTGGGAGGCTCCCTTGCACAGGATGCTGGATAGATAATGGGTACCACAACGGCGCGTATTTCTGCCGTGAAGCAGTAATGTATAAACATAATTGTGTTTCAGTCTGAAGGGCGCCGTAGCTAGTGAAATTACTGGGCCAATTAGACTTAACATCTTATGTCTCAAGGTGACGAGCGTAATTGTAGTGCTGCTCAGAATTTTCGGGGCTATTAAAGAATCCTTAGCGGCACTGCATTGTAATGGGCAGGGCGTATCAATTACCATCAGCTGAACGTCTTGCTTGTCTCGTCCTTTACTTTCATAAAAAAAGGTCGTGATATTTTCGTGCTAAGACGACTTTTTTTTTAAGTTTTCATTGTTACGTTTTGACTTTTGCTGTCTAAAGTTCTGTAGTTTCCGTAGTTCTGTGTTGTGTGTGGTCTGTGATATCTGTGAAAAATAAATACATTTTAACAACTTGACCCAGATTTTTTCATTGATTTTTCATCATTATAACAATAATAATCTGATCACAACACACCACCTTTACATGAATCTATAAAACTGAAAAAATAAATTGTAGTTCATTTCAGTATTATCTTATAATAATATCTTAGATAATTTATATGTCTAGATAGTCTTTTGGTGTCAGACAACCGATAAAAACTGGTCAGGAATATAAGTTTAGTGTGCGTGATAAGCTTAGTTTTATACTCGCGATTTGTATGACACGTTGTTTGTCAGTGGGCGTGAATTGCTCAAAATAGATTTTAGTATAACTGAAATCTATTATTAGTATTTTTTTTCGACGTTTCCACAGCTGTCAAAGTCTGCCTAGACGTATAAATGATCTTAATAATATCCTAGTGAAGCTTGTTTTGCACACCGTACATAGCGACAATGTGACGTCATCGACGTCCGGTCCAGAGATAATATAAGCGGGTAGTAAGTAGTTGACTATTGATGTACAAAAAAAATTCGCAACTAAATGTACTGAGGGTTCAATTAAAATTGATGCAAAATTGGAAAACAATATGGCGGAAAGTCTAGAATTCAGGACATGTCGTGTTTATTGGATATTAGAAGATTTTTATTGAAGAGATTCTTTTATCATTACAAACAAACACTACTAGTAGCGTTACGTTAATTTAAAAGTAAACCTAAACTGTCTCATTAATAAACGCACTGTTAAGTTACTCCAAGTTTAAAATTACTGCTCCCTCGTGTAATTCTGTAGTGACAAAGGTAAGTTAAAAACAAAAAGTTTTAAACTAGGAACAACTTTACTTCGCGTTTAATAATAACATAGAAATAAATAAACGTTGACTAATAATTCAGTTGTTTCTTTCAATAATATAGTGGAAAGGTGTGTTAAACTTTAATTGGATCGATTTTTATCGCTTTTATTTCATTGACAATTCAAGTGTTAATTATGTGTGTTAATTATTAAATGTTTGTAATTCAGTTGTTTCTTTCAATAATATAGTGGAAAGGTGTGTTAAACTTTAATTGGATCGATTTTTATCGCTTTTATTTCATTGACAATTCAAGTGTTAATTATGTGTGTTAATTATTAAATGTTTGTAATTCAGTTGTTTCTTTCAATAATATAGTGGAAAGGTGTGTTAAACTTTAATTGGATCGATTTTTATCGCTTTTATTTCATTGACAATTCAAGTGTTAATTATGTGTGTTAATTATTAAATGTTTGTAATTCAGTTGTTTCTTTCAATAATATAGTGGAAAGGTGTGTTAAACTTTAATTGGATCGATTTTTATCGCTTTTATTTCATTGACAATTCAAGTGTTAATTATGTGTGTTAATTATTAAATGTTTGTAATTCAGTTGTTTCTTTCAATAATATAGTGGAAAGGTGTGTTAAACTTTAATTGGATCGATTTTTATCGCTTTTATTTCATTGACAATTCAAGTGTTAATTATGTGTGTTAATTATTAAATGTTTGTAATTCAGTTGTTTCTTTCAATAATATAGTGGAAAGGTGTGTTAAACTTTAATTGGATCGATTTTTATCGCTTTTATTTCATTGACAATTCAAGTGTTAATTATGTGTGTTAATTATTAAATGTTTGTAATTCAGTTGTTTCTTTCAATAATATAGTGGAAAGGTGTGTTAAACTTTAATTGGATCGATTTTTATCGCTTTTATTTCATTGACAATTCAAGTGTTAATTATGTGTGTTAATTATTAAATGTTTGTAATTCAGTTGTTTCTTTCAATAATATAGTGGAAAGGTGTGTTAAACTTTAATTGGATCGATTTTTATCGCTTTTATTTCATTGACAATTCAAGTGTTAATTATGTGTGTTAATTATTAAATGTTTGTAATTCAGTTGTTTCTTTCAATAATATAGTGGAAAGGTGTGTTAAACTTTAATTGGATCGATTTTTATCGCTTTTATTTCATTGACAATTCAAGTGTTAATTATGTGTGTTAATTATTAAATGTTTGTTTTCAAGTTCTCAAAAGGAATATACGTACCTACTTGTCGAAGTAAACCCTTGTTCGTAGTTAAGAAAGTAGGATATGCTATGCTGGAAATAGTTATATAAGACGGACATGTCGACGTATTAATGGAAACTTGCACTTAGATATTTTTAAGAAACCTTATCCAGTTTTAAAATAATATTATAACTGTGTTAAGAAAAAGTAAGATTTGAACGATTATAAGTACATAACACAAACGTTTATTATATTTAGTAAAGTTATCTTAGTTTATTATTAACTTTTTTATTTTTTTTTCTTTTATTTTGTATAATTTTTTTTTCTCTTTAGTCTTAATTGTCATAAAATATTAATTTTAAGGAAACTGTAGTTCTAATTTAATATAAACATCTCTTTGGTTACCTAAATATGTACCTATGTGACTGTTTGTTTCTTAATAAATAAATAACACACACACACACACAAATATACTCACGCCTTGTTCCCGTCGGGATAAGCAGAGACAATAGAATGCAACTTACTTCTATCCTTACAAACCTCACGCGCTTCCTCTACATTCATTATTTTTTTCATACATGCTCGCCGGCTGCGGGTGCTTCGGACCTTTCCTTTCTCCAGAACGTCCCCAATTTGGTCGACGAATGTTCTACGAGGTCCCCCGCGACCGACTTGTCCACACACATGCCTTATATATTCGATAAGTCATTCTTTCTTCACTCATTGGCTCCATGTCCAAACCATCTATATAAATTAAATAATAAAAAACAATTTTTCCAGGATTTGAAAGCAAGCGTGACGGGGAGCGGGAGTATTCATTCCGTCAAATGCGACGTGGCCAAGGCCCAGGAGATCGCAGCAGTTTTCGAGCTGATCGAACGAGAGCACGGTTGTGTCCATGTTCTCGTCAATAATGCTGGCGTCATATATAAGGGGTCTATCACAGGTATAATTACTGGTTTTTTTTAGAGGTGGAAAATACATTTACGTATTCTGTATTCAGGCCCTGAAACGGCCCATATACCGACTCTTCTTTGCTGTTAGCTCGAAAAATTTGGCCTTGGATCCAATTTTGTAGCTCACAGGCGCGTCTCAGAAGAAGACTCAAACCTCGGAACGACTCGCTAGGCTGGAGAGATATAATTACTGTATTTTCATAAGAAAAAAAATGTCAATTGTAGAAACTAGGTACCTAGAGAAGTGAAAACTTAGAACATTTAATATTAATACTTGAATTATCATCATCATTTTTTCTAAATATATTTGAATATTGCACAGTAGGTATACCAATGTGGTATTGTGGTATTCAACTTTTAAATTAGTCTATTAAATTTTACTTATAAGATATACACAGCACGAATGTAGCACATTACGTCAGCTGAATAGCTACAGATATACGCTATAAGCATTTCGGTGACGCGAACCCATAAGATTTTTACCCATATTTGTATGGAAAATGACTAATGCTTCCTCTTAAAACCAGGTCCATAGAATACGATCAATGGCGAAGGAGAGCTAACGAAGAAAATAAATAAAGTGAGAGAGATTGAAAATGATGGAAGGCATATTGGTGACATTCGCTGGCCGTTGTCCTCTGTATCTAGAGTAAATTGATTAAATGAATCTCATCTAAATTGAGGTTATGGTGTTGGTTGTCAGTAACCAGTTCCATACAAATCAGTAATGATTATTCTCGATTCAAGAATGATAATAGTGTAGTAATAATATAAACAAAAGAAGTAAACAAGCTGTTAATGTAACATCAAGTTTTCATATTCGGCCTTACGATTTGAGACATAAGGTCGAGATTTCATTACGCTGGTAGCTGCTATCGTATTTTCAACGTGACCTTCGTAACAATATTTGAATAACTTTTCAGAAATGCACAACTGTGAGTTAAGCGACGAACAAATATTGTCTACGATAGATATCAATTTGAGTGCGCTTATATTATGCAATCGTTACGCTTTGAAGTCCATGAGGAAACATTCATTTGATGGACACATCATTAACATCAACAGGTAAATATAAAGCACCTTAATTGCTAACGATCCTAGAATAACCTAATATGAATAACAGAAACATTTTGTCGCATTTATTCTTTGTTTTATTCCACCTTTAGAGCCCTAAATATTCTGACTGACTGAATAAAAATATGCACATATAGATAAGAAATTGTTCCAATTTCGAAATCCATACATCAAATACCATAGAGTGCAAGTTCTATGAGAATAATAATTGAATAGATTCTTTAACAGATTCTATAATATAATTGCACACTTCCTCATAATTTCACTGAGCTGTCAAAATTATCAATCTAAAGGAGATAGTCTTGACATCTATATAATCATCTTTATGACTTATAAGACATTATACAACTCTTTTCTGGCATCTTCAGATTATTTCATAATTCTAAGTGGTATGATCATAATACTTTAAATAAATAAGCAGAAAGTAGTTTCTGTCTATTTCGTCATTACATTTTGACGGAATTGATGAAAAATTATCCCAGAGTCTAAACAGCTAGTTGTGTATCAGTTCATAAAATAAAAAGTAAAAGTGTAATATAGAATGTGGGCCCCTCTTACTAAAATTACAGCTTGTATTCATCCGGTATGCTATCGACGCTGCTCTAAATTGTTTCTGGTGGAACACTGACTCACTGCGCAGCAATTACATTGCTTAGCTCCCTGATGTGTTGCGGAGAGGGCTGCACCAATCTTACTCTTTGTTTTAGAACATCCCAAATGTCTTCTATGGGATTGATGTCGGGACTTCAAGCTGGCCAACCTAAACGACGAATCTCTACCTCTTGAATATACGCTTTCGCATCGCCCAAATGGTGAGCGCGAGCGTTATCGTCCATAAAAATCAAATTTTCTCCAAGAATCATGAAGGCGGGTTTTACATAAGGAATTAGGACTTCTGATATGTACCGGTGTGCATTCAAAGAGCCGTTTTCTATGAAGACTAACTCCGTCCGGTCCAATTCATTAATGGCTGCCCTAAACATAACTGAGCCTCCACCGTAAGGTGTTCTTTCTTGAAAGAAACGACGAGTACTGCAACGTCGCCCTACACCATATAGTGATATTCTGGCTTCATCCGTGAATAATACTCTACCCCAGTCCTCTTAGTCCACGTTGCACAATTTCGAGCGAAGCTAAATCTAGAAACTCTCTGCTTGCGGAGTAATTTAAGGCCACGGGCTGGACGGCGGCTGCATATATTGGCAGCGAGAAGCCTCCTCCTGACAGTCTTATGGCTGTTTTGCACACCTCTCACTTCCTCTAGAGTCTTTTTGAGGTCGACATAAGAAGATTTGGGATTTCTCAATGCCTGGTTCACCAGAAAGCAGTCGTCTCGAGCTTCTGTGCATGGTTTCTTCTTTCTTCCAGACCCAGGCTGACCCAGACTGACGGAACCAGTCTCTTAATATCGTTGCCGAGTACAGAGGACAATAGAACTCCTCACATATTTGAGCCTCTAAGACACATAACATTGACTACACCTTTCCTCAAGTAGCGCTATAATTTTGCTCGCTGACATCGTTCGATCAAACATTTTAGAGACCGCAATGGTATCAAGACTTAAAGATATCAAGGAATTAGGACTTAGCTAAGTTTTACGTAAGTAAAGACTGAGCAAAGTCTAAGTACTATAGATATTTGCCTAGGTTTGTAAGTGTTCCAATTTCATAAGTTTGCATGCCTTAAAGGTTAGGATAAGATCACCTAATAATTAAATTCAAATTCAAATATTTTTATTCAAATAGGATTCAAAATCACTCATTGAACGTCAAAAACTACAATACAAAAATACAAAAGCCAACAATACTATGTTAACTTACCCTGCAAATAAAGATGATTTGATTTGACAGACTGTATGGAATAAAATTTTTGATTGATCCAATTTCTTGATTCAGTATGGCCGGCCATTACGTTCCGTTTAACGTTTGGTTTAACGTGTACACGACGAGCAAGCACGCAGTCACTACGTTCACCACTTCCTTGCAATGCGAGCTGGCACAGGCGAACAGTGCTATCAAAGTAACGGTAAATATTTGACAGACATTATTGATATGCTACAGGCACGTCTCTTGAGTTGTAAGCGAAATTAATGCGCATGTTACAGCCGCGTATATTAATGCACCAAAGCGCGGAAAACGACGACGGCCTCATACTCGAAGCCTATTGATTAGCAATCCTGTTTGCCATTTGCCAACTAATGTGCAATCATGTTTTTCTTAAAGTATATGAGTGTCTGTTTCGTCATAATGGATGCTCTGTGTATGTTTGAGTAGGTTATACTATGAATATAGTGTAAATATATCGTTGTTACGCTCCCACACAATTATAATATCAGTTAAGTCTAGTGTATCAGATATATACTGACCCCCTTATTCATAATAGTCTGCAAACTTAAAGCATTGCTAATTCTCACTCTGTCTTCTTCTATTGACCTAAGTCAGAATGAAAAATAACACTCTAGCACCTGTTTTAAGTTAGCGGACCATTATGAATAAGGGGGTTAGAAGATAAGTCACTGGGCAGGGCGCCCTGAGAGATCTTAAATCCGTGAAGACTTTGTTGCCATACTATTTATATAAAATTATTATATCTATGATTTTCGACGAAAATATCGCTTTCGACTGCTTGAATAATTGTTTAAACAGTGTTATTTTAAAATGATATCTCTCACTTCTGGGATTAAGCGTGCAAATTTAATTTTTACCAAAATTTACACCTGTCACAACCTGACAGTTGAATATACCAAGACGGTCAATGCGTCACTCGGATGGTCGGCTCAGTTGGTGAGAGCGCTCGTGGGGGTTCAAGTCCTGCATCGTCCAAAAATTTTGGTACAAATTTAATTTGTATAGTTTTTAAATCGGTCAAGTACCTAAATGAAATAGTGAGACCCTCTTTATCATATGATGCCGCCTAGGTGCTTTATTCTGCTGCCAAGCACTAAATCTGTCTAGTAAAATTACTAGGCCTGAATGGCACTGCATTATACTGAGTGGGGCCTATCATTTACCTTCAGATTTTGCTTTTGTTCCAAACTAAGCAGCCTAACTAGTATTAACATAATGTATGTGGTAGATATTTTTGTATACGCCTAGATTGTTTGGAGATTGTTACAAAATCGCGACCATGTTTCCAGAGCATCTCCCCGGGGTTAGTTCGCACGTCGATAACAGAAGGCGCAGAAAATCTGGAAGGCATCCCCATGTTGGAGACCAGTGCCGTGGCTGATTCGCTGCTCCATGTATTGGCTACCCCTCCGACACTTAACGTGAGTATTATTAGCTCAGACACCGAGCAAAAGGCACGTTGGTCGAGCATAAGTCGTACTGCCAGCTGGCCGTTCGATACCTGAATCTTAATATCATTAGAAACAGCTAGAATAACATTAGAATACAAAGGTAAATTTCGCCACTATATACAAGACTATAATAGCTCAGATGGGACATTGGGTCCGAAAAGCAGCAGACCCCGGTTCGAATCCAGATGTCCTATTAGTTTTTTTCTGTTCAAGTTTTGTACCTTCTTAAAAATCCGAGCAAGGCTCGGTCGTCTATGTACTTGAATTTAATATAACTGTTGCACGATTCAAAATATCCTTGGAGTAGAAGTATCTGCAATAATCCGGGTTTAAATATTTTGGATACAAGAATCAGTTCATTATGCTTTCATTTAGTTTTCCCTTAGTCTCTTGTCATTAACTTTCTAGAATGTTTTCCAAAAAAATGCTTAACTTATTTAAAGTGAGGAGGGTAGTTTTGATGCCGCCCATTTTGCTGTACTGCATTGTAATTGACAGGGCGTATCAATAACTATCAGGTGAAAGTTTGTGTTCCTTCTAACTATTACAATCAAATATGTAAGACTTCCCTTATTTACAGATAACCGAGCTGACATTAATGCATGTCGGAGAGAAGAGACTTTAGCAGAGAGGAGAAGTTTTCATAAAATAAAAAATATTAAATATTTATTTGTTGCTTGTTAAATAAATTTACCACACCAATACTTGTGATGCTTATTTTCATTTGTATAAGTCAATTGTTATATGAGGATGATTATCCTGACCTTTTTTTTGCCAGAGCGAGACATCTGTGGCATTAAACAATAAAAAAAACGATTTTTTTTATTATATAAGATAGAATAATAGGTAAGTAGGCATGGCTTACTAAGCCACAGTAGTTGCATGAATTCTACTTCCCGAGCGACCCGCGCCGTACCACGCATTTCGTGCGAGAAAATACATTTTAAATTGTCCTTTGGTCTGTTTCTAAAAGCGGGAATATGTCGGCGTCGCTGTGGACACCAGGACAGATTGCCAGAAAGCGTGACTGTCCCGCCCGAAACGGGATGTATGATCATGTTAGTTATACTGTAATAATAGCCATATTAGGTATGTCACTTCTCCCCACAAGCACACAGCCGGTCCGAGGTTCGAGTCTCCTTAGGAGACGCCCCGCGACTGTTGTTGCGTAGTTTTTGCGGCCTCCACGGCCCATGTCGCTGTAAAAGCATGGCTAACAGCATAGAGGAGGTTTTAGTCGGTATGGGGTGTCTCGGGACACTGTAGTCCGACAAATTACGCCCCGTTTCGGGGCGTAAATACGTAACTGTATTTCCTCCTCTCAAAAAAAAGTCACTTCTAGTACCTTGTTCTTAAATTTTCTATCATGAATTATCATATAATTATATATACACTCATCCCACCTATAACGCGTTATAAGTAACGCACTTTGAATATTGCCTTATAACAGGGGCATTACGCGGAGATTTCCCACACAGATACATATTTCTGTACTGTGAAATAATTACGAATTACGAGGTCGTAAAAACGGGTTATACGGAATTTGCTCTATAACGCAGAACCACTCTACCGCGTTATAGGGACTGTTACCTGAATTTAACATTAGGCAATAAAAAATACATTTCATACTATTTTTTATTATACATATAATAAAATTTGTACAGATATAAATAAATCTATGCACAATATTTCGCCCATCAAGTTTTCTTCTTGCTAGAAAATTAAATGAATGATGCACCCCAGCGTAAAAATTGGTGCTTGAACTTTTTTTTTTCAAGAAATGGAATATATATAATATCTTCACTGGTAAAAAATTAAGCAATTATTAAAAAGTATTTTCTAATGTACGCATATAAAAATCTATTGATAATCAATATTATTACCAATGCGTTAACATTGGTATAAATATTTAACTGGCTCCAAAAAACATAGACGACGCTGCTGCCGCAATACCGGTCCCGAACTGAACTATGGCTCGAAGAATGTCCAACTGCAATGTCCAGAACACAGATGGCGCGTCCACCGAAGAAGCTAATCCATTCTGTAAAAATAACATTTTATAGGTTACGTTCGGCTGCTATTTAATAGATACCTAGTTGTTCTGCAAATTACAATGAAATAGAAATCGTTTTTTCACATGTCATCTCCAGGTATTTCCGCATAATATGTAAAGAAATATTTGGAATGAGTTGGCAATACTTGTCTCACTGTCTGCCGACATGAAGGTACTGTGTACTTAAACAAATGTCGGATGATTTATTTACCTTTCCTTCATTTTTTTGTTCTTTTGTTGTTATTAGATTGGTGCAAATGTTTTTAATTTTGGCGCTGAGTAGGTATGAGTTGCATCTGTCATTTAGCTTAAAAATACAGTGCTGTTTTGAGTTTAAATCATATCTAGTGCTGTTCTGGGAATTTCACCATCGATAAAAACATGGAACAAGGAGTTTTGCACATAATTTTACTATCGCCAATGGAACTTCGTGTTTGGACACACTGTAAATGATACAGAAGGTTTACGGTGACTCAATTTTATCAAAAACGTGCCCATGTGTGGTACAAAGCCTTCAAATGCGCTCGAGATTTTCTGGAAAATTTGCCTCGCACTGGTACGCCGTGAACGTCTTCAACTGAAGTTAACATCGTTAAAGTGAAGGAAATAGTGACTTGAAATCCTCATTCAACTTTAAGAGAGATAGCCGCTAAACTTTCTGTGTCTCACGAGTCGATATCACACTTATTACTAAGCACTTGGATATGAAATATATTTCCACTCGGCTAGTCACAAAAGACCTGAATTTTTCTCCAAAACCTCAATCGCTTAAGAGTCGCTGAGGACATGCCAGAATCAATTCCGACGCAACATTCATGAAACGCAATGTGACCAGTGAGGTACGAGTTTGACATGCAAACTAATTAACAGGTTTCGGAGCGGCCGGCGCCTTGCAACTGAACCGAAATCGAAAAAACCACGCCAATATCCATCAAAAGTCAAAATGGACTGTTTTCTTTGACTGTCGTGTACTTTGAATTCTCAACGGAAGGTCAAACGGCGAATAAAGTATATTATTTGAGCATTTTTGCGTTTAAGACAGCAAATTCGACGATAAATTGGTGTAAGTGTGTCGTTTTTGACAAGGGGCAATTTAACACCAATAAGTACATTTGAATGATTGTCTAAAATTATGTGTATTATTGATCTTTTGCCGGAAATTTTTTGACCGAGTAGTGTATTATTTTGCGGAGGAGCCAGTGCCATACCAGGCTCTTTAGTATTATTTGTATTTTTATTCGCTTCATTCTTTCTATTCATATCGTACTATGGCGGAACATAACCAAAGATCATACTTTCTTACACCTTTGTGAACATGTGAATGTTTTGCTGTTGATTTTGTGAAGTTAAAATTTTATAAATCTAAATTTTTAAAGGTCAAAATTACAGCCTGCCGCGCAGTAGGGTTGAAAGTGAATCATTAATTTCAACTACCTAGTGCTTTCAAGTCAGGTCGGCCTGAGATAGATTTAAGCTCTGGTTCCCAAAAGAGACTTAGGAGGGAGGGAGGACTGATTAGAAAACATAGAAATGTTTTCAAGCGTTTTATCACATTTAAAATTATCTCTCTTTATTACCTATATATACCAGTGTTTGTTGGCATTTCAGCTTAAAACAGATGGGTTCACTGGGCTTAGTGGTATTTTCATGCACTTTTACACTTATATGGTACGGCTATAGCTGGGTCCTTCAGGTTTCGTTAAAAATGATATTATTTATGCGCTTGAGTAAAGATTGAACCACAATTAATGATATTATCGTATGAATACCTACGAAATAAGAAGTTGTTTCTTTAAACCCCGTTATTCGAGTCAGCCCCGTTAGGCTGCGTTTCCATCAGAGATGTGCAAGGATGGGTAGCGTGGGATGCGTGTTTTAAGGACCAATGAATCACTTAATTTACCTAGCCTCGTTCATCGCAGTTTAGTGTAAAAGGTTCAGTTTTTGTAGATGCAAAACAAGGGAAAAATGTCTGCTACGGATGTCTTGCGAGCGATGTGGGTGACGGAAGGGCACCAGCGAAAACATAGCAGTTTCTATACGGTGTTTGTCAGCGGTACATACAACACGTGCGATGAAGGAGGCAGAAGGAACAGAATTTACTACTACTTCGAGTCAAGAACGAGCCCACTCCACTTCTTCACACCGCTCAGCTACCTCGCACATCTTTGGTGGAAACACAGCCTTAATATGCTCAATCGGTATTAATGTCGTTTCTTCATTTACATGTTCAATGGTTGTGGTTTGTAAAGCAGCTTTATTACAAATCAGTGCAGTCCTGTTTTACTGCGAACAATGTGATCTATTTTGATAACCACTGTTAACTATAGCTCACTGCTAAGATTGATTCTTTTCATGAATCTTACTATATATTTTGCAGTGAGCTGACGTATCTAATAGTAATAGTTGAAGAATTGGGCTTCCCAAAGAGATTCTACGTTTACGCATTAAAGGACCACATTCAGAGAGGGTTTTCATCTGCAATGTTACAGAATCTATACGCTCTGTAATCTGTGAGGCCTAGTATTGAGAGATATTTGTTTAATCTGCAGGTCCCGTTAGTTAGAATGCATTAGTTTCCCCTACTTATCCTTAGTATGAGGCATACGAAGCCTTTTTGTTGAAGGCTTGGATTAGGTTTTTGGATTGGTATAAGCCCGGAGTATTGCTCCAAAGTTTATTACACTCTTGTGAACATGATGTATCAAGGGTTGATTAAACAAAACTCCTTGAGCGACCTCAGAAGGGTTCAGGGCCAAATTGAGTGCTTTTATCACCAATTATTGCAAGTTCGCCAGCACATTCATTGGCTTTGATACCTGCATGTCCATCGAAGGGGTACAACGTAAAGTTTAAAAATAAAAAATATAAAACTACTTTTCAATATTTATTTCGTCTAAAGGCTTGAGAACAGAGATCCTCCCGCAAGTCTTGCTGCCATGCTTAGTATTGGTCGTAACACAAACGCCAGAATTCCTAAAAGTGTAGAAACTAAACCGCCAGATTGTTCCTGTTGATAGAAAATATCGTTAAATAAAGTGTATACATACTAAATATTCAAAAATAATTTTACTGTGCGTTAGTAGTCCAGATTGTTTTATGGAAGAGGAGGTTAGACGAGAATATTTTTTTTTTTTATATGAGAGGGGGCAAACGGGCAAGAGGCTCACGGGATGGGGAGAGGTGAGGCAACCGCCCATGGACATCCGCAACAACAGGTGTGTCAAGAAATGCGTTGCCGGCCTTTAAGGTGGGAATATGCTTTTTTCTTGAAGGTCCCTAAGTCGTATCTGTTCGGGAAGACCGCTGCCGGTAGTTGATTCCACAAAGTGGCTGTGCGAGGCAAGAAATTTCGAAGAAAACGCGCGGTTGTGGAATGCCAGACGTCTACGTGATGCGGATGGTACTTTGCACGTAATGTCCGATGGTGGAATTCGGCCGCTGGAATCAACCCGAACAGCTCCTCTGAGCACTCCCCGTGATAAATTCGGTAGAAGATGCAGAGAGAACCCACATCTCTACGCAATGCTAGAGAATCAAGCCGATCGGAGATGACTTGATCGTCGATGATTCGAACCGCTCTTCGTTGTATGCGGTCAAATGGAAGAAGCTGGTACTGGGGAGCACCCGCCCAGAGGTGAGAACAGTATTCCATGTGAGGCCGAATTTGCGCCTTATAAAGTTGCAGGCGGTGGCTTTTAGTGAAGTACTGTCTCGCCTTACTGAGTACACTAAACTTTTTAGAGGCCAGTTTGGCCTTCTCTTCCAAGTGACCACGGAACTGAACGTCGCTCGATATATCGACGCCAAGTATGCCAATACAGGCTGTGGCAGTTAGAGGAGTGATCTCGAATCGAGGGGATACGACAAAGGGAGACTTTTTAGTGGTGAACGCACAAACTTGTGTCTTCTTGGAGTTGAATTGGACTAAATTTTGTCGGCCCCATTCCGAGACTTTGCAAAGCATAGTCTCGATTTCAGACACAAGACGTTTGTTCCGATTCTTGTCGACGCTATCCCGGGACATGTTGGCACGGCCGGTGTAGGAAGCATACCCTGTGCTGTCGTCCGCATAGCAATGAATATTGCTGATTTGCAGCATATCATTGATATGCAGAAGAAACAGCGTAGGGGATAGCACGCAGCCTTGCGGGACACCAGCGTTTATGGGTTTTAAGTCGGAGCATGCACCGTTGATAACAACCTTGATGCTCCGATCAGCCAAAAAGCTAGTGACCCATTTGCAAAAAATTATAAAGATCTACTGATGGTAGGTGATCACCGTAGCCCATACTCTCTCGTAATACCAGAGGAATCACAAGAGAGAGATTTTGTCACCCCTTGACTGACTGACCATTCATCAAAACTCTAATGCATTTCTAGCAGACATAGAAGCTTAAAATTATGAACACAATAAGTGTTTAGTGTATATATCAAAAAAACTAAAATATTTTTCAATTTTGCTCCAGTTTTCTAGATACCCCAACAACATAACTATAACCCCATATTAATCTATGGGATAACAAAGTTATTCTCAATTTGTGAATACACTAGACTAAGAAGCATTTACCTTCCAGATTTGTAAAGACTGTAACATTAAATGTAATAAAAGTCTCCGAGAAAAACCCATAGAGACTAGCAGTGGTCACAAGCAGTTTCTGTCTTCTGTGGTTCACTCATAGAAATCGTAATAAGAAGTCACTAGAAGTGATACAGCTGCGTTAAACATGTTTCCTCATAGGTAGACGTGTTTAACGGTCATAAATAGAGCACGGCAATACTTCAAACCAGCCCAGATTCTAGCGCTCTACAAAGCGCAAGTGCGGCCACATATGAAGTATTGTTGGGGACACAACGCAGAGCTGCTTGCATTGTTGGGGACACAGTCTGATCCTGGATCACTTGGTGTTGCGTAGAGAGTGTCCTCTACCGCATTTATCACGGGGAGTGTTCCGAAGAGCTGTTTGACCTCATTTCTGCCACCGAATATCATCGTCGCACGACACGCCGCAAATTACAATATCATCTCCACCATCAGGATGTGTGGCGTTCCTCCGTAGTGGGGGTTTTCAAGCATCTTTCTTCCATGTACGACCAAGTTGTGGAATGAGCTTCCTTGTGCGGTATATAACATAATATTCTAGTCTTGCAGGAGAATGTATGCGGCGGTAATCACTTAGCATCAGGTGACCCGAACGCTCGTTTGTCCTTCTCTTCCAAAAAAAAGGTGACTTATAGACCACCAGCGAGTAGTATTGATTGAGTAATAAGCAGAACGACAGTTGATCTAATTACGAAAAGCTTCTTTATCCTGTGATTACACGAATTAAAAAATTCAATTATTAATTCATCGGTATGTTTTTTTGACTAAACTTCTGTTTTTAGGGTGCCGAAACCAAAGGATAAAAATGGAACCATATTACTAAGACTCCGCTGATTCTGTGTGTCCGTCTGTCACCAGCATGTTTCTAATGAACCGTGATAGACAGTTGAAATTTTGAACAACAATTCGTAGGATCCCATGCAACAAAAGTGGTTTATTTACCCGTTTTTGCTCGATATCGATAACTGGCTCTTTTAGCACTAGACCACAGAAATATTTATCGCATTCATTATACCTATGGGCTCTCTATACCTTGAATATCCCTTGGATACGGGGCGATTTTTGCGCGCAAGTTTTTGTGTGCGAAATTGTATCTATGCGTACTATTTTACGTGTAGCAAAATAATGATTACAGGCAGGGTGATTTCAGTGAATTTAACTAAAAGCTATCAAAATAAGCTATTAAAATAAGTATAAATTATTTGAAATCGTGTGGATTTCGTCATTATTACAATCGACTTAACGACATTTCGTGCGCTTTAAAAAAATAAGACAATCAACTTACTCGCCACGCAGAGTTTTATTCGTATTACCGTCATTTTGCGCAACAATTTCAGCGAAAACTCCTCAATATCCGGATCATTACAAGTATGAAATATATAGTTTAGACGACAGCTGACTCACAAGGAATATGCAACTTTACAAAATTTCTATGACCTATTAAGAATTCTATGGGTTTACTGGTAGACTTCCGAAGATTGCCGTAAAATGAAATGAACTTTCTTTATTAATTTAGGTGCAATTTGTATGCTTATGATAGTAAAATTTTATTGATGCCATCGGCTCAAGAGCCTACCAGGAGGACTTGTTCTGAGAAGAACCGGCAACAAACTCAGCTAGTTTTACCCGCGCTTTACAGTTTTCACAGTATCCATACATTTTTATTTTTATCGTTTATATATTCCTGAACTTTATAATACACTTTCCTTAATATGAAGCTTAAATTTATATAACAGAAGTTCAGTAACATGATGTGGGATTTTATTATATATTTGTACACATTTCCCCATGAGTGAGTGACCAGTTTTATGGAGTCTGAAAGTTGGAACAGACTATTGTTTGTGTACGTGTTTGTGCAGTTAAATATTAATAGTTATGGTTACCTGTAAGTGAAAATTAGAATCAGAACATGTGAAACAACTGAAGAATAATTATTAAAAACTACATTTGTCAGTCATAATCAAGGAGTCGTATAATATTAAAATGTTATAATAATCTTCAATAAAACTGGGAAGGGTTAATGATTAGGGAAGGACTTTTTTGAGTAGGTGGGTTTTCAACATTCTTTGGCTTTTTAATAATGCTGCCTTCCCCATGAGTTTGAGCTACTGGATCCTTTTGACATATCTCCTAAGAGAGCCATGAGCAAACTTGAGAAAAAACCAGCTGAATCTTTCATTGGTGGAGTGCCATCTTCTTCTGAACTAGCATCCGGATCGCCACCCTAAAATAAGTTCATAATATAATTGAATTTGAATTTATTTAGTTATGAGTTACGTTAAGTGTTGATTCCGCTAATATTTGTTAGTCTTTTTTATGAGCGTAAGGAACGAGACGAGCAGGATGATCAGCTGATGGTAATTGATACACCCTGCCCATTATAACGTAGTGCATGCCGCTTAGGATTCTTGAAGAAACCCGAAATTCTGAGCAGCACTATAAATGCGCTCGTCACTTTAAGACATCTTAATGTTATGTCTCATTTGCCCAGTAATTTCGCTAGCTACGGCAACCCTTCAGACAGAAACACAATAATGTTTTAACATTACTGCTTCACGACAGAAAAAGGCGCCGTTGTAATACCCATAATCTAGACGGCATCCTATGCAATGAAGCCTCCCAGTGGTAATCACCAGTCTAGATGCAGAATGCCCCTGAAGCCCAACCACACGACTTAGAATTAGGGGTTATGCATCCTCTACCGAAAAATCGACCTCGCTGAACCCACGACCAAACGACCGGGTTAGTCGGTAACGTAAAACACTACTAAAAACAATTCTAGAGTAAGAGCGCTTTCACACTGCGTCCGATCCATATCCGTGAAAACACGGTCCGAAGTAGTCGTAGAACTATTTCTAACGGTTGACGGAAATAAATTGGATGACGGATGCCAGATCTAGTGCGTAAACTACCCGAGAAATAGTTCTACGACTAATGCGGACCGTGTTTTCACGGATACGGATCGGATTCGGATCGGACGTAGTGCGAAAGCTCTTGTTACTGAGTTCGGCGCGAATCATGATCTTTCTGATTTTGAATTCGAAATATTAGATATTTGATTTGGGATAGGCCTGTGACGTGTTATTATTATTCTGAGCCCGCTGACCATATACGAAGTCTTATTTAAGATTATTTTGAGTGTCACGCTCGGATATGTTACGCTTGTTCTGCTAATTTCAACTCAAGACGGCGAAAGACTGTCAGAATAAAAGATTGGAATATTTTACTTCATGAAGTTTTTTTTCTTCTATCGTGTGGTAGTGGAACGCACCACAATTCTTATTGTTTTAATTAATTTTTATCCTTTTTTTCAAATAGTACGTCTATTTTTTTTTAATTCGATTGCTTATTTCATATTCCTTGCGTGAGTGAAACGAAAAATTAGCTATAGCTGATGACTGTTACATTATTATAACAACTGTCATGCAATTAATTTTATTTTGCTGTGATTACTGCAACTTACACCTATTGGTAATTAAATTCCATTTTTAAATTATTCAATTTATCTATGGACTTATAACGTGACATTATAAAAGCCTAAATATTTAATATAATATAATATTATACATAATATAGTATTATACACCTTTACTATAGCCACCTAAAACATTCACAGTGTCGGAATTAAGAACGTTTATAAAGCACCAAAAATTATTAATATTTTACTTGTTTCATGTCCTTGTTCATGCGATGTAGCCCATAAAGATATTTCTTACAAAAAAAAAAAATACTCACGGCACTTGTTCCTTTCACCAATTTCGATAAAAAGTTCCCGAAAAAGGCGCCATTATTTTGCTGTAAAAATACAGATTATAATAAATTAAAGCAGCCAAGCGAAAAAAAATTAGATAAGTTGCTTTGAATACCGCGCCGCCTCCTGTGATAGTGTCCAAAGAGGTTAGTAGGTAACTGGCAACCACCGCACCGGGGTTTTGATCACCTTCGGACTGTAAATACATTCATAATTAATCTTATTAATAAACAATACATACCTTGTTGAAAATATTTTCACATACCAACAATCCAACAAAAAGTCCGATTCCAGAAGCTATGAGAGCATTTAGATCGATGCCATCGCCCTAAAATTCAAATTAATTGATACTATCAGTAGATACATATATTAATTTATTATTTATACATTATATACAAAAACTTACGCTTAGATTTGCTATAATGCCGCTAACTGTAGCTAATAATGAACCCAAGTCTGATTGCCCATCTTCCTAAAATACAATTGTTTACATTTAAAGAAAACAAACAAAAAAATTATAATAAATAGTAAGTTAATATATGCAAAAAAATACTATACATTAAGGTTATTGAAATGAAAATCTTAAACGGGGCAATTGGTACCAAAATCTTCTATACTTAGTTTTTTAGTCTTACAAATTTTATACCTAACTTAGTTTAAACACTGTATGACTTATTATTGTCTTGTCATTTGTAATTTATTTTTTAAGTGAAAACTTCCTTAGTGGCATTGAACGCTTTTCTTGGGATAGGTATAAAATGTTAAAATCGCGTCAGGACACGTGACCTGATCGAATATTTGTAAGACAGTCGTTGAAATTATGGATGAAAGTTGTTTTTTCTGAGAGATAAACTTTTTGGTGTTAAATAATTGTAATAGTTCTGAAGTGTTAATTTTTTTATGTAATATAAATTGTCCGATACGACGATGTGTACGATAACGCATATGTTAATGTACTTTTATACGGATAAATAGAGGAATTCATGTGAAATTATTCCAAAATATTAAAAAATGCACAACGTTCATGTTCAAGTTTTCACTTCTGCCGGCACTCCCGGAATGCAACCCGTTATTTTTAATATTATCAATACTATTAGGTTATACTTTTATCAATATATTTAGTATTTTATTACATTATGTGCATATATCATTACTTATTTTGTATTGTTGTTTTATTTTACGTTATAATTATTTTAATATGAAACTCTTCACAGTTTAAGTTTTTAATGACGTTCAAATGAATTATTATGCTTCTTAGAGTCCTATAAATAATCTGCTTTAATGAATATACTTACTCCACCGCTGAGCCCTGCTAGTAAACCCAACAACCCTCCTCCCTGTCCATCACCTCCACCAGGAGGCTCATCGTAATCTTCACCAGACTCCAATTCGGAATCTAGTCCCTCTTTGCTTCCCTCCACATTCTCATCAGAATTACTATTAGATTCCTCGCTGCTACTTTCTTGCCTCTCAAATTGCGTAGTATTGACGTAATAGAAGCCATTTGCAATATCCTGGCGTGGCTCAATCATATGCTTGTGCTGCCTTGCTGTAATTTGGATTAAATTGCGCAGAAATACCTGCAATTTGTTTTGCAATACTAGAAGGTATATACAAAATTGTATAGAATAATAAAATGATTTAAAAGTGCGTACTTATCCTTGGTTTGAGGGTTAATGTGCCGGTGCGAGGAATATCCACTTTCACTGACCGTGCTGTGCATTAAAAGTTCATTGAAATTAATTGTGATCTTGTGCTTAATCGTGAATTAATAGGAAGTGAGTCGCAATCGAATATTATGGCCGCGATTTATGGGCAAATGTAGAGCCAGCGTAATGCTCTAATTGCCACGTAAAGAAAATTGAGCGGTCGTAGTTGCGGGTGGTCTTTCATCTAGATTTTTTTATGGAAAAAGAGGACAAGCGACCTTAAGGGTGTGATTACTCGGTGTTCAATGATTACCTCCGGCCACATTCTCTTGTAACACCAGAGGAATCACAGAAGCTATGCCTGGCTTCTCATCCTTGCCGCCAAAGGTCACAAACTGTATTTCTTAATGGTTTACGGCTTCAAATTTGCTTTTCGCGGCGTTCCCCAACTAATTTTGGTTTTTGGCCCGCGATAGAAGTTGCGCTTCGTTGCAGGACTTGTATAGAACAAAGCGTTATACCGTTGCGAATGTAGAGTGCTTGCTATATTTGTCGCGAATATTTCACTGCATTAACTTAGAATATACTTTATATATATACCGTATAGACAACTTATCAGCCCGATAATGGGCCCAAAATAAAGCCCAATTCTCATTTGTTTGTGATTCTTAATATGTGCGTTACCATGTGGTTTAATGTTCAAAATACCAAGGAACTTACGCCAAACGTGGCTGACTGCTTACGACTTGTCAAGGAACACCGGTTACACTAACAATAGATTCGCTTTAATTTTCTATATTGCTGTTTCTCCTTTAGAGATGATGTTCTCTCGCATGCTTTGTTCGTCTATACTCTAGTAAATTGTTAGTCTATGGTTCGTGAGTGAGTCGCACCCGCAAAATAAGGTCGTGATTCACCGTCAAGTACCGGAATAAGAGTGCAAACAAACGTACAACACCTTGCAATATCAGAGTAGAATAAAAAGAAGTGTACTACTGTATTTTAAGAAAGTAATACAGTTGAACCTCTTTAAGTTGAATATCAAGGGAGATGAGCGTATTGTGATTCGACATAAAAAGGTTGAGATTCATTCTTATAAATTTTATTTATATTTATAAATCAAAAAAAATTTCAAAACATCCTTAAAAGTCACGATTTATAATTAAACATTGCTGTGTTCGAGATACAAAGGAAAAATTAAATTTTTCGAGTTATGGAGGGAAAATATGAACTTAGCTGGCTTGGAGGGACTCACTGATAATTCGACAAATTTTGTTGAGTTTTTGAGTAATGGAGGTTTTGGTGTTTGAAGGGAAGAAAACAAAAATTTTTTCGAGGTTTGGAGGTTTTCAACTTATCGAGGTTCGACTTAACGAGGTTCTATTGTATATGAATAAGGGTACTTACGCTTGCACTGCTCGCCCCAGGGAGAATAGCACCAACTACATTCAGGAGACTGTACAGGTTGCTTCCGCCGGTGTCGTCCGACGTCTCCACCGGTTCTGTGTCCTCGAACTTCAGGTCTTCGTCAGATTTGTCGATGGGTACTGATTGGGGGGATCCATTGTTGTTGATACTTATCGCATCACTATTTACTGTGAGAGTCGTGGGCGTTTTCTCCGTAGACTGGCTCACTGGCTGGAAATGAAAGAAAAATGATCTTAGGATAGTCGTATTAAAACTAGAGGTTATCAAAAGATTTTTTGACCCTCCACAAAGTACTACATAACAACTAAAGGCTGTTTTCAATAATCTATCTATCCTCAGTTTAACTTACTAGAGGTAGAAAAATCTATCCTTTTACGCTTACTCACATTCCAATAACCTATCGACAGATAGCATTGGACTATAAGAGCTAATAATATAAGTATGGATAGATAAGATCTTGTCATTAAACGGTGCTAGCAATATATCTGTAACTCGAGAGACGTTATTGAAAACGGCCGTTAGTCTATCCCGCTTTGCTATCTCAGATAAACATAAATATTACAGCCGTTCCCAATATACTATCCACAGATAGAGATAAATGACTACCTTCTACTGTCAGTAATGAGCTGTCAATAATCTGAAGCTGTCCCAATATACCTGATAAGTCATTCTTATCGCCTTATATCGGGACGCGTGAATTGCAATTTTCATAAAAACTTCTATCTCTGGTAAGCTATACGTCGTCCCATTGACAGACAGCGTGTACGGATAAGGTGAGTTACCGTTGATAAGTTCATTGGGACAGAAAAGTTAGCGAACTGCATTAACATTTTAACACAACAATAGAAAAAAAAAAAACAATAAGTTTCGGGAGTTCTTGAACTTAGAACTGAAACTCAAATTTTTTTTTCATCAAATCCATACGTGTGGCTTTTTTTTAAACTGAATAGTTTGCGCGAGAGACACTTCCAAAGTGATAAAATGTGTCCCCCCCCCCTGTAACTTCTAAAATAAGAGAATGATAAAACAAAAAAAAATATATTATTTACATTACCATGCATACTTCCACCGAATATTGGTTTGAACGAGATCTAGTAAGTAGTAAGCCACAATCAGAGATAGACTGAATATTGGGAATGGACGTTAGACAAATGGGCCGAAGATCAAAACCATTTACTTCAGACATTTGTTCAAATAATACCTCGTATTATAACCCAATCATAAGAATGTGTAGCTCATATAATGAAATAGCTAAATTAGAAATAGATGTATTCGATTCCAGACTGTCGTTACTTTTTAATAAATTAATAAAAATAATTAAGTAGATTAGGATTATTGTAGTTGATTTAATTTTAAAATCTTATTCAAGCTGTATAGGATTTAAATGTATGTAATTTAATTAAGACTTTAGGTTAGAAATGATTGTAATCTGTTTGTATTGCGTAAATAAATATATAAAAGAATTGTATATTATTTAGTTACGTACTATATATCTATACGCATCAATAGGGCAGGGCCGGATTTAAACTTAATGGCACCCCTGGGCACCGGAAAAAAATCCGCCCCAATACTGGAATTTCACTTAAACTTATAGTTTATATATTTTATTTTTGGTAAAACTAAAATAACTAATTTATTGCAGAAACTTTATTATATGTTACTTATATGTATACTAATATTATAAAGCTGCAGTGTTTGTTTGAACGCGCTAATCTCTGGTACTACTGGTCCGATTTGAATGATTCTTTCAGTGTTGGGTAGTCCATTTATCGAGGAAGGCTAAAGGCTATGTTTTTTTTTTCAAAATTAGGGATTCGTAATAAAATTGCTATTTTGTAACACAAGGTGTAAAATCGAAAACCTATTTTTGCGTGCGCTGCAAAAACTATTGACAATAGAACAAAATGATGTACAGGCTATAAAATAGGCAATATTTTATTACTTATAAAACTATCGCGTGAATTATACTTTATATGGCAAAACAACGTTTGCCGGGTCAGCTAGTAAAATATAAACATGAATTTACAAATAATGGATAAATTGAATTTCTTGAATTATCAATTTATTCAAAAATTATTGATTAACTCAAGAATTAATTAAGTATATTAAGCAATCTTGATAAGACTAAAAAAAATTTTTTCACTTCACAATTTTGCCGCCCTAAAAATTTGCCACCCTGGGCACTTGCCCCAACTGCCCCTATTGTAAATCCACCGCTGGCTACTGGACCCAAGCGCTGGCAGCTATTTCGGTAAACGGATCAGCCTAGCTATCCAGCCCGGTAACGCTGCCAGTATTCTTGATACTCTTCCCCATAATGATAATAATGATAGCTGTGGAGAGTAGAATTACCGACAGAGCATTTTTTTAATAAAACATTTAAATTTAGTTATAGAATTATCTATAGGCATTAGCCTGAACAGTAGCTGGGACTGGGACTATTATAAAAGTGTATATGTACATTGAGCAAATATATTGTATCTTATGAAACCTACTAGAATAAGTTACAAGCAATCCTTATCCAATATTTCTAGTGTTACCTCCATCTACCCGTTTCGTAATACATCCCCAGAAAAATATATTTCAACGTATCTCAGTACTGGATATCCACATATCTTTGTGATCCACAGACCCTAGACGAAAACAAAATAAAAAAGCGGCTTAGTGCGAGACGGACTCGCTCATGAAGAGTTCCGTAGCGCCTAGTAAAATAATATAAAAGTTCTTTAATAATAATAATAATATTTGAGTTGATTGAATGAAAGGTAAATCGCGGTTTACGATTTATGACGTATAAAAAACAACTACTTACTAGATCTCGTTCAAACCAATTTTCGGTGGAAGTTTGCATGGTAAATCATATATTTTTTTTTAGTTTTAACATTATCTTATTTTAGAAGTTATAAGGGAGACATACATTTTATCACTTTCAGTTTAAAAAAAACGTATGGATTTGATGAAAAATAATTTTAAGTTTCAGTTTCCAAGTTCAAGAACTCCCAATTTTTTTTTTTCACAATACATCTTCAGTTCAGGTTCACAGAATACATCTACTTACCAAGTTTCAACAGTATAGTTCTTATAGTTTCGGAAAAAAATGGCTGTGACGGACAGACAGACAGACATGATGAATCCATCAGGGTTCCGTTTTTTGCTATTTGGCTACGGAACCCTAAAAACAGATTTACCGACAGACAGACTAACGGGACATACATAATGACTGCTTTTGAAAGGCATTTGTTTGCAAGAGTACAGAAACCAATTTTATATACCTACTTATAAAATGTGAATGTATGTAGGTACCGGTTTTACCTAAAGACTATAAAGTATACTTCCTGTTTACGTCATAAGACATTCTGTAATTTTGTTGGTTATTTTCACTTTACAGGGTCGAGAATTGTAGTTGCAATTACCAACCATTTTTATTTTAGTTCTGATTATTTTGTATAGTGAAGGGACTATCCGACAGATATTATATTTAACTGCACAATAATGCCTTTATTATGAAATCTATGACCATAAAATCACAGATTTACCCCCTTATTCATAATGGTCCGCTAACTTTAAACAGCCGCTTGGGAGTGTTATTTCTTATTCTGACTTAGGTCAATAGAAGAGGACAGAGTGAGAATTAGCAATGCTTTAAGTTTGCAGACTATTATGAGTAAAAAGTATATAATGCGTGACTTATTTTATTTGTCCAAGTGTGCATTAACTCGTGGTTTTAATTCAAAATGCCAAGGAGCTAATGCCAAGAGTGGCTGTCTTTTTTTATGAAAATAAGGGACGAGACGAGCAGGAGGATCAGCTGGTAATTGATATGCCCTGCCAATAGCAATGCAGTGCTCAGGATTCTTGAAAAACCCAAAATTCTGAGCGGCTCTACAATTGCGCTCGTTACTTTGAGACGTAAGATGTTAAGTCTCATTTGCCCAGTAATTTCACTAGCTACGTCGCCTAGGTTTTTCAAGAATCCTGAGCGGCACTGCATTGTAATGGGCAGGGTGTATCAATTACCATCAGATGAACGTCCTGCCCGTCTCGTCCCTTATTTTCATAAAAAAATATGATTAAAGCAGGAGGGTCATTGAGGGCAAAATAGAGGGAAGCAGAGGGAGAGTACTTCTATTAAATAATCAATGGTATTGCGTAATAAGAAAAAAAACCTTGACATAAAGCTAGTCAGCTACATTTTTCTGAAAAATAGTTATATCTAATGGAAAACGAAAGGTATTTACTTTAATTTTGAGATCTTACATTAAGGATTGGTCTCCGCTGCGCTCCAACTAGATACCGCAGGCGTAGTCGCAAAGTGCGGCAACTAATACTACGCCCAAATGAGCGTACTCGACCCAGTCTTGAACAATTTGTGACGTTGACGTGCCACATGTTCTGTTAAGCTTTGCTAATAATTGAAACTAAAATTCCGGGTTGCATAGTAAAACTTGGTAAAAACTAATACTACAAGAAATAAGAAACACACTGGGATCACATAATATCATCAGTGAGTAATTTGTATTTTATTAATTTCAATATTAAATGGCGTATGTTACAAAATTTGAAAGATGCCATTGAGTGTCAAGATGCCACGCACACAAGCATTTAATAGTTGCCGTAATAAAAAAGCTATTGTTCTTAGGTAATGCGGTATCTAGGAGCGCAGCGGAGACCAATCCTTAATCTAAGGTAAATACCTTAAAGTAAATACTTTAATTTTGAGATATTGACAATGAGCCACATAAACAAACCTTTTCTTTGATGGTTAATTTAATTTATTAATCTATGAATTATCATCTTAATATATATAAATTACGTGACACGTTGTTTGTCCGCGATGAACTCCTAAACTAATAAACGGATTTAAATAAATAGTAGTATCTAGTAGTATAAGAAATGACATCAAAAAGAATTCTAAAGGAATCAATTTTGAGAAAATAAATGCCTTTATGCCTTTATGCCTTTATGCCTTTTATGGATTACTTCATGGAGTGCAATTAGGTCCAACTTGAGAGATAGGATAGTTTTTATTTCGATTTGGGACCCATAATTATGTTTATTTCCAATTTTTGTTTTGTATGGACATATTTACTGTGAGAGAATTTATTGATGCGCGGGTTGACAGTTCTGCTGTGAACCAATTTCATTATAACAACAAGGAGCATACGTTATAAAATAATTCTTGATGCTTTGAAATATTATTGGCAAATTTCCATAAAACAGTATTTTGTTTATTATCTACAGAACAACGTCTGTCGGGTCAGCTAGTAGTTTATCATAGTCAAAGTCAAATAAACTTTATTTGATAAGGATTAAACTAAGCGCTTTTGAATAGTCACTATAAATATTTCTTTTAAATTACTGAATCTACCCACGGACTAGTAAAAAAATAAGGACTCCGTGTCACCTTACATAGCAGTGTAGCACCAAAACAAGCCGATTAACGTGTAAATACATAGCTCCACGCGCACACTTACACTACTACAGGCCGATCGGTGGCCATTATGAGAATTGTCATCGTCTGTGACAGATCAGTTTGCGTCTCAATAAAATATTTTAAAAATGCCGACGTGCGTTGTGAAAGATTGTTAAAACGATACTATATAAGTTTTTGTGGCCATTTCAGGGAGAAAAAATTGTCTTAGTATCCCCCGTAACCGCACACACACTAGCATAACGGTGCTTCACTTGCTAATATCACGCCGCGGAGTCCTTCTTTTTTTACTAGTCCGTGAATCTACCATATGTTTGGAAAAAGAAGAGCTCGTGGTAAGAACATACAAGAAACTCAACGGCCACTCCTTTCAATCAAATAGAGTATTTTATTTTTTTAATATGATAAGATATTAATCTTATAATTGTTATTTATATCAAATGGACAGAACGATAGCATCGACATATATATTACTTATATTTTTGCAACAAATAAATACATAAGTACATTTTATCTAAATTAAAATAGGTTCTGGCGCGAAACTTTAGCGGTGTCGTTGAATGCGTAAAATATTCAATAAAGTCTCACACACAAGATTTAGGGATCGGGGAGTCATGCGCGAATTTTTTTTTATGAAAATGACAATGACAATGCGGTGCCACTCAAGATTCTTGAAAATCCCCAAAAATTGAGCAGCACTACAATAATTTCCCTCGTCACCTTGATACATAAGATGTTATCTCATTTGACCAGTAAGTTCCCAAGTTACTGCGCCCTTCAGACCGAAACACAGTAACATTTACACATACTTCACGGCAGAAATAGGCGCCGTTGTGGTACCCATAATCAAGCTGGCATCCTGTGCAAAGGAGCCTCGCACTGGTCTAATGTAACTAATTTCGCTAACTGTTAAAGATTCGCGGTATGGTCTATGTATAATGTACTCACCAAAGTATTCACCTGTCGTTTAAATCTTCTCAGATGCGAAGGCAAACATAGTCCATTGGTTATCAAGGCGAATGCCAAAATGACATTTAAAGTTCTTCTTTCCATCACTGCTTCTGTAACATCTAAATAACGAATGAATACTAAACAATATATCCCGTTTTTATTTAATATATATTAATGCATCATTACTTCTTAGCTTTAAGTCATTATCACTAAAAGTTTATTCAATAATCAGTAATTATAGTGATTATTTTAATTATTAACAGAATTGTGCACTTTCGTGTAAATTTATTTAATTTAATATTTGTGTTGTTAATTTTTATGTTGTTGTTGAGGTTTTCGAATTACTATATATGATGGTTCAACATTGATTGTCATGTGAAATACGACATTGGGTTACTTATAGCAATAATCAATCCTATGTCATATACAGGATGTATTTTTAATTTTTTATACTTATTATGGCACGTTTTGGACAATAAATGAGAGTGCTCTTTTATGATGTGATGAAACGAAAACTAACTATTAAAGTGACTGTAATCTGTATTCAAGTTATTTATTTCGCAAAGATTAAGGTTTTTTTTGTACATAAACCTAAGGGCGGTTTTTCTTGTAAAAAATATTTAAATATTTTTCATTTATTGTATTCTGGTTTCAGGTGAGGTCTTGTTACCAGTACTCTAAAGAAATAAAACCAAAGAGGATGTAAATACTACGTAAAAAGAGACGGGACTGCCTGAGTAAAAATTTATATTCAGTTTCGTAAGAAACGTGCAGTATGGCGATTGGTGACGAAGTATAATCTGGCTAAGAAAGCGAACAGTTGCTTAAAAAGTAGTGGATATCGCCTATCTCCGTTTTTAACAAGATTATAGCCGTCATCTCTCAATTTATCAATGACTGGCACGTTTTATACAATCGAGTAAATCGTTGTTTTCTAGAGTTTCGCTAGGCTGGTAAAATCATCTGTTTTGAAGATATTTATATCTTAAATGACGTCAATATAAAACAAGATGTTAGAGTATTACAGAGTTTTGTTTCCAAAAGAGTTTTTACTCTTTATGCTGCGGCCATATTGTTGCGATAAGACGAGTCCAGATAAGTAATGCATCATGTGATTTGAACGTTTTGAAGTTCCTTTTGCTTTGCCATGCCAAATAAGTACATAAATACATACACATTTATTTGTTTCATAAATGTACGGACGTGCATGAACCTCATTTAATGATAGTTGATGACTCATGTAAAACTTCTTATTTTAAATACAATAATAATCTAATAATTTTTCATTAATAAATTAGGTACTTATGTAATTAGAAGTGATGTTAAGTTTAACATATTATGAGTTAAGGATAACGTTATAGACAGTATTGCAAAGAAAATGTTGAGGTGGTTTGGTCATTCATTGATTGGTTAAACTAATAGACTAAACACATGGTCGGATTTAGTAAGGCCGGACAATTGGACAGTCCGGTGGGTGCCTCGCACCAATTGGTCATAAAAGAAACGATGTCGACGTATGCCTTAGCGCAGACCATGTCTAAAACCGACCATAATTTGAAGTCCAAGGGGTCAGATCTAGGCTAGACGAGGGACTGTCTTCAGGTCTTAATAAAGTCCGGATCGTTGGTTTCAAGTTTGAATATCTAGATGGAAGTCAAAGTCCTGTATCGCAATAGGTTACCAGGTCAGCCTCTATGACATTTAGAACGAAAAATAAAAAAACGGTATGTGTTTAAAAACAGAAGTAAGGCGAGGTTAACGTCTGATATGACAACACGTCCCGCGCACGCGCAGAAGCCACCAGCTGCTGAACTGTTTTGGCAACAAACCCGGCGCGGCCACTGGAGAAGCTATATCTACTTGTGTTTACTGTAGTATCATTCTGCGGTTTATATATTACGGTTTGCTAGTTAAACAAGCATCTCTTATATATATCTTAAACAATAAACCTGATTTATGATAGATTCATGCTGTGATATCGCCGCTCTTTCAGAGTTGTACGAGAACTTGTGACTACTTTGTTAAAAAATAAAAATATTGCTAAGCATGAGTAGATCATGGCATTTTACCGGGTGCACAGTCTTGCTGGAGAGTCCAAGAAGCACTTTTAAAAATTGTATTGCTAAGAGGTTTCATAACGCGATACTAAAAAGTCTTTCGATACACTTTTTCACAAAGATGAAGTAACTACTGTGTGACTCCTTGAATACACGTCCATGACTAACACAGGATGATAAGTACCTTCTACTTTTCTGACCTATTAGTTTTCAATTTGTCATTTTGCTTGGTAGCGTTACATTTGTAGTTCATCATTATCATCTTATTCATCTCAATCGGAAGATGTCCACAGGACAAAGGCCTCCCTCAAAGATTGACATGACGATCCATCCTGCGCTGCCCTCATCCAATATATTCCGGCGATCTTGGTCAGATCATCGGTCATCTTAAGGGGGCCTACCAACACAGCGTCCTTCGGTACGTGGTCGCCATTCGAGGGCTTACTGCTCTAGTGGCCATCTGCCCGTCGAACTATGTGCCCTGCCCATTGCCACTTCAGTTTCGTAACGGGTTATGTCAGTGACTTTGGTTCTCCTACGGATCTCCTCATTTCCGATTCGATCTCGCAGGGAGACTCCAAACATAACCCTCTCCTTTGCGCTCTGAGTGACCACGACTTCTTCATTTATAGTTAAATGGATATTTCTATACGTTTCCTCTGCGTATCGGGATCAGCAAGCATTTTGGCATGTCTTGTATATCGAAGGTTAGCACCAAACTTTAGGTTTTCTTTGATAATTCACTATAAAGATTAGGATTTTCGCGAGTTCTGGCATTAGCTTAATAGTATGAACGATGTATCTTGTTTTATACTGAAGTTGATTAGGAAAACAAAACGTAGAATAACATTATTTTATGAAATTTTAACTTTAATTACATTAATGCATGTATGTAGTTAGTCAATAGTTAGCTAACGATATATTATTACTTCTATTTATTCGCCTCATAAGTTATAATCATAGATTCATCTGTCAACCGTATGTTTATTTACCAGGGCGTACATTTTTTTAATAGTCTACCTTCATCTCTCAAAAAGATTAAGTCGTTAAAAACATTTAAACGTGAGTTATCAGACTATATTGTTTCAAAGTTTTTATAAAACACATGTCTGAAATTGTTTGTTATGTGACAGTGACCTGTAAAAGTGTGTAATCATAAATTTTGTGAAGAAGAATAAGTACTATAATGTATATGTATGTACTGAACATGTAAAGAACGGCGGATAAATTATTACTTGTTCTGGTACTAAATAGGTATGGAAGCGTTGGAATGTCTGCGCCACAAGTAGGGATTAATGAAGGAATTTTTGTAATGCGACATACTGCTCAACAGATAAATAGAGAACCAGTAGAGGTGATCAATAATAGATGCATGTACGAAGTCCCTCTAGCTATTTATGTAAACCCTAAGCTGAAAATTGTAGATTACCAAAAAGTAATCCACACAGAGAGCTGTGAAAGTGTTAGAGCCTTCTCAGGAGATGTGCCACGGTTTATGGAAGTTGAAATCACAGGGTATAATAAAGATGGTCAACCAGTCTCCCAGATATACCGAGGCTGGCCAGCCAGGATAGCTCAACATGAGATGGATCTGGATGGAAAACTATATATTGACATAATGGACAGAAGAACTTTCCAATGTGTATGCTGGGAAGAGGTCAACATTAGTAATGGGAAAATTGTTATACCTTTTACACCGGACTAATATGATGAAGAAAACATTCTATTCTATTACATCATTTTAATCATCATAGTAAGTGACAATATTATGTTTTTAATGAGAAATAAATATCTTTAAACCTAACCGTTAAAATTATCTTTTGAACACCCTGTATGTTGTTGCTTGCTAAATGTTAAACATAGGTTATAACGGCGATGCGGACGCATTTGACGACAGAGGAAGTACCTATTGCGTATATTAGCGGTAGATTACGACTAATACCAAGGAGATCTTACTATCAAATTGTGCAAAACAAGCAATAAAATACATTAAGAAAATACTTTTAAATGCGATTTTAATTTTCACGTAAGTTTTTAATGGGATGTTTATAATTTATATTATTTGTCAGCTGTATCAGTGACCACACAGATTGACAAATTTTCGAAACGACGGTATAAAGAAACAATTTTAACTTCTCGAAACAATTAAAGTAACATTTCAGTAAATATCACAGGCGTAAAATAAAAAGTATTTTACTCGTGTTAAACAAACAAAATTATGAAATCATCAACATTATATTTCAATAATGCATGGAGACTCTAGGAAAAACAAGTTTTCCTAAACATGAAACATAACTTGATCAGTATTTCTTACTCAAAAACTCTTCCATTAATTAAATTCCATTCAAACTGTTAGAAACGTTTGTGCTTTTGCATATCTTGGTTTGTTTTAGACTTTTTTTCTCTATATTTTTTCTAGATATGAAAATAAGTAAGTACACATATATTATGATTAGCCCCCTTATTCATAATAGTCTGCTAGCTTAAAGCATTGCTAATTCTCACTCTGTCTTCTTCTATTGACCTAAGTCAGAATGAGAAAAAACACTCCTTGGCGGCTGTTTAAAGTTAGTGGACCATTATGAATAAGGGGGTAAATAACTAATCTGGCAATTTTTTTTTTTTGAAAGAGAAGGACAAACAAGCAAACGCGTCACCTGATGGTATGTAATGTGTGGCCCAACTATACTCTTTTGGAACACCAGAGGTATCACAAGAGCATTGCAGACCTTATAAAGCTTCAATTAAACGTACATATGAATTAAAAAAACACACTAGTACATGGCGGTCGAGGATCAATCCTGGAGCTCCGTAGTTAAATATTGTTACAACTAATTTTTTTTTTGTTTTTGAATTCAAATTCGGAACGCGTTATTTGCGTTCAATAAAACCTTCGTTTCAATAAATAAATACATTTGAGTTTTATTATTGAAGTTTTATTATTGAAAACTTCCTTAGTCGCGTTGAGCACTTTTTGGTAGTGGAATCTTATGGGTCACCGACATGCTCATGACTTGCGCAAGCGATAAATAAATAATTAAAAAAATTAATATTAATATATACAGTTAGACACATTTTGGATGGGTGCTCGTGACTTCGCGTCACCGAAATGCTTATAGCAGTATATCTGTTGCTATACAGCTGACGTATTGTGCAACATTAGTGCTGTCTATATCTTATAAGTGAAAATGAATGGATTTATTGAAAAGTTAAATGTGTATATACTGTGCATTGTTAAAGTAGTGTTTGTTTGATTTATATATAATTGAAAATAAATTAAAATTAATAATTTATTATTTGTAAAACATTATGAAATTTGAAATTTTAATACTAAAAGTTCTTCTATAAACTTCTATTGGCAGTCTCTACAACTGCCAATTTTTTAAAGATTATATTACGCCTTTTGACTTGTAACAGAACTTATGGCAAGACTATAGGTAAGGTATCCAATGTACTATATATACTATAAAGTTTCTCGGTTAAATCGCAACAAGTACAGCTTTCAAAATCTATGGTAATGATGAAGTAAATAGGACAACAATAGAAAACAAACAATACAAAAAAAACATAACTCAACGAGTGAAGAGTATTTGGGATTCATACGAAGGTGTACTATGGAGGCACAATGCGAATGCGAGGGACAACGTACCAAAGGAGGGACATAGACCCAAGCAGGGACATCGTACCAAAGGAGGGACATAGACCCCAGCAGGACATCGTACCAAAGGAGGGACATAGACCCAAGCAGAGACATCGTACCAAAGGAGGGACATAGACCCAAGCAGAGACATCGTACCAAAGGAGGGACATAGACCCAAGCAGGGACATCGTACCAAAGGAGGGACATAGACCCAAGCAGGGACATCGTACCAAAGGAGGGACATAGACCCAAGCAGGGACATCGTACCAAAGGAGGGACATAGACCCCAGCAGGACATCGTACCAAAGGAGGGACATAGACCCAAGCAGAGACATCGTACCAAAGGAGGGACATAGACCCAAGCAGAGACATCGTACCAAAGGAGGGACATAGACCCAAGCAGAGACATCGTACCAAAGGAGGGACATAGACCCAAGCAGAGACATCGTACCAAAGGAGGGACATAGACCCAAGCAGGGACATCGTACCAAAGGAGGGACATAGACCCAAGCAGGGACATCGTACCAAAGGAGGGACATAGACCCCAGCAGGGACATCGTACCAAAGGAGGGACATAGACCCCAGCAGGGACATCGTATCAAAGGAGGGACATAGACCCAAGCAGGGACATCGTACCAAACGAGGGACATAGACCCCAGCAGGGACATCGTACCAAAGGAGGGACATAGACCCCAGCAGGGACATCGTACCAAAGGAGGGACATAGACCCAACCAGGGACATCGTACCAAAGGAGGGACATAGACCCAAGCAGGGACATCGTACCAAAGGAGGGACATAGACCCCAGCAGGGACTATGTATGATGATATGATACTATGACTATGACTACTACTACTACTACTACTACTACTACTACTACCCATCGTACTTTTTCCCGCGAGACACATAGTGCTTTTTATTACAAGGAAATATCTAAACAGCTAACCGTTCTGGTGAACGATGCGGGATAGATATACTCAGTTGGTTAGAGCACCGGCACGGAACGCCGGAGGTCGTCGGGTTCGAATCCCACATCGTTCATAAAATTTTGTTTTTCAAATTTTATTTGTGTATTAATCCTAGAAGTGAGGGTTATCACTTTAAAAACATAACATATTGTTAATATCTAATATATAAAATTCTCATGTCGCGGTGTTTCTAGTTAAACTCCTTCGAAACGGATTGACCGATTCTCATGAAATTTTGAGTGCATATTGGGTAGGTCTGAGAATCGGAGAACATCTATTTTTCATCCCCCTAAATATCAAGGGTGGTCCACGCCATTTTTTTTTTAATTTTGTTTGATTATGAGTCAACATTAAAAAATACAAAAAATACAAATTTTCACCCATCTACGATGAACAGTTACTTTTGTATCGCGATTTTAATATCGGCAATACAACGTTTGCTGGGTCAGCTAGTAACATAATATAATAATTTAACCAAATTACTAACTGTTACCGCTACTTCGTCAACGTAAATCAGGGTACATTTGTATGAATGCCTATTTTATAGAACACCACACAAACAAAAATCACCATGGAAAAAAACTTTTTTCTCCGCTCATCGATTTTCGAAGGCTTTCTTGAAAGTCTGTCGAGTAGTTCCAGAGATTACTCGAACAAAATAAACAGACAGACAATTTTAATAATTTTTTTTTTATGTTTAACTACTCTCTATTCAATAGGTTTTTTAGAAAAATATCCAATATAAAACGTCGACTCTACAGTTTTATTATAGTAAGTAGAATATTAGTTTCGTAAATATAAATTCCATATAATGAATGTAAGGTACTACTTGAAGCCTTTTTCACAGCCTTTAACAGAGTTGAAAAACGCGGATATACTTGCTATTCCTAAGAGGCTGTTTAGAGACATGAAGAGAAGCGGAGGGCCTTAATTATCCTATCACGAAAATGAAATACCCTGCAATAATGGAATCGCATTTTTATTAACTAGGTACACCAACGGAAAGTGAAATGCGAATTATAATTTGTTTACGTGGCAGAAAGTTCATTTTAAACCGCACTAAGGAGTTGTGGCGTGTCTTGCGAAGGTGGAAATCGAAGGTACGAAAGACGTTAAACAACTTTTACGAAACCTCCCCATGATAAATTTCTCTGATTGTGTGTTATTCATATTTCATTTTTTTCTTTATTATTATAATCACTGCTATTCCTTCCATTAGGTAAACCGTGATAGACTTTAATTGGCTATGTTTTTGTATTTAATTATTAGTGATTATTTTATATTACGCTGTTGGCAACACAAATAAAATAAAATACATGTACGATAGAAGACACACACAATAAAGGAACGTCTCTATGCAAGTGATCTAGTCGTTCACGGAGCACTGCATCCCCGAATACTGGATGGACCAGACACGATGGCAATACTCTATAAGTGGATGGACCTGCGTTTTGTAGAGCGCTAGAATATGGGCCAACTTGAATTATTGCCGTACTCTATTTATGACCCATAGTTACATCGATGCCAATTTGATATTGGCTTCCAGATGACCGCGGAATTGGCAATCCCTCGATATTTCAAGACCCAGTATAGTATTAGACGAGGCATTTACGAAAATGTTTTTTAAGGTGTAATGCGCAATCTTGAGTATTTTAGGGGTTACAATGAGCAAGATTTATTTTTCAAGACTTCAAAAACTCCATAGAAGATAGTATAATTGTCTTCCGGCACTCGCCAGAGAGACTTGCATAACTCGTGTATACTGCGTTCCCAATACTCTAATATGTACAACAAGGCATTTTGAAAATAAGGACAAGACGAACAGACGTTCAGCTGATGGTAATTGATACGCCCTACCCATTACAATGCAGTGCCACTCGGGATTTTTGAAAACCCCTAAATTCTGAGCGGCACTACAAATGCGCTCGTCACCTTGAGACATAAGATGTTAAGTCTCATTTGCCCAGTAATTTCATTAGCTACAGCGCCCTTCAGACCGAAACAGTAATGTTTACACATTACTGCTTGACAGCAGAAATTGGCGCCGTTGTGGTACGCATAATCTAGCCGGCTTCCTGTGCAAAGGAGCCACTCGAAAATCTATCATTGATATGCAGAAGAAACAGTGTTGAAAATAGCACACAGTCTTGGTGAACACTGACGTTTAGGGACTCAGGGTCTGAGAAGCAATTCAAGTTGACAAGCTGGTCTGGACGGAGGTAAATAAAAAAGACTAAAATATCAATAATCACTTATTGGGCGAATCTACCAGCCATTAGGAAGAGTTTGTCCTAGACTCTGGTAGAGCAGGTGCAAAGACCTCGGCTGGTTTGTTTCACGAATTAGCTTGGTGGTGATTCTATTTCAAAAGTGTGGTAAGTAAATAATTATAGCATAATAATGTTTGTTGTATACTATTTGAAAGAGAAAAGAAAGAAAGAAAAAATGTTTATTGACGTCATTATACATTCTGATAATAGTTCTTAAAGTTATACTGTTCTAATTATGATCTAATGACGCCAATGGGCCCCCAACTCAGCATAGTTGTGGTTTCGAAAGAATCCACAACGCTGGTCTTCCGTGGCCCCAACGCTGGTCTTCCGGTATTTACTTATATTTGTTGTGGGTTTTATGGGATTCTCTTAGAAGCAGATTCGCTTAACGAAAGACTTGACTAAGCCGAGTAGTAGGCATTACAATTTTTTTAAAGTTTCGAGCTATATATTTTCATATTTGAAAAATAGATTATGGAGGCCATGTTGGTACAGACATTATTACACTTTCAAGACTATATGTATATCATATTGTAAGGCTATATATACCATAACAAACGAAGACATTAATTCTAGATGTGTTACATTATTGTTTATTTAGTTCCGTTCATTCTGCGCTGATCACTTTTAATTGTAAGTATTGAATAAGACTGACCTATCAATCTTGGATTTCCAGCACTCCTTCAGGTAAAGTTCGAGTAGACAAGGGTAGCAAGGATCAAACAGATCAAAATTTACCAGACTAACTTATAGTTATTGTCATTATAGTCATTATAGTCTTATAATAATTATAACTGTATATATTGTAATTGTTGCTAATTACACTTCATCATCAGCCGGAAGTCGTCCACTGCTGGACAAAGGCCTCCCCAAAAGATTTTCACGACGATCGGTCCTGCGCTGCTCCCATCCAACGTATTCCGGCGATCTTGACCAGATCGTAGGTCCATCTTGGGGCCTACTAACACTGCGTCTTCCGGTACGTGGTTGCCATTCGAGGACTTTACTGCCCCAACGGCCATCTGCCACTTCTGTTTCGCAATCATTCGGGATACGTCGGTAATTTTGGTTCTCCTACGGATCTCCTGATTTCTAATTCGATCTCGTAAGGAAACTCCGAGCATAGCCCTCTCCATTGCCCTCTGAGCGACCATGAGCTTAATACACTTAAATATTTAAAAATAAATAAAAATTACATTTGTATTTCCTATTCCAAGCCTCGCCGTAATGAAATTTATGCGCCATACCATATCATATAGTTTTAAGCTTACAACGTTTTTTTTATCAAACGCTACTAGTATGCTATTAATTAATACTTACATGTATAAAGAAGAAAACAATCGATCACTTTATCACTTAAATAGCACTTTCCGTTGTACGTATTGTTACACTTAAAAGTTATAACTGAATTAATTTCTTAGTAAATTGACCAAAAGCCGGCGGCCTCTGTTTGTAATCAAGGTTACCCAACAAGATCAAAATAACGCATATACGTAACTTGCATTAAACTTAACGATTAAGTACTACATAATAACAATCTATATTGAAGGTCGGTCGATTCTGTTGAGTTCGTAATTTCACCAACGTGGAAAATAACACTGAATGGTTAACATGGGACCGTTTTTTGATCCCTATAGCCCACTGGTTAGTGACCCTACCTACTGAGCTAGAGGTCCCGGGTTCGAATCCGGTGCAAAAATTTATATGATGAATATGAATGTTTGTTTATATTTATGTATGTTAAAGTATGTATATTGTATTAAATATATCTTTGTATTGACACATAGTACAGGGTATGGCTAGTTTGAGGGCAATATAATTTATTTGAAAATGTGTCAATATTTATTTATTTATTATTTCTCGCCCGCAAATAACAATCTACATAAAATATTATTAGAGCCTTGTTTTTTTATGAAAATAAGGTACGAGACGAGCAGGACGTTCAGCTGATGGTAATTGATACGCCCTGCTAATTACAATGCCGCTCAGGATTCTTAGATAAAGCCCAAAATTTCTGAGCGGCACTACAACTGCGCTCGTCACCTTGATAATGTCTAAGCATGTCGCTTAGACATTACTGCTTCACGGCAGAAATAGGCACCGTTGTGGTACCCATAATCTAGCCGGCATCCTGTGCAAAGGAGCCTCCCACTTGGAAAAGTGTTAGCGCGTTAACATTTCTTTTGTAAAACTACTGGAGTTTTGCAGAATATGTTATATCTTTTTTTTTATGAAATAGGAGGACAAACTAGCGTACGGGTCACCTCACCAGGTCCAGGTGTGAAGTGATCACCGCCGCCCACATTGTCTTGCAACACCAGAGGAATCACAAGAGTGTTGCTGGCCTTTAAGGAAGGTGTACGCGCTTTTTTTGAAGGTACCCATGTCGTATCGTCCCGGAAACAAGGCACAAGGAAGCTCATTCCACGACTTTGTAGTACGTGGAAGAAAGCTCCTTGAAAACCGCCGTGTGGAGGACCTATCGAGGACTATCTTATTGATTTAACAATGTCTGTCGGTTCGACTCACTAAAAATATTTATTGCACCTGGTGGCTTCTACTTCTAAGGTATTCTAGAAGGTTTGTCAATACGTAATCTGTGATCAAGTGTTATTTGTTACTGTCTCCATAACAGCGCAAAAAAGAGAAAAAAGACGACATGTGTAATACAGACGTAAATGTCTTAAGAACTTGAAGGTAACATAAACTCGATCGGACACGCATATTGTCGTCACTTCCTTTCAAGTATGTTAAAAACCGGTCATGTAGGTTTAGGACTCCCACCCTTAATAATCCGCATGATCGTAAAATATGTAATATTTTGAAGAAGAAACATCCTTTTATCTTGATTTGTGGCCACTTACAGCCTTTATAATAATATTATATAATATTCAGTCTATTTCTTACTTGAGATAAAAATCGTAACTATCGTGACTTTTCTGTTCCAATAAACTTATCGACGATAACTAAACTTATCCGTACATGCTGTCTGTCAATGGGACGATGTATAGCTTACCAGTGATAGAAGTTTGTATGGAAATTTCAATTCACGCGTCCCAAAATAAGGCGATAAGAATGACTTATCGGGTATATTCGGACAGCTTCAGATTATTGACAGCTAATTACTGACAGTAGAAGGTAGTTATTTATCTATATCTATAGATTGTATATTGGGAATGGCTGTTGGATAATTTACGGCCGATTTCAATAACGTATCTCTAGTTACGGATACCGTGCTGTCACCGTTTAATGACAAGATCTTATCTATCCATAGTTGTGTCCAATATAATTATAGTCAAAGCATTAGCTTTATGTCGATAGGTTATTGAAATGAAAGAAAGAGTAAAAGGATAGATTTGTCTACCTCTAGTAGATTAAACTTAGGATAGAATGGTTATTGAAAACGGCCGTTATACCTCTAGATATAGTATGACAGCTGACGTCGAAAAAATAGACTTTAGAACTAACCTCTATTTTGAGCAATTCACGCACACTAACACAAAGTGTCATACAAATCGCGAGTGTAAGCCTTAGCTTGTCACGCACACTAAACTAATATTCCTGGCCTGATTTATCGGTTGTCTAACGACCTCTATAGACCTCTAGAGACCTCTAGAGCTCTATCTAGACGTATAACTTATCCAAAACAATTATATTATTATTAATTGTTGACGACCCCTATAGCCGAGTGGTTAGTGACCCTGCCTACTGAGCTAGAGATCCCGGGTTCGAATCCCGGTAGGTGCAAACATTTATATGATGAATATGAATGTTTGTTTCCGAGTCATGGATGTTTATAATTATTTATGACGTATATTGTATTAAATATATCGTTGTCTTACAACCCACGCATAGCCTTTAGTATACAGGCTATGCCTAGTTTGGGGCAAGACAATTTGCGTAAGAGTGTGTCAATATTATTATTATTATTATCTAAGTGTGGCCATTTTGGAATCGGTAATCCTTGTTTTTGTTGATCTAATTAATAAACCCGTAGATGGCATTCTATTTTTTGCGGTGAACGCATAAACTTGTCTCTTTTTAGGGTTAAATTGGACCAATTTTAATAGCATCATATATTTTTTTCGAGGTGAGGAAAATATATTTACGTATCTAGGGGATCTAAATGATCCCGAAACGGATCCCATTTGTCGTATGTATGTAGGTGTAAACACCCCGATTAAAAAACCTCCTCTGTACTGTCCCTAAAAGCTCTTCCAGCGAAGCCGAGCGGGTGGACTTGGAGGCCAAAACTGTAGCTCACAGGCGCGGGACGTCTCGAAAGGACACTCGATCTTCGGTCCAGCTGCTCGCGAGGCTGGATGGAGAGAGGATTTCTAACGATCTAATGTATTTCGAGGCTGCATAGTATACCTACTGTCGATTTCAGACACAAGTTTTTGCGGTTCTCCTTCTATTATATTACATAAAAGCAGCCAAGTAGGAGTCATATTAGTGACCGAGGGTTCCGCTAAAATAAGAAAAACAAACACTTGAAAACTAAACGTAATAACAAAGACGATTAAAAACTTTTAATCGGAATAGTGCATGAGGTCTACTCGCAAAATCGACAACGATACATTCGGAACGATACGATAATACTCCGAATATATCGCACATACTCTACTCTAACAAATGTTCGTATTCCATATCATTTATCGTAACAACATCGTAACCATAGACTAATATTTATATTTTTTTACGATGTTAGAGTGAATGAATTATGCGCAAACCTTGAAAAACTTAATATTATCTGTGCTATGTCGCTGTTAAGTGTCAATAGTCAAAACATAGTTTAGGTGCTAAGGACCATGCCAGACTCTGCACCACCAATTTGGTATCATTTACACAAAATGTAAATATTCAAAAATTATGTAATGAATTTAATATGACCACTTAAAATTGAATAAATAATACAAACCTTGCAGATAATTAAATGTAAAAAAGTAACTCAACCCTTCTCGTCGACTTCCTATTTCTCAGGCGTTACTTTCTAGTAGAAACGATCAACAAAATGACTTAAATTACTTGGCGGTAAAAAAATCTGTTAAATAGTAAATCACATATAGTTATTTTAATTTTATTTATTAAGTGTAGGTATATATTGTATGGCAAATATAATATATATTTAACTATACTTGAAACGATAATAGAAACGACAGCCTAGAAGGTGTCGTTGAGATTATCGTAAAAGTGACGTTTGATTGTTTGTGGAATTCGTATATTCGTCTCTGACATTTTCAACTAAGAGTAGGGTTAGGAGCGATACTATCGAAAAATGTTTCGTTCGTTCAATCATCGATTCGACATTGAATACGATGTAACTAAGAGTAGGATTCGACACAACTAATGCCACGATATATCGAATATAGATTTTAGGAGTAGGCCCCCTGTTTAATATTAGACACTATAGAGATGTATAAGTATATTGGAATTTCTACTCAAGTGGATAGGGAGCCATTTGAGCTTTTTACGAAATTCAGACACGTGGTCATACTTACGTAGTCCAAATATAAAACGAATACACATGTTCTGAAAACGTTCAAGCTTATCCAACTGGAGTTCGGATAAATAGACATATGAAATATTAGCGTAGTCAAGAATCACAGGAGAAGGGATTGAGCGAGTAAAGTTTTCGTGGGAATAGGAAGAAATTTTTGGAGTATTTTTAATGAGTGAGAGGCAGCATAGAGCTTCCTACTAACTTTTTTTAACTGATAGTGCCAAGACAAATTCCGATCAATGAATACGCCCAAGCATTAACAGAGCAGCTAAAAGGAATAAGAGTTCCTCCTACACAAATGGGAGGTAGATTACCCCACTCAATTTTATGGGTTAGTTGTGAGCTACCAACAATAATACATTTTCGACGGATCCACTTTTAGACAATGGGCGGTACTCCATTCCACGATTGTAGTTAAGTCTTTGTTAGTATTCTTAATAGCTAAAGGGAAACCTGACACTCGAGAAAAGATTGTAAGTATATCTGGAGATCGTCTGCATATATATGATACCAGAAAGTTACATTTTTAGTTATAGAGTTAATCAAAATTGCAAAAAGAAGAGGAGACAGTACACCGCCTTGTGGAACTCCAGCGGAAAGGTTAGACCAGTTCGAAGTGTTACCATCAATCATAGTCCTTTGCCAACGTCCACGTAAATAGCTTCGAAACCACCCTATCACTGTTGGAGATATGTTAATGGAACTCAACATGCTCAGCAAAATATTAAAATCAACCGTGCAGAAGACATTAATGAAGTCAAGTAGTGTAAGTATTGTGAGCTGTTGCTTATCCATGTCAGATCGGATATCATCGGTAATTTTAATAAGTGCAGTAGTTGTACTATGTCCTGGACGAAAACCAGATTGGAGAGGATTATGCGCCTATTAATAAATATAGAGAATTGTTGATGGACTAAGCGTTCAAGAACCTTGGAAAGAAATGGTAGTATAGATATGGGGCGATAGTCAGAAAGATTGTGGTTTAGAAATTTTTGGTATTTGGAATAACATTCGCGTCTTTCCAGGCTACAGGAAATTGGCCAGATGTTATGGAAATATTAAGAATATGAGAGATAACTTATATTATTATACTAATTATGGGTATACTGCCGTGACGCAGTAATGTGTAAACATTACTGTGTTTCGGTCTGTGGGGCACCGTAGCTAGTGATATTACTGGGCAAATGAGACTTAACATCTTATGTCTCGCAGTTGTCAGTTCGTAAATAGTACTGACACCCGCGAAGAGCACCGGTCAGTTTCTTGAGCGAAAAAAGAGTTCATAGTTGTTACAAACATATAATGTTTGGGTTTCAATATAAAATGGAACATGATTATAATAATAGAAATGATTATAATTACTTAACAAATTAGTTTTTGTTACAAATAAAGCTCAGCTTTTTCTACATATTTCTTTTGTACGTTGCAATCAGCCTAGCGAATCTCTCTAAGAAAAATGCGATTCACTCGATTATATGAAACGTGTAGTCATTAAAAGATTGATAGATGACGGCTATAATCTTGTAAAAAACAAAGATATCCCAAATCCACTGCGTTATAACCAACTGTTCTGAAGTGGCAGTGCGAAGGGCACATAGTTCGACGGACAGATGGCCGTTGGGACAGTTTATAATACTATTAATAATGCAACACTAAAAAGGGCATTTTATTCATCGATAAGTCCTCAAATGGCCACCACGTACCGGTAGACGCAGTGTTGGTAGGCCCACCACAAGATGGACCGATGATCTGGTCAAGATCGCCGGAATACGTTGGATAAAGGCAGCGCAGGACCAATCGTCGTGGAAAATGGGGGAGGCCTTTGTCCAGCAGTGGACGTCTTCCGGCTAATGATGATGATGATTCGCCGCCATATTGTAATTACTATCTCAAATTTATGTCAAATCACTGCACGTTTCGTACTAAACTAAATTTCAATTTTTACTTGATAATTTGCACTCATAAACTGACATAAATATCTAAGATTTCCTGTATCTTTAATTTGTACTTAATTAACTTGTATCAGTATGTTTAAACTTGTAAATATCCATTTTTAATGTTTATTTTCCTGGCTATTGTATTTAGCTGTAAGGTTAAAACTATGCTTAGCGAACAAGGCACCGCCGTTGTAACCATCTTCCCAACTTGAAAAAAGGAAGTAAGTAGCAATAAAATGAAACACACATCACACAGCTATGTATAAGTATGTATTAAGTATATATATGAAGGCTGTGTCAGTCGGTGCCGACAGCGGCGTCAACCCTGGACGGTTGGAGCGCCTCTAGCAGTGGCAGCGCTACCGCCACCAACTCCTCCCAGCCCGCGAGCCTCTTGCACGAGGCGCATACGCAACCTTCTCCCTCCTCGAACTCCAAATCCTCCGTAGAGTATCTGTAACAAAAACCTCATTTATAAAACGAAAAATGATATGCTATTAATCTATCTTTACGACGACCAACAGAACTCTATTATTAAGGGATTTATTTCACCAGGATACCACGGTGACGCAACCAGTCGCCGCTACCAACAAAGTGTATACAGCTCTATAGGGTGTTAGTGTGCTAATACACAGGCGGCACGTTGCTAACGACAGTGCCAACTGCAGCCGTCGATGCATCGGCCTATAAAATCGCAATACAACTTAATTCAGTGAATGAAATTTTATTACAATATGATAATTCATTGAGCGAACGCGGGGTATTTTCCGGGTCAGCAGTTGTCTTGTATAAACAAATTTGTAATAATTCTGGTGAAACGTATTAAATTTAATTAGGTACATTTTGTGATTTATTAAATAATTGACCAAAGAAAAAATTTGCTTATAAGTATTTTCTGGTGCCTTGCAATGCCTTGAAGTTTGACAACTCTCGTCATGTTTGTCGACGCGTTGCTGCGCGACCTTAAATAGGAGCACAAATTAAGCGAATAACTCTCATGTAGATATTGCATTCACGGCATCATTATCGAGTAAAAGAGTTCTGTGACGATTATGTATGCATTTTTTTTAAAAGTGCGCGACCTTTACTATTTACCACTTAACTGGCGGCGTGTCAAAGTGCTTTTGTGCCTGTTTTATATTCGCCATTTTGGCGCTGTTGGCCATAGCGATAGTCTGCAGTACTAAAACTATTAACATTTCCACAACAGTAATTATGGTATTAGCTCTCCCCCACATTCTCTTAATTAAAAAAAACTCAAATTAATTTCCAAAAATTGTAGATTTTAGATTAAAAAATATCAAATGTGTTCAATACTGTTAAGTTTAGGCCTACACTTAAATATTTTTTTTTTATATTTGTTAAATTCTTAGTCATGTAAATACTACCCGGTTCCATTATCTCTGGGGTCTATGGACTTGCATCCAAGTCCACCAAAAAAATTAAAAAAAAAACATTATCTATGGCCCTGACGTCGACGACGTCACATCCTCGCTTTGTGCGGTGTGCAAAACAAGCATCACTAGGATATTATTAATAATAAATAAACGATTTAATTTTTCAGTATTATACATTGATGTAAATGTTTGTGTTGTGATGCTGATTATTATAAATAAAATGATGAAAAATCAATAAAAGAATCTGAGTTAAGTACTTACCTTCACAAAAAGTATTTCTTTTATGGCAGTACTATTACACCGATACAGTTAACAGAATCAACAGAACTTCCAACAACAAAAGTACAACGTAACAATGAAAACTTCAAAAACAAAGCGGTGATAGCACGAAAATATCACGACATGTACCTAACGGTAATGAAGCTGCAAACCGTACTGACGCAACAGGACGAGGCGAGGGGGTTAAAGGGGAACGATTGAAGGCTTCATGTTCGAGCGAGGACCAGAGGTAATGTGGTCGTGAAGTAAACGCCAAATTGTTACTACTGTTTTTTTTTATGATAATAAGAGACGAGTCGAGCAGGACGTTCAGCTGATGGTAATTGATACGCCCTGCTCTTTACAATGTAGTGCCGCTCAGGATCCTTGAAAAACCCGAAAATTCTGAGCGGCACTACAATTGCGCTCGTAACTTTGAGACGTAAGATGTTCAGTCTCATTTGCCCAGTAATTTCACTAGCTACGGCGCCCTTCAGACCGAAACACAGTAATGTTTACACATTACTGCTTCACGGCAGAAATAGGCGCCGTTGTGGTAACCATAATGTATCATGTGCAAAGGAGCCTTCCCACTGGTAAAGTTCCAAGCTAAATGTGATTATATTTTATTGCATACCCAACATCTTCCTCTTCACCGTCAGATCTGTGACCATTGATCATGACCTCGAGATCACTCTTCTGTTCTTCACTGTTTGGTTCCTCGCAGTCTTGTGCCAATCCAAATTTAACCTGTCAAATGTCAAATAGGCCATTAAGCCTCACTAATCGTTCGTAAGTATAAATTCTTCTTTATACTTACAACGATAATGAACAATCTGGCCTTAGATAATTTATACGCCTAGACAGAGCCTCTTACTGCTGATGTCTCGCGATTTTTGAGTCTTTGATTTTAGTGCTTGTGTTATTGAATATAGAGGTTAACTGAACGGTGCTATTTTTTTCACAGTCTATGTAGACCAAGATGTAGACGCACAATTATCTAAGAGTCTGCCTAAGAGAATTTCTAAGAAAGCTTTATCATTCATGTGAGAATAAGCAACAAATAACTTATTTAAGTCTATTAATACAAGCTTATTAATTTCGATTTCACCCAAAACCACGCCTTTTTATTTATGGGGCGTTTTATGCACGCTGTCAAAGTTTTCTGACAGGGTGAGGTTTCTCGAAAATAAAATATACCTGTGCCTTGTACTTATAGTGTGAAGTGATATTATAACTCCAAGATATTTATTTTGCAAATTACACTGGCAGTACATAACAAGAGGAAAACAAAATGCAAGAGTATTTATTCAATTCGATATGTACAGAGTTTTATGTTCAAAATAGTTTTTAAGTTTTTATGCTGCTGCTACCTTAGATCACTTATACGTCTAGACTCTGACATGACAGCTGTGAAAATGTCGAATAAAATTGAGTTTTAGCTAACCTCTATTTTGAGCAATTCACGCACACTAACACAAAGTATCATACAAATCGCGTAAAGTGTAAGACGTAGCTTGTCACGCACACTAAACTAATATTCCTGGCCTGTTTTTACCGGTTGTCTAACAGGAAGAGACTCTATCTAGAGTTCTAGACGTATAAATTATCTAAAACTGCTGCATTCTTTTAAAAAAATAAGCAAAATATAACTGATTTTTCAGCTGCGATTACATTATGAGCCAGCTGATGTTACGTGGAATCAGTTACCCATACAAACGACAAAATACACTCGACGGTTTACATTTACTGAGACACACACTGGACATTACCTGGCCCTACACTGTTCCGGTGGATTCCCAAAATTATCCTCATTTTAGCCCGAGTCAAAACAAACAACTATACACAACACTACTTTCCTAAACAAGTTCCCGAGCAGTGTAAAGGAAGGGTTAAAGTTGGAATTTTTAACACTATTCAAATATTTGGTGGTTTTAATTCAAAAACTTTGGTGGAGATTCTGCCCCAATTCGTTTGGGGCATAACTAACATAATATACGTTGATAATACTGCAAAATTATAAATATTGTATATGTATGTATAATATTCTTACGTGCTGTTTTCTTTCGCTTGTTTGACTCCCGCCAATAGCCTCGCACGGCGTGAAAACAGAGTCGTCATCTGTGGAGCGTAGGTTAATCAAGATTTTTTTATAGTTATTACAAAATACTAAAGAACTAGGAGGAACTTGACATGTATATGGAACAAATCTATAATCTGTGGTTCTACTACCGACACCAAGTATATTCTTTGGTAGTTTTTCCGAAGCATTAATAAAAATAAAAAAACTTAGTTTAAAAAAACCGACTTCAAAAACTGAAAAGTATCAAATAACTAAAAATGTAATATAATACACCTCTTATGCAAACCTTTACCTTTAATATTAATGACATACTGTTATTTATATGTGCTACCTATTGATAGGTTTTAAGTCGGTGCCAAGCCCTTAAACAAAATAAAACTTAATATTATAAACAGCTTACTTACTTTAATTATTAAGATTGTCTGGCCACGCGTGTCTGTCCGCTTGGGTTATTTTGTTCGAGACGAAGCTATCCCGCTATCCACCTACTATTACCTTTGGCTTGGCACCGACATCAAAGCTATCAATATGTAGCACATACAAATAATAGTATGTTATTAATGTTAAAGATAAAGTTTTGCATAACAGGTGTATTACATTTTTAGTTATTTGAGACTTTTCACTTTTTGAAGTCGGTTTTTTTAAACGTAACTTTTTTTAGTGTCAGTTAATAATAATAATATATCATCAACCTGAATGAATCATCGAATTACGAAAGAATTACGTAAATCGGATCATAAATCTCTGAGTAATCGGTGTACATACATAAAAAAATGCCGATCGAATTGAGAACCTCCTTTTTGAACTCGGTTAAAAAGAGGATGTAAATACTATGTAATAAGAGGCCCAGCCTAAGATTTTTTTTTAAATTTAGTTAAGTATGAATCGTGCAGTGATTTGACATAAGTTTGAAATAGCAATTACAATTGATCGACGAAGTAAAATCCGTCTACGTTTGAAAGCGAACAGTTGCCTTAAACGTAGTGGATTACGGCTTTCTCCGGTTTTTTACAAGATTATAGCCGTCATCTGTCAATCTATCAATGACTGCACGTTTCATACAAACGAGTGAATCGCTTTTTTCTTAGAGATATTCTCTCTACGCTAGGCTGATTAATAAATTGCAAAAAATAGCAAAGAGCTACTTATAATACAGTGTGTTGTTCTCTTTATGACTATCGTGTTGGGTATATTGGGTATAAACTTGTATTATGTATAAACTTATGATGACAAGGTTTAATTTGAAAATAGAAACAATTGAGTAAAAGGTTTTTCTTTTTGAAGTGAAACTAATGCACAATATCGATACATTTAAAATTTTATTACAAAAAAAGAATAAGAGACGTGTGGCACTCGGGGACTGCCGCGGAAAAGCTATTGCATAGCATTTTTTATCAACTTATGCAGTTATCATTATTTATTTATTTTAATTATGCGGTTTTTTTTTGATAAAATGCCTGTGATAATAATAAAAATTAAAAAAACGTGATAAAAAAATAAAGAAATTAAAAAAATAATCAAGATGTACCCCAGGCTCGAACCTGGGACCTTCTGCACAAGCATACGTGATAATCGCTGTTCCACGGCAACTGTAATGACCGTGCCGAAAAATCTATATACATCTAGTAAGTAAGTGTTAGGATATTTTCGTTTAGGAATTTCTGGATTCGGTCTCCATGCTCAAGGCCCGCGATAGAAGCTATGCAATAGGTTAAAAATATACAACGCAAGCCGGGAAAAATATTGTCACGCGACCTTAGGGAGTACTAAGATTGTAGACCCTGATGGAGGTCTAACTTACATAAATAAATTTTCTGGCCATATACCTAAAGGGGTTTTTCTTGTAATCGAGTATATTGAAGAATGGTTGTAAATATTTTTCTTTTATTGTGTTTTAGTTTGAGCTGACGGTATTCAAATTCAAATATTTGGATTCAAAATAGGATTTAAAATCACTTATTGAACGTCATAAACTACCACCCATTCAAAAGAGACTGCCTCAGACCTGACAAGAATGGGCGCAAAAAACTCGGCGGGCTTTTTTTTTAAATATAAAATATGGATTATAATGTGATATCGTACAATAAACATTTATAATTAAAGAGCCTGAGGCTGTTCGCTTTATTCCCAGTCCGAGAATTAAGAAAATCGTTTATGCTATAATAACCTTTCCCACACAAATCTTTTTTAACAGTTCTTTTAAACTTCGTAACACATTTGTTTTGTACATTTTCTGGGATCATATTGTAGAAGCATATACATCGCCCAACAAAAGACTTACTAACTCGACCCAACCGAGTAGTAGGCATAACAAGTTTATGTTTGTTCCTCGTGTTAACATTATGAATGTCATATTATTACCAGTACTCTAAATAAATAAATAAATTATAACAACTTAGATTTAGGATTGTGTGCGTGGCATCTTGACACTCAAAGTATGAATATAAAATAATTTCTTTACCACGCCTGGTTTATATAATCTTAAAATATTGTGGTCATACAGATAATAAATTGTTATCTTAAAGAAATTCGATAAGATGTTCTATGCAAAAGTTGCTGTGCTGTTTGATGCTATGCAGATTGTGTAAGGACCACGTAATAAGTAATTTACATTACTAATTATACAAAATTTAAAAAGCAAGTAAATGATATTTTAAGTGAACAGGATTAATATATATATATAGTTTTTTTTTATATATAAAACCGCATTAGGTAACTCTTTTGTTTAAATGTAAAGTAAATTTCGTAAATAAATTAGTTTTAAGACATCTAATTTTATATTTCTTTCCTCTTTTTGTTTGTACATATTACTTTAATTAATGTTAAACTTTGTTATTCATCATGTAAGATACTAGTAACTATAAAATTAACCTGTGGATAACGGTGTGGGTTCTCACTAAAATTAATTTAATATCTACTTTACTTTGAAATTGTAAAATGTATTGTGTGAACTGTTTGTTATCCCTAAGAAATAAAATAAAAATAAATAAAATATTAGTAAGATTGCTTTTAAAATTACTAGTTTAATTTTTAATCAGTTCAAACCAAATATACAATAAACGAACAAAATTCAAATCATTCTTAAATTATTCAGTTACAAGAAAAGCCCCTTTTAGGTTTTAGAGAAATAATTTCGTATTGTGTGTGTAATTTTTGACAATTTAAAAAACTCTTTAAAAATAAAATAAATTTATACAATAATACGAAAAAAAAAGAGTTGCTTGACCCCGACGTGATTTGAACACGCAACCTTCTGATCTGGAGTCAGACGCGCTACCGTTGCGCCACGGAGTCACTTATCGATTGAATTGAAGTTAGCAATTAAATTATTTATCCCTTTACCATTGCATTACATCATCGTAATACAACAACCCAGCAATATCAACATGCCAATATTAATTAAGATTTTAAATGGATATGAAAAACTCTTTCCTTGAATTAAATTACTCAATCGGTATCTGCCATGATACCGAAACACGTAATCCGAGCGTGGTAATTGTCATTCAAACAACACAAACATATTTCTGTTTTAAGTCTTTCCAAGTCCTTAGTTATTATTATTATTATTATTAAGATACTCTTTGTAAATCATCCAGAAGCAAACATACAGGTGAGACTCAGAGCCGGATTTAAACTTAATGCCGCCCCTGGGCACCGGAAAAAAATCCGCCCCAATACTGAAATTTTACATAAACGTATAGTTTATATATTTTATTTTTTAAAACTAAAATAACTAATTTATTGCAGAAACTTTATGATATGCTATATATTCTAAAAACATAAATAAATATTTGTTTTTTTTTTTTTCTAACAATTATAAATTTGGTTGACTCATAATAATATTACATCAATTTTTTCACAGGCAAACACGTCCGACGTTTTGAATTGCGAATTGGTCGATTAAACAGAATTAATTAATTATATTGACCAATCTTGATTACTTACAAAATTTTTTTCACTTTCCAAATTTTGCCGCCCTAAAAAATTGCCACCCTGGGAACTTGCCCCAACTGCTCCTTGTGTAAATCCACCGCTGATGAGACTAGACTACATAGACAACTTATTTGTTTGATATTATGTATTCTGTAGTAATTTAGTGTTTGTAGATGTTTTTTTTTAATTTATCATCGGCTTTGGAGTTTGAACACAAGTCCTTGAGCCTGAATTTGTAGATTGAAGTAGTTAGTAACAAAATTTCACAGTATTTCTTGTTATTTCGTCAATTCTTAAATACAATGTCATGTTATATGTGCAAAGTTTCATTTCAATTCGATTTGATGAATGAATTTCAAATAACGTTTCTCGAGTTTTAAGGTGAACACACTATAATTCTCTTTTAAATTGTATTGTATAGTTTAGATTAAAAAGCCCCCATTATTTGTTAAAGCGGGTGTCATGTAAAGTTGACACTGAGCATTATGTAGTGAAGAAGACCCGAGGCAACTTATATTTGCTAAGTAATACAGTATGTAGGCACTTTCACTAAAAACAATTTTGTATTGAGAATGCTATATAAACACTTAAGATTTGGTTTGAGGATTGGTCTCCGCTGCGCTGCAACTAGATACCGCAGGCGTAGTCGCAATGTGCGACAACTAATACTACGTCCAAGTGGGCGTCACAAGCCAGTCTCGAACAATGTGACCTTGATGTGCCACACGTTCTGTTAAACTTTGCTAATAATTGAAACTTAAGTACCTGATTGCCACATATCACCAGTAAGTATTTTGTATTTTATTAACTTAAATGTAATATACTTAGGACTTTAAGATATTATTAAAATAATAGTTCTTCTACATCCCACATTTTTTTGTAATGAAATATATAATATTTTTTTACACTATTTTCAATTTAAATTTATTTTCTATTTTTTAGTTGAATTTTGTATAAAGCGTGTTCTTAAGTTTTTTAAACTATTATTTATTTTTCATTTTTTAGTTAATTTTTTTAGATTGAATGAAGGGATTTTAATACATATTTGCGAATAAAAATAATTTAGTTATATTGAAAGATCACTTAATTCAGCTAGGCCGAGATCCCCGAACTAGCTCTTATAATAATTAGCTCAGTTAAATCACGCATTAATAATTTATAATGGAAATATAAATTCACCGTCATCTATTCGCTTCTACACGAATTAGATACTTTAATTTTGTGGAACTGTCTCGACATGTCGCGCGTTTCCTTTGTAGTTTACAATAAATTACTAGATGGCGCTTATTAGTGATTTATTTATTTAAAAATTATATAAATTAACAAAAATCATATTTTGCAAATTGAAAAATTTAATAATTTTATCAAATTAGTGTAATGTCATCGGTCCTCGATAAATATACAAAGTTTGAACGAAATCTAGCCGTTTAAAGTGAGTCAAAATCGCGCCCAAATAAGGCGGTTACAAAACATACAAACATACAGGTGAAGCTAATAAAAAGCGTGTAAAAAACCTATTGTTCTTAGGTCCAACTAGATACCCCACTGTATCTAGTTGGAGCGAAGCGAAGACCAATCCTTAATCTTAATCCTTGAGGGTAATACATTATAGGTGTGGTAATATTTATGCAACTGTTGTGTAATAAGGGGTATTAAATCACGAATGTGGGTGGTGATAATAGATAGATATCACATGAGTGTTTTAATACCTAATTATCAGCAGTTGCATACAAGACTTTATCTACACCCATTATATGAATCCTCTAAAAGATTCCAAAACAGTTAGCTTACTGCTAACATTAAAACAGTCAGTCCTAGTAGTATATCATATAGTATCATCCATTCCTGATTATATACAAATAAACGAAGCATTAATGAAATAATTATTTATTTTTTAGTAGTAATTTACATTTTGTATAGCGCAATAATTAAAATTCACTAAAATATTATGTTCTTTTGCAGCGCTTAAAATATCCGGCGGAGTGCCGTCAAAACTTGAATCGCTCATTTTTTCAAGAAAAATGGCGGGGATTCGAATACCTAACTTATTTTTTTTTACGCCGCGCGACGTACTGGTAGTGTGGAACGCGCGTAAACGAAATTGTTCTTTTTTTGAAATTTATACAGATACCACGCATCGAGCAATAAGAATGTGGCTGTCTGTTGAAACTCTTTGCGCATGAAAGAATCGAAAAAAAATAACAAAGGAGTGTTGTAATGAAATTCAGTACAACATTACAACACTGGTTTGGATGATGTAATGGTTATTACGACATCGGGTGTTTTAATGTTGGCAATAAGCTAACTGTTTCAGAATCTTTAATAGAGGATTTAAAGCATGGGTGTAGATAAATACATTTTAGCTCTCCAATATTGGTTGGCACATAATTTCAGTACATTAATGCGTCGGTGGCCACAAATTACTACCCACACTTAAAAATTCCAAAAAGTCTCGATGTTCTTCGATTGTCTTTTGATAGACCATGTGTTGCAGCATTTCTGCATCATAAACAAGAAAACGAAAACGACCACTTTTCGCGAGATTATTATCCTCATCAAAGCAAAAAACCACACGAGTCAAGTTTTTTTTTAAATAGTCTGCCCCGCTAGTGTAACTTTAATTGTGCCTTTATCACTGGCCAGTCAAATTGTAATTTGCCCGTTTTTAACCGACTTCAAAAAGGAGGAGGTTCTCAATTCGATTGGTTTTTTTATGTACATCGATTTCGCAGAGATTTATGATCCGATTTAAATGATTATTCTCTAGTTTCATGCGGAATAGTTGTCGTTTGGCCCTATAAATATTTTACATAGTTTGGCCCCGTGTTTTTCATTTTATGAATATTTTTGTTTACGTGGACAATGTAATTTTAGTTTGTGTACGGCTTAGGAGTTTTCATTTAGGTTGATTATTTATTTTGTTATTGGAGAATCTACAGCTGAACACTTTACAATAGATAGGTACAGGATAAAGTAACAGAAAGTCATTTACAGATAGATTCTCATGAGTAGCAAGGTAAAAATATAAAACAAGAACAATGTGAGTAGTTACGTACACGAAACATTTATATTATTACTAACCCGTGTCCTGATAAACACTATTATTTAATAATAGTGATTATCAGTATTATATATTCTTAATTGACTTGCATGAGTAACAATATTCGGTAATCTCCGGCCATTGCCGTTAGTGTCAACATTATAGCACTAAGCACGTGGTCGGATTTGGTACGGCCTTACCATCGGACGCTGTCTGGTAGCGGACCTTATTCGATGGTATGTCGGAATGTCCATCGCACAAAATTGTTATTATTACCGTTCGGACTGTACCGAGTACGACGGCGAACCAATAGGTGCGAAACGCCCACTCACGCCCACCAGTCCGTCCGATGGTTTGGCCGTACCAAATCCCATCATGTTTTTAGGCTATAGACGCGGAGTCCCAAGGCCGGAGGTTTTAGGCAGATCACAGACGAAGATCTTATCAATCGGTCGAACTGAAAGATTTTTCTCAAAATAAATGTATTTAAACAGAAACTTACTTATAATGTAAATGTAATATACTAAAGGTAAAATGTAATATAACTAAAATTTTTTATTGAAACATTTATTACATCGTCTCAAATTTTTTTGTCCATCTGTTGCATGTCGCATTACAGCAGGTGGCGGCCGGCGTACAGGTGAAGTTGAATCATTAATATAAAATCCTGCATTCAAGTTAGGTTGGTCGAGTGCAAGTATATTATATATATATATTAAGTAAAGCTTAAAATAGTTAAATCTGATTTTTTTTATTTCGGTTATTATGCTATTATTAATATGTGTATGCAACGCTAAAAAGGGCATTTTATTCATCGATAACAGTAATTGATAATATCTTTTTATGTACTTAGTATAGTTTACCAATGAACAGAGCGAGTGATTGAGTCGCGAGGGCCGAGTGTTGTTGGTCGAGCGGGTGGTGTGCGTGCGCGTTCCACAAGGCGCGGGCGAGTAGTGCGGCGGTCGGAGCGTCGCCGCGCCGCGCGGACCCGGCCAGCGCGGTGGCCGCCGCCGCACCGCCCGCCGCGCCGCCGCCCGCGCCGCACACGTTCACCAGCAGGCCTGCCGCCGAGCACCGCACACTCGCGTCCTCTGTCCGAACAGTCGCCAGCCCATTGATAACTTCATGCAGGTCACAACATCCTTATGTTATCATGAACAAGAGAACTAACAGCTAAATACAAAATTGGCCGCAAATCAAGTACATAGCATTAGAAGAAATCGAGATAATAAATACAAAAAAAAAGAAATCGGCTTGAAGGGTTGAAATTGATGAGATATATATATATTTGAAAAAAAAATCAAAGATAATAAGTACCAAAGTGTATTTTATGAATTACTGACTTCGATATAATAAATTAGTTCTATTCGTATGTAAGACCTTACTGACCGTGTGTGTGAAAGCGTGGCAGTAGATCGAGAGCCCCCTCTAGCTCGAGAACTTGTGCAGCACGCGCAGATCGCGACAGGTTGCCAAGCGCACGCACCGCCTCGCACGCCGCCAAGCCCGATCCCTGGGCCCATCTGCACGTAGCTGTGAATAACGTCTTAGATTAAAGATTACCATTTCTTTTTCCGATAAACAACTTTATTTCAAGTTCTGTACCATGGAGTATCAATGGGACCCATTTACTATACTACGACTCTTGGCGGTTATTCATCGTCGCGATGCCGAGTGTGACTAGCGCTGCCATAGCCAACCCCTCGTAACTAACGTAAGTTGTATCTACCTTTACACAGCATATCAATGGTGTCATCGATGCGACGCGGCGACGGCGGTGGCTCCAAATAGAACGTCACGTTATTGAGTGTTGCAAGCGCTGCCACTGCCAACTCATCGCATCGATCATATTGGTCATCTTCATTATCATGCGTTACTGACATCTGTAAGATGATTCTGTTATTTAAAGTATTAAGTATACTTATAAAACACTATACAGGCCCGGTGCAAGCCGCATCTCAATAAAGTAAGCATGTATTTGGAAATTTTATAATGTTAGTGTCAATTGCATCATGTGTCCAGAAGCGCACACTATTCTTTATTCTTTTAGATTTAAACTACAGTGGAACCGTATGTGAAAATAATATAAATCGTAATAGAACAGTTTTACTAACACTTTTAGCTACTATTAAAATTAAAAAATCAAAGTACAATAAGCCAATCACTGGCCGAAGTACCCCACGAAAGGCTTAAGACAACAAACAATCATAACAGAGTTGTAAGTACTTCTACCAACCTGCTTCGTGTATTTTTACCTCTGAGTAGTACGATTTCTCAGCAACCTCAAGGCACGCTAGCAGCGCCCGTATAGTTCGCTCGCCATATGAGCCAGCCACACCCGTTCCGACCGAATCCGCAAGGCAAAGATTAGCGATAACACGAACTGTCTGTTCCAATAAGCAAATGTTAATGCAAAATTAAAAATACATACACATTTGTTAGCACTAAATACGGTACTATAATTCAAGATTTTTCCTGTTTATATATTTTAAGTCGATCGAACTGGTTTCTATTGAATTCCCTTTAATGTCAGTTAAATCAACGCTTTGAATACAAATTGCGCTAAAATACCGGGGAAGTAAAAAAATCCTCCAAAAGTGGGAAATATTTTATCATTAGTGCAAGTAAACGCTAACAGTTAACTACATTCAGTTGTATTAAACTAATGTCAAAAATTTTAAGTGCAATCGCGGTGTGTTCGAAGTGTGGTGTGTAATCGGCCTTACGGGAGGCATAGTGAATTAGTAACGTTAGACGTATCGTGCCGATGTTAAACAGTGAATTCGTTATATAATCATGAAAGAAAACAGCGCAATGATTAGGAAATATAATAGATACAAATCTATGGGTTTAGCAAAAAATCATTTTGTGAAGTGTGTGTAGAAATTAAAATTTATAGGAACGTTCACATTGATAATGTTAGCAGGAATAGTGCAGATAGGAAAAATAACGATTTCCGTACCTTAATAAGTACATCCTCGTTCGATCCATCAGAGCCCACAAGATCAGAGCCTGTGAAATCAATAATTCAATTAGTTCAATTTCTTTTTCACGCTGTTCGCTGATACATATTATCGTACATTTACAAAACAGAGATTTGATAATTGTTGAGATTAATGATCTGGCAGAAACGGCACAATTTGCAGCAAAAATAACTTTTCAGCGAGTTCAGCAACAGCAGAAAGGTTAAAAGAGGAGATATCTAAAGAGATGGATTGATGTCAAAAAAGAAAGCGGAGATTGATTCTATATCAGATCATTTTGGTTAAACAATTGAGATTTGAAGATCTTGCGTAATAGAAAGTGGCTTTGAGAATGACCGAAGGATTTGATGGATTGCTTTCATTGATAAGCTCTCTTTCTTCCAAAATAAAACAATGATTCTTTTGGGTTCAATGTTGTCATTTCGGAATCTCAGCCGCTTTTATTTTACTTAGATTTTATTATACCAAGCGATGCCACGTTGACCGCTTAGACAAGACATTCGGTGGCGATGGGAATTGACTAACTCCAAAACGTTCAATCGGAAATATAGAGACTTAGAACTGACGCGATGACGTTGCGTAGGTCCAGTGTTAGGTCAGTCAATCTAAATCAATTATTAATTTTGCCAGTGTACATACAGTACTGACTTCTCTTAAATTAAGAGTCTCTTGTCTTTTGAAAATGAGCCTTTAGATCTTTAAACATGCAAAGAAAACGGTGATTGATGGTGACGGTGAAAATAGAGTTTCTCTTCTTTTTCACTCGCCTGGCCACACTGGTTTATTTATCCGTCGTTTCCCGAAAATTCACACTAGTTTAGGATAACCATGATGATGACCCTGACATGTCCGGACTTTTAGGCTCTATTCCGGATTTGTCTGGCTCATTAACTCTACCGGGTTTTATTTTTAATTAAATAGAATATAATAATAAAACTACATATTAAATATATCAAATAAAGGGTTCAATCCATTCGAGAAACGAAATCTAAACGACGTATGACATAATACGTCGGATGATTTAAATACTTTCTATTTTTCCGAATCACATGTTGTAACGAATAAATCATATATTGACCTCGGAATATAATTTTGTCACCAATTATTATTAAACAATAATTATTTTAACCTTTAAATGCGACTCGTACGCTCTGGCCATTTACCCTCGCCGTATGAGCAAGGTCACTGGCATGTATATATATTACGCCTTAATTTTGCCGCCATTTGTTATATGTGCACCCGATCTTTACTAGTTTCCCATGTGACTGTACCCACCGACTAAATGTAGGTCCGGATCCGGTCCGAGGTCTCGCGATTCCACAGCCACGGTGCTCCGCTTGGTGTACGACTCCAGAATCGTGAGCAGCACATCCAGGCTTCCCTCTTCGTTGTATATCTGTGGTTTGGTACATGTAAAACACATTATGGCATCGACTATACATTTTAATTATTTATGTATTCGGAAATCTAAAGTTAAACCTGAGCTATGCCGTAGAGAACATCGAAGTTTCAAGAAAATTGTTGTTTCAAAATCGATCTAGATTCTGTTTTCGGATTGCATTTGTTCCTTAGACAATTCCCTATTATTACTTTATTTAATAACATCCTTATGAACTAAAAACAATTAATATCTAAAAGCGAATAAACAAACCTAACAAACACTATTAAAACATGAAACGAACCATAGTATTGGAACAGTGACTATACAATTAATATTATTTACATACAATCTCGAGCGATTGCCAATTTCGCGGTCATCTGGAGGGCAAAGCCAAATTGGCTTCAAAGAAACTGGGCGTCATTAATAGAGCACGGCAATACTTCAAGCCGGCCCACATACTAACGCTCTACAAAGCGCAGGTCCGGCCACACATGGAGTATTGCTGTCATCTCTGGTCTGGCGCACCCCAGTATCAGCTCGATCCATTTGACCGCGTGCAACGCAGAGCAGCTCGAATTGTCGGGGACCCAGTGCTCTGTGAATAGCTGGATCACTTGGCGTTGCGTAGAGACGTCGCTTCATTATGTGTCTTCTATCGCATTTATCACGGGGAGTGTTCCGAAGAGCTGTTTAACCTGATTCCTGCCGCCGAATTCCACCTTCGCACGACACGCCACAAGTTAGGTTATCATCCTCACCATCGGGATGTGTGGCGGTTCTCCACAGTGCGGTATTCAAGGAGCTTTCTTCCACGTACTACAAAGCTGTGGAATGAACTTAAGGAAGGGTGCGGTGTTTCCGGGACGGTGCGACATTGGTACTTTCAAAAAAAGCGCGTACACCTTCAAGAGTTGCAAGAGATTGTGGGCGGCGGTGATCACTTAACAATAGGATTAACGCTCGTTTATCCTCCTATTCCATAAAAATAAAATAAAATACAAATTTAACACAGGAATTTAACTGAAATTAAGTATATTATCACCGTTCGTGTACAGTGACTAAGATTAAGAGGACGCACATTTATTCTGGCCTGTTGGTCGCCGGCGGCCATGTTGCCTAGCGTGTAGGCGAGTCGCACAGCTAGCGACGCGCGTGACGCGCATGCAGCCAGCGCACGAAGCAATGCACCCGCGCTGTCTGCACATGCGCACAGCCACGAGCAACACGACGTATCCCCAGACGCCACACTGCGCGGAAAATTATATACATATCTACATTATATAGTCTACACATAATGATAAAAAAGTTGGTCAATTGCAAGCTTGACTCACACATCAAGTTTCCTTAGCTTCGTACATTATTCTTATGTATCTTAGATAATTTATACGTCTAGATGGAGCCTGTCAACGTATGCTAGGTTTACGTGATAAGCTACATCTTACACTTGCGATACGTAAGTCACTTTGACTTAGTGTGCGTGACAAGCTACGTTTTACATTTGCGATACGTAAGTCACTTTGATTTAGTGTGCGTGACAAGCTACGTCTAACAATTGCGATACGTAAGTCACTTTGATTTGGTATGCGTGACAAGCTGCGTCTTACACTTGCACTACGTAAGTCACTTTGCTTTAGTGTGCGTGGCAAGCTACGTCTAACAATTGCGATACGTAAGTCACTTTGACTTAGTGTGCGTGACAAGCTACGTCTTACACTTGCGCTACGTAAGTCACTTTGATTTAGTGTGCGTGACAAGCTACGTCTTACACTTGCACTACGTAAGTCACTTTGATTTAGTGTGCGTGACTAGCTACGTCTAACAATGGCGATACGTAAGTCACTTTGACTTAGTGTGCGTGATAAGCTATGTCTTACACTTGCGCTACGTAAGTCACTTTGACTTAGTGTGCGTGACAAGCTACGTTTTACACTTGCGCTACGTAAGTCACTTTGCTTTAGTGTGCGTGACAAGCTACGTTTTACACTTGCGCTACGTAAGTCACTATGCTTTAGTGTGCGTGACAAGCTACGTCTTACACTTGCGATACGTAAGTCACTTTGATTTAGTGTACGTGACATGCTACATCTTACTTTTAATTATCTACGCTATGTATAACCAACCACGATTAAGTTCAAATCTAAATATTTTTATTGAAAATATGATTCAAAAATCACTCAAAGTCTTTGGCATAACATTTCTTCCTTAAATTGCCTATTTAATCTGTAATCAAGGTCGGTTCTTAACTCCGGAACGACTAAAAAAATATTTTACAAACCACTTTCCAGTGTCCAAAAAACCTTAAAACTCGCTATTTAGCGAGTTACATTCACGAACATAAATTAAATTAGAAAATAAAATCTTGTACACATGTGTTTGCAGTTTTAAAAAGGAACCGGTGACAAACAGTATTCACCTGAGACATCTGGCAACATTAGTGAGCACGTCTCGATCCGTGTGAATCCTTAGGGCGTGGAGGAGTTCCCCGAGCGCGCCACTCGACACGAATGTGTGCAAATGTTCGCTCGCGTTCGCCAAGCTTCGGAGCACGCCCGTCACTTGATACAGAGCGTTTATTGCCTCCTCCGATATTTGACGTGGTCGTTCCGCTTTCTGTAATCATGCCTTTAGATCCGTCACACATGTAACTATACTATATAGCGCTATATAGTATTTAGAGCAAGGCATATTTTCACATATTTTGACACGCTTTTTACTAGCTTCACCCGTATGCATGTTTGTTTGTAACCTCTCAACTCATTTGGGCGCAATTTTCACCCACCTTAAACCTAATTTCGTTCAAACTTTGTAGATTGATCGAGGACAGATGACAATACATTAATTTAATAAAATTATTCCATTTTTCAATTCGCAAAATAAGATTTTTGTTAATTTATATAATTTTTCTATACGGCAGGAATTGATGTAAATCTTAAATTTCAAAACAAAATTTCAATTTTTTAGTTAAATTTTCAATAAAAAGCGTTTTCTTGTTTTTTTTCTTAACAACTATTTTTATAGCAATTTCCTAGCGAAAATAGAGCTAGATTTAATATACATTACAGCAAGGCAAATTGTCACATATTTTTCATAGCAATCTTCTAGTTAAAAAAGACATAGCGCTAATATGTTATTTCACCAAGATACTATGTGATGCTAAGCATAACACAGTATATACATGTAACAGCATGGAAAGTACCTACAAACGTTCGAAAGTTCTACCCTTGTGTTCATTTAAGCTATAATCAGAAGTGAATATGAGAATACTTTTATCTACACACTAAGCAATTTTGAGGTAAAAAAGAAAACCACCACTTATCTTAAACAATTATCATATTCAGAAACGGGAAGTCTACTGTAACCTACTCACTAAGAATTACATACACACACACACACATACACACTGTACGGTGTTCTGGTTGCCGTACAGATTAATTTATGTTTGGTTCATAAATTAAACTAGACTTAAGAACAATTAGTTTATTGTACTTAGTCTAAATGGTTATAATGGTAAATGGTTGTGAGCACACGCGAACCGACTGATGCTCGAACGTGAACTGGGGAAAATATGGAAACACGGCCCGCGCCAGCGCAACTGCTGACAGGCGCAACGTGATGTGCGATGTTCCACTCGTACACACACAAACACATACACACACACACATTCACAATTAATTTTTATTTTTTTTATTTTGTTTCGTTTGTCATTGTCATTTGTCGAGGGGAATCACTGACCCCGAAGATACAGTTTTAACTAGTTTCGGGGTCAGAGGTCAACCTCTTTTAATATCACAGCAAAACCGTTTTTCAATGTTCAATGTATTATTACAATTAGCGATAAAAAGATGTAAATAATTGGTATTATGTAATAAATATTGTATATTTAGTAATTTAAGTTATTTGTAGTGAGTGTAAAAAAGAAAATGAAATAAAGTATTATTATTATTATATTATAATCACATGGTACGGCTGGACCATCAGACGCGGTTCGGTACCGAACAATATTTGACGGTATGTCACATTGTTTATCGCACAAAATCTTGTAATAATAATAATTTTGTTTTGTTTGGTTCGGTCGGACCAAATCCGACTATGTGTTTAGGCTTTAAAACGCCGACCAATTAGTGCGCGGTGCCCACCGGACCGTCCGGTGGTTCGGCTGTACCAAATCCGACCATGTGTCTAGGTTATTAATATCGCCATTGTACCGCCACGTTGTATAATATATAAAATCTGGACGACCGAGCCTTACTCGGATTTTTAAGAACGTACAAAAATTTAATAAAATGAAACTAATAGGATATCTGGATTCGGAACGGGGTCTTCTGTTTTCCCGATCACCCAATGTCCCATCTGAGCTATAGTCTTGTATATAGTGGCGAAATTTACCTTTGTATACTAATGTGACTGTAGCTGTTTCTCATTAAGACACGGATAAAACTATATATTTTTAAATTGAGACCGAGCTAAATCGATTGCTCGCCCCCAAAACTACCCGTATACTAAATTTCATTGGAGCCGTTTCCGAGATTCAGATTATATAGCTATACTATATATTATATAGCTATACTATATATTATATAGATATACTATATCTAATATATAAAAGTTCTCATGTCGCAGTGTTTGTATTTAAACTCCTTCGAAACGGCTTGACCGATTCTCATGAAATTTCGAGTGCATATTGGGTAGGTCTGAGAATCAGACCAGTTAAGGGTCCATGCCATATTTGTTTTTGAATTTTTTTTTTTAATTTGTTTGATTATGAGTCAGCATTAAAAAATACTTTTGTATCGCGATTTTAATATCGGCAATACAACGTTTGCTGGGTCAGCTAGTATTATATAGGTATACTAGCTGACCCGACAGACGTTGTACTGTACATAATAATTAAAATACTGTTTTTTTTATGTATTTGTCAATAATTTTTCATAACATCAAGAATTATTTCGTAACGTATGCTCCTTGTTGTTATAATGAAATAGTTTCACAGCAGAACTGTCAAACCGTGCGCCATTAAATTCTCCCACAGAAAATATGTCCATACAAAACAAATATTAAAAGTAAAAATAATTATGGGTCCCAAATCAAAATAAAAAGTATCCTATCTCTCAAGTTGGACCTAATTACACACCATGAAGTAATCCCCATTAAAATCCGTTCATTAGTTTAGGACTACATCGAGGAAAACAACGTGTCACGTAATTTATATATATGTTAAGATATACAAGAATTGCTCGTTTAAAGATTTATGATACATACAGCTGTGGTCAGCATCTTGAGGTGCAGCGCGGCTAGAGGCAGTGCGCCGGCGCGGTGTGCTCGCTCGCATAACGCCGCGTGCAGCGTCAGCGTACGAAGTGCGGCCGCGGCGCACGCGCAGCTCGTGCTCTCGGACACCGGCTCCACGCGGCCCCACCCCTCCACCATCAGTTCTACAATAAGAATATTTCGATCACCAGTGGGAGGCTCCTAATCACAGGATGCCGGCTAGATTATGGGCTATTATTATTACCGCAACGGCGCCTTTTTCTGCCGTAAAGCAGTAATGTGTAAGCATTATTGTATTTCGGTCGGAAGGTTACCGTAGCTAGTGAAATTACTGGGCAAATCAGACTTAACATTTTATGTGTCAAAGCGACGAGCGCAATTATTATAATGAAGAATTTTTGGTGTTTCAAGAATCCTGAGTGGCACTACATTGTCATGGGTAGGGCGTATCAATTATCATCAGCTGAACTTACTGCTCGTCTTGTCCCTTATTGTCTTAAAAAAATCAAATGAGAAAAACTGTCGTTTTAAAAGAGAAAAATTTCTATGTTCTTTCAATCATAGCAAAATTTACATATAATTATTATGGAAATAACTGTAAAAAATCAATCTCGCTGTGTTAGTATCAATATGAATAATTTTAATTCCTACTTTTTAAATTTATTGATTGTGAAAAGCTAATTGTGTATCACGTAGAACCAAATTTAAGACTATAAATTGAACGGAGTTCCTGTTGATTGTGTTAGCATTTTTTTACATTTCCATCCATTAATCGTGTAGCTTCCTTTACGGACTGTAAGTAAAAATGTAGGTCTGAACTATATATTGAATTTTTTTGCCCATACACCTAACGGAGGTGATTCTTGTAATCGAGTATATTGAAAAAGCATTTAAATATTCTTTTTTTATTGTATTTTGATTTGAGCTGATGGTCTTGTTACCAATGCTCTAAATAAATAAAACAAACACAAAAGCTTCATGTAAAAAATGTCAAAATTTAATTCTTCCCGCCAAATTTGACAACTACGGCTTAACCAAGATGGCCGCTATTTTTTTTTTTTTTTTTTGGAGTTTATGGCCTGGTATCTAGACCTTTAGGCCAATGGCCGCTATTTAGTGTCAATAAGAATAAAGCTTAGATAAAATAAGTAGGTACTCACCAAGAAGATTATTATCTTGAAACGAGGCAGTGTTATCATTTCTAGAAATCTTGTAGACTAACTTGCATGCCGCTGTCAGATGTGGACCGGTAACTTGCATCTACAACAACAGACTACAGAGATGAGTTTTTTTTTATAATAAGGAGGACAAAAGTTATATCTAATGATAAATTCCGGCCTTTTAGGTTTTCTGGAATGAATGGCGGAACAAATTGTCTCGAACACTGATAAAATGCTTCACGGGTAGATGAGGAGCGTGATATTTTAGTTTCTAGCGTTTTAATTACTTATAGTTTCGAAGAGAGGATTTCAAAAGTATTTTGACCTGAGATAGCTTACAAAAACAGCTTTATCAATATCAGCTGTCTTAGGCATTCCTCACATTTTGTTATCAGCATGATTTTTAATATATTTTTGGAACATCATCATCAGCAAGTCGTCTGTTTGCTGACCTCTAAGGTTGTGTTCCTGTTATTCCTTCTGTGTTGCAAAAGAGAAAATGGATGGAGTTGATCATGGCAAGCTAAACGTTCCGGGTAAAGTGAAAGGTAGGTAAACTTTATTCAATTAGGCTTAAACTAAGCGCTTTTGTTTAGTCACTATTACTAAAGGCCCTTGCAAATGCAAACACGCGATAATAAAAAGTACAATTTAGTAAGTCAATAAGTACATTACTTTAAAAATTGCGAGTTGATTGAAATACCAATTTCCGATTCTTTTCCATTTTATTATATTATGACGTAGTGTCGTTTGAGTGACAATGTATACTTTTACGTTTATTTTTTGGTGGGTTAGTATTTGTCACTTTGGACACTGCTCCCATTGGATCTATTTTATGACTAGCCCATCCATGCTACATTTGATAATATCATCAAGTTTTTATTTTGCATACTAAATACGTATACGATTGTCGGCTTGATGTGTTAACAAGCGCTACCAACGTCATGAACTGCCATAAGATATCCCAATTAATAATTACATTTATTTAACTACTGTTTATATTAAAACACTATTTAATATAATTATCACTATGGTTCGAAACAAATATAGCATATAATATTTAGATCTTTAGTTAACTTGATTCGTGTAAGTTAGTTGGCACTACAGCAGTGCCAACTAACAGTTGGTAGTATCATCACGGTAGACGGTCGTGCCTTATGTAAGCCAGAGCGCTAAGTTGGAGGGGGCATTCCTATTTCCTTATTGTGATATCTAAGGGGTAACACTGCCTAAATTGTATTGAGTCAGTTATTATTATAATTATTAGTTGAAACTGTTAAATACAGATATTTCGTTTTTAATTACCAACCCCTTCTACACGATACATGTACAGTTGCCGAAACATTAAGTTGTTTACGTTATTCAGGTGTTTGTGTAGTGTTTTGTCTCGTCGATATTAACGAAAACCTTTGTTTATTCGTTGTAAATAATTGTTTTAGACTTACCGTAAGCATCACTCTTGCAATAGTCACTAGTATTCTATTATCGTCGCTATCAACGTGAGTGTACACAGATCTGAGAACCAGCTCTCGAAGACTGCCAGCCGGGGGTGACGTCACCACTCTATTCAATAGTTCATCTAGAAGCATTCTCGTTCTGTCCACGCTGCGGCATCTCTGTGACAACGCTTCAGAAATTTCCAGTAAGTTCATGCTGGAATAAATATATTCAAATTTTTATTCAAAATAGGGATTTGAAATTACTTATTGAACGTCAAAAACTACCCATTCGTGTAAGCGCGTTTAGAACACAACTGAACGAAAACTCTGCCTAATACACGTGTAGGAGTTTTGCTTCAGATAATTTGTAACGTGAGTGTGGGTATAGTTTTTTATTGCACATTTTAAGTATTTTTGGTCAAATTAGTACCTATTTTTCGTGTCCTTTTCAGAGCACGTTTCCAGGGGGACTGAAACCCAGTAAAAACAGGGGGACGTTATAAGTACACGGTTACAATTATTACATGCGTTTTAATCCATTAAAAAGTATTTTATTTAACCTTTGACTTTATTTGAACTTCATACTTTTTTTTTATGGAATAGGAGGACAAACGAGCGTACGGGTCACCTGGTGTTAAGTGATCACCGCCGCCCACATCTCTTGCAACACCAGAGGAATCACAAGAGCGTTGTCGGCCTTTAAGGAAGGTGTAAGCGCTTTATTTGAAGGTACCCACGTCGTATCGTCCCGGAAACACCGCACAAGGAAGCTCAAGCAATTCAGATTACTTTAGTATAATTATTGACCTAATTTTAGTGCTTCATTTTTATAATCATTCGCCCCATAATTATAACAAAATCATGTATTTTAGAATTTCCCAAATTTGTTTATTCTATAGAGATAAATTCCGTCCCGGTTTTCAAATCACCGGTATGCGTATTGCTTCACTTACAAGTCGAACGTTGTCTAGCCATGATGGAAACTAACTTCATTTGACAACCCTAGCATATTTTAGCAACTAGACGTCGAGACAACCTTGTAGGTAGGTATTTAGCGGCATAACACAGAAGTTGACAAAGAAGATTGGAATTTGAAAATTAGTTCTTCTCCGAAGTACATAACTAAACAACAGAAAACCTGTGAAGGTGCGGCTGCGTCGTCTTGGGCAACTGGACAGAAAGATGCCTCACGGGAACGTCGCCAAGTCCACCAGCGGTGACGTCACAGGACGCTGCCTTCCCAGATGCGAGCTGTCTTTTTGGACTCGCTGCATTTTAATATAAGGAACTATTTTAAAGGCACAAATAAAATTTAAAAAAATAATTTTATGAACGATCCCTCGAACTCGTGCTCTCCCAACTGAGCTAACCGTTCGAGTGACGTATCGTCATAAAATTTTGTATATTTTGTTCAACTCTCAGGTTGTGTCTTCATCTACAGGATCTACTTTACAGTTGATAACCTGCTTTTTAATGGCAGTTATCAAGACTTGGGTCACTTCCACCTATAACTAGGACTTAACTATCTACACAATACAAGTAATAATACAGTAGTGTAACTCAGCGGTCCCCTTGAAATTTATATCTACGTCTGGGCGGAACGCTAGGGTTGGTACATACAAAAATAATGCCGAGGCGGACGGTGCGGGCGCCTCTAATTTAACTCGGACTACGATACGGCTCGGCGGCGTGCGGCGTGGCACTCTATATATGTTTTGTCTTCCCAAGATTGCTTAGCGGTCGTGTTAATGTGTGTATATGTGCGTGCGTCGATTCGGGCGCTCTAGTATGCAGTTAAAGTACTGTTCTATTACTCAATTGTGATATCTATCCGTCTTTTTGTCAGCAAGGTGTTTTAATATGAATTGCAACAGCAAGAGAAAAGAGAAATATTACGAAAGTGTGTCTTCATGCCCCATTTCGACTTCTACGATCTCACAAGACAGTGGGGTAGCGTGCCTTGGGCCTCGTATGAAAATTCGTTTGGGGGCCCTTATGAAGGGTAAAGATTTCTCACAAAAGAAAAAATATATAAAATTAAAATAAATATTTATTCATCAAAATTATCTATCTGTCACTTTTCCCCAAATTTTTTCAACCAATTCAAATTAGATATACACTCTCCGTGCCTTTTTTTTCGACAAACTGATTTATTAAATCATTTATAGCTGATGATAACTGTACTTTTTTTAGCTTGTTTTGAGTTTTGTCATTTCTGAAATAAAAACATGGGAAAAAATTTGGGAAGTTTTTATTTATTTCATTACATCGGGGGCCCCTGTAGCCCGAGGGGCCCCATGCAGTTGAAGGTCAATCAACTAACTTCTTGCTTCAGCGTAAATTACTACAGCTAAACAAATTTAAGAGATTTAAACAATTTCAAACGTAATTTGAAAAATAGGTATTTGATGCAACTGTTGCTATCGCGCCGCGCCCGAAGCACAACTATCTATGCGTGCGTGAATATGTCGGTGTTTATGTGTATAACACGTTTGAAAAGGTGCGCGCACGCTGCAAATGCCGTTACATTTTTTATCTACACCGATGCTTTAAATCCTCTATTAATGATTCTGAAACAGTTAGCTTATTGCCAACATTAAAACACCCAATGTTCTAATAACCATTACATCATCCAAACGAGTGATGTAAAGTTGTACTGAATTTCATAACAACACTCCTGTTTTTTTTTCGATCCCCTCATGCGCAAAGAATTTCAACAGACAGCCACATTCTTAGTGCTCGATGCGTGGTATCTGTATGAATTTCAAAAAAAGAACTCTGCTTGGACTCGGCTTGTGAATCGGATTTTGAGTAATTATTATCACTACCTACTGAACGGTATAAAAATGGCATTTTGTACGATGTTTTTAGAGTCATATTTTCTTATGGCGTTGGTTGATTGAAAAAAATAAAATTTGCTTAGTCTAACTATAGATTTGGAATAAAAACACGTATACATACACAGATATAAAGATAGTTACACTAAACTAGCCTAAAGATTTCGTAAAATCCTCTGCGCTTTATCAAATCAGCTCTCACAATTATTATACAATTATATACATAACAGTTTGGTGACGCGTGGTATGAATCTGTTTATTCTATATTGACAATGACTGGGATGTATGTACCTAATATATATATATATATAACATGGTATACTAACATTTGCTGATAACAGTCATGGATGTAGTTTGAAACACGCCATCTCCACTAGAAGCGCATGCGCCAACCGGTTGAGTCACTGAAATTGCTTCTGATAAATCCTCCAATGAATTACCTAAAAACAATTCCTGTTTGTATAGTTTCTTCGAAGTAACCTTATGCTAGGGTCGTCAACTTTTATTAGAAGAAATAGGGAGGTAAATAAAGAGTACGGACTTCCCAAAAACAGTATCATCTATTTTTAGCAGACTTCAAAAAAAGAGGTTCTCAATTTGTCGGTATGTTTTTTTATGTTTGGTACCATCAACAGAGTTAAAACCAAGATGATAGTAGACCGCGTAAATAACAACAGCGTAGAATTTCAACACATTGCCTATTGTGAGGTGGTGTCAACCTACACCTATTTGGTTCTACTACTTAATACTCCAATACCGGGGGTTGTGAGCTGGAAATCCAAAGGCTATAACCAGGTCTGCGGTAGAGAAGCTCAATAAGATCTGGAAGGACAGAAGGATCACCAAAACCACCAAGGGTCGACTTATGAGGTGCCTTTTGTTTCCAATCTTCCTCTACCGGACTGAAATCTCGTCCCCTAGACTTCAAGACCACCATAAAATTGATGCCTTAGAGATGTAGTGTTGGAGACGACTCCTGAAGATCCCTTGGACGTCTTTCCGAACCAATAATTCCATCTTAAAAGAACTGAAGATAAAAGAAAGGCTATTATCGACTGTGCAACTACGTCATTAAGTTTACATTAAGTTGTAAATTTCACTGAGTAGGTACTTATATTTATTAAATTGAAGTAATTCTATCCTCCCTCCCCCAACGATGCCCTGCGTGTGGTATCGCACCAGAATGGCACCACCTCATCTCTTCCCGTGAGCGTTATAAGAGGCGACTAAGAGATTTCGAGAAGACATCTACTGCGATCGCCAACCCGCTTGTCAAGCGAAACACCCAAAAACCCGTTATGGCAAAACCCCACCAAATAAAAAAAAAATATGATAAAAACGATTGATAATTTGAAATTAATAAAGCTACAATTTAAATCAATTAATATACTGACCATCGTTAGCTGTTGTGTTCCTTCGATGCAAGGGCTTACTCTTACCACTGAGATGTGGCAACTTCGTGAAGGAACTCCAGTCTTTTCCTGTTTTCTCCGGCTGCGGTAGACTCTTGTTTCGATGCTGAAATATCTCATTGCTATAGATTTTCTGAAATGTTTTTTGTTGCTTGATCCATTTTGGCGTGCCTCGTCGGTGTTTGAGGCTAGGTAATTTAAAATTAACGCAAAACATTTTAGAGGTGATTTGTCGGGAGCATAACAGGTTCCACGAATGAGATCGTTGGCAGCATTCGGGGAGTCATTTATAGATACTGCAATAACATAATTTATTCGAATCCTTATTTTTGCAGTAACGTAGGTATATTTCTACACTATAGGATATTTGTAAGTTTTAATTATTATTTAAATATTTAATTTCGTTGGGTTTGCCTCTATGTGACAATAATAAGAAATAGCCTTTTATATGTTGAACACCTCCAAAATACATTGCTATGCAGATGACATGCCGTAGACACGGGTAATGCAGCTCTCTCGGGAAACCGTCGAACTGTTCCAGGAGAAAGGACATCATTCATTTTGGATCAAAAAATGAAAGTGCCGGCATGAAAAAAAAAGTACAATATTCGGATAGAATACATAATTTCTATCATTTTTTACTATGACGTCCAATCTGTGCGCACAATTAATAAAAAAAAATATATTAATTCTTTGGTAATATAAAAGGTTGGAGTGTCATTATAATTTATAAAAATATTGTATTAAAAGTTACTTACATGACCGCAAAATACTCAAGGTCAAAACCTAGTGGTGAAAATATAAAAACGTCATATTGTTTATTTCTCCCAGCGCCATCACACCTTGTCAGAGCGTTTTTTTCTTAGTTAGTAATGTTGCCCTTACCTTGTAATAGCGATCAAACAAAATAAATGCTGTTTAGTAGTAGTAGTTTTTATTTTATGACTAAATATTTTTTTCCAATACTATTCATCAACCTGACCACTGTGTTTTACTATCAAGTATTATATCATAACGTAAGATATCCATGCTTTTAATAGTGACACTGCAACCTTTTTATCACCAAAGGATTTTTTTTAATTATTTTATTACGACGTAACCATTGTGCCTACAGATTGGACATCATGGTAAAAAATGTTAGGTATTGTGTATTCTATCCGAATTTAGTTCTTTTTCTTTTTGGCCGGCATTTTCATTTTTTGGTCCAAAAATGTGTGAAACGTGAATGATGTTCCTTATGCCTTCTATCGAATCTTCTCTAGAGAAAGTGGCGGAGTAAAATGAACCTTGTTCAATTTAACACCCAAACCACTGGAGTTTGCGAGTTTGCCATAAAAAAAAACATGTGTCGTAGCACCGCTTTTTGACAAACCTTAATACTTCTCCTAGTATCGGAATACTGGGTATCTATTCTCGAAGGTTGCCAAATCTGCGATCATGAAAGGCCAAATTGGTTTCGAAGAAACTGGCATCATAAATAGAGCACGGTAATACTTCAAACCGGCCAACATTCTAGCGCTCTACAAAATGTCCGATCACATATGGAGTATTGCTTTCATCTTTGAACTGGCGCACCCCAGAACTTGAGTACCTTTAAAAAACGCGTACACCTTATGTGTTCCCCTGGTGTGGCCGGAGAATGTAGGCGGCGGTGATCACTTAGCAACAGGTGTCCTTCTCTTTCATAAAGAAACCTTCTAGCGAGATAAAAGTCTCCCTTTCACTCGCCTCATTATCTATTCTGTTTCTCTTTGGGTCCATAGCATTATTTTACCATCAAACCTTTTATGTGTACCGGACCTTAGACGATTGCTGGCTAGTATTTGCATTTCGAGGCTATAAATGACAGAATATCAGAATCTAAACCTACCAGTGGTTTCTTCTTGCTATTGCTATAAGTATCGCTGAAGACACCAGCGAGTTCATCATCGTCTAAGCCTGCGACGAGGGCACCTGACACTTCAATAGAATCTTCGTAACTTTCCTCCAATACGGGATACTTCAAGCTGAACAAAAACAGTTTTTTTTTTAAATAAAAATAAGGGACGAGACGAGCAGGACGTTCAGCTGATGGTAATTGATACGCCCTACCCATTACAATGCATTGCCGCTCAGGATTCTTGAAAAACTAACAATTCTGAGCGGCAGTACAATTGTGCTTGTTACTTTGAGACATAAGGTGTTAAATCTCATTTACCCAGTAATTTCACTAGCTACGGCACCCTACCGAAACACAGTAATGTTTACACATTACTGCTTCATGGCAGAAATAGGTGCCGTTGTGGTACCCATTATCCAGCCGGCTTGTGCCAGGCTCCTTTGCACAGGAACTGCCACAAAAATATAATGGATACTGTAACGCGTGAGTCCCCCCTCACACGTGGAATCGTTGCATAGTAAAACAATATAATACTCTCTGGTATAACTATACAAATATTCATAATATATCTTAATACATTTTATATTATATTTTACATTGGGCTGAAGGCCTACCGTTCTTGTCTCACATCATCATCTATTCTATTCCAAAGAGGTTCCTACGTAGTAAGAGGCGAGTCTGCTTCAGCAAAAATTTAAATTTAGTTTAGTATGAAACTTCCAGTGATTTGACATTATTTTAAATAGTAGTAATTACAGTATGGCTAAGTATAATCTGGCTAAGTATGAAAGCGAACAGTCGCTTAAAACTTAGTGGATTTCGGCTATCCCCGTCATCTGTCAGTCTATCTACACGTTTAATACAATCGCATGAATCGCTTTTTTTCTCAGAGAGTTTCACAAGGCTTTTCTATTCGGTTGTCTTCTTCTTCACTTTAGAATTTGAATTAAATATCTAATTCCTCGATTTAACGTTACGGCCAACTTTATAACAATGAGTTCTTATAGGAGAAGAACTCATTACATTAGGTACTCATTATTTAACAGATCCTGAATTCAGTGAGTACGCCATTAGGCTATTTATACGTAACGCAGTCTTTCATAGTAACAAAAAATTTAATACTGTCTCTAAAGGTCGTGCGTCATCTTGCTCGATAAAATGTTGTTGCTTGTGGTGGGCTAAGAACCCTGCTTATGTTGTTTATACTATACTTTCTTTCAAAACACCGTCATTTAATAAAATTCGGTCCGTTTGATGCAACCACTATTATACTAGGCTGAATCCCACCACCGGACATTACGTCAAAATAGAAATATACCACCCGAATCACGTTTACGTCTGGCATTCCACAACCGCGCGTTTTACAAGAAATTTCTTGCCACGCACAGCCACTTTGTGGCACATCTAATTACCGGCTGCTGTTTTCCCGAACCGATACGACTAAAGGACCTTCACGAATAGAGAATACTCCCACATTAAAGGCCGGCAACGCATCTCTTGACACCTGTTGTTGCGGATGTCCATGGGCGGTTGCCTCACCTCTGCCCATGCCGTGAGCCTCTTGCCCGTTTGCCCCCTCTTATATAAAAAAGATAAAAAAATACTAGGTATTTATTAAGTCTTGAGGTTTTATTCTGATTTAGTTTTATTTTTTTCAACGTACTTAAGTTAGAAAGTTAAGTAAAAGATGGATGCCGGCGAAAATACTAATAGACATAGTGCTAGACTTCGTTCATATTAGGTATTTTCAGAATATGTAGTAGAATTCCAGAAGAAAGTAATGTTATATATGTTTATTTACTCAAAAGCACTGGGCGGTCTCGTGGACTTGTGTTTGGAGGAGTATCGGTCGAGGTGAGCTCGCTGCGAGTCGCGCGGAGTGAACGGGCGGCGAGTCCGCAGCGGTCGGAGAGCGCCCAGACTCGACCCGCTCGACGGTGCACTCATGTCTGGAAGAAAACCAAATAATATTTATGTCAAAATATTATATCACGCAGTTGATGCAGTCCTGAGTAAAAGTATCCTAACAAACGGAAGAAAAATTCCTGTATTGGTTCCTTTTGTAATGAATTTATGATTATTTATTATTGTTTTACAAATTAGTCAGCTAAAATAAGTTTATTTTTATTATTTTTCTTCAATTAATTCTACTCTATTCCATGATTTTAATTGATAAATATATTTTAATCGATATTAGTTAGTTGTTCGATTCGAAATGTCGTTATGTTGGTAGTCAATGGAGAACGAAACGTACCTATATATTTGATTCTTTTTAAAAATTGGGGGCATTCTGGTCGAGCGTCTGGTCGGAGACAGACGTTGAATATTAAGCTGTGAAATTGTTAGTAATTGTGTAAGAATAAGCAAGAGTGATACTAATTATTGTCACGAAGCAAGCAGTTTTATTTTATAGAATTCGTCACACTTTTAAAGTTTGCGCACCTCTAAAAGAAAATAGTACGTCTCTCATTCTCAGAACTAACTTCCTTTAACGGCTTATTTCACTGAAAGCTTACAACATATAAAAAAATATAAAAGTACCTATTGAGCGTTTTAAAAAAAATATTTACGCAACTGCGCGTTATTAAAATTATACCTAAAGATTAATATTATTAAATTATTTTGGAAAACGTAAAGGCTTTACATAAAACAAACAACGGTAATCTAAAATACACGAAAGATGGAATCAAAATTGAAACCTTGGCAACGCCCGCCAAACAACATTGCATGACCTCTCCTAGGTAGACTATGAATTACGTAAAGTTTTAGCAAACATCCATTAGATTATCACGCACTCAAAGGTGACTGACCGTCGTAAAAAAAGTGTACGAATTTATGTGTGCATGTAAGACGGTAACTTATTTCTTCTTGGTCATAACAAAACAAAAACAACTTCATAAAATTTCTTCTACCGCATTTATCACGGGGAGGGTTCCGAAGAGCTATTTTACCTGATTCCTGCTGCCGAATCCCACCTTCGCACGACACGCCACAAGTTAGGATATCATCCTCAACATCTGGATGTGAGGCGGTCCTCCACAGTACGGTTTTCAAGGAGCTTTCTTCCACGTACTACAAAGCTGTGGAATGAGCTTCCTTGTGCGGTGTTTCCGGGACGATACGGCATGGGTACCTTCAAAAAAAGCGCGTACACCTTCCTTAAAGGCCGGCAACGCTCCTGCGATTCCTCTGGTGTTGCAAGAGATTGTGGGCGGCGGTGATCACTTAACAACAGGTGACCCGTACGCTCGTTTGTCCTCCTACTACATAAAAAAAATGTATCCATCATGCCATTATGTACAAACGAACGAATGAACAGAAAAATAACTGAGTTACCCTAAAATAAAAAATAAATATAAGACAACGTTATTTTAGTGTTAATAAAGAGTAGTTGGAGCATTTAGCGAGTTAAGGCGCGGACTGACTAGGATTCTAAACGCTACAACCTATAGTACAATATATGTGTTGATCATGTGGCTAAGATGCAAATGGGCATTTATTTTACTGGTTTTCTTATGTTTATTCAAAATATACATATTAAATTGAATAATTGTTCGGTTTAAGTTTTAGAAAAATAATAATCCTATTAGATTCTTTAAAAAAAGAATCTATTAATCGCTGAAAATTCAGTGATTTTTAAATCCAAAGTTTATTTTTGGGAAGCAACGTCCAAATTTTTTATTGGATATTTCAAATAATATATAAATATTCTATTCGGTTCAAATTTTTCTTAAAGTACTTTTTTTTGTTATGTATTTTTTGCGTCGGAATATTTTATTGCGTTATATTGTAATCGACTCTCTAAAAAACCAATTTTTGCGGATATTGAGGTATGACCGCGCCTTAACAGCTCTTGAACATGCCTCGTGTAGTGGTCAAACGCCCATCGAAGTGAATTAGTGAAAGTGAGCGGGATTATCACTAAAGGTTCTAAATGTGTAACATTACATTTATGCTATAACATTTACCCGTAAGCCTAATTTTATTAAATTTCAATATTCACTTAATGTTCATGCACTCAAAATTGTAAATGAGATACGTGATCTAGGCGTAATTCACGACTCTAAGCTTTCATATGATAAACACATTGAAAACATCGCTAATAGAGCCAACCAGTGTATGGGATTTATCAAGAGATCCTGTTCCCAATTCTCAAGTATCAAGGTTATAAAAACGTTGTATTGTACATATGTTCGTAGCATACTCGAGTATTGTACACAAATTTGGAACCCTCAGTATGATATATATATTAACAGATTAGAATCAATCCAACGCAGATTTATTAAATTCCTTGAATATAAGTGCAGGACATACGACAATGATTATGATTCAAGATGCAGGAGATATCATATATATACCACTCCACGAGAGACGCAAAATAGCTGATATTCTATTCTTAACAAAAATAGCACAATGTCACATTGACGCTCCCCATCTTCTCTCGAATATAAATTTAAATATTCCCAGAATCTCTGCAAGACATCCTAAATATTTACATATACCCCACTGTGCGTCAAATTACAAACAAAACTCATTCTTCTCAAGAGCATCTCACTGCATAAATAATCTTAAAGGCTTTCCTGATTTTGACCTGTTTAATTCATCCACAAATTCTATCAGATCAAAAACTACTAAAAACTGGTTTAATGTGTTTCCCTAACTGTTACTATAAACATAATTGAACGTAGTGTTTAAATTCTCTCTGAACATAATAAATGTAATACCTATGTAATTATTAACATATTATATATAATACTTGTATAAGAAAAAAAAAGAGAAAAAAGATGTACCTATATTACGCTATGTGCTATTAGAAACAATATGCGAAAACTATTAAATGGTGTAAAATGTTCACACTATTATTTAGTAATTAAGTTATTGTAACACTAAGTTTTCCAAATAAAATAAATAAAAATAAAAATAAATTGTTATATAATGTTATTATTTTCAGGAATTTTAGTCCTGGGCAGATTTATTGAACCTTTTTTTTCATGAAAATAAGCAATGAGACGAGCAGGACGTTCTGCTGATGGTAATTGATATGCCCTGCCAATTACAATGCAGTGCCTCAGAATTTTTGGGTTTTTAATCAATAATCTTGAGCGGTGCTACATTGTAATGGGAGGAGCGTATCAATTACCATCAGCTGAAGGTCCTGCTCGTCTCGTCCCTTATTTAAAAAAAAAGATATCCCCGTACTGCAATTACTCCGGTCGTGCCTCCACGCACTAGAACAGTCTTTGGCGCCAACTGCACCAACCCTCGCTTGTGTAAAGCTATACCTATGTAAAATATTAAAATTATTATTGTTTCCGAGTGAGTGACCGGTGTCAATTAAATGTTTCGCGAAGTGTGATTTTTCGGGATGATTATTTCTAAATGCAGCAATATGTTCCTTTAATCTAATTTTGAAATATCGACCCGTTTGATCTGTATATACCCCGTTACAAGTGTCACAACTTAGTTTATAAACGCCGGATTTTTCGGAATTATTTAATCGATCTTTGCCATTACATATTCGATTGATATTGTGATTCGTTCGGAAGGACACATTAATATTGTTTTTTCTAAATATTTTAGCTATTTTATCTGTTAGACCAATATATGTCAAACTACCCACATTTTTCGTATTTGATTGTGGTGGGACGGGATAAAGTTCTGAATTAATTAAATATCACTATTCGTAAATTAGTTATTAGCAATCTTGTCAGTCATGAGTGTGATAGATTACCTCGTCATGTTAGTTATTACATAAAATATTTCAATAATAGTTTAGTTTATTTTATTTTATTATATTTATTTAACTTAGATTTAGATTTTTGTTATATCTAGTTGTAATTAAAACACTTATTATTTGTTTCTCTAACTATCCTTAAAATAATTATCAATTGGTAAGTACCAATTGATAAGGTATTACGGACTTTTTTATTATTTTTGTATTACTTTTTTTACTCTGGTTTTAGATTTTAACTCACTTTTATATTTGTAAATTAACTAGCCGTTCCCGCCCACTTCGTGGAATTAAAAACTAAAAAACGTTAGAATCCGAAAAATAAGAAGCCATAAACCATCTAGGATTAATTTCGCATCGAATGGTGGTAGTTTCATGTCGATTCGATCAGTGATTTAGGCGTGATTCAGCCTCAAACAAATACCATTTTCAGTATATATATAGATGATAATCGAAACTACCATGTAGTGGTTACCTTTAAATAATTTTGCATACCCTCTGCATGTAATTTAAATTGTAGCTTAAGAAATATTTTTATGTATAATCGCCGGTAGACCAATAAATAAATAAAAAAATAACAACAGTTCCGTTTTTTGTGTTTTAATGGGAACCTGCAGAATCGACTTGTACGTACATTAAAGAGCCAAGCCATTCATAATTAATTACACATTCAAAATATTGACACATTTTTAATACAGTCAAACAGGCTACTTATATCAATCTTGATATCACCCTATTTAAAACAAATATACAATAGCTGCGTGACAGCCAAGCCAAGTTTATGTATTATTTACATGACATGGAACGTATCAAGAATCACGTTATGGCTCAGAATAAGCGAAAATTATCGATTTGTGTTGAATTGCTCAATACAATCAAGCTGCATTGTCTGTCTGTATTCCTAGAATAATATTGATAATTATTAGTATCAAGCTGAATGTTCGTGTTTAGATTCATTTCGTCTTGCCCAAGTTTCAATATACGAACTTTATGAAGAGAAAAACATAAATGCGGTGCGCACCACTGCTTAACTACTAAGGCACACAATTATAATATAGGCTTCTCAAAAATCGTGAGTCGTACTGCATTGTAATGGACAGGACGTATCAATTATCATCAGCTGAGTATCAAAAAATAAAAAAAATTGCAAAATACTCTATTGATTGAAAAGAGTGGCCGTCGAGTTTCTTGTATGTTCTTCTCATGAGCTCTACTTTTTCTGAACATATGGCAGAATAAATATTAAAGAAATATCTGTAGTGATGATTCAATAGCGCTTAGTTTAAGCCTAATTGAATAAAGTTTATTTACCTTAGACTTTGAGTACGTCCGTCCTCAGAGGTAGATTTCTTGAATGGCACCCCGATACTATCTAAAACTGGTTAATATTACCTATCGCTTGAGAAGCGCACCGTCCACAACCACTCGATTCAAATGTTTAATTTGCCATCTAAATTTTCACAATTTAATGTCGTACACATAATATTTATTAACACAAACCTCCCCTGATAGCCGCCCGGGCTTCGCTGATGATCTCCGCTGAGGTCTTCCGTCGCGGAGGGACGTAGAAGGGCGCCCCACCAGCACCACGCCGAGCCTCCCTCTCACTCATTGTTCCTGGAGACAAACGAACTACAAATTCATACGAACTTAGTGAGGTGATCATCATCATCAGCCAGAAGACGTCCACTGCTGGACAAAGGCCTCCCCCAAAGATTTCCATGACGATCGGTCCTACGCTGCCCTCATCCAACGTACTCCGGCGATCTTGATTAGATCGTCGGTTCATCTTGTGTGTACCTACCAACACTACGTCTTCCGATACGTGGTCGCCATTGGAGGACTTTATTGTCCCAATGGCTATTTATCCGTCGAATTATGTGCCCTGCCCACTGCCACTTTAGTTTCGCAATCATTTGTGCTATGTCGGTGACAGGGAAACTCCAAGCATAGCCATTGCCCTCTGAGCGACCATGAGTTTTGCTCACCAGGCCCATAATTAGCACGTCTGCGTACCGTAAGTCATCACTGACAACACACACTGGTTGAAAACCTTCGTCTTCAGAATGTGAGCATTATTTTTGTAATTTTGTAGTTATCATCTGTATGCTGTAACACGATTTGTCATGCTCACTAAAATCGCATTACTTGCGGCGGCGTCCTGTGCCGGGTCGGCTGTTTCCCTCAAATATGTGCGCAGGGAACGATGGCTGTTTCAAGCGTCAACTCGTGAAAGTCTGTTGCTTGTGGTGCCAGGTCAACCTGTTATAGGTAATAAATCATTGTATTTGTTACTTTGGTGTTACTTTATACAATAACTAAAGCAGACCATACTGCATTCCTTCAAAACTGACGAATTGCCTTAATTATAGATGCAAGATAACGATAAAAATAACTATTTATTACTTCAACATAAATAAATGGCTACATTCATATATGACTCGGAAACAAACGATTCGGGAAACGGGACCTCTATCTCAGTGGGCTGTATAATAATAATAAGAATATTCACACACTTTTCACACAAATTATCTTGCCCCAAGTTAAGCATATATAGCCTGTGTTATGGGTTACAAGACAATGATATATTTAATACAATATACTTACTTAAACATACATAAATTCATATAAACATACATTAATACATTTAAACATCCATGACTCGGAAACAAACATACCTATTCATCATATAAATGCTTGCACCTACCGGGATTCGAACCCGGGACCTCTAGCTTAGTAGGTAGGATCGCTAACCACTCAGCTATACAGGTCGTCGTATGTATGGGTCGTTATTGTTTTTGTAACCAGAAGCAAATATTTTTTAATTTCGTAAATAAAACCCTTTTTACACGCTTCTTATCAGCTTCACCTATATGTATGTTTGTTTGTAACCAGCGGTGGATTTACACTAGGGGCAGTTGGGGCAAGTGCCCAGGGCGGCAAATTTTTTAGGGCGGCAAAATTATGAAAGTAAAAAAAATTTTTTTTAGTCTTATCAAGATTGCTCAATATAATTAATTAATTAATTCTGTTAATTAATAATATTTGGTGTAATTGATAATCCAAGAAACTCAATTTATCCATTATTTGTAAATTATAATTTTGGCACGTTAAGTAAAAATTAATAATAAAAACGATTTAATCAATTTATTTAGATTTTTTATTTTCTGCAAATAAAGAAATTTCATTTGTATTTTTTTTTTGATAAAGTTTCTGGAATAAATAAGTTATTTAAGTTATACAAAATAAAATATACAAACTATAAGTTAAAGTAAAATTCCAGTTATGGGGCGGATTTTTTTCCGGTGCCCAGGGGCCCCATTTAGTTTCCGGCCCTGTCTGTAACCGACTTATTTGGGCGTGATTTTCACCCACTTTATATGGCCAGATTTCGTTCAATCTTCGTAGATTTATCGAGGACCGATTGCAATACATTAATTTGATAAAATTATTCTATTTTTCAATTTTCAAAATAAGAATTTTGTTAATTTATATAATTTTCATCTATCTTCATCGAAAAGGCAGGTGTTGCGTGTTTTCTTAATATTTGAATTTCTATTTTTTAGTTCCGTTTTCTATAAAAAGTGTACGTGTTTGCTTGTTCTTTTTAACCATTATTTATTAGTGCTCACTTTTGTCATTAAACGCACCATGTATGTTTAAGTAAAACACTTTTTAAAGGATTAAAACCGCCTAAACCTTTCAAGAACACTTTTTCAGGCGGCACGTCCGCCTGGAAATCTGGAAAGGTCACTAAAAGTCGGTTTAACTAAAATTATTACTTTTACGCTAAATCTAATGTAAAAGCAGAGTTACAATTATATAATAATAAAACTAGTTAAAAAAAAACAAAAACATAATGAAAAGATAATGGTTGAAATTTAAAATGAACATTAATTCCTGCCTTATCGACGAAAAAATTATATAAATTAACAAAAACCATATTTTGCAAATTGAAAAATGGAATAATTTTATCAAATTAATATATTGTCATCGGTCCTCAATAAATCTACGAAGTTTTGAACGAAATCTGGCCGTTTAAAGCGGGTCAAATGAGTCGATTACAAACAAACATACATACAGGTGAAGCTAATAAAAAGCGTGTAAAAAGTGTTTTATTTAAATGTGTAACACTCGCGTTAATGAAAGAAAATACTACAAGCATGCATGTTTTCACAGCAGCTTAGGATAGGCCTAACGACCGTTCCCAATATTCAGTCTATCTCTTACTTGAGCTAAAAATCGTAACTATCGTTAACTTTTCTATCCCAATAAACTTATCGACGGTAACTCAACTTATCCGTACACGTTGTTGTCAATGGGACGACGTATAGCTTACACTTAGCAGCGATAGAAGTTTGTACGGAAATTGCAATTCACGCGTCCCAATATAAGGCGATAAGAATGACTTATCGGGTAGATATATTGGGACAACTTCAGATTATTGACAGCTAATTACTGACAGTAGAAAGTAGTAATTTATCTCTATTGTAGATAGTTTATTGCGAACAGCCGTTAATGAATCACTCATGTCAGTAAAAGTAATCATATATAATTGATAGAACCTTAAAAGCTTATTCCATATTTCGACTTACTTAAAAGTTATTCACCACTGCATCATAAACAATTTAGTAACCTCACAGTATATGTCGGCCGTACACGAAAACGTATTGAATCAAGAGTATTTTGTGTAAATAAGGTTGTTTATTATCCAACCGCCCCAGCGTAGAGCTGAGGCTTTACTGAACTTTAGCTATTAGTTAGCTGTTGTGTTTCGTGTTACAATTATTTATAAAGTGGATTTTATGTAGCTTTGGAGGAACGCAACGATATTAAATAATATTAATAAAATAAAACGTTTATTTTCAGATAACTACGATCTATTGTTAGTATAATTGTTATAATCTAATCATATTGAAGGGTTGGCGAATAGGCTTAGTTTTGCAGCATATGCGGTTAAAAAAATTTGTTACCTGACATAGTATTCTTTAGTTATTTTCATAGCATTATGTCCTATGGTATATTTTATGGGGCGGTACAATCGATATTAATACCATCTTTGTGCTGCAGAAGAAGGCTATTCGCGCTATATAACCTAGGTCCTAAAAATTTTAAGAAATAAACATTTTGACTGTTGCTTCTCAATATATTCTTGCTAATGTTCTATATGTTCATAAGAACATTGAGGAATTTGCTAGAAACTGCCCCGCTGTCGGCTATCATCATCAGATAACTATTACTGCTGCCTCGTATTCGACGGAGTAGAGAAGCTGCCTTTTTTGCGTCGAACGGCGCTAAAGCTATCGACCTCTGCGTGTGCAAACATAGCTTACGCGCTAGAAAAGCGTGGTAGCTCCAACAATGCTCTGAAGGCGTTGTTCTACTGGACTCGCAGGGCGCTGTACGATTTATTAGTGTAGCACGCCCAGAGGCTACTCGAGTAGAGAGATGTGCAGTACGCTTTTAATAGAGTTATTATAACTGCTGTTCAGCAACGTGCTTTATTATCGAGGAATATTATTTTTCAATTAAATTTTTTAGTACCTAATCAACGGCAGCAACAGCGCATTACTTCTACCCTTTTCTTTCAAAAAGTGAACACAAACTATCGCCAAAATTCATTCTTGTTGCAACCCAGGTAATGCTAGACGACACTTTGCCAATAATGCAAATAAAAGTGCTATGTAGTAATTGTGTAAATGTACAATTACTAGATTAAATAATCTATGCATATAAATAAAATTGGAGTGTCTGTTTATAATATTGAAATAACCGTTTTTTACTACGTGTATACATACACCAAAATATTTAAATATTTAACATTTTTTACAATTTTTGTCTGTCTATCTGTTTGTTCCGGCTAATTTCTGAAATGGCTGGACCGATTTTAAGGGGACTTTTATTGGCAGGTAGCTGATGTAATAAGGAGTAACTTCGGCTACGTTTATTTTAGTAAAATTCTTTTATTTTAGAAAGATAAAGTAGTGCTGCAATGTCTAAGAAATGGTTTAATTCTAAAAATAATTTATATGGTAAAACAACATTTGCCGGGTCAGCTAGTCTTATGTAATTCAAGACGAAATTGAAAATGTATTACGGACTTGAAAAAAATATTGGAGTTACTTTTAAGTCATTCATCCGGGAGCTCTTTGACGACAATTTCGACAGCTCACGGTAGCAAAATAGCGCGGAATGTGCCGTTCGATAGCTGAAATACGTTCTAATTGGTGTAAACAGGCGCGGCGAATGAAAAATCTTTCAGATGTCGTTCGTTGTCCTAAAAGCAATTTGCATAAATTAAAATATAAGTAATGATTATACCAATGATCGATCTTTGTATTTAAGAATCTCTTTGTATTCCAGTCCATTTGAAACATACTCACATACATTTTTAAATTAAGGACGACACAAATCATAGGAAAAAAAACATGATTAGAAATCTCTTCTAACAAATTAATCGAGAGCCGATTTTTAATATGGTTATACTGCGAAAACAAATGAACTGATCGAAATAATACTTATACCATATAAGGCGGCAATTGACCGACAATATAAGGTATCAACTTGACATTTTTTTACTAAAGTAGGTGCATAAATTTTTGTTTACTAAACTATATAAATTACTATAGTTTTTTAACTGTCCCACAGGAACTGGTCAATTTTTCGGGATGAAAAGTATCCAAGATTTGTTCGGCAGTGTAAGGTATCAACATGCCGAAATTTTATTAATTTATCTGTATAAGTTTTTGTGCACTAAACAATATAAGTAATTTTAGTTTTATTACTATGCCACTCGAACTCTTTTGAATTTGTCGGGATGAAAAGTATCTAAGACGTTAACGTGTAATATAAGGTATAACATGCTAAATTTTACTAATTTAGGTGCAGTAAGTTGTTGTGTACTACCATAGGATGCAGCGCGTTTCGGAAAAAGTTTTAGTATGTTGGTGATTACTTATCCGGGACCTATATTTATTCGAAATACAAATAATTCAGTCAAGCAAATGAGATTAGCTGGCGCGGAGTACTTAATGTATTTGGCAAAACAACGTTTGCCGTGTCAGGTAGTAGAAAATAATATGTTAAATACCTTATCGATATTTTTAACGCCATATTTCCCCGTATCAATAACTTAATTAGTAAGATAAGACGTGGATCGATTGTCGAAACAACACTTACAAACCCAGCCGGTATCCTTGGTAACCGCTTACCAAACATTGCTGGCCCGAATGAAGTCTGCAGCACCAAGTAATTAACCTAGAAGTGTACACAAACAAAATTTTCATCGTTAAGAATGGTTTGACTGAACTGTGTACTGTTGTCGACCAGAACGATTAATTGCAAGTTTTTTTAGTCAGATTCCTGCCTCCGAATTCCAATACCATCACAAGTTATCCAGATCAAGTTTACTTGATGACGTAAATCGACAGCGCCATTGTCGAATAATTTTCATTAATTTTGTATCACACTTCCTTAGGAACTCTTAAAACACTATGTCAGCTTGTGCGTGAAGTATGTGAAACATCTCAATGAATTTTAAAATTTCTATTCAATAATAAGGTTAATAAAACCAATGAAAAATATTATGCCGCTTTGCCTGTGCCTACGCCACTGATCTTTTCGCTGCTAATTTTATTGCCTTGTATCTCCCTCGATCGTCATCTATCTATGATACCTGCCAGATTTACAAAATATTTTTTTTAATTCCTTTTAACTTGCGACTCGTTTTGATTCCTCATTCCACCACGATTGGTATTTACCTGTACAGCCTGTACTTAGTATACCCTTGGAAACACCTAGTTTTAAACTACTTTCCCTACGATCATCGTAGGTTTTCGAAAAATTATCGACTACCGTAGGTCTTTTTCAAGTCTTGCTCCACGTGCTTCCTTAGGTCTTTTAAGAGTACATCGCCTTACAAGCTTTTAAGTTGTTTCCATTTGACCCTTAGCTGTCGATTTTGGTTCTGATGGGCTTAGGTAGCGAATAGATTCCTACCAGGATTCTGGTGCAATGTTCGGGACTCGTCAGAAATAACTTTAAGGTATTAGAAATTCCTTTTCAGTAATCTATGGCTCATATGAAATCGATTCTGGGACTTATCAGGCGGTCAGGTTTCTTCTGAAAAGTAGTGTTAATGATAGTCATTTTATAATGTGCAGCGAAATCTAAGATGTTTCTAACTTCTTTGTAAGAACTTCCGAGTCCATGTATCCTCGTATAAATGTATCAAGCCTTTGTGCTTATGATATTCACAACAATTTCATCAAGTTCTTTATCAGAATGCTTCCTTTGTCTCCCTTCTGGCAGGCCACCTGAACCACAGATAATATTTTTATTAGGCTGCTTCTCTAGATCTAATTTAACTCTGATAAGACGATCAGGCTTTCTTTCTATGTTAACAATCCTACTTTGGAGATGGTTATCCAGTACCATGTCCACTCCATTCTGTTTAATGTTTATACCATGATATACCTACCAGTTGATACCCTAGTCGTAGCTTGCTAGCGACACACCCCTTCCAGAGCATCCCTTGTTAAACATACGATTATGTTTCCTTGTTTCCAGCGTTTCTGTTCATTCTTGGGCTCGCTCAGTCAGGGATCTCAGATTCCACGTTGCCATTCTAAGGGACAAGACGAAGATCGTCTCGGATAATCAGTCTACCCGGAGACAATATAACTGTTTTTTTATTCATAATTAATATTTATTTTATTTGATTCGAAACCGCTGAGAAAATGAGTCCCCAATCATTAACAACTCTCGCCCGTTTGTCGCAATTCAGGTCAAATTCAGGATATTGGCTAGGTTGGGACCAGCTGAAAAATTTTCTGCCTTGAACCAGTAACATGCAAGCATCATTGTTTCGGTTTGAAGGGCGCCGTAACTAGTGAAATTTTCTGAGTTGACAAGATATGTTATGAAATTGACGAACGCAATTGCGATGCCACTCAGAATTTCTTGATGATCTTCTCTTGAATTATCTAAATTACAATATACCAGCAAATAAGCTTAATCTGTTAGCCTTTTTTCTATTTAGAATCTACCTGGCTTCTATGCCTGGCCTATATAATCTCACTTCACTTTGGCTTATTCTCTACGTCTAACTTCCGAAGGACTCATGGCACAGCATTTAATATGTAGCGCTTCGACGTTATAACCCATAGATGTGTAATAAAGGGCGAATGCTTTCGATACATACTACATTAGGAAAATATGTCATAAATAAATCTACAGTAGCCAGTAGCGATTGTTAACTATTTGTTGTTTTTTTTTTCACCGTTCACAGAGCACTGGGACTCCGACAATTCGAGCTGCTCTGAGTTGCACGCGGTCAAATGGATCGAGCTGATACTGGAGTGCGCTACACCAGAGATGTGGCCGGACTTGCGCTTTGTAGAGGTCTAGAATGTGGGCCGGAAAGAAGTATTGCAGTGCTCTATTTATGACGCCTAGTTTGTTGTTTCCATTTAACCAATGAGCTCCGAACTGAGAACAGTACTTATCTTAGTACCATAGTTGGTTGACTAAGTTTTGGATTGCAAAACTATACATACTAATACATAGAGACCCAGTTTTTCTGTTCATTTATACTATATATACGATAGCTACTAACCCGATCGGAACATTACTCGTACGATAAGACGTGTTTCAGAGAAGGCTTAAGTCATATACTTAATGGTGGTGGTGGTGGTTGGTGATTACTTATCCGGAACCTATATTTTTTGTCTTAGAAATACCTAAGTATACTCGTAATTGAGAAGCAACTGAGATGAGCGGACGCGGGGTAGTTCACATGGCAAAACAACGTTTGCGGGATCAGCTGGTATTTTAAATAATCGTGACACCTCTAAGTAAGGAAGTAGTCGCAACGATATACGGACAACAAAATCGTTGTCTCGTGAAAATTACCAGACAACAGAAGGTCGGATTGTAGGGCTTCCTGTTTTTTTTAAATATTAATTTATAACATTTTTGCCCTTTAGACGAATAACGTAATTATAATAAATTAGGACTTAGATACAACATTTCTATTTACTTTCATATTTAGTTTTTTATGTGTTTAACCTTAAGCAATCTTACGTGTTCTAGATAATTAGATATTCATTTCATACATATTTAATTTGTAATAAATGCGAGCCTTCTGAGAGGATGATGCGGAATTGGCAAGAGCGAAATATACCTATATAATAATCTTAAACCCAGAATTGAGAGATATCAGTTAAAAATAACAAACTTTTCATTTCATGATTAAAACTTACCACTGTTTAGTACAACAGTACAATCAAAGTTCAATTTCGTTTGTTAGCTAGTTTTTCCGCGATACACATTGTTCTAGTGCGGGGTCCAATGTACCCACTCTTGACATTTTTACATTAATGATTTTTGTATATCCCATCCCACCAATCCGCCCTAGATAAAATCTTGCGAAAACTAGCGGCCCAATTTTCTCAAGTCATTATCCAACAGCCAAAAGCGTTGTGATATTCATAAAATAGATTCACAATAACTGTATATTCTAGATCTACCAGGATGCCTAATTATCTATTGATTGCATTGAAAAGAACTACAAGTTGAAGTTTAATCTACTTACCTTAATAAGAAAATATCGAATTACTACTATTCTCAGTTCATAAATCCACTGATTTATTACAGAACAATATAATCATTATTATGATAATAATTTTTATTTTAATATGATTTTGACACTAACATTATAAACATGTTTGACATAGACGTTATGATGTCAAACCAAATACATAAATTAAAGATAAATTAAAATATTTACTGACGGTAACGATATAAAAACAAATCTAGGTCCAATATCTTAGAATATTAACCTTGCAAAAGTAGCGCCGGTAACTTCATTACAAATAGAAAGGAGTAGCTATATAGCTATTGTATATATATAGTTGTATATACAACATAGGCTGAGATAGAACGGGACAAAGCTATTGATCTTGCATCTTTATCGTGTAACCTATTTTATTGTTTGCCCCAATGTCAACATTGAGGCAAATAAACAACATCTGTCATGTCATTACATGTATTTTTTTGATTTTATTATTTACAAACATATTTGGAGTAAGATACGGATTCCTTTCAACTTATAAAATTTAACGCCACAACACCTGCAAAGTGCCAGGCTGCCAAAGCCAACGTGAATGTAAAAATCCAGGAGCTAGCTTCCTACGTACCTAAGTATTGCTTTTCACCTGAGTTTTCAATATTAAGCTATTGCATAGCTTCTATCGCGGGCCTTGAGCGTGGAGACCGAATCCAGAAATTCCGTAACGAATTTTTCTAAACGATTTCAACATTAACTTCGCTGATAAAAAATCAGAGCGGTTGACAACTTTTCTTTCGAAAATATTGAATTTGTATTGTGTGCGTGTGTGTACGTGTATGTACGTGTGTGCGCGTGTGTGTGCGTCTGTGCGCGTGTGTGTGCGTGAGTGTGCGTCTGTGCGCGTGTGTGTGCTTGTGTATGCGTCTGTGCACGTGTGTGTGCGTATGTGCGCGTGTGTGTGCGTGTGTGTGCGTCTATGCGCGTGTGTATGCGTGTGTGTACGTGTGTGTGCGTATGTGCGCGTGTGTGTGCGTGTGTGTATGTCTGTGTGCGTGTGTGTGCGTCTGTGAGTGTGTGTGTGCGTGTGTGCGCGTCTTTGCGCATGTGTGTACGTGTGTGCGCGTGTGTGTGCGTGTGTGTGCGTCTGTGCGCGTGTGTGTGCGTGTGTGTGCGTCTGTGCGCGTGTGTGTACGTGTGTGCGCGTGTGTGTGCGTGTGTGTGCTTGTGTGCGATTGTGTGTGAGCGTGAGTGTGCGTGTGTGCGCGTGTGCGCGTGTGCGCGTGTGTGCGCGTTTGTGTGCGTGTGTATGCGTGAGTGCGCGTGTGTTTGCGTGTGTTTGCGTGTGTGTGTGTGTGTGTGTTACATAAATACGATATTAATTCTCATCATTTTAAATAAGTACGATATATGTTTACTCCTTTACACCATATAATTTAAATGAGCATTATAATATCTTAGGAGTAATCGCTTTGCTTAATTCAACATGACCCTACATGCACCGTCTTGCCTACTACAAACAGGGTAGTTGAAGGAAATTATAAATCAAAAAATACATTTTTGGCTTTAGACTACATTATTCCCGAATACCTAAATCATATTTTCTACACGCTTTATATTAGTTTCACTTTTTTGTATGTTTGTTTGTAACCTGAGTGGGTTTGGGCGCGATTCCGACCCACTTTAAGCAGCCAGATTTCGTTCAAACTTCGTAGATTTATCGAGGATCAGTGACAATACATTTATTCGATGAAATTATTCCATTTTACAATTTGCAAAATAATATTTTTGTTCATTTGTGGTATTATGAATAATGATCCACAAGAATCCACAACAAAATATGGGACCACCATTGACGCGGTATTTTCCAGATATTTAGAAGATGTCAAGTCTGAAACTTATGTTTCTTATTTCAGTTACCATAAACTTATGTTTCTTATTTCAGTTTCAATGATAAATATTCCTGAATAACCTACATGTATTGTAAGATAATAAAAAGAAGTAAGTATTGTTCAAATATATTTGAACAATACTTACTTCTCATTTATTTAATAAAAGAAAAAAAAATGTTTTCTTATCGGTCACGACGCTCAGAAGTGTAACTTGAATTAATATCAAAGAAAAAAAAGAAAGGAAAAAAAATACTGCATAAATAAAATAAATAAATAATTATAATTGCATAAGTTGATAAAAAAAGGTATGCAATAGCTTTACCGCGGCAGTCCCCGAGTGCCACACGTCTTTTTTTTATTTGTAACAAGCTCGTATCAAATAAATGTTATATGGAATATTCTTTCCAAAAGGATTGATTTTTGATCCATAGTCATTTTTTATTCTTTCTAATGAACGAGACGGCCAACTTATTGTGACTTCGGAAGGCCAGCTACAACACTGGCAAGAGCACTTTGAGGAACTCTTCCGCATCCCCGATGACCTCGCTAACAACGTCACGGCAACAGATACTTTGATCTCACGCACTCTTAACATTTACTGTTCACGCCTCACTGGTAATGAAGTATTGCACGCCATCCGCACACTTAAAAATGGCAAAGCCTCAGGGGCTGATCTCATCAGCCCCAAACGCGCTGGCGCCCCTGCTCCAGCGCATCTGGCTACAATAAGAAATACCAGATGATTGGAGTAAAGGTATTCTTATCACCGTTCCAAAAAAGAGAGACCTCAGCCAATGCAACAACTGGAGAGGCATCACTTTACTATCAATACCCTCCAAGGTGCAATGTAAAGTTATCATGAATAGGCTTTCGACGGTCATCGACCCAATCATCCGTAGTGAGCAAGCAGGTTTCCGCTACAATCGATCGTGTACGGATCACATAAACACTTTGCGTATCATATTAGAGCAGGCATCAGAATGGCAAAGGGAAATGTACCTTCTGCCTCTTTTTCTTCTTTAGCCGTTCTCAACCTCTAAGGTGTAAGCCTCCTTAAGCTTATGCCATCTTTTCCGGTCTTGAGCAGTTTCCAACCACTTTGTTCCCGGCAGTCTTTTGATATCGTCGTACCAACGCATCTGCGGTCTGCCTCTCGGGCGTTTCTCACCCCACGGTCTCCATTCAATCACTGCCTTGCACCACGAGCCATGCAAGCGTAAGACATGGCCAGCCCACTCCCATTTCAATTTCGCAACACGTTTGGTTACATAGCTCACTTTGCTCTGCTCTCTGACCCATTCGTTTCTTTTACGGTCTCTCAGTGTAACTCCTACCAGTTTTCTCTCAATTGCACTTGAAGTTTACGGAGGATCTCCTTTGTAAAAACCCGCTACATTCGTGGATTTTGAAAAAGCCGTCGACACGTTGAGGTGGACTGGTGTCTGGTGTCGCCTACGAGAAAATGGCGTCCCCGAGAAAATAAAAAACATCACTCAAGCTCTATACAAGAACTACGCTTGTAAAGTGACACATAATGGGCCTTTCACCTTTTATAGACTGGGCGTTTGGAGGTTGAATAAAACAACTGCTTGAGTAGTACGAGGAATATATAATTTAATTCATAAACACGACATATATACAAAATTCTTAAAACTAGTTAACCAATTACAATTGTTATTTAAAAAACTCTTTACAAAATTAGAAATGACCCACCAATAGAAAAGCTTACATTTTGACCAATAGTTAAACGTTTCATTCAATTAGAATGTAGAATAATATAATGTGTTCTATCTTGCTCTAAAACTATTGCTATCGGAAGTAAGCCAGCCCCGAGCGCTTGTGTAAACTCGCGTCGATGCTCGATCGACGGGTGTCGATGATCACTCACTGCTGTGGCTCATTGATTAAAATTGAATGAATTAAAACTACGCAATTTAGTAGAGTACGCTCGGCCTTGCTGTGAGGTTATGTAACGCCGAGCATATGACTGGTCACGTGAGTATACCTACGGTCTTCGAGAGAACGTGACGATGTACTTCGATGAGATGTCTACTGGTAATCTGCATGATTCTATGACTTGATATACAGCATTATTAAATGGTTCTTATCAGAGCTAATATTACGGTATATAAAATAATATGTCCTTTTAATAACGAGTCTTTCGGCATACGCTATTACAGCTAATATGCACGATTTATATTTCTGCGGTCTATAAGGCTCCGAAGGTATTACGTTATGTTACAGGTTAGATATCAGACATTTATATTAATTGATGTTATTGGTTGTAGGTATTTTACAAAAAAGTAACGCACAACAAGTGTCGCGGTATATAATGGGCCATAACAAATACTCTAGAGGATTTGGATTATGCCGATGATTTAAGCCTCTTAAGCCACACACACGCAGATATGCAGTCCAAATTGAGCGACCTGTGCGAGGAAGCAGCGAAGGCGGGACTTAAACTGAATATAAGGAACACTCAAGAATTGAGGTGAGGGGCAACGAGCTCAGGTCCGTTGCTCATTGGCATAGAGGTAGTGGAACGCGTCCACAAATTTTCTTATCTCGGGAGCTGCGTATCAGAGACTGGAGGGACTGAAGAGGATTTCACTTCACGGATGGCCAAAGCACGAGCAACCTTCGCACGGCTCCGATCCGTATGGCAATCACGAAAACTGACACGGAGAGTTAAGCTCAAAATATTCCGCTCCAACGAGAAGACCGTACTTCAAGAAGGTCACCAAGGTCATCACTATTCAACGTCAGGTCTTCGTTAACCGATGCCTTCGTAATATCCTCGGTATTCCCTGGTCCGACAAACTTTCCAACGATCTTCTTTGGCAACGTGAACGTCAGTCCGAATCGACCAACAGATAAAACGCCGGATAGGCCACACACTCTGTCCGAGGGATCCCAACCATATACCGAGACAAGCCCTAGACTGGAACCCCCAAGGAAAACGCAAACGTGGCCGTCCAAAGCACACCTGGCGGCGGAATGTCGTTGACGAAGCGAAAAATATCGTAAAGACATGGAGTGAAATTAAGAGAGATGCTCAGAACTGATCGCCTCGTAGATGTCCTCTGCCTACATCTGACAATGAATGAGTCTTTTTACAGTTAGACATTGTTAGGCAATGCACGTTAACGCCAATCAAAATACTACCCACTATCCTACATGAATCGTGACGAGTATAGCCAGCACTTAAATTTTTGTTGACCAGCGTTCAAGCTTGCTATAAACCTAAACCTAAATTTTCAGCTTAACGTTATTTTTGGAAATCACATAATATATAGTGGCAATACTTAGACATAGAGTCCTGCATCAAGTGCCAATAAATTTAAAATCAATAATGACGTTGAAATCTGAATGCTGTCGATTAATGTCAAACTTCGTGTCAACTGTCATTTGTCAGAAGTGAGGACACTCAGCTGAACTCTGATTTTAGCAACATCATTTCTTTGGTAAATAACATAGTTTATTTTAGCAACATTTATTATATACAAAGTTACTATGTGCAAGCACTTATTACACTTCACTGTATTTAGTCGTCTGAATTCAGTAGCGACTGAATTCAGACAAGTATAACGCATTCAACTGTCTAGCATCCTAAATTCAGAAATATTGATTATTTCTGACTCACTTAGAAGCTTAATTAGAAACGCATTTAGGAAGTTGTAATACTGTTGTTGTTTTATATTCCCGAATAATAGTAATAGCCCAAAAAGTATCGGGGATAATTTTTGGGCGTTGGGATATTACAGAATTGAATTTTAAATCTTGATATGAATTTTCTGTTGCAATAAATCTTAGTGTTACGACCAATCTTTCTTTGCACTAAAAGTCTTAAAGGATAGTATCTAGCTAATAAACGGTGTCACAAGATTTAGTAATATGTCTAACGATCTCGAATCTATTCGTAGATAATTTCTGAAGTGTATGGTTTTAAAGCACCCATATTTATATTCATGTTTGCTAACTTTCCGCGCAGTAATAATTATTCCTCCACCCATGTTCTTCTTTTTCTCTTTGAATCGAGTCAACAGCCGGCTAGGCAAAGGCCAATTTTTTGATGTCTGGAGCCCTCCTCGTATACGACACGTCCGACTTCGTCACTCTTTAAGAGTCCTAAATAAAACCTAATTTAAGCCATAAATGTCTTGATTCAGCGTCTATTATATTCCAAATAAACACAATTTTATCAAAGAAACTAATATTATATAAAACTTCGATCTCCATTGAAAACATTTAATTGGTTATCGTTTGTCAATATAATAAGACAAAATTACAATAAATAAAATTAAAGGACTATATATATAGTCCTTTAATTTAAACACATGATTCTTTTTCTGAAATGTGGAAATTTGCTGCCGAAAAACCGATGGAAGATGCTGCCAAAGAAGAGAAGGATGCAGCCATATTACGGGGTGATGTTAGCAACGCGGGTATTCCCATCATACCTGTGAAAGCAGATGCTTGTTGGAGCAAGAGGTCGTATAAAAGTAATTATTATTAAGAGCGAAAACACTCTTGTTTGGGCTCTCCCAATCATGTCTCGACAGCAGCGACTTCGATGTTAAAGTTGCAAAAGAATGTCTCTCAACTTGCCTTCCACTCAAGAAGCCTTTTACACACCTTCACAAATGATCGTGCTGAACAGTTCAACAGTGTCGTGACCAAAATGGTGGGTGGCAAAAGAGTAACTTTTTCTCTTAAAGACTCCTATAGTGTGAGATGTTATGCAGCAGTAGAGTAGCCTTCAATAATAGTGAAACATGGAAAAGAAAATGAATTCAAAGCATTGGCAAAATTCATTCATTTTAAGATGATTTATTTTGGCATGACAAAATGGTACCGAAGTTGAAGATATTTTACTATAACTATGCACATCCCAAGTTGATTGATCCCCGTAAAGCACGATCAATGCCATTGCGAGAGATGTTTTTGTAATTTTTTTTTTCTCAAACTTTATAATGTATTAACTATTAACTTTATAATTATTTTTTTATTTGTGGACTCTGAGTGTTTTCATTTATAATGACCCCTGATTGCCTGCCTAATAGTGTTTAGACTCTGGATTAAAAATATATATATTATCATATTCAGACTAATATCAAAATTTTATTTAATTAACACGGCTTTACTTACGGTTTATCGTTTTGGGTGCCGACTAGTTTCGGACCATTTGGAGGTCAGGGTGAGTGAAGTGGGTTCACAATTTTGTCCCATCTCATACCCAATCCGTGTTAAATATAAAAGTTAAAAATTTCTTACGAATACACATTTTTACATATTTTTTTCTATTGCCCTAAATTGTCAATTCCTTTGTATGACCTTCTACCGAAGGATATCCGTCGCCCCATCAACATCCCTTTTCTTCTTACTTTATGCCATTCCCCTTTCATAAAGATTCTTTACAAATTTATCCCCCGCAATAATATTAAATTGCAATTTCTATCCTCCATACTTTCTACGCTTCTATTAGGCACATATTCCCACTTACATTCACACATTTCTCCCTTAAACTTAGATTAGATAATAACAAGGTAGTTAATATTGTTGTGTTATGGGTGTTTATTACTAACCGTTCTAACTCTACTTGCCTATTCTTCAGTTCACAAAAAAACAACAGCTATATCAACCGATCATTTCCTTTTAAATCAGCTCTTTATATACTTCAATCAGCTGAATTAAAATAAAAAATCTCTCCACCTTGACGTTGGCCGAATCGTCAACATTCAGTCGACGGAGCCAGTTATAAAAAAAAACTAATTCACTAAATAACTAAATTTAGGGTGTGTGTTCAGAAGCTTCTAATTTGTAAGTTGCTACTGAATTTAGACGACTTTTCAGTAAAGTGTAATAGCGCTTCACTTCTGAGCCTTAACAATATTTGCCATTTAAAAAAATCCATTAAATACCTAATTTACAATGTTCCGATTTGGTTCGATAATAGGTGTGTAGTAGGAGTAAGTAGTAACACAGAATACTTTTACTGTAAAGGCGGAAACATATTATCGAACGCGCCTGACGGACGCGGCTGATAGTCGCGACCTATAGGTATCTAGGTAATGAATGTACACTAAGCTGTTCAAACTATCGGACGTAAGTCGCGGACGTAACCTTGGGCTGACCTTCAGCTTTCGGACTTCCGAGAGAAATCTGGCGCGCTGGATGGTTTTGTCAGCCGAAAACGTCCGCGGACGGTATGCACGGGGTGCGGGACGCGTCCTGCGCCAGAAGGACGCGGTCCACGCGAGAGGTTGCACGTGCGTTTCGTAATGGAGGAACAAATTATCGAGTGTGTTCGCAACAGAGAATTACTTTATAATCCTTAATTAAAAGACTACAAACTTAATACAAAAAAACAAGAAGCGTGGGAGGAAATAGCTGCCGAACTTAATATCACGGGTAAGTATTTATTTGTTGAATTTCCAAAATACGCGTTACTAGTTAATTTTCATTACAATTGTGAAAAAAAGTAAACAGTGTAGGTATAAAGGAAATAACCCAGGTTTACAGAGTAAAAGAATAAAACATTGTAGGTATCATCTGCGCACGAAACTGTTAATAACTAATTGTATGAGACTAACATCGGACTAACATCAAAATCTCAAAAAAATATTTTGCTTCCCCATACAAAAGTTTTGTTGCCATTTATGGCAAATCGAAACACCACTGCGGCACCAGTAGGAGAATACGATACTAATGAATCGCCTGCTATAGAGATGAGCGAATCAGGTGAAAATAGCACCCAGCAAAAAAAACGGCACGACTATCACGAAGATATTTTAAAAATGATGAAGGCCAGAACTCAGAGAACCAAAAAAAATGACATTAACCTGTTTTTTAGCAGTATCGCCGAGACAGTCAAAAAGTTTCCTAGATTGGAGCAGGTTAGAATTAAATTCAATGTAATGAATATGGTTGGAAGAAAATTGAAATTTTAAAAAACAAAAAGAAATCAAAAAATATTTATATAACAGAAGACTTCTCGAAAGAGGTGTTAGAGAAAAGGCGCTCGTTACAAGCTCAATTGCTAGAAGAGAGGAAAAGAGGGAATTTTGCTTACATCAAATACGATAAACTAATAATAAAGAACAATAAGAGTCATGAGAAACGAAAGCGTACCCCATCTACGCCATATAGCTCTAATGCTTCTTCAAAAAGTCCAAATGTAACAGAGTCTATAAACAACACACCAACATCAAAATTTAGTAGAGTCAATGCTTTCGATATAATGCGGGCTCGCTCTAATTCTTTTAACCAAGGCACGGACCAAAACAAGTAGCAATCACCCTTACTCGGCAACCGAACTGTTACAGACAACATTAAGAATAACTACGAAAATCTTCCTCCAAGCCGATTGGTCATCGTGGAGGAAAATGATCAACACCCTCTAAATTCTAATTGTAACTTCACAGTTAACTACCCTTCTCAAAAAGACAAACATAATAAATACATATCAACATTAAATGTACGATCTATTAGCTCACCAGAAAGGTTGCTTGAATTTGAAAAAGCACTCGACGATATTAAATGGGACATAATAGGTTTAAGTGAAGTGTGAAGAATGGGAGAGTGTATTGAAGAATATGACAACTACCTTCTATATCATAACGGAGAACCAGGCCTTTACGGAGTTGAAAAAAAATATCTGTCATCAAAAGTAGAAGAAATAATTGGTATATCTGAAAGAATAGCAATCTTAAACATTAAATTACCAACATCAGTAAAAGATGAATCATGGACTATCGTACAAGTATATGCTCCCACTGAACCTACAAATAAAGAAGAACGTTTGAAAGTTGAAGAATTTTTCGAAACATTACAATCGATCAACCACTATATGAAAAAGAACGTTATAGTTATGGGTGATTTTAATGGCAAAATAGGACAACGTAAGCCCGGCGAAGAGCACATAATAGGCAATTCTAGTTATGGTATACGCAGTAAAAATGGTAATAAAATTATCAGTTATGCCTTACAAAATAAACTAACAATTCTCAACAGTCAATACAAAAGAAAACCTAATAAAAAATAGACCTGGGTGTCACCTTATGGAAATTATAAGAACGAAATTGATTTTATTATGACAAATAAAGCGAGATGTTTTTCTAATACACATGTTTTGAACAATTTTAATAGCGACCATAGAATGGTAAGAGCTTCACTAAAAAAAGTACCAGCCAAAAAGTCGAGAAGAAATTATAGAAACACCAAGCCAATACCTATAACAGAGGATGACAAAAAACTACAAAATAATCTGTCCATAGCTTTAGACCAGGAAGACAAAAACTATGAGGATATAGAAGAACAATATAATTCATTAATAACTAACCTAATAAGGGAAACAGTAAAATGTAAACCAGAAGCAAAGACTCTATCAGATGAAAGTGAGAAATTGATAGAACAAAGAAAACAGTTGATTTCAAAAAAGGATAAGGCAACTAAAACTAAAATTGCAGAATTAAGTAAAAAAATAAGATCTCAAATACGCAAAGATATAACTCAGAAAAGAGATAAAACTATACAAGATCACATTACCAAAACTGGAGGAGTAAGAAAAGCACTAAAAAAACTGATGAACAAAAAGGATTGGATGATTAATCTCAAGAATAAAACAAATAGAATAACTAGGAATAGGGAAGAAATAATAAGAACTGCAGCCGAGTTCTATCGTGATCTGTACAAAAGTTCTAAAAATTATCGAAACTTAGCGGAAAATGTAAAAGACAATGAATATGATGTTATTACAGACAAAGATCCTCTACCGGAGATCCTTCTTAGTGAAACTGTTTCAGCTATCAAATCACAGAAAAACGACAAAGCACCAGGACCTGACCAAATATCAAATGAGATGCTCAAAGCCACCTTACCTATAATAGCACCCAAGCTCACTGTACTATTTAATCAAATCGTGAAAACTGAAAGCATTCCGGCAGACTGGACTAAATCAACTATAGTACTAATTTATTAAAAAGGTGACAAAAACGATATTGGAAACTATAGACCGATAAGTTTGATGGCAAACATATATAAAATTTTCTCCAAGATATTACTATCAAGAATCTCTAAGGTATTAGACGAGAACCAACCCAAAGAGCAGGCAGGCTTCAGGACAAAATTCTCGACTGTAGACCATATACACACGGTAAAACAAATATTAGAAAAATTTAAAGAGTACAACTGTGTATATTATCTAGGTTTTGTCGACTACAACAAAGCTTTTGACTCGCTAGAACATGATGCAATTTGGAACTCTCTTAAAGTTCAAGGAGTTCATGGAAAAATAATAAATATTTTAAAGAATATATACTCCAAAAGCACAGCTCGAATAAAATTGGATAAGGCCAGCAGCAAGTTCCCAATAGAAAGAGGAGTCAGACAGGGAGATCCTATATCTCCCAAACTATTCTCAGCAGTATTAGAAATGATATTCAGAAATCTTGAATGGGAAAGTGAGGGACTTAATATAAATGGGGAAAAACTAAACCATCTACGATTTGCGGACGATATAGTACTATTTTTTGAGTCTTCAAAGAAACTAGAGCATATGCTACAACAATTGTCAGAGGAAAGTGCTAAAGTAGGCCTCACAATGAACGTCAACAAAACTAAAATAATGACAAACTCTGATAGAAAAGAAATTAAAGTAGATGGTAAAACAATTGAATATGTAGACGAATACGTTTACCTGGGGCATTTATTATCAATCAAAGACTGTATGACAAAAGAAGTCGATAGAAGGGTCACGAACTCCTGGAAAAGATATTGGTCGCTCAGCGAAGTGATGAAGAACAAGCATATTCTCATTAAGGACAAAAGAAAGGTTTTTAATGCTTGCATACTACCTATGCTTAACTTATGGATCACAAACATGGGCCCTAACCGAGAAAAATCTCACAACTCTAAAAACTTGCCAAAATTCTATGGAAAGACAGAATGAAGCTGCAGGACATAAAAGAAAAAATAAAATTTAAAAATGTAAGCAAAATTATTAAACAGCAAAAATGGCGATCGACAGGCCATATGATCAGAGACAATTCTGGAAAATGGACGAAAAAAGTGACGGAGTGGTACCCCAGAAACGGAAAAAGAAAAAGAGGCAGGCAATCCAAAAGATGGGAGGACGACATCCGAAACTTGGTCGGCAGCATGTGGACTCGTATAGCCAGAGATTGGAAAAATTTAGAGGAGGCCTATGTCGAGGGACACGCAGCAAGAAAAGTTTTTAATAATTAAGTTATGCAATATATTTAAATGTAATGTAGTTGCTGCAATACAGGCTATTTTTATTTTTATTATTTAATGAATATGGTCCACGAGGTAGAGATGAAGATGTGTCTGGAAAGTGACGGAGCGTCTTCTTCACATCTCAATACATTTTCTCCATACAATTTATCTTCAACTCAGAGTTTTGACACTCATTACTCCCTTTCTTCTCTGGCCACTGAGGAACTTTCTTCCCCACAATACATACCTCAGTCTTCACCGTCACCGCAGATTGTATTATCTCCTTCTCCTCCTGTCTCTCAACATGTTCCTTCCCCACAGTACGTACCTCAATCTTCACCTTCACCCCAGACCACATACTCTTCTCCTCCTCCTGTCTCTCAACACGTTCCTTCCCCACAGTACGTACCTCAATCTTCACCTTCACCCCAGACCACATACTCTCCTCCTCCTCCTGTCTCTCAACATGTTCCTTTCCCACATTACGTACCTCAATCTTCGCACTCACCCCAGACCACATACTCTTCTTCTCTTTCTGTTACTCCCCAATTTATACCTCAGTTAACACCTTCACTACAGATGACATACCGTACAGCTTCTCCACCAAACACTCATCCTTCAAGTCAGAAGACATCGGCGCACAGCCAGGGCGCTATCAAATATCATCGAGGCCCAGCAAATGCAATTCTCAAAGAATTTTTAATTATTAAAAAAAAAGAAATATATGAATAATGAAAAATGTTGAAAATTACAATTACTAACTAAATAATTTTGAGCTGATTCAATAAAGAATATCTTAATCATTTTACTGTATTATTTACTTACCTCAAAGTAACGACTAAACGCTCTTTTGCTGAAATAGGAGTCCGAAACTGTGTTAAATCTTTTTCAATGTCATTTTCGATTAAATTTAGCAAAAAATTAAATTGATCTTCATTCATTCTCAAATAAAGTGTATATCGGCGCTCATCCCTTAATAAATGTGGATATAAAGTGTGGAATTCACCAGTCTGCGTTCTTTCTTTATTTATTTGATGGACCCAAACGCTTCTTTTTATTTTTTTTCTAGGCGGACAACATAAAGCAGCTGCCGCTAATTCGAAAAATTCGTCCTCACTTTCACTACTCGACATGTTTCTTATTCAACAGTTCTTTGTGGAATAGGCAAAGGAACGCGTCTGCAAGCCACGTCCCAAAAGACTGTGCAAACTTATCAGTCGCGGCTGACAGCCGCGTCCGTCAGCCGCGTCCGATAATGTGTTTCCGCCTTAACGCTTTGTGTTTTGATTATTGCTCTGTGTTCATAGTAATTCATGTTCCGTGACTTAGGTGCTGATTAGAATCGAAAGAGAATATAATCACTACGTTACGTTTTAATTAGAATTTTAGAACTGAAGTATTTATATTTTGTAGATTTTAATTTTTATCGTATTCGTATAATATAATTAATGATTTAGGTACAAAAAAATTTTTTAATCGCAGTATGTTGTATGTACTTTGTTTACTTCACCTAACGTAAGATCCATGTGTTTTAATTGTGTTACAATAACACCAAATTATTTACAATATGTAAATGAGGGTAACAAATAATAATAAATTGGTAAGTAACTATATAATAATTATAATAACTACCTTAATATATATGTATTATTGAATAATTTCTTGTGTACGTCTCGAGTGTCGAGAATAAATCGTGAAATTAGTAACCAGGGTAATTTATTCACTATTATTATTATATTGTACATGTTATTTTATTTGCCTTGCCTTGATGAAGTTATCACCTCAATCATGTGTGGGGCACAAAATTAAAGTTATTTAAAACCACCACCTATTTCTTCAAATAATATGTAGATGTACAACATTTTGTTTGATACCTTTAACCAAATTGTTATTATAAATAACTTTGTTGTTACTTAAGGTACTTTCATAACAAGATTATAGCCAAAAGAACATTTTATTTGAAGCTGGCTTAGCATACAGGGTCAAAATATTTGTTATTATTGTTATTTATTTGATTTTAAACTTGGACAGAATTAAAACAATAACACTAAAGAAAACTTAAATAATTTGTATAATTATGGATTTCCGCAAAGTAAAGCCTAATTCAATAAATTTTCTGATACCATATATGTCAACTGTAGAAGCTGCCATCATTTATAGCATAATACTGCAATGGTCAGACATAACTAGAAGCTACAAAAATTTGATAAATCAGGCGATCTTCGATCGACCGACCGTCCTTTTGTTGTATAAAAAAAGCCAAACACAAAAGCATATTTCATGATCAATTTGTTATTTTTTAACAGTTATTACCCTCACTTCTGGGATTAATTACACAAATTATATTTGAAAACAAAATTTATGAGTGATGAGGGACCCGAACTCGCAACCTCTCGCTTTCCATGTGAGAGCAATAGCCACAACCTCAGAGTTTAACAAGACATACAAGATTTATCAAAAATATACGACATTTGAACTGTTGGCTCAGTGGAAGAGCACTCGCATGGAATGAGACGGGTTTGAGTTCGAGTATATTTCATAATATTCCTTAAAAAACTAATATGAATTGCTATAATAAACATGTCCTTCTTATTTATTTTCTTTCAGCATGCAGTAGATATTAAGTGTGCATTATATTAAGTTTGGAAATGAATGAAGATAATGGAACAAATGAAGACATAGTACACCCTGACTCGCATGTATTTATTAAAGTGAGATCTGATTTATTTGGCCCCGTAGAGGAACAGGTATGTAATATTAGTTTTCTTTCAAGTTAAAAATTTATATACAGTGTGGGGCTACAATGGCAATATTAAATTAACACAAAAAATATTCAAAAATATCTAAAAGATACAAAAATATAATATCATAATTCACCAAAATAAATCAATTTTCCGTAATATCATTTCGGAACAACCTGTAAGAAATCTAGTAGCCGTCAGTTAGCGAAGGCACTGATACCTACTTCCGTCTTTTATGACCACAGAAGGTTGATAAAATTTTTGTTTCCTTAATCTATAATTTGTTTGTTTGAAAATTTCAATTATTTACTTAAAATATTTGAATTCTCTTTTTACGAATATGGTTAGATAGCTCTACCCATGTGTTCATTTAATGTCACTGATATTTGTATTGTGTACCATAGTGGTAATGATTATTAGAACTAACTTCAATTGTACCCTTAAAAACTATTAGTTTTCCATATTTATTCCATATATGAACATGAGCATTCATTACTCTGCTCATGTCACTCTTGTTGACTCTTGAGTGAACAACCTTCCTCCCTTCCAAAAGTTTAAGTATCAAATCCAGGTTATTACTTCTGGAGGGTTTTAACTGTTTAGAATTTAATAAATCCACATGCGACACCATCATTTTCGGACTGCCTCGACGTTTTTTCCGATCCTGAGACAACCTGTGTCAATCGGTCTGTGTGCATCCGTACATGCCCAGCCCAGTTCAACTTTAGGCTGGCGGTTTTTCCCACATAAGTTATATAAATTTGGAAATATACATATTATATATACTTAATGCATTTAATTATTTATGCATTAACCTTTACAGAAGAAGGATGAAGAATATAATCTCAGCAAAGAAGAGTTAAACCTCAGAGATGATTGGATAAGACGAAGGCTACTTCTTAATGCACGCTTAGAAAATTATCGTAAAAGAAAACGGAGTTCATTTCAGACATTGTTCTCCATTCCGACTGATGAGCCTTTACCGAAAGAGGAAGATATAAAATTAAACAATTATGAACATCTGAAGGACAATCCAAAAAGTAATCATAAGGACAAAAACAGTGATGATCAGGTAAGAAATGATTTAATTATTATTGTATCAATCATTAAAAATTACGGATTTATTAAATTATAGTCACAACAATTTTTTACTGCAAATTTTATTAAACATTTTATGTATTACCAGCTGACCCAACAGATGTACTGTACATAATAAATAAAATACTGTTTTTTATAACTTATTGACAGCTCGAAGAAATATTAAAAATTTTGATAGGAATTGTGATAAACATGCAAAGTACAGATAAGCTAAAGTTAATAATTCTTTTATGTCTTTTATGTTTGCCTTTGTATAAAATGTTATAATAAATGACATTTATATTTTATATTTTTATTATTGACTTTTATATTGTTATTATTGTTACATTTATATTTTAACGATAATGTATTAAACTATTCTATTTTATTTACGACGTGGATAAGAGTATTGTATATATATGAATATGAAAAACATGTGGACTGTATAGTAAAATAATTAATATATGTGCAAAATCCTACCATGAATGCAAGAAAATAATGAGTTTATAAAGTTTTATAATTATGAGGATATTGAAACATTTTGAAGATTTTTTAAGCGGCAAATCGCCCGTGCGAAGTCTAAGCACGTCGTCAAAATCGGCGAGCAGCTTTCCAGTTACCCGACCGGAACACGCAAGTTCTGGTCGTTGTCGAAAGCTGCTCTTGGTAAATTCAACCAGCCGTCCATGCCGCCGTTGCACATGAGGAATGACACCCTGGCCCATACGGCAAAAGAGAAAGCCGAGCTCCTGTGCGCTCTTTTCGCCTCCAACTCGACTCTTGACGATAACGGAAAAACACCGCCGACCATCCCGCGGTGTCAGAGCTCTATGCCGGAAGTACTGTTTTATTTTATTTATTTATTTAGGTTCACCAATAGAGCATTTTTGAGTTGCACAAGTGCGGGGTTGCAAGTTTACAATGAAAAAATATTGTATATGTACTATTATAATGTAGAAGTAACAAGTGAAAAAAAAAAAAAAAAAAAACAATTTTGGATATAAATCAAAACAAAGCGTAAGTTATGTGGTTCCTGCACTGATAAATTGCTGCAATAATTTTTTGTAATGCGGAGGGGAGGAGGAGTGGATGTCAACACGAGTAGTTTTGAAAAGATTATTGTGCTCCCGGCAGATCCTTTCTAAAACACTATTAGCACCGATTTCAGTTCTATATAAATTTCCAATGAAAGGTTTGAAATTTGTGAAACGTGCACTTTCGCGTGGCACTGAAAATTTAATTTTGGCTAGGATATTGGGACAGTCTAATTTGTGATTTAAAATTTTGTATAGAAACATTTGATCATTCACCCAGCGACGATTTTCTAGTGACGTTATATTAAAGAAATGCAATCTATCGTTATAAGAGGTTAACTCGAACTTTTTTTTTTCATATACTGACAACAAAAAAAGAAAGCGTTCCTGGATTCTTTCGATTCTTTTGATAGGATCCTTATAGAATGGATTCCAAACGGTAGAGCCGTATTCTAATAAACTACGAATTAGAGCAAAATAAACCATTTTAAGAGCTAAACATGATTTAAACGTTTTGCAATTACGCCAAACAAAGCCTAATAATTTGTAACATTTATTGATTGTTACATCTATGTGTGTATTGAAGGATAATTTCTTGTCTAAAATAATTCCAAGGTCTCTGATTTCATCCACTTCATCTAACAAAAGATTATTTAAAGAATATGAAGTATTAAGCGGAATTCGTTTCTTTGTATATTTTATATGCTGACATTTTTTTACATTAAGGGGCAATTTATTTTTAATAGACCATTGGGAAATACTGTTTATGTCATTTTGAAGGGAAATCGAGTCTGACGGATTTTGGATGGTTTAAAAAATCTTTAAGTCGTCAGCAAATAACGAAAAATTTTAAGATTTTATATGGTTACACAAGTCGTTAATAAATACTAAAAATAATATAGAACCTAGATGGGATCCCTGAGGGACTCCAGATGGAGCCATGAATGGATCTGATTGATAGCCGCAAACCACAACTTGTAGTTGTCTGTACGACAAAAACGACGAGAGCCAGGACAGTAAAGTTCCTTGAATGCCAGCGTTATGTAGTTTACTTATTAACATTGAGTGGTTGACCCGATCGAAAGCTTTACTAACATCCATATATATAGCTTCCACTTGGTGTCCCTTGTCTATATTATCGATTACTTGAGTTGTAAATTCAGTTAAATTTGTTACAGTAGACATTTTATTGCGGAAACCATGCTGTTGAGGGACTAAAATAGATTTCAAATGAATAGAAAGATAAGGATATATCAAAGATTCGAAAACCTTACCAAAAATGGTCAATAGAGAAATTGGCCTGTAGTTCATTAAATCACCCGCTTGTCCGCTTTTCGGAATTGGCCCAACATTAGCGGACTTCCATTTTTCTATTAAGATAAAGCGGATAGGACAGAGATGAAGCGCAGTTTTTAATGAAATTAGCCGGTATTTTATCAGGACCAGCTCCTTTTCTATCGTCTATTTTTTTCAAGGCTTTTTCTATTGAATTTTAGTCTAATGAAATTTTGAAAAGAGATTTGTTTGCTTAATCGGCAACTGCGTTATTATCTGTGGTAGAAAATATATTAGGCTTGATTATAATGTCCGTATGATCTGGTTGTGTATAAACTGTGATAAAGTGTTCAGCAAAAGCATTAGAGATTGATGAGGGAGACGATACTTGTGTGCCTTTAAATGTTATTACGTTTGGAACCGTTCCATGACTTTTTCTTTTAGATTTTAAAAATGACCGCAGTACTTTCATGTTATTTTTACAATTACAGTTCAGACAGAAAACTGTTAGGCGAGCTCTGTTTTCGTTGGACGTCAGGAAGTCGAGCGGGCCGGATGGCATTTCTCCAATCGTGCTCAGAACGTGTGCCCCTGAGTTGACGCCGGTGCTAACGCGTTTATTCCGGCACTCTTATTCCAAATGCGTAGTCCCTGATTCATGGAAGTCAGCCCTTGTCCCTCCGATCCAAAAAAAAGGCGACAGTTCTAATCCGGCGAACTACAGGCCTATTGCTATCACCTCCCTGCTCTCCAAAATCATGGAGAGCATAATTAGCCGCCAGCTTTTAGTATAACTAGAGGGTCACCAGCTAATCAACGACCGAGCCGTACTGGCTTTCGCCATGGAAGGTCGGCAGTACCAATTTAACCCCCAGAAGACTCAAGTTTGCGCGTTTACCACTAAAAAAACCCCATTTGTCGTATCACCGCTCTTCGATAACACTTCCCTTAAAGCCTCGCCTAGTATCGGAATACTGGGTCTCGAAATCTCGAGCGATTGCCAATTCCGTGGCCATCTGGAGGGCAAAGCCAAATTGGCTTCGAAGAAGCTGGGCGTCATCAATAGAGCACGGCAATACTTCATGCGTGGTTTCATACTTCAAGGAGCTTTCTTCCACGTACTACAAAGCTGTGGAATGAGCTTCCTTGTGCGCTGTTTCCGGGACGATACGACATGGGTACCTTCAAAAAAAGCGCGTACACCTTCCTTAAAGGCCGGCAACGCTCTTGTGATTCCTCTGGTGTTGCAAGAGAATGTGGGCGGCGGTGATCACTAATCATCAGGTGTCCCGTACGCTAGTTTGTCCTCCTAATTCCATAAAAAAAAACTGCTTATAGTACCTAAGTAAATCTTTAAGTGTTCTAATATACTAACACACACCCACACACACACATTCACATTCATACAATCACACACATTCACATACATCCATACACACACACACACACACTAAGTTAAGATACATATAAATCAACTTTTATTATGTTATTATTGTTAGTAGTTTTATTTCTATTACATTATAATATTTAAGTTATTTATATTAAGGTACTACTAAAACTTGTTTGTTATTACATCATAATATTATGTTTTTGCTATGGAAGAGTGGGGCCTCCTATTACAGGTAACTCATGCTTAAAAAGAGACCCCAGTGTAGTATGTTTTTATATTTTGTTGTAATAAAAATATCATAATATTATATTTATGAATTTGTCAATTATATTTGTAATATAACACCAAGAATTATTTCGTAAAATATGCTCACTGTTGTTATAATGTAATTTTTCACATAAGAACTGTCAAACCGTGTGTCAATAAAATCTCTCATAGAAAATTTGTTCATACAATACAAATATTGGAAATAAAAATAATTATGGGTACTAAATCAAAATAAAAACTATCCTATCTCTTAAGTTTTACTAAACTGCACTCCATGAAGTAATTCCCATTAAAATCTATTCATCAGCTTAGGAGTTCACTGGGAACAAACAACAGGACACTGGATTTATATTTATTTATTTATTTAACACCAACAAGACTTTACTAACAAAAGTATAATAATATTATTACAATAAATAATAAATTCTAAGTATTGGCTTAATTATAGGTGTTACACACATTTCAAAAATATAGACACAAACATATTGAAATAAAATGATTGAGATGAAATGAGGAGAAATGAATAAAATGAATGAGGGTTATTAGTTTTTGGACATTCTTTCGATTGGCATCATAAGAGTAGGGATGTTTTTTTTTACATTTAAGTCGGTTCGATTCCCAGACGAGACAAGTAATTTTTAGAAATTCTTTGAATGCAGTATTACTAACTTTTAAAAATAACATACAGTCTTCTTTCAGTAAAATAGCCTATCTTCGATATTTATGGTACTTTCCCGTATATATGTATTTATCAACATTACATACAGTCTTATTGGGTGACTCTGAGCGTGAAAAGGTGTTTAAGACTCAAATGTATGACATTAATCTCTTCATCAATGGTTTCAAGCATTATCTAATTAATACCTGTGATGTATGTCCTTATAGGTATATGAAATATAGCATATTGTAGAGTTTAGTAAACCGCACTTTTGACGCCAGTCACAATTAGACCTCGTTACAGAAGGACATGTTTTATTTACTACTACCGTTAACTACCTATACCCCATTTTAAAATGGTATTGAGAAATACCATCATTATTCATAGATTATTTTGTTTTTAATAATCTAGTCCTTAAGGGCAATAAACATATTTTACAAACAGTAAATACTAAATAAATCTTCACCAAATCATAATTCATTTTTTTTTCTAGGAATCAAAAAAGAACTCTGAAGAGGTTAATGAATCAAAATGTACAGATTCAAAGAATAATGTCATAGAGGATAAGGAATTCAAGTGTACTGTAAGTATATTTAGAAGTCATTAAACTGAAAATTTATTCCTTTTGGAATTATTTTGATTTCATGCACTACGACCAATTCGCGAAGAGCTCTATCGGAGATGCAACCATTCAAGAAATTCTTATTGTATTTCATGGCGGCATGATCGTCATCATACTACAATAATTACAATGTTTTTACAACTAGTGGCAACAAAAGGTTAAATTAATCAAAAGGTACGTGCGCCTTGCGCCAGAGTTCTGTAGTAATTCGGCGAAGTTGTGCACGATAGGTGCCCGCATTGCGCTGTCTCGCTGCCGGCTTCAAGTCATTGATATATTGTACGGATATGCTGTTGTTTGGACAGTTTTTCACTGAACATTTTGTCGTTGCGTGACGTTGTATTCAAAGCGCGGTCAAAACACGACTGAATAAAAACTCTTCTTACGTCTATTAAGCAGGTAGAGTTTTTCTTCAGACATTTTTTGAGCGTTATTGTGAGTCTAGTAACGAGTACGTCAAGGTGACCACATCACGTATTGTCACTTTATTTAAGTCATTGCAACATTAAGTTTACATTCATTAAGGCCGCAACGTTTTCCTCTCTGTACTTTGGTGGCAACAGGCTACTATTCGGCGGGGTTTAATTTACATATTTACTGTTCCAACCATAGACAAAGTCGATATTATACTCGATTTATCTCAACTTTTAGTAGGATATAATTTGTAACGTCTGTGTAGAATCTTTGTAAATAATCATGATCGTTATTTATATATTTTATTTACAGGTTTGTAGTAAAAAGTTTCCAACTAGGAAGAAACTTTATCTCCACAGAAGATTTCACAATAAGACAATATGTTGTCAGTACAAAGGTTGTGATAGAAAATTTACCAACAAAAGTGATCTTGACAAGCACAACAGAATACACACTGGGGAAAAGCCATTTAAATGTGAAATATGTGAGAGAGCATTCAGACAACGGGGTACTCTGAAAAGCCATAAAATTATTATTCACAATTTGTTTGATGATAAAAACAGCTCAGTTGAACGAAAGAGATCTGATCCGAGATCTGTCGAAGATACCACAGGGAATAGTGAAGATTCGAAAATGCACGAATGTAAACCTAGTGAAAATACAACTTTACCAGATGTAATACCAATCAATAGAATAAATGAACCCAACAAAAGAGATGATTTAAATACTTCTAACGATAATGGTGAAGATAGTAAGTGTGCAGAAAAAGTCACAACTCCGGAAGGCAGTATTATCACAAATAGTGAAAAGCCATTAAATACCCCTATGAGGTCACGTCTGTTATTTGAGTCCACAGATTCAGACAGTGTTGAAAGTTTAGTTATACAAGTGCATGAGACAGTAAGTGAACTTAATTTTGACGGTAGTTTAAGAAATAGCATAAATGGCCTGGATTTGTGTATTGGCGAAGAAACTGTAGAGGGGCACTATGAGAGTGAAAGTGAGAACGAGGGAAAACTGTTTATCGATGAAGATTACCATTTGCCATATTCTTAGAACTACAAATGTATGTTAAGGATTTTTATAGAATAGGAGGCAAACATTCAACTGGTTAATTTTTTAGACCAGAGGAATCTAGTACTAGGGCGATACATGGCCCATTATTATAAACCGCCACGCAAATGTTTTAAACATCTAATAATGATGTGGCATAATAAGTCATTTGTTAGCCAACTCGTTTGACTATTTATTTTAATGCAATGTTTGAGATAATATTACGTAATAGAGAAGATGTCTCTCCGCTATTGTATGAAACATGAGTTGTAGCATGCTCTAGTCAACTCACTTAGTTTTATGATTACGTTTGCAGCAGTAACGCCAATTTGAGAGTTAGTCTTTGTTTAAAATACGCCTTTGTGTGTATTGATATACTGTTTACAGTTTTACACAACTCAACATAATTATTATTTTTAAAACACACCATTTTACTATATTTTTTTAAACTGGTAACGACATGTCGTGGTGAAGGCAACTGGCAACTTATATACAGTATGACAGGTAAGACACTAGCGATATTCGTGATATTTCGCCATTATATGAAAAAAACAACTTCGTGCGCGATCGTAATTAAGCGCAAGCGCCGACAAGTTCGTCTTCTAATCCGCTTCCGCTTATAAAATAAATTTATAAAAACAATTATCATATGAAAATACATTCGGAATTGAAAATGCTTGAGTATTTTACTGAAATACTGAAAGCTGATAGCCCACGAACATATAATTTTGTAAATCAGATTTTTATAAATTTAAATATAAAATAAATTTTTATTTTTACTTTGCGTTTTTATACTAAAAAGAGGTGACATAACGCCTTTTTAGTCACAATAATTTATAAATTTAAACAATCAAAATATACATTAGAAATCACATTTGTAAGTGAATTCGTTCCTAACCAAACCTTAGTCTGCAACATTTTTATAAGTATTATAAATATTTTATAATACGTTTGTCATACAAGGCACTGATTTCAGATAATATGTCAATGAAATACAGCGATTGTTTATACTCAGATTTTTTATCTATAAAACATCAAAATAAAATTATGAATCGGCTCATAATATTACTCTCAAAATTAGATTAAGTATATTTTAGTTGGTAACTGTTGTTAAATATTTTTTATTTGGTGTATGAGATCTGTAATTTAAGCTATTGTTTTCTTTGTAAAATATATAAAGTATTTTGTATCTACGCAGTGTTTTTATTTTGACAGATTAACAGATAATTGAAAAGTAATTTAATATTACATTTGACTGATATCAAAAAAGTGAATCGAATTTTATTGGTCAAGTCCCCCGCTCAGAGCTTCAGCTGTAAGCGAAAAAAAAAATAACCTAGCTGTATCTCCAGTATGGCCTGAAAATAAATCGACAGAAAACAAAAATGATTATTATCGAAGTCAAAACAATGCACCAGATATACCAGTCGGATTGCTTATATTTAGATCACTTGTCGCTAATACTCGGAAGTAGAAATTAAATGGCGAATTGCTATTACCAGATCTGCAATGCAGAAGTTGACGAGGATATGGCGGGACAGGAATATCACTCAAGCAAATAAAGTCCAGTTAGTGAGATCTCTAGTGTTTCCCATACTACTATTATATGGTGCCGAAACATGAGTGCCGAGTCAAAGAACGAGAGAGACAAATGATTGCCGCACTAGAAATGTGGTGTTGGAGACGAATGCTACGAGTAGGTATGTTGGACACAACGCCGCACAAACGTCTCGATACTTGAAGAACTCAAGGTGAAAGGCTTTCATCTATAGTCAGAGCGCGTATCCTCATAGAGAGACTCGTTCACGGAAGGGTCAACGGCAGTAGGTCAAGAGGACGCTCCCCTATGCGCTGGACAAACCAGATCAAAGCCAAAACCAACACTCCCCTCAACACATGTGCCAGAGAAGCAATAGCCAGGGATAACAGGCGTAGAATCGTTCATCGTTCGACGTGATCACGACTGCTCTGTCAAGAGTAATCCGGCGAAGAAGAAGACAAGTATCTCCCTTCGTCCCATAGTATCTCATGTAGTATGAGTTTTATTAACTGAACAAAGGACACAGATTCAATCCTCATTGGATTCAGATGGAGTTTTTTTATTGAATAATAGGACAACCGGATCATCTGATTTTAAGTGATCACCTTCAACATTCTCCTTTGACAAGAATTACAGACGCATTCCCGGCCTTTTAGAAAAGTGAACGCGTGTTTTGGAAGGTACTGACTGTAACGGAATAATTACCACAACGTGGGATCGTAGAATAAAAGACTTTTTTATTCTATACATTTTATTTCATATCTGTTTTGTGCTTTTTGCGCGTCGTCATTTTTTTAAATTAATTTCTTTTTAATCTTTGCCGTTAGGCCCACAGTTTGTAACAACGATATCTCATAACATGCGAATAAGATCTCCTTGCTGTATCACACATGTCATCAAGTAAGCGCATGCTCAACTATGCAGTTCGGAACGTTACTTGAAAAGCGCACTGTAGAGGAACGCCACACATCTTGAGGATGACATCCAAATTTGTGGGATCCGGCCAAAGATCACTTCGGAACACTCCTCACATTGACGTAGGTACAATAAATAACAAGACTCCCAAACCCCATTAAAAAGGTCATCAAAAAATGTCCGAGCAGCGTTGTATATACGTACCTATACTTTGTGAAATCGATTACCGGCTGCTGTTTTCTGGAACCGATACGACTAAGGCCCAAGAAAAGAGCATACTCCCACCTTAAAGGCCGGTAACACATCTCTTGACAACTGTTGTTGCAGATGTCCTTGCGCGGTTGCCTCACCACTCCCCAACTCGTGAGCCTCTTGCCCGTTTGCCCCCACTTACCTATATGTAAAAAAAAATACATTAACTTATACATATATATTCATTAGAATTAACACCTTATTTCGAGGCAGGAATGTTGAAAAAGTGTATTGTATACGCTCATTAGAAGCTCGTACGCGAACACGAGGCAAGAACATCTTGTTTTAGCAATTTTTTTTTATATATTTATTAATAAAAAAACAAATTTTACATTGCGGTTTCAAAGCAATAAAAACAACTGAGGTTTGTACAATTGCTAGATTAAGTCTACACCAACAAAGTTAAATTAATAAAAGAAAAAATAGTTCACAATCGTCCTTTCCTTCCTTTAGCAAAATGATTAAAAACATCAAGTTACACAATTTTGTTAATTTAAAGCGGCACTTACGTACCTGAAACAGGACACTCCATACATTTTAAGTTTGGATATGCTGTTATTTGAATATATTTTCCTAATAGATGCATAGGCAGAGTTTTGCTTCAGACAATATTTAAGCGTCAATGTCAGTGTAGTTGTTTATTGTAGATACATCAATGACACTCCATGAAAAATACGGTAGAAGACATACAATGAAGCGACCGGAGAGGTCGCAATGCCAAGTGATCTAGCCGTTCACGGAGCCCTCGATCTCCGACAATTTGAGCAGCTCTGCGTTGCATGTGGTCAAATGGTTCGAGCAATATCCCAAATGTGGCCGGACATGCGCTTTGTAGAGCGCTAGAATGCTGCCATCTTGAAGTCGAGACATTTTGAGACGAGAAACTGCTCTATTTATGACCCCGAGTTTCTTCGAAGTCAATTTGGCTTGGCCTTCTAGATGACTGCGGAATTGGCAAATACTCGAGATTTCGAGACCAAATATTTGGTAGGCAAGGCATTAGTAGGAGTGTTGTCAAATAGCGTAGATACGACAAATAGATTCTTTTTGTATAAAAAATACTAAATACTATGTGCATAGACACAATTGTCCAATGACAGACTGACAACGCAGTGACGTCAGGTTCTGAAATACTGTTATTTTTTTTAAAGCGAAACCCCTTTAGGTTATCTGAGCACTTTATTTTGACCCACAAAATAATGTGCTTTGCTTTATTGAGGGTCGGAATAAAGTGATGAGAGCGACAGCCACTGACCTCTACTATATACCACTGGACTGGCGGCTGTCAAAGTGCTTTTTGCCTGTTTGATATTCGCCATTTTGGAGCTGTTGGCCATGTAGCGAGAGTCAGCGGTGCTAAAACTAGTAATGACAACCGCAGCTAAAAAAACATAACTAGGAAAACTACAAAAAAATGTGTACTTTATTACGTTGACTCCTGAAGAAATTAATTCAAACTGCAAAAATACTTCAGAGTATTGTAGGTTCCTTTGCAGCCATTTGTTAAAATTAGTTCTCTGGACGCTCGCAAGTGGCGCTACAAATAGACACAAAAAATTTGCTGTCAAACATTTGGAACAGTCTGTCCAGTGGTATTTATACAGATCAGTTGCCAGCCCAGTCATAATAAAATAGTCGCCACAAAATGCGTTTTAATGAGTTGGAAAAATAATTAACAGCCGAGCTGAATTAAAAAATATAATTGAGAATTATTTAAACATTTTATTTTCTTTATTATTATACATCATAAAATATAGATAAATATCAAAAATATTTACGAATATATTATATGCATATCAATAGGTATTTTTAATAAAACTTATCAATATATACCATGTTTTAAGTTAAATTTTTTCAAATAAATTATTAGAAGCCGACGATACAAAATGTTTGCTGACGTTACCGTATACTTTGTAATAACCACAAATATTGATTCAACTCAGCCACTAGACAAGGCAACGGTGGGATGCGGTAATGAAGAAGTCCACCCTCTTGCCCCCGCACCGATTCGTTCCACTGCAAATTGGTACTCATATTTAGGCATGTCACGTATACGAAACCTGTTGCACAACACATACGGCCATTCCCAATATACTATCTACAGATAGAAATAAATGAAGACCTTCTACTTTCAGTAATTAGTTGTCAATAATCTGAAGCTGTCCCTATATACTCGATAAGTCATTCTTATCGTCTTATATTGGGACGCGTGAATTGCAATTTCCATACAAACTTCTATCGTTGGTAAGCTATACGTCCTCCCATTGACAGGCAGCGTGTACGGATAAGTTTAGTTACTGTCGATAAGTTTATTGGGACAGAAAAGTCAACGATACTTACGATTTTTATCTCAAGTAGGACACAACCGGAGATAGACTGAATATTGGGAACGGCCGTTAGTAAATTTGTTATAAAATTTGTATATTTGACAAACAGCTGACAACCCTTGTATATTCTTATCGACTAGACTTCAAGACATCGTCGTATTTAGCGGCAGAACAAAGGAGTTGACCAAGTATTTGTAATTATTACACAACATTATTTAAGGGGCTATCCACAAATTACGTCACAGGATTTTTACCGAAACTCGGATTATTTTTAGAAACAGAACTTCTGTCGGTATTAATATAATATGTGCAAAAAAGTGCATCTAAAAAGTAACGCTTGAATTTGATGCAACATGGTACGGGGTTCGATACAATAATGGGCATTGTCCTTTAGAACAAATATTTTCGTATTTGAGCAGTTTTTGAAGTGATAACGGAGGGTAAACCGCTTCGTAAAGTAACGCGTTACAGAGTCAGTCTGTCTGGCTTCCCTTTCTCTAACGGATACGGCAGCGGTAGGCAGGCTCCATCTATCTCACTCTTACCAATCGTCACTTTTATAGGATTAGATAATGGTATTAATTATGTACGTACACAAAATAATAATCTAACACATTCAAGAATTGTAACTAAGAATAAACAATATTTTATAATCAATAAATAAATTTATTATTAAATAACCTTTACTTACATTATCATATACATAAATCTTAAGTATAACCTTATTCCTTCAAGTTAAACAATTCCATTATTAAATAGTTCAACTTAGATTAGTTTAAGTTATCACTCCTGTCGGGTGTCCCGAGACGCACACGTTTTTCTTTCAGTTTTACTGACCGTAAGCAACTTTTTGAGTGCAATTTTGGGAGTTTAACTAAAATATAAAAACTGTTCGAAAGGCGATAAAAATGCAGAAGTGGAGTCTTAACCAACATGAGACAAATAGGTACCTACAGTGCAAATCAAGCAAAAAGGGATGGGACTTTTATTTGCTTGTTAGTTATTACAACCTTTACAAAAACTTACAGCCTCGAAAATGAAGAATCAAGAACTGGCATTTTTACATTTACAAGATGGCGTTCTTCCGGCTAAAAAATAAAAGGGGTTATACGTTTTGACATTGACATTTTTGACAAGTGACTGATCCATTAAGAGAATTTTTTAATTATTAGAAGTGATTCAGGTATTACGGGTTGACAGCAAAAGTCAAAGCGACATATCAACACATTAAGGGTATGTTCGGATATGCACTGCGACCACTGTACAGTGTGACGTCAATTTAGTATACTATATAGCCGCTCCTTTATAGTTAGTTATACTGGTTACTATTTAAAACGGAACGCAATCCCGTATACTGTCAGCCGCATTTTTTGACGCAGCATTCAAATGAGTTTATTAAAGTATAACTGTTGCTGGGGTACTGTCAAAGTAAAAATATTTGGGATTAAACTGTGGGTATTGTTTATAAAACGTTAGGCACTCGAGTGGTTTTGACTGATCACGTGATCAAAGTACTGCGAGTACCTTACCTCGAAAACGCCAGTGCTCACAGTAGAATATGGCGGCGTTTTATGACGTCATATATTTCCCTAGGGTACAGCGGCAGTATACTGGCAATCCATAACGGAACGAATTTTTCTACAGTGATAGCACTGTGCAGTGATCGCAGTGCATATCGGAACATACCCTAAATGTGCAGCATTCTTGTTTAACTTATATACAAAAACTTATGTTTTTTTTTTGGATGACGTTGACCGTAAATATTGGTATGTCCATAAACTTTGGTATATAAATTAAATTTGTGTATTTAATCCCAGAAGCGAAGGATATCACTTAAAAATAAGAAAATAAATATATTTTAATGTTTTATGATATTATATTAAATCCCTATTAGTACAAAGAGCTTCAGTATGCTTCATACAATTTTGGCCCATTCTACTTCGACTGATAGACGCTATCGGAAATAAATGTCAGTGCCGCTCAATGGAATGCGTATAGAAGCAACAGGAACGTGCAAACGGCCACTACTACTCCCACTATGAGGGAATCTCTCCGCTTTCTTGCGTTGATTCGAAACATAAGACTATTCAGCATTGGAAATCTGAAAAAAAAAAAAAAATTGTAGCTGTAATAGAGACCTTATGTGATAATAAACTACAAAAGGAACACATTTTAAATTGCATTTAAATTTTCGCGCGCAATTTCCGGTGGTTGACGTTCGACGCCATGTTGTCCTATACATATGAAGTCATTTAGTTATGTTACGTCAAATATTTTTTATGTATTTATGTCACTGACCTCTACTATTTACCACTGGACTGGCGGCTGTCAAAGTGCGTTTGTGCCAGTTTGATATTCGCCATTTTGGCGCTGTTGGCGAAGTAGCGAGAGTCTGCGCTACTAAAATAAGATGACAACTTAGATGGTGGGAAACTATTAACAAAAAAAAACGTTTGTCTACTTTAATTACGTAAATTCGTTAAATATAAATAACTCGGAAAACGAACGAAATTAATTCAAAATGTTATACTTCAGAGTATTGTCGCAGCCGTTTGTATTATACGTCAAAATTAGTTCTCTAGACGCTCGCGAGTGGCACTTTAAATAGGCACAAAAAATTTGCTGTCAAACATTTGGAACAGCCTGTCCAGTGGTATTTATACGGTCTACAGGTCAGTAGTGATTTACGTTATGTCAAATATTTTTCTAGTGTTATTAGTTCTCTGTAGTTTGATTACGTCGCTTAATGACGTAATACACTGGCGGGTACCGTAGCATAAAGAAGCAGGTAAAAAGTGAACATTTTGAAATTAATTCCAAAATTTACTTTATTATTTTATGAGCTGCAACAAACAATTTTCGACTAGGTACTTCTTGGCTAAGGCATGCTGCTGTGCTATTCATAACTCTTTCGATTATTTTGTAACATACTTTAAAGTCGGAATGTTTGAGTATTTAGATGTTATTTTAATGTCGTGTGTAACAAAAATTACATGCAGAAGCATTAAAGAAAATATAAATGAAGTAAATATTGATTTAAAAGTGTTGTCACTTTTTTTCAAAGTGGTGAAAAATGGCAAACTCTAATATTCAAAAGTCTCATTTATTCACAGTATTCCGATATTACGCGTAGTAATAAAAAGGCATTTGTTTTCTCAATATTGATTCCTTTAGAATTCTTTATGATGTAATTTCTAATATACTAGATACTACTCCCGCTTCTGTAACAAAAGGCGCTCTGATAGTGAAGAAGCGGCGCAAGAAACTATCTCAGCATTCTTTTTTTTTGCGCTCTTTTTAATAAAATATACAATATTGTACTGCTATTATAAGGGGAGTGTTTATGACAACGCGCAAACTTATGTCTAGTGGCGGTTGTTACAATGAAAATCACATTTAGAGCAAAAAGGTGACGAATATATACCACTTACCGATTAGTAATGTCATTAAATCTTGTCTGCATCCGTTTGAAAACTTGTCGCTGCGAGGTAAGATGTTCCCGAGCCTCCATCGCTATGTTTATTTGTTCGTCAACTAGAATGTGTGAGCTGAAGACAGTAACACAAGACTGTTTTAAATACATTTATTATTATTTTGAACAATTTAAAACGCCGATAGTAGAAAAGCTTCACGAGTTACCTATAAAAAAATATAAAAAGAATTTACACAAATTAAATTTGAAAACAAAATTTATTAATGATGCGGGACTCGAACCCACGACCTTTCGCGTTCCTGAGTTATACAAGACCTATAAGATTTATCAACGATACGTCACTCGAACAGTTGGCAGTGGAAGAGCGCTCGCACGGAAGGCGAGAGGCCGCAGATTTGAGTCCCGCATAGTTCATAAATTTTGTTTTCATATTTAATTTGTGTAACTAACCCCAGAAGTAAGGGTCATCACTTTAAAAAAAAAATAACTAATTGCATAAAAGGTATTTTTTTTTTAAATTGATTCCTGTAGAATGTCAGTTCAAACACTACCACCGCTTCGAAAATAAATTGCGCTCTGAGAGAGAAGAAAGGGCGCAAAAAAGTCTCTCAGCATTCATTTTAATAAGTATACAATCATTAAAATTGTTTTTGCAAAAAAATAATCATAATCTAGTCCAATTGATCGAGGCTGTCCGCTCAGATATTCAGCTGTGGAGTAATACGATTTACAACAGAGCCAAATAAGACATTTAAATTTATCTATAAATAATGCCTGGACAGTGATACATTTACCTACTCCAACAGCTATTATGTATCTTATGAAGCCAGTGGCGTAACTATACCATCTGAATCCCGTGCTAAATTGTTTTGATGGGGCCCTATCAGTTAAAATCATCACGTTGTACTCCGTTTAATTTTAATAATATTCGAGATTTTCAGCGTACTCAATTACATTATTATAAGGGTAAATGTATACACTTCTACAATAAAGTCCCAGCCACTGTTCAGGCATTATCTATAAATAAATTTAAATGTTTTATACAAAAAATAGCTCTGTCGAAGATCCTATTACTACACTGCTGAATATCTAAATGACCGGACAGCCTGGGACTAGATTGTGATTATTTTATAGCGATAGAAATGATTGTACAATATTGTATATTTTTATTAAAAAAGAGCGCAAAAAAAGAATGCTGGGAGAGTTTCTTGCGCTGCTTCTCTCTCAGAGCGCCATTTGTTTCCGAAGCGGTAGTAGTATCTAGCAGTTATTAGAAATGACATCAAAAAGAATTCTAAAGGAATCAATTTTGAGAAAATAAATGGCCTTTTTTATTACAATTGTATATGTCCTACTAATAGCCATAGGCCTCCTGTTCGCGCGCTAATAACTGGCTGTGGTCCCATCGCCTCATACCAGCGGATCTAAGCGCATTCCGTTAATGACATCAGAGAGTGTCCCATGTTGTCAATGCATTAACCTTATTATACCTTTGTCTTTATTAAAACAGTGAATCAGTATTAACCAAATCTTTAATTTCCAAAATCGGAAAACACCTGGCTAGTGACCTTCCCTAACAGAGGTCCTGCGACACGGATAAACATCGGAGACCGTGAGAAGAAAAGATAAAATTACTTTAAATTGGTAATAAGAACAACGCCCGATCACCGGCCATCAGCGGCCATTTCATGTTGGAAGTTTATTCATGGCGAGCGTTATTGTTGAAAAGGAAGATCTATCGTATCCACATGTGTGAATCTTTTGTGCGAGAGGGAATGGTCTGTAGTCCCCACGCTAGCCATTGCGTATTGCAGACTTCACATTCATCCATAGGACATAATATCTCAATGCATTCATCATCTATTCGCTAGCTTTTCCGCGAAGGAACAACATCGTGAGGAAGGAAAGGTAATTTCAATAAGATATTTATTAAGAAAAATCTTTTTTTCAGGCTTTCTGTTCCGCCAAAGCGTCTTTAACATCATCAAAGATTTTTCTATTTCGTCTATGAAAGTGGATCGAAAACTGAGAATATCTCTGGTAAATGATTCAGGAAAGGTATGGACATGAATTCGAAAATTTAAAAATGGAAGCAAAAAGTTTAGCAGAAAAATGGTCCATCACCCCTGAATTTTCTAAAACTCGTCATTGGTAGGTAAAACGCAATTTTGATGAGCTTTGCGACGATGAGCGTCTCAAAGATCCGGAAAGTTTGTTCAAACTGAACATATTATATGATCTGAAACAGTCAATGGTCACTTCCTCTTTTGTAGTATAATTTAACTCTGTTTTCTGTAACACAAGAACGCTACGATTACCAGGATTACCCAAAACAGAAAAAAAAAACTGTCTGTTACACAACTAAAACTTAAACCAAATTTTATGAACGATGCGGGACTGGAGCGACCTCTGGCTTTCCGTACGAGCGCTCTTTCCAACTGAGCCAACCTTGTATGCTTTGTTCAACTCTCAGGTTGTAGCAGTTTTAATTGTGTAATTAATGCCTGAAGTGAGGGGTATCACTTTAATAAATATCATAACAAATTGTTTAGACTTGCAAGAGCGACATCTCAAGTCAATTTCCCAATAGATATGCAAATAATGGGGTTGAGCAGGTTTATCAGCTGTAAAGTAGATCCTGTAGATGAAGTCACACATAAATACATATAAACATCCATGACTCGGAAACAAACATCCATATTCATCATATAAATGTGTGCACCTACCGGGATTCGAACCCGGGACTCCTAGCTTAGTGGGCAGGATCACAAACCACTGGGCTATATCGGTCGTCAATTACATTACATAACACACTTACAAGAATTACCTTGTAAATACTGATGTTGGGTCTTAAAGTTATTGAACATACTTAATTGTCTTAAATTTGACTCACCTATGTAAGTGGCTAGTTTCCTTAGAGTACTGGTCCCTCCTACTGAGTCCAGCCACCGAATTAGGAGGAGGGCTACCACCTCCAAGTAGTTCCTCTCTCTCCCTCCGTGCGCGTACTCGAGCTGACGTCTTGGAGAATTCCTGCTGATAATCCTAAGAACAAGATATTTGAATGAATGAAAATTCTTTACTGTTATAAACATATAAAATAAAGTTACAATCATTTGTTACAATATTACAGCTATGGTAGCACAATTAGGCGACCTTATCGCATATCGTGTAGGACATTTATTTATGACATACTAGCTGACCCGACAGACGTTGTTCTGTATATAATAAATAAAATAATGTTTTTATATGAATTTGTCAATAATATATCATAACATCAAAAATTACTTCGTAAAATATGCACCCTGCTGTCGTAATGAAATTGTTTCACAGCAGAACTGTCAAACCGTGCGTCAATAAATTCTCTCATAGAAATTATGTATGGAAACATCAAAGGAAAAACAAATTTGTTGTTTTTATTTAATTTAGCAACATTTTCCTATTTATTCTCCTTTTAAACCTCTGGACTTCCACAAATAATTCAAGACCAATATTAGCCAAATCGGTCCAGCCGTTCTCGAGACTAACGAACAGTAATTCATTTTTATATAAATAGATTGTATGCGCTGTTCAGATGCTAATTAAATTAAACCCTGCGTTTCGTACACACAAAATTAGGAAATAAGGAATAAGATAAAAAGGAAAGGGATACTAACTTATTTTGTATACTAACTGTTTTACTAACAAAATCCACTAGCGATGATTTCACAGTACATTAACGGCCTTACAAATAAAATTGGCATAAAGTTATAACTAAGCATAAACCAAGTATATGTAAAATGTTTACAAATAGAGATTTTGTATAACGTTTCCCGCGTTTATTTTCAAGGCAGCTTGTCATTCGGACAACTTCAGAATTACCATTGTATTGACAGTGTTGTCAACGATAATATAAACATTTTTCATTTTCTTTGTTTATCATCAGTTATAACTTTATAACAAGTTTATTTGTAAGGACGTAAAAGTTTTAAGGTAATGAATGGAATAGGCTCGGGGTGTAGCCGCATTATGTATGTGCAATTTTTACACCCCCCGCGCACACCTGTGCAAGGAACAAGGAAGGATATAGGCATTAGGGTTAGGTGAGAAAGAGATAGGATGCATTCTGCGTACTCATCGCGCCTCGCTAATAAAACGGCCTAATCATTAAAATTCAAATTCAAATAGTTTATTTCTCAAAATAGGATAACCGCATCACTTTTTGAAGTCAAGAAAATGTACAAATAATAGAATAATACAGTCCTACTGCTTACAAATTAAAATAGTATGCAGATCTTAAAATTGCTTTAATCCCATGCACTTTTATCTGTTATACAGGGTGTCCCGTAATCAGTGGACCAACGGGATACCCGTGATAGGGGTGGTCATCATCTATCGAAAACACCAAATTTTACTGTTCTAGGGCCAGTAGTTCAAAAGATATGATTTTTTAAGCATTATTTTGAAAATTCTACCCTTATCAACACAAAAGTTGAAAAAAAATATTTTTTATTTTTATTTTGCCCTGTTTCTTAACTTAAGGTGGCTGAGGAAACATGTGTCTTCACAATTAAATCCATTTTTGTGAATAAATATTGCCAAATTAAAAATTAAAAACCAAAACATGCGCAAATATCAAATAACTAAATTTGCAACGTGATGTTTGAAGCAAGCTAGTGCAAAAAAAATGTATGACAGCCTTGCGGACCATTATTTAAAAAACATCTGCAGTTCATACTGATTCCAAAAAGGTATAATTAATCATTATTGTGAAACAATAAAAGACAATAATTATTTTAAATCAACATTAGATAGCAATTTCTTGGCGGAATTTACAATAAAACAAAAGTAAATAGTTAGAATTTTTTTATTTATTTCTTATAATAAATGTTCGAAATGTCTTCCTCTTACTCTAAGGCATAGCCGGCATCTTCTTATAAAATTTCTTTTTAAACTTTTTAACGCCCTTTCATTATTTTTGACTTTTTCACTCACCACATTCAGTTTTTGTCTTAGCTGTCTTTCGTTATCGTTAACGGTTTCATATACGGATTCTTTAAAATATCCCCATAAAAAATAATCCAATGGATTAAGATCAGGTGATCGAGCTGGCCATGGGATTGTACCTCCTCGTCCAATCCACCTACTTGGGTAAGACTCGTTTAAATATTCCCTCACTTGTCTGCAATAATGAGCGGGTGCGCCATCATGCTGTAACCACATCCTCTCACATACCTCCTGTGGTACATTTGCTAATAAATTACTTAAGTCATTTCTTAAAAATTGCAAGTACCGAGCACCATTAAGCCTCGGTGGGAGCTCAAATGGACCAATAAGTTTACCATCTAAGATTCCAGCCCACAAATTGACTCCAAACTGGTGCTGGAATCTATCTTCTCGTACAATACGTGGATTCACAACAGCCCATTCATGTAAATTATGAATGTTAAACACTCCAACTCTTTTAAAACACGATTCATCGCTCCATAATATTGAATTGAAAAATAGTGGATCTTGTCGGCATCGGCGAAGCATCTCTGCACAAAAATCTATCCTCCGTTGATAATCAGCAGGTAATAGTGCCTGCACTCGTTGAATATGATAAGGGTATAAACTGTTTCTTTTTAAAATGCGATGTACTGTTGTTTTTGCTATACCAGTACGTCTTGAAATACGACGAACACTCGTAGAAGGTTCTTCTGTCACTTCGGCCAGTATTTGAAGTTCATCGACTCTTCTAGGTCTTCCCACGTTGTTTGCAGCTCCGGGAATTCTGCCTTCTAAATACGCGTTATTTACACGGAGAAAAATTCGATGATCCGGATAGCGGTCGCGATTAGGATAGCGCTCACGATACGTACGGGCTGCTTGCCGAGCGTTTGCATTACACAGACCGTAAATAAAATACATCTCAGCATATTCACGAGGAGTATAGGTATTAGGCATTTTATAAAATCCGGGCAAACAGTATCCAAATCACAAAGACAAACAAGGTCCAATTCAAGCGTCAGTCACCAAAAAAAAGAGTCGTAATGGTAGCGAAGTAAAAAACACGTGTGCAGCTACGAGCTATGAGCAAGTCTCTGATGAAACTAAGAATAATTTGAAAAATTAGGGTGTGGGGATCATAGGCGTCGGCCAATAGGACCCCGTAAACGAAAAAGGTACCTGAGCGAGAAAGAGATAGCATATTGTGTTATCTCTCTCTCGATAACAAAATAATTCTCAGAATAGATAGCGCTTAAATGTTTCTCGCAATTGGAGTCTAAAATTGGTTATTAAGTTATTTTTTTTGTAAAATGTAATATTGTTATACCTTTTTGGAATCAGTATGAACTGCAGATGTTTTTTAAATAATGGTCCGCAAGGCTGTCATACATTTTTTTTGCACTAGCTTGCTTCAAACATCACGTTGCAAATTTAGTTATTTGATATTTGCGCATGTTTTGGTTTTTAATTTTTAATTTGGCAATATTTATTCACAAAAATGGATTTAATTGTGAAGACACATGTTTCCTCAGCCACCTTAAGTTAAGAAACAGGGCAAAATAAAAATAAAAAATATTTTTTTTCAACTTTTGTGTTGATAAGGGTAGAATTTTCAAAATAATGCTTAAAAAATCATATCTTTTGAACTACTGGCCCTAGAACAGTAAAATTTGGTGTTTTCGAGAGATGATGACCACCCCTATCACGGGTATCCCGTTGGTCCACTGATTACGGGACACCCTGTATAATCTTTAATTGTATAATAAGCTTTTTTTAAAAATTTCTGTTTAACAAATATTTTAAACTTTTTTAATTGTAGTTTGCAAATTTCTTCAGGGATTTTATTATAAAAGCGGACACATTGTCCTCTGAATGATTTGTCTATTTTCGTTAGCCTTGTGTGAATCAGAGCAAGATTATGTTTATTTCTAGTGTTGCAGTTATGAATGTCACTATTTTTATTAAAACGATCTATATTTTTATGCACAAATATTAGGTTTTCAAATATGTATTGACATGGTACTGTTGATCTCCTTAAATTTATCTCTCAACGAATGTCTACTGGACAGATTATAGATTGCTCGAACAGCTCTTTTCTGCAGCACAAAAATCGATTGAATATAACTAACGTGTCCCCACAGTAATATACCGTAAGACATAACAGTATGGAAATAACTAAAATATACGACTACTGATTACCATTAAGATTTCTCTGTGCCTCTTCAATGTGTGCATCGTTGCTGCAGTACTGGGTGCCACATCCGCCATCTTGTCATTTATGGATGATAACTGGAATAAAATATTTAATAATTTTAATAAACGAGACTTTACATCTCAATCAATAAAAATAATGTAACAAGGCGAAGTGTGTGACTTTTATAATCACAACAGTTCCAAATATAAATGATGTTTTTGTAACAGATAATTTTAACTCTATTATTTTTCGGGATATTTCCAATTGTCTCAATATTCCAAACAGAGTTAGGTTGATATTTACAGCCCATTTTTGCAACTCGAAGTCTACTGTGCGCCTATTTGGCCTCAAAATTGCCTGGGTCCAAGCCTTTTTGTGTGCTGTACGGATATGAATTTGACAGTAATCACAGCCATCATGTTCACGAAGCATCCTTACACAAACAATGAATTCACTCTAAAGGTTGGTGTATCCAATATAATATATATATATACAGTTTATTTTTTATTACTTTTTATGATATATTTGATATTATTTAAACACGACTCATATATTGGATGCAGCACCTTACAAACTAACTTATTATGTATATTAACAGCCATTGTAAAATACTCTATTTGATTGAAAAGAGTGGCTGTTGAGTTTTTTTTTTTCATGAACATAAGGGACGAGACGAGCAGAAAGTTGAGCTGATAGTAATTGTTGCGCCCTACCCTTTCCAATGCAGTGCCACTCAGAATTATTGAAAAACCTAAAAATTCTTAGCGGCACTACAATTGCGCTCGTCACCTTGAGACATAAGATGTTACGTCTCATTTGCCCAGTAATTTCACTAGTAATGTTTACATATTAATGCTTCACGGCAGAAATAGGCGCCGTTGTGGTACCCATAACCTAGCCGGCTTCTAGTGCAAAGGAGCCACCCACTGGTAAAAGTTTCTTGTATGTTCTTCTCACAAGCTCAACTTTTTTTTGACCAAAGTGTAGATTTCGTAATTTAAAAGAAATTTATAAATAGTGTTGATTAAAAAGTGCTTAGTTTGAGCCTGATTGAATAAAGTTTTATTTGACTTTCACTTTTAATAGGCGATTGTGAGCCTTGTTTTTATATGTCAATGGTTCACTGCTAAAAAGTCTTCATCAAAACATCTATAATCCGCATAGTCCGCGTCGATATATCAAGCAAAGTTTAGTTTCGTGGTCAGTTGATCTAGGTGTTGGAGATGTGGGTTTTCTCTGTATCTTCTAGCGTATATGTATCACGGGGAGTGCTCAAAGGATTTGTTCGGGTTGAGCACCAGCACCGGAGCATTACGTCGAAATATGAGATTTCACCCGTATCATGTTGACATCTGGCATTTTACAACCGCGCGTTTTGTGAGGAACGTCTTGCCTCGCGAAAGCACTTTGTGAAATCAGTTACCGGCTGTGTTTTTCCCGAACTGATATGACTTAGGGGCATTCAAGCTTACAGCATAATCCCATTTTTAAGTCGGCAACACATCACTTGAGCCCTGTTGTTGCGGATAATGATGTCACTTATAATTATCTTACGGCCGTTTTCAATAACCTATCTATCCTTAGTTTAACTTACTAAAGGTAGACAAATATATCCTTTTACGCTTACTTACATTTCAATAACCTATCGACATAAAGCATTGGACTATAACTATATTGGACATAACTATGGATAGATAAGATCTTGTCATAAAAAGGTGATAGCAATGTATCCGTAACCCGCCCAGAGGTGAGAACAGTACTCCATGTGAGGCCGAATTTGCGCCTTATAAAGTTGCAGGCGGTGGCTTTTAGTGAAGCTGTCTCGCCAAGGTTTTTAGAGGCCACTTTGGCCTTCTCTTCTTCTCGGCTGTGGCAGTTAGAGGAGAGAATCGAGGGGATACGACAAAGGGAGACTTTTTAGTGGTGAACGCACAAACTTGTGTCTTCTTGGGGTTGAATTGGACTAAATTTTGTCGGCCCCATTCCGAGACTTTGCAAAGCAGTCTCGATTTCAGACACAAGTTTGTTTCGGTTCTCGTCGACGGTATCTCGGGACATGTTGGCACGGCCGGTGTAGGAAGCATACCTATACCTACTGCTGATTTGCAGCATGTCATTGATATGCAGAAGAAACAGTGTAGGGGATAGCACGCAGCCTTGCGGGACACCAGCGTTTATGGGTTTTAAGTCGGTGCATGCACCTTGATGCTCCGATCAGCCAAAAAGCTAGCAGCCCATTTGCACAACTTCTCGGGAAGCCCATAGGTTGGCAGTTTCGCTATAAGCGCTTTACGCCACACCCGATCTTAGGCCTTCGCTATGTCCAAACTCACCGCCAACGCCTCTCCCTTCGACTCCACCGCTTGCGCCCATTTATGGGTAAGGTATGCAAGAAGATCACCAGCTGAGCGACCCTGACGGAAATCTTACTGGCAGTCACTGATCAGCTGGTGCTCCTCTCGGTATCCCAAGAGGTGGTGGTTGATGATCGGATCCATTTCTAGCCATTTGACCTACAGAACTCTAAAAAATGTGTTGTTATCCTTTAACATGAGAGCTAGCTTTGCAATAGCAATGGTTTCAGCATTAAGGTTGCAGTTAAAAATCAGGTGTTTTCAAAAACAACAGTAAAATCAAGAATATTGTCTGATAACTGTGTAACAAAAATATCCCGACTGGGGGGCAAAATTTATGTGGCATACATCTATGCCTATGACGGAGAAACACCTTCTTCACCTAAATTCTTTTTGTCCTTACAAATCCCATTTCATTCTCCAAATTCTTTCCTCTCAGGGTGATGACTCTGCAATTGCAGCATTTCACATTGTTATTGTTTGATAACAATATTGCAATATTATATCCCAGTATCACTCAAGATTATATCGATATTACAAGATTCATGCTGTAGTGGAATCATCTCCAATAGAAATAGACAGCTTTTTTATACATTTTTTTTTGTTTTCATCCAAGTGCATTTTAATTTTTTGTATCATTACTAAGTTAAATCTTAATCATTACATAAAATTAAATTTAAAACTGATTACCCGATTTAGTAACTGTTGCAGTTCCATTGTCATGTTGTCAAACATATCGTCTGCATTTATTAATGGTTCACTTTCAGATGATAATGGTGATGAAGAGCTCATTCCTAACTTGCTGAATCCAACTAATTTTATATCAATATCATTTTCCAATGCCCTTGCTTGCTTACGAAGCTCTAAAAACATGTGAAGTTTCTTATTAAGTAAAAAAATTACCAAATTAACGAGTTTTATTATGAAAACAGAAGCAATTCTAGTAATTGGTTAAACATCAGAAGTTATAGAAATAAGTAGTAACTAAGGAGTGAGGAACTTCTTGATTCATCTAAGTCAAATAAGATTGTTAGGAGTTTAATAGAATCAGAATAAGTTAATTAAAACAAGTGCAACGTCATAGCGAGTGAGAAAAGATTACCTTCCCATGAACCTCCCAAATTCGTCATTTTTGCAATGAATAATCAATCACTATTCTACAGAATGTTTAATGTTTATTGTATATTTTTTAAGACAGGTTCATAATACGAAATGATATAAGAAGCACTAGATATAATAAATATTTATGCTAAAAACAAAAGTCAAAACAAATTTGGTATCTGTAAGTAATAAAAATAAATACAATCAGCCGCTAGTCGCTACGCGCACGTCATTCTGTCATTGACAATTTGACATTTGATTATGATTTTTTTTATTCGTTCTTGACAACAAGGCAACAAGCTTAGCCAGGGGCCTTTTAAAAAATTGTCCAATTAAGTTTTCTCATCTCGTCTTTCATCAATTATATTACCTTTTTCTAATTATGTACATACAATAGCTTAAATTTTTAGCAGTTTTCTTTCATCGAAAAATCATAAAAAACGTAACTGGATAATATTAATTTTGCCTGCGTTTATTTTCATCAAATTTTAATCCAGGAAATATCTACATTTTTTTTTTTCTTCTTTTGGCAATAGCGTTTACTTTTTGCCAATAACGTAAATTAAAAGATTGGGAAACTAAGTTAAAAAAGGATACGGAACACGGAAAAGGATCAGATAAGTAGAAAGAGGATTGAAACGGATATTAAAAATTTCATAAATATACATATATACTTGCTACTTACACAACATTACAAATATTTAAACTTTGATATGATTCTGAAGAATGAAAGATGACAATATTTTATAAAATTTACATGGATACATAATTAGAGAGGATATACAGGTAGGAAAAGGAACATTAAGAGATATTAGATCATTCAGGAATGAGGAGCGGTCGTATAGAGAACATGAAAAGAAAATGTGATCTAGATCACATTTATCGGATTCACATTCACACATGTCAGTAGATACAATGCCTAATCTGTTAAGATGAACAGGAGTGCAAACATGACCCAAACGCATTCTTATGATAGAAGAACATACTAACTTATTGCATTTGGCACGGAAAAACCATGGTTTAAATGAAATAAGTGGCTGAAGGTTAAAATATTTCCTGCCTTTTGATTGACCAGTTTCAGTCCAGAGTCTATTCCAACAATCCTGAAGGTGAACTATAGGAAGAGCACCTAGATCCTGGCAAAAAACTTTATAAGGGAAAATGTCGCCATCGACCACGGCTTCATTAGCTAGTTGGTCTGCTTTTATATTACCAGGAATGTCGCTATGGCTGGGGATCCATACAAACAACACAGAGAGACCAAAGTGATTGCATTTATTTAATAGATTTCTTAATTCTATGACAACAGAAGAAATGTTTTTGATTTAAATGGGAACCTATTGAGAGACTGTAAGGCACTTTTTGAATCAGAGAAAATTATTGTTTTTGGAAGTTTAAATAGAATAATATATTCAATAGCCTTAAAAATACCATAACATTCCCCAGTAAACACCGATGTTTCCGGAGGTAGTTTAATTTTCTGTGATATTTTAAATTGAGCGTGATAGACACCTACACCAACGGGATCCGAGGAGGAATGTTTAGACGCGTCTGTGTAAATATGATGGTAATCAACCCAAACAGTATTTTTAAGAAGAATAAACGAAAAATTTGTACTAATATCGTGCTTATTTAAATCTGAGTTAAAATTAATTTCTGGAAGCAACATTAATGCTTCAAAGCTAGTATTGAAAAGAGGATAATTAATGGATCAATGAATAGGAGCTTTTATGTTGATAAATTTCTTAAAACTATTGATTAGACAAGGTGGTTTTTTATTTGACCAATATGCAGATGAATCTATATAATGAGAAAGTTTCTGAAGTTTGTTATAAAGAGAGTGGTTAAGAAACTGAAAAGATCGGAATATAAATTTGTCTGCTAAATATTGACGACGTAGATGTAGTGGAGGATCACCACATTCTACATGAAGAGCATTGATAGGACTTGACCGCATAGCACCAGAAACTACTCGTAAAGCTTTGGACTGTATGAGATCTAGTTTTTTAAATGCCTTAACACTACCAGGCTCCAACAAGAATGTACCATAATCTAATATACTTCTTATAAGAGCATTATATAACAATTTCATGCAAAAAGGGCGCGCACCCCACCAAACACCTGACAGACATCTTAAAATATTAAGAGTACGCTCACATTTAGCATTTAGGTAATCACAATGTGGGATACCAGTTAGTTTCGAATCTAAGACAATTCCCAAAAACTTAACATTATCTTTAACTGGAATCTGATAACCCTCATAAAATATAGAAATAGGAGGAGGAGTTCTTGATCTCGTGAATAAAACTATTGTACTTTTTTCAGGTGATAGATCAAGGCCATTTAAGTCCAACCAAGTTTTTAAATTTATCAGCGGTTGTGTTATAGAAGAACTAGCTTTTTCAATAGAAATATCACGACAGTAAATTAATAGATCATCAGCATACTGAAGAACATTTACACTATTAAGTGATGATTTTAAATCGTGTGTATAAATATTATACAATATTGGGCTAAGTACTGATCCCTGGGGGAGGCCCTTTGAAACAAGTCGAGTAATTGACTTCCTGTCATCTAGTTTCAGGATTATGTATCTTTCGGAAAGCATGTTTATGATAAAATTTGTTAATAGCAGAGGTATATTAAGTTGTAAAAGCTTAATACTTATTACGACATTATCATAGGCACAATTTATATCTAAGAACGCAGCTATTACTGATTTATTATTTGAAAATGATAATTGAATATCAGAAATGAATATACTTAAGCTATCAATAGTACTTTTCCCACGTCTGAAACCGAATTGGGATTCACATAATAGACCGTTATGCTCAACAAACCATTCTAAACGATTTTTTATAAGATGTTCTGTAATTTTCATCAAAACAGAAGAAAGTGCGATTGGGCGATAGGCAGAATGGTCTGAAGAACACCTATTAGGTTTCAGTACGGGAATTATTTCTTGACGTTTCCACGTGGAGGGGATGTTACCAGATGTCACTATGGAATTTATAAGAGATAAATAATAAAATAAAGCATCATCATCTAAATGAAAGATAAAGGAATACGGAGCAGAATCCTTAACATGAGACAATACACCTTTTAGTTCAGTGAGAGAAAATATACTGTTTAAACCAAAACAGTTATCATTATTTATATTTATTACAGGGTAACCAATTATTAAGTCTTCAGGTACGAAAGGTGGAGCCAATTTATCTAAAAAGCTATTAACTAAATGAAAAGGGATTGATTTTGGAGATGAATCTTTGTATGCAGATCTAAACCTTCTTATATTTTGCCATACAAGAGATGGTTTGACATCAGGTGATATTGAATAGCAGAAATTTTTCCAGCCATCAAATTTCTTTTTCTTTAGAAATTTTGAAGTTTCTGACATACTCTTTGTAAGAATTTCAAAATTCTCATCAGTGGAACATTGACAGTATGTAATTTCAGCATATTTTCTTCTCTTTACTGCCTCAGTACATTCGTTATCCCACCAAGGAGGAGAAGGAATAAAACCCAAAGAGCTATTTTTACTTGGAAATATCTCATTGGCAACCTCAATAAAGCTTCTTGCTAAAGAATCTGCACACTGAGATTCTGTACCTGGATTAATTTTTGGAAGTGTAATAATTTTGTTTTTTATTAGATCTTTATATAAATCCCAATCAACATCATTAAGCTTATATTTTAAACGAGGAGAATAAGTATTATGTAATACTTTATTGTTATTATTGCAGGTTGGAAATGATAATAATAGTGGGTAGTGATCACTACCAAAAGTAGATCGTAATGGATCCCAGGACAAAGAAGAAGCAAGATTAGGTGTAGTGACTGTTAAATCTGGAGCACTTGGGCCCTCGTCAGGATGAGAACGTCGTGTAGGACCACCATCATTTAATATACACAAATTCACTGAATCAAATATATCTATTAATGTGTTACCATAACTATTAGAAGATAAGTAACCCCAGGATTCATGGCGACAGTTAAAATCACCAAGGATCATAAAAGGCTTCGGAAGAATGGAAATAATATCTTTAATTTCATTTAAGATTGCAGAAGAAGGATGAGGTATATAAATAGATACATAACAGATATTTTCAACTAAAGCAGCAATAATAGAAAAATCATTACTGTGAGAAGGAATAGAGAAGAGAGAAAAGGAAAGAGGGTGTTTCACAAGCATGGCTACTCCGCCATGCCCATCCACACGATCTTCTCTGAGACATGAATAACCACGAATCTTAAATAAAGATCCTGGTTTCAACCATGTCTCTTGAAGAGCACAGATATAAGGTTTATATTTATTTAATAAATAAATAAGATCACTTTTTTTAGGAGTGATGCTTTGACAATTCCATTGAAGAACTTTGTCCATTATTTGGTTTATAAATTTGAGTAATTGCAGAAACTAATAAGGCAGCGTTGGACGGTGAAAATTCATTCGATTGACTAAGAGATTTTATAAGAGAAATAATTAAATCAATTACTGAGGATTCCAAAGGATTTTCATTTTCTTTGTTAATTAATGCACATCCATTTGAGGGTTGGGGAATATTAAAATCCCTTAAAATTTCTTGGTGAGCAGATTTGTCATATCCTTTGCTAAGTGTAGGTGGAGGCTTTGGTTTAACAAAAACAGTTTTTTTTATATGAAGTATTGTTTATAGCTTTAGGTGTTGAATGTTGATGCTGGGTTGGAAAAGTATTAGGAGTGATGTTAGGTGATGAGAGTAATGTATCTGCATATGAAATTCGAGAGACAGATGGATGTATCTTTGAAGCTTCTGAATAGGAAATACAGTTTTTAGCCATTGATTCCTTTATAGCTCTTTGTCTTTCATATGCTAAACATTTTTTATCAGTTGCAATATGGGAACCTTTACATAAACAACAAGATATAAAATCATCTTGAACAGAGCAGTTATCACCACTATGTCCTTGACCACATCTAAAACATCTTGGTTTAGATCTGCATTGAGATTTCACATGACCAAACCGACAACAATTGTAGCATTGAATAGTAGGATATATATACAAGTCTACAGTAAGAGAAGTGTAGCACATATATACTCGTTTAGGCAAAAACTGTCCATCAAAAGTAAATACCACAGACTCAGTACATTTAAGATGGTTTTGTCCATCAATCATCATCTTTCGTTTTATTCTCCTAATTTTTATGATTGGACCACAGCCAATAGGAACAGAAACATTATCTTTTATTTCCTCTTCAGACCACTCAGCTGGTACTCCTCTGACTATTCCTATTCTACTCACAGAAAATGATGGAATAAAAGCCTTATATTTTTCATTTTCTAAATTTTTGTTTTCAACAAAGTCATTTGCATCTTGGTACTTAGAAAAAGAAATAGATAACCTATTCCGGCCTATCCTTTTTAAACTTCCATTCACAATATTTTTAATAGAATTTCTTTTGAGAAAACGACCAAACGTAACTGGATGTAAAGTAACATTATCATCGGGAGATGAATACTGTTTCTGAATGTGTACAACAAAAGGAGCAGCATCTAATGAGTTATATAACAGCCTTGCAACAGGGGGCTGTGGCTGTTGTGGAGTGTCTGTGTTATTTTTTTGTATTGTCTCTACTACTATAGAAGAATTATTGCAGGAATCGACTTTGGAAAGAATTTGTTTGTCAGTAATGTCTACACATTTGCAATCACTTTCCTTAATATCTTTCTTATCACCACGGTGTTTTCGTCGTCTTTTATTACAGTGTCTGCATATTCTGGGTCGAGCTGACACTCTTTTACGGCCACTAGATGTCTGAGACGCAGAACCATCTGTATCCATAGTGCTACCTTCGTCATTATTAGAAATTGTCACTACATGACCTATATCAGGGGCTGTCCCCCCAGGATCATCCGGGGGGTCCATCATATTATAGAAAAGTGAAGAAAAGAAGACTTACCAATAGGACGATATTTACACAAATTAACACTTTAATAAAAACTAACTACTAAAATATATACAAACTACTACTTATCTGATCAAAATATCTAAATATTTACATGAAATTTAAAAATAAAATGAAAAATTATTAAAATTACGTGCGACCGATCTTAAGTTTCCCGCTCTTTTTTTCTATCATATCTACATTTACATTGTTCAAATCTGACACTGCTCGCTGTCGTTGTCATTTGTCTATCAAATATCAATTGTCAAACTATTGTCAAATCTAAGCATCATGAATGTTAAATGTATTTTGAATACATAGTGATTTTAATTCCAAAATTGTGATATTATTAAAAAAATAACAGTGTACAATTAAACTAGAAATTATTGGCTTGTTATGTTAACAAGTGGTGTATTGTTGCATTACAAGTGGAGCTATTAAAGAAATTGCTTGCCATGGCCGGCCCGTCCGACGGCGATCCCGACGGATGGGTCGAGTTCTGTGAGCGTCAGGCCAAAACTGCCGCTCAGGACTTTGCCAAGGCTTACGTTCATTATATACAGAGCAGTACTATAGATGGTAACGCTAGACCTTATACATCGCAAAAAGAACTGCTTAAAAAGTTCGTAGAATGCTTTTCCGACCAATTTGAATTCGAATTCAGTAAACTGAAAGCTCATTACAAGCTGCCTAACGGCTCGCATGCAGGTCATGACGACAGCGACTACTCAGAAACGGAATCGCCTAAAACGCATCACAAACCATTCTTTAGAAGACTGTCATTCAAGGGACTTAGACGTGGGAAAGGACTGTTTCAAAAACAAAATTCTGACGAAGTAGAATTATCGTCAAATCTAAACAAACATAGTAAAACAAAATTAGCAAAGATTGTTGTGGAGTGCAGAAAGGAAGGTCTAGTTAATTATTTAACACCTGAAAGCCTGGAGCAGCCAGGTAGTGCTCAGAAATGGGAGAAATGTAGGTTAGCTTTAGTTAAAACTGTTGGTGGATACATGTTAGAGTTTTATTCACCACCAAAATCACAAAAACCACGTAGTGGTGTGTTCTGTTTCCTTATATCTGAAGCAAGGGAGACCACGGCATTAGAAATGCCAGACCATGAAAATACATTTGTATTAAAGGTAAGATGTTTATGTTTACTTCTCATGAGACATTCTATGTCATATTAGGGTTATGGTTTTAGTGTGATGTGATTGTTATTGTATTAATGGTATGGTATAGGGGCTCCTGATTCCGCAATTAAACCGCTAGCATGGGTCCATTTTGCGTGCAGTCATGGCCAGTTACTCCAACCAGCCCAGCTCCTTCCAGAAATTCAGAACATTCCTGTGGTGTTCGCAGACTTCCTGGAGAGAACTCGTATTGGTTATGGTTTTTGCCCGTTGGTTGGCCACCCCCGCACATTTTCTCCCGTCTTCGGGCAGACAGCATCTGCACTTAGGACTGTCCGTTACGCCGATTGTGAAAAGGTGTTCGTTTAGTGATGTGTGACCCGTTAGGGTGCCCACCATTATACGGATGTCATGTCTGTTGAGGCTGATAAGTCTACGTGTCAGTTTGGGCGACAGTGCAGGTATCACCTCCTTCGACTGTCTACAGCTTGAGACATTCATCCATCATATTGTATTAATGGCTGGCACACTTATGTTTCATGATAGGATGTGCAATGATCACTCACTGGCAGATGTCTTATGTACTTGTGTCTCCTAATCCATCAAAAAAATTATGTAACAACTCATGCTGTTCAAATATATTATTACATTAAATTCAGATAAGATACCCATATCAGGTGCATTATTCACATATACCCAATTATAAATGAGTGATTAAATTATATATTTTGGCTGTTGGCCAACAACCTGTTTCCTATGATAGCAGTAATTATAAGAAAATAATGAAGTGGAATAAAATTACTTTTGGGGTTTCTATGAGAAATACGATAGTAAAATGGTAATTGATCAGGATAATTTAAAAAACAAAAGTTGTTATTTCACAAGCTGTGTTAAAAGGCATTTATTTTCTCAAAATTGATTCCTTTAGAATACTTTTTGATGTCATTTCTAATAACTACTAGATACTACTACTACCGCTTCGGAAACAAATGGCGCTCTGAGAGAGAAGAAGTGGCGCAAGAAACTCTCCCAGCTTTTTTTTTGCGCTCTTTTCAATAAAAATATACAATATTGTACAGACATCTCTATCTCTATACAATAATCACAATCTACCCATGTTACCCTTCAAACCAAAACACAAATAGGAACACTATTGCTTGATGTCAGAAAAAGGTATGCAGATCTAGCCACTATCTATATTATCTACTATATAGATCCTATGCAAAGATGCCTCTCACAAAAATAATGATATAGTTCGTGTTTTTATTTACATCAAGATTAAATTTCTTATAGTTTGTGTTGTTATTTCTCATTACGGATTTAGTCTAGCTAAGCCTCCAATTTGCTAAATGATTTCATGAGATTGTTGACCTTGTAGACCATAGACTGGCAACTACTTTGCCAGTAAAATTAATAATGTTAATTATATGTTTTCAGGCTGATAATAATATGGAATATGTAATAGAAGCTGCTGATGTTGATGATATGAAGTCATGGCTTGCCACCATAAAATACTGCATGAGGTCAGCACCTACAACACAACCACCTCCTGAGTCTCTGGCTAGCTTACCAGAACCTGCACCTCCAGACCTGCCTCCAAGGAGAGATCTACCAACCAGTAGTAGCAATATCGATCTTACGAGTGATACACCAGAGGAGGCGGAACTATGTAATTAAATGAATTAAGGTTTATCTTATAAACAATAATTATGAGACGACAAAACACTAAGTTTTGACTGACCTCTACTATATACCACTGGACTGTAACTGTCAAAGTGCTCTTTTGCTTGTTTGATATTTGCCATTTTGGTGCTGTTGGCCATGTAGCCATAGTCTGCGTTGCTAAAACTAGTGATGAAAACCTAGTGGACAACACAGATGGTGGGAAACTATTTACAAAAAAAATTGTGTACTTTATTATGTTGATTTTTGAAGTATATAATAACAGGGAAAACGATTCAGAGTATTGTACGTTCCTTCGTAGTAATTTGTATTATAAATCAAAATTAGTTCGCTGGATGCTCATATCTGGTGCTTCAAATAGGACCAAAAAATTTGCTGTCAAATAAATCGAACTGCCTGTCCAGTAGTATTTATACAGATCAATCAAAGGTTAAAAAGGTTTTCAATCAAATTAAATCAGCACAAATCTTTCTAAGTATTGAACAATCAAAAAAGTTTTTACTTTGTTATTCTATTCTTTCTGTAATGGCTTCTGTGGACCACAATCCAGCTAATGTCATGTTTAAAGACTTTCATAGATAGTTTATCTGTTATATTACATTGATCAGCTATCTAATTGCAAATTTTACAAAATCAAAACATATGATGTCTGTGTATTTTTTATGAAAGAGGTAGGCAAACAAGTAGATTGGTCACTACATAGAATCACAGGAGCCTGGCAACAAGGAAGGATGTGGCCCGCACGCGTTTAATTTTAGAGTTATAGGCACGCTCCCGCCGTTCCGGCCGGCCGGAACCGCCGCAAACGCCTACGTCCCCCAATTTTTAAATCTGTTATATCTTCGAAAATATTCATTTAAATCATGTGCTGTAAAGGGCCATATAGATCTATATTAAATCAACAATGTATTTAAGTTATTTAATTAGATAAGGATTAATGCTGTATTGGTTAAAATCGCTTTGAAAATTAGCCATTATTTGTTGTAAAAAGTAAATGACAAAAAAATGTTATTGTGGGATGTCCATAAGAGATAGACATATACCATAGCGGAGTTTTCTGTAGACCTACTACCTACTTAGTACATTTTGATAAATCTCGTATCCTGCATTTGCAATGTAAGAGGAAAATTTTTATTATTTACGACATCACATTAGAATCCTCAAAAATAACTGTATTTCTCCACTATTTAATGGAAAGCATTATACATATAAACAGGGCCGTATTTAAACTTAATGCCGCTCCTGGGCACCGGAAAGAAATCCGCCCCAATACTGGATTTTTTTTATTTTTAAAAAAAAAATACTAATAAAATTTCTTTAATTCCAGAAAATAAAAAGTCGTTTATTTTTTTAAATCTCCAAGGAAATAAATTGATTAAATCGTTTTTATTATTAATTTTTACTTAACGTGCCAAAATTATAATTTACAAATAATGGATAAATTGAATTTCTTGAATTATCATTTAAACCAAAAATTATTAATCAAGAGAATTAATTAATTATATTGAGCAATCTTGATAAGACTAAATATATTTCACTATATATATATAAGACGAAAAATATTTCACTTTCAAAATTTTGCCGCCCTAAAAAATTTACCGCTCCGCTCTCTATTTAACTTTATATATTATATATAATATATTAAAAATGTATGGCACCAAATGGCATCTATTCCGCATCGAACTAATGAAGAATTACTTAAATCGGATCATAAATCTCAGAGTAATCGGTGTACATACATAAAAAAAAATACTGATCAAATTGAGAACCTCCTCGTTTTAGAAGTCGGTTAAAAAACAAATGTAATGTCAGGGCTCTGCAGGCAGAGCAATATGTAATTAAACCATTCAATGGTTTCTAGGTTCAATTGCAGAAGAGTCTTGTGAGGTGGGTGCTAGAGTATCATTGGCAGAGTGGCCCTGGTTCCATGGAACACTAGCGCGGGCTGCCGCTGCTGCTTGTGTACTGGCTGGAGGTACATCAGCACATGGCTGCTATCTTGTGAGGCAGAGTGAAACAAGAAGAGGGGAATATGTGCTCACATTCAACTTTCAGGTGAATTTTTAGAATATTAAGCTTGTTTTCTTTGATTTATACACGTGCTGACCTGGCAAACATTGTCTTGCCATGTAAATTAGGTACCTCATGCCCACTCATTGTATGAATTGTCATATGTAATGAAATGTGGAATGAATTGGTATTTCTGAGTCAAAAAAATATAGATTGCGATTAAGTAATCACCATAAATTATATACTAAAACATTTTCCAAAACATGCTGCATCTTATGGTATAAGTATTATTCGAAGGAAACAAATGGCTCTCCACTTATTAGTATAGTCAGTTTTATATATTTTTGCATCTGTTGGTATGGTTTCACTGAAGGATCTAAAGTATTTTCACTAATCCAATTCGAACATGCAAAGTTCCGCCGCACAGCATAATTGTTACACATGCGCTACATTTTTTATTCTATGGTCTTATGTAACATTCACTTGAAGCTGCTAAAAATAGCAAGCTTCTAAATCTACTCAATCAAAAGATAAAGCCAATTAAGTTCAAAATTTGAATCCTGTGTCTGGAAAACTTCTCTTTTAAATGGTGTAGTGTTCCTCGGTTGCTCTCGAGTGAAACAACTAATCTTTACTATGTAGCACTACACCCGGGGACGTCCACACGCAACCGATAGCCAATTCGAATTGGCTTTCCGCTGTACTGTGCATTTCTTATATAGCACTCAACATCACACGGTGACATTAAGTCACTGTTGATATCATGACAGTGACATTATCACATATTCAGGTCAGACTAGATGTCAATACACTACAAATGGTATTCTTTTTTTTATGCATCCTTAAAAACCTAACTTATTCAACTTTTTAGGGGTTTAAAAAGTTGCTGTTCACCTTGGATCTGTAGTAAGGTGGGGAACCTTACACCTTTCCATCCTCACGTGAAAAATTTGATTACTTCTTCCAGGGTCGAGCGAAACATTTACGAATGACGCTCAGTGACGCGGGTCAGTGTCGGGTGCAACATCTCTGGTTCCCAAACGTGCATGACATGCTGGAGCACTTCAGAGCCAACCCAATACCGCTAGAGTCTGGCGGTGCCGCTGACGTCACGCTGACTGAGTACGTCGTCTGCCAGGAGGGGGCGAGACAAGTGAGCTTTGCACAGACTGTGTCGTAGATGCTTAGTGTTGTCAGTTAGTTTAGTTGTTCAGTGTTGGCTAATATCTTTCTCAAACTATTGCACTCCGAATAATCTTGTTGCCATATATATAATACCATCGGTTTCCGCGTCGCTGGGCGAGTTTTAAAAGGAAATAAATTAAATTTTATTCATATCGATATATTTTTTTAATTTCCTTTGAAAAATGTTCATAAAAGTAAAACAGTAATAAAAAAAGAAAGGAACGTTGGAATTCGAAAAGTAAGTAGCCATAAACAATCCGGGATAAATTTCGCATCTAATTGTGGCAGTTTCATGTCTATACGATGAGTGGTTTAGGCGTGATTGTGCCTCAAACAATGACCATTTTCAATATATATATATATATATATATATATATATATATATATATATATATATATATATATATATATATAGATATCCTATTAGTAATTTTAAAAATGAGCTATATATACCTACTGGATAATAGAGATTCAAAATATATCGGGTAATATGACGAAGTCTATGAATTTCACATAATAATAATATTTAAATTTGATTTTTTTGGTGCCAATTAGATTGTATTCTGTTTAGTATCTCTTCCGACTAGCGTAGAATTTAAGATAATATTACAATGAAATCCATATATATTAAATAACTTAAAATATTCTTTTAAATTTACTATTATTTAACAGTTAATTATTATGTTATTATTACTTTAATGTTTTAACTTTTAAGTAAAGAAAAAATTATGGCTTAGAAAAGTATCTCAAAGTCAAATAAACTTTATTGAATTAGGCTTAAACTAAGCGTTTTTGAATCGTCATTATAAATATTTCTTTTAAATTACTCCAACTAGATACCGCGTTATCTAAGAACAAATAGCTGTTTTATTACGGCAACTGTTATATGCTAGTGTGCATGGCATCTTGACACTCGATGGCATCTTTCAAATTTTGTAACATACGCTTTGTGTTATTTTACATTGAAATTAATAAAATACAAAATACTTATGATATGTGATCCCAGTGTCTTTCTTATTTCTTGTAGTATTCTTTTTACAAAGTTTTACCACGCAACCCGGCATTTTAGTTTCAATTATTAGCAAAGTTTAACAGAACATGTGACACGTCAATGTTACACATTGTTCAAAACTGGCGTACAACTTGGGCATAGTATTAGTTGCAGCACTTTGCGACTACGCCTGCGGTATCTAGTTGGAGCGCAGTGGAGACCAACCCTTAATCTAAGTTCTATTCATATTTTTCTAAGCCATTAAATATTAAATTTATTTTCACTTTTTATTTAATAATGTAGCTTATTATGTTCTCTGTTGATATCTTAGATGATTAATTTTTATTTTGATGCTTAGGATTAAGTTTTGTGAGAGCAACTGTTTTTTTTTGTAAATTATGCATTTTTTTGTTCTAAAATTAGGTTAATTAATTTAACGTTTTATTCTTATAAGTTAGCATAGTTAAGTTCACGGAATGTTAATATATATCTCGATATAATTTACGTTTTCTTCATATTTAATGCAGTAAGACACAATATGAGGCTATCTCGCTCTTTCGCAGAGTGTAAATATGTTGGTGTTAAATACTGTGGGAAAAAATACGCATTTTTTGTTTTTGCCTTTCATGTTGCCTAAATATACAATTGAAGCCAGATAAACGCTGACAAAGTTTTTTTTCTTTAAATGTTATTTTATAATATGCCTGATGTCAGATTTTGTGTTCCTCTCCTATGATATGATAGGTACGCGATCCAAAATTTAAAAAAATATATTTTAGCATTAAAATAAGCCAATATAGAATCATAATTTAATCTACTTTGACTTGACTTTTTTAAAATACGCCGTGTGCGTTATTATTGTATTTTCAATCTATACATATGATTTAAGTTTTCTTCAGTGTTAATTCCGCCAATATTTGTTTCGTGCCAGATTTTGGCGAGACAACACGTCCTGAGGCTGCCTCGTGTAGAGGCGAAACACGTGTCGAATCGTTTTAAAAACAAATATTGGCGGAATTAACACTAAAGAAAACTTATATAATTTGTATAATTATGGATTTCCGCAAAGTAACGCCTAATTCAATCTTTTTTTTTCTATCTATAATTTATTGAACATCCTATACATCTCAATATTTCATCATATATTATTTGTCAAAACGGTTAATTACTGTTTTATTTTGAATATTGATTTAGGATTAAAACAAAGGAGAAAATAGTATTTTAAATTCAACAGGAAATCCCTTGTTTGTCAGAGAAAAGCTGTAGTTGTATTGCAATAAAAGGAATTTAATATTTAATAATGCAATGGACTGTTATTATTATTGAATAACCAATTAGAATAGGTTTATGTACAAACGAACTGAACGTTCTTCTCAAGCTTTAATCGTAATTTTGGTTGTATTTTTTTTTTATTAAAGTTTTTTTTTTTCACTGTATGGCTTTTTATTTGTTGTCGTTACTTTTTTGCTGGCTGTGATTAGTGGCTGCTTTTGTGGTAAGTTTTATATATTTTTTTTGTTTGTTTTTGTGTGTATGGGATTGATTGTCTTTATATTATGTACAACTTTGTTATTTCTGTGACATATTTGAATACTTTATATTAAGGATTGGAGTCCGCTGCGCTCCAACTGGATACCGCACTACCTAAGTACAATAACTTTTTTATTATGTCATTTATTAGATGTTTGTGTGCGTGGCATCTTGTCACTCAATGGCATCCTTAAAATTTTGTAACATACGCTTCGTGTTATTTTGAAACATTGAAACTAATAAAACGCAGCGGAGACCAATACTTAATCTATGTTGAATACGTTATTTTTTCAGTGAAGTTCAATAAATAAACATACAAATAAAATTTGTATCAAAATTTATCGACATGTTAAGCCTAACCGCTTAAGTCCGAATGCCCCGTCATTCATAAATCTTGGTATGTTTGATCAAATCTACAATAGTAGCGCCGTCTAGATTACGGGCCATCCGTTATACTTCACCCGAATTTCATCATAATATTTTGTCCCCTCCTCCGTAACCTTGTCACAACTGGTAACATTTGAGAGAAATCCTGCAATTGTACATTTAGAAATTCATGATATTAAAACAGTGTTCAGAATGTATCTAAGTATTATTGAACTCTTTGTTTCAGTTTAATTGATACTTCATATCACCAACAATAACCAACTATACTTGGAAATACACACATCAAAATAGTCTAAGCAACATGTACTTATTTAAATTTTAGGATGGTTTTTAACATTATAACGTATTTTATTTTTAAAATAATATTTTTAGGGTCCTATCATGTAAAAAAACAGCTGTTGTCTTTATAAGTTCTTTTAATAACAGAAATTAACAATATTAGAATATACTGCAGAAGCTAAGGTACATAAGCAACTTAACATTTTTTTAACAAAATGAAATTTCTAAAGAAAATGAATTTATTGTGAAAGAATAGGATAATTTAATACAAATACGAGCGGGCCGGATGGCATTTCTCCAATCGTGCTTAGAACGTGTGCCCCTGAGTTGACGCCGGTGCTAACGTGTTTATTCCGGCACTCTTATTCAAAAGGCGTAGTCCCTGATTCATGGAAGTCAGCCCTTGTCCATCCGATCCCAAAAAAAGAAGACAGTTCGGATCCGGCAAACTAGAGGCCTATTGCTATTACCTCCCTACTCTCCAAAATCATGGAGAGCATAATTAACCGCCAGCTCTTGGTATACCTTGAGAGTCACCAGTTGATCAACGATCGGCAGTACGGCTTTCGCCATGGTCGGTCGACTGGCGATCTTCTGGTATACCTAACACATAGATGGGCGGCGGCTATTGAAAGCAATGGGGAAGGCCTGGCAGTTAGCCTGGATATAGCGAAGGCCTTTGATCGTGTATGGCACAAGGCGCTCCTCGCAAAACTTCCATCATTTGGGCTTCCCGAGAGCTTATGCAAGTGGACCTCCAGCTTCCTCACTGGGCGCAGCATACAGGTCGTTGTCGATGGTTATTACTCGAATCCCAAGCCCGTGAACGCTGGAGTGCCCCAAGGCTGTGTGCTATCTCCCACGCTGTTTCTTCTGCATATCAATGATATGTTGGACACCGCCAACATTCATTGCTATGCAGACGACAGCACTGGTGATGCCGTATGCACAGGCCATGCTATTCTATAGAGTCCTCTCTCGAGACTAATGATAATGAGGAATGGGGTAAGTTGAACCTTGTCCAATTTAACCCCCAGAAGACTCAAGTTTGCGCGTTTACCACTAAAAAAACCCCATTTGCCGTTTCACCGCTCTTCGAGAACACTTTCCTTAAAGCCTCGCCTAGTATTGGAATACTGGGTCTCGAAATCTCGAGCGATTGCCAATTCCGTGGCCATCTGGAGGGCAAAACCAAATTGGCTTCGAAGAAACTGGGAGTCATAAATAGAGCACGGCAATACTTCAAGCCGGCCTACATTCTAGCGCTCTACAAAGCGCAGGTCCGGCCTCACATGGAGTATTGCTGTCATCTCTGGTCTGGCGCATCCCAGTATCAGCTCGATCCATTTGACCGCGTGCAACGCAGAGCAGCTCGAATTGTCGGGGACCTAGCGCTCTGTAAACGGCTGGATCACTTGGCGTTGCGTAGAGACGTCGCTTCATTGTGTGTCTTCTATCGCATTTATCACGGGGAGTGTTCCGAAGAGCTGTTTAACCTGATTCCTGCCGCTGAATTTCAACCTTCGCACGACACGCCACAAGTTAGGATATCATCCCCACCACCTGGATGTGTGGCGGTCCTCCACACTGCGGTTTTCAAGGAGCTTTCTTCCACGTACTACGAAGCTGTGGAATGAGCTTCCTTGTGTGGTGTTTCCGGGACGATACGACATGGGTACCTTCAAGAAAATCGCGTACACCTTCCTTAAAGGCCGGCAACGCTCTTGTGATTCCTCTGGTGTTGCAAGAGAGTATGGGCGGCGTTGATCGCTTAACACCAGGTGACCCGTACGCTCGTTTGTCCTCCTATTCCATAAAAAAAACCTGTGACGTAATTTGTGGATGGACCCTTACTATCATTTACTTATTTCAGTAATTAAGTACAGATTTTCGGGTGTATTGATAGCGATTGGGTGATAGTGAGATAAAAAAAGGAATCAAAGATAATAAAGCCATTTTTTTTACTAGGCTTCTGCACCAAAAGTTTTTAAACTGTCCGAACAATTTTAATATACGACTCTGTACCAACACCGAAAGGCGTTGTTTTATGCCAAGTTCTTGGAGAATCGAGACGTTTGCGCGAAACTCGTTACATGAAACTCCCAGCACCACCCAGGGCGTCAATTTGCTTTTTTTCAACGCAATTTTAAAATCAATGTAATCTGCAATGATTTCGTATTTTCGGGAGTATTTTTTTTGTTCATGAATGTCGATATTAAATCCCAGTCTCCCAAAAAGGTTGAACTGACTACGGAATTCAAATTGACCCGGCTCTGTGATGTTCCACTCGCGTCAATGCTACTCTTGTCTTGAACAGCATTCAGTAGGTACATACCCGATCTGTTGTTGGTGCTCTACCATCAGGTGGCAGATCAACATCAGTTGACTTTTATAGTTAAAGGCAGGGAATATTGCCCCTTACCTCCATTGAGTCGCTTAATAAATAAGAAACACAGACCAAAAGAGATTTCTCCCAAGACCTACGTGAGGCTATTGAAATTAAAAAACACCCAAATTTCAATAGAGAAGACTGGCTAAAATTATCTAACACCTGGGATCCAATAATTTCTAAATTGAAACCCAAAACTGCACATACCAAATATAAGAACCATATGTTTAAAGGAACAAATGGCGCTAGGTACTTCATAATGACAACTCTGACATATACTGTCTTGACTCATTCCAACAGCAGTTCCCCCAAAACGTGATCTGGAAAGGTCTCGATGTGTCGAGATAAATACTTACTACTAAAATAATACTACTACTTACTACTAAAATAATAATAAAAATGTAAAATTACATAACAATTATTAATTACAGTTACAATTACACGCGTTTTAATTTTTTCAAAGGTGTTGTATTTAAATAAATAATAATTGTTTCCCCAGTTGGAAGTATCGCACGGTAGCGACGTACGTATGCGACGCGCAGAGATGGAAGCTCTCGCCGTGGCCAGCAGCTCCACAAATCCGCAAGACCGCGCGGTGGACAACCAGTATGTGCTTCACACCCTGAAGGTCACCCCCAACGGCACCTAGCCCAGCCACAGGTCCTGGAGGCACCACGGATAAATATAGCGAGATATCGCATAAGAGTACTCTTACTTATAACTTTAATGGCTTGGATCTGCGGGATATTGAGTATCCTTTAAGGATTTTTAATTTTTCTATATTTCGACGTATATTAACGCAAGCGAGACGAGATAAGCAATGTAAACAAACGGATTGTTACTGAGTTACATTGCGATAGCGAGCGATTATAATTTCTGTCCCTATCACTCGTACGCAGTAATGGCGTCAGTCGACGATAGCTTTCGTAGCATGTTTCATGGTACAGGAAAGCAGTCAGAACCGCAGTTGTCAATATTTGGCTCGCCATTTTATGAACTAGTTTATTCCTGTTTAGATTGCGTTAGGAGTGATACGTGTTTTTTCGTTTCCATATTTACTTAGTTGTTTGTTATAATTAATCCGTTACTGTTTGTTTTCTTTACGGAAGTTGTTAATTTTCATTATGGAAAGATTTATATCTAGGTTCAAAGGTTGTCTAGATAAGATATCTGGACAACCTTTGAAATATTATGTAAATTCTTTTCAATATTCAAAGATATAGATGAAAATGTTTGAACCCCTGAAACTTTGTTTACATTCTTTACCTCGTCTTGTTGGCCTTACTATTATAGATCCAAACGTCATGATTACGGTGGCTACTCAGTCATAAGCGAGTAGTTGATAATCTTTAGAAGAAATATCAATCTACCCTCTTTCTCGATCTATTACTGCGTCAACTTGAAAATAATGGAAATATCGGGAAACTAAAAAATATCTTACTGTCATGCTATATGTCACAGTTGTATTGTCGTACTTGTATATCGTGAGATTACAATTTCACTTATGATATTATAATCAAACGGTTGATTGTCCATCGACTTCATTTCTTACAATTTAACGGCCTGGTTTTAGTGACATTGTAATGTCACGGGTTAACTTTAGTGATATTGTGAGGCAATTAATGACAAGTTTAGTGGTCTTTAGATTATGAGGCCATCTCTGATTGGTCCGTTTCTTCCAATCAGAACGCTCGACGTCTCACACTGCTAACTTCATTCGTGATAAACCTAGATTTATTATAATATCACTGAAGTGTACCCGTGACATTACAATGTCCTAAAACCTTTAAATTGTAAGAAATGAAGTCGATTAACAATCTACCGTTTAATTATAATACCACTATCACAGCTTTGACAATATACCTGCGACATATAGAATATAATAACACTACACACACAATAGGCTTGTTGACTGAATTTTATTTATACTCTTCTATTAATATCTTTAAATTGAACATTATATTTTTAACGATTCCAAAATACCTTTTTAAAGTTGATTCAAAAACACGTCAGACTGCCACGGAGTTTTTGTGACGTCACGTCGTGCTAAAGCGATATACGAGCAGGTTTTATTATTGATCCTGCAGTAGCTTTCAATTTTGTTGGTGCAATAACTAGTTTAAGCTAGCGATATTAATTAACTATAAGTATTACAAAGTTGTATGGCAAAGGTTATGTATTTGCAAGTTTATATCAATTGAAATGAATCGCTTAGGTAGGTCTGCCAATATAACAATACTCACCCCTGTATAAAAGAAGAACATAAAATTTTATGAAACGCAGGGATTCTCTCTGCATCTTCTACCGCATTTATCACGGGGAGTGCTCATAGGAGCTGTTCGGGTTGATTCCAGCGGGCGAATTACACCGCCGGATATTACGTGCAAAGTACCACCCGCATCACGTTCACGTCTGGCATTCTACAACCGTGCGTTTGGCTAGAAATTTCTTGCCTCGCACAGCAAATTTGTGGAATCAATTACCGGCTGCGGTTTTCCCGAACAGATACAACTTAGGGACCTTCAAGAAAAAAGCATACTCCCACCTTAAAGGCCGGCAATACACTTCTTGACACTGTTGCTGCGGATGTTCATTGCCCCTCTTATATATATATATATATATATATAAAACACTATTACGAAGGGATATCTCTGTCACGCTCATAAGCTTGGCCGCGTGCGAGAGAGACGAATTGTGCATATGAAGTATGACATCACCGCGTCGCCTTATTCACACACACAACACAAGCTCAATATGTGAATGTGTTGTATGTGCTAGTTTTAGATAAATGATTTAAGGTTCTGTAGAAAAAAGATAAATAAATATCCGTTTGGGTGGTAGAAAACAATTATTCGTCGTTCTGGATAATTCCAGTTAATACCGGATGATTGAATGTCGTTTTATCCTTTGTGCCTGAATACCGGAATGCTAATAAAGTTTTAATATACTGGGGATCCCAAAGATAGGAGTTTCGTTTAGTGTTGGATAACTGCCATTATGATATAGGAAAATAACTGTTAAATTTTAATTATTTAGCTTAATTTTAATGATAAATAAGGAATGATAATATCTAACTGCTATTAATACACATTTAAATATGAATACATGGGTAGAGCTATATAACACTAATCATAAAAAAAATACACAATTCACCAAAATAAACCAATATTCCATACTTACGTTAAGGACTGGTCTCCGCTGCGCTACAAGTAGCTACCGTACTACCTAAGAACAATAGTTTCTTTATTGCGACAACTATTAGATGCTTGTGTGCGTGGCATCTTTACACTCAATAATGGCATCTTTCAAATTTTGTAACATACGCTTTGTGGTTTTTTAAATAATTACTGATAATATGTGATCCCAGTGTCTTTCTTATTTCTCGTAGAATTATTTTTACAAAGTTTTACTACGCAACTCGTCATTTTAGTTTCAATTATTAGCAAAGTATAACAGAACATACGGCACGTCAACGTCACACATTGTTCGAGACTGGCTGGAGTACGCCCATTTGGGCGTAGTAAAAGTTGCTGCACTTTGCGACAACGCTTGCGGTATCTAGTTGGAGCAATTTCAATTATATACTCTAATTTTTAGAAATATTTTTAAGCTATTGCATAGCTTCTATTGCGGGACTTGAGCGTGGAGACCGAATCCAGAAATTCCGTAACGAAAATAACCTAACACTTACTTACTAGATGTATATAGATATTTCGTCACGGTCATTGCAGTTACCGTGGAACAGCAGTTATCACGTATGCTTTTTTGTCACGTTTTTTTAATTTTTATTATTATGACTAGCATTTTTATTGAGTTTCACCTGTCCCGTTGTCTGTCTGTAATCAAATCTTGCAAGTTAAATTTTACTCAATTCCCGTTTGCTTTTTTTTAATTAATTTTATCAAAAAAAAAAAAACTGCATAAATAAATAATTATAATTGCATAAGTTGATAAAAATGCTATGCAATAGCTTTACCGCGGCAGTCCCCGAGTGCCACACGTCTTTTTTATGTACGGTTTAGTAGCTTTACCCATGCGTTCATTCGCTGTCTCATTGAGCCTGTGCCAATTTTTTATGTTCAGGAATATATCGTTATTTTCTATTGCTATGTTTTATGGACAAGTGTAGACGGTATTGGCACGTGAGCGAGAAGTAAATAGCATACTTGTTGCAATTTTTCAATTAAATTGAAGTTGTATGTATGTTCAGGGGTCTGTCGTACATATTGACGTATTAGCGGGGGATTTAGATAGCCTTATTTATTTACATTAATTTAAAATAATTGTTGGTCCAATTTAATAATTTTAGGATTACAATGTAGCATGATATATATATATAGCGGCAGCATAGCGGGGTTTTTATCAGTATCATACGCCTTGTCAAACGCTTCAAAAAATCAATAGTACCGTTTATACCACTGTTGAACGCATTTTATGAATATGCGTAATGTGTGAAATCATTGGCTTTGTTTCTTATCATTGCTCTTTTGTTTATTGAAGTAAAATTCTAATGCGGCTTCCAACAAGGTTGCGTTAAACGTTTAACGCTACCATGGAGGGGGTATGAAAGCACTGTTGCGTTAAACGTTCAACGCTCCTGGGATTATTATTAATAGTTGCTAGGCTAATTAACAAAGATAAATATTAAGTATCCTAACAAAAAGACACAAACAATGTAGCGTAATCTATCTTGAACAACGATGATCGCAAGTACCTAGTACTTATTAATTCACCATTATTTTATTTATTGAAGTGAAAATTTCTTATCATCGTTGTGATTTGTAACTAGACGAAACGAAAAATCGTCAGTAAAAAGAGCAGACACAAATTCATAATATTTAATGAGATAGGAATCATTATACAGTGTTTTGTGGTACCAGGCGATCATTGTTGAAGAAGAGATTGGCTTATGTAAGACGCGAGTATACCTTAATATATTCTGACGCCATGCGCACGACGTATTACTACTTAGACACCAGTAGAACATATATTATACAGGGTGTCCCAAAGTCATGGGACGCAAAGTTAAAGTACCTTAAATATCGTAGATAGGGTATTTTACTGAAAGAAGATTTTTGTTATTTTTAAAAGTTAGTAATTCTGCATTCATAGATTTTCTAAAAATTACTTGCCTCGTCTGGGACTCGAACCGACTTAAATGTAAAAAGAAACACCCGTGCGTGACAAGCTACGTCTTACACTCGCGATTTGGATGTTACTTTGTAGTACTGTGCGTGCATTGCTCAAAAAATACGTTTGCTGTCGACCTCAATTTTTTTCGACGTTTTCACAGCTGTTACAGTCTTTATAGACGTATTAATGATCTAAGTTATTCATCTACAATGACATTCATACTGTTGTGAGTCATCGACGAGTAAAAAAAGAAGGACTCCGCGCCGTGATATTAGCAAGTGAAGCACTGTTATGCTAGTGTGTGTGCGGTTACGGGTGATACACAATTTTTTTTCTCCCTTAAATTATCATATATGGCCACAAATACTTCTATAGTACCGTTTTACACATTTTCACAACGCACTACGGCATTTTTAAAATATTTTATTGAGACGCAAACTGATCTGTAACAGACGATGACAATTCTCATAATGGCCGCCAATCGGCCTGTAGTAGTGTAAGTGTGCGCGTGGGGCTATGTATTTACACGTTAATCGGCTTGTTTTGGTGCTACACTGTTATGTAAGGTGACACGGAGTCCTTATTTTTTTACTAGTCCGTATTGTGAGTTTAGAAAACGTAAAATCATCGCAATACGAATGATGTGAGCTGTAATCAAGAGGATCAGTTGCGTTTAAAAAACTTGTCATTAAATGAAAGGCCTTGGTCGATTTGATATTTAAATGGTATGATATTTAAGCTACTTACAAATTAAATATGTACAAAATAATTCATAATTTTAAGTACCTATCATGTAAATATCGCACTAGATACTATGTAAATGTGTAAATATTATATTTTTAGATTCATACAACTAATTGATATGTTACTAGAATTGAGGGTAGTTTGAAATTTTTGTATGGTCAGTTAAAAGCCAAAAGAAAGGTGCTTTGCTATGCATAATTTTTTGCAGCAATCATGAACGCTAAAATAGCGACCGTTAAAAAGTAAAAATTGTATGAAGAAATTTGGAGTTCCTTAAAAAGCCGTCGGTGCAATACTTAGAACCGTTCCGACTGTCACCGTGGTGGCCCTGGTTATTTTTGCCTCGTACATTTTTTTTAGTTTTCGAACTTTATTCGACGCTTTAAAATGTCGCTCTTGCGATTATCATACCATCAGGTGACCCGTATGTCCTCTGTGTATCTATAAAAAAATAATCGAAAACGCACCTCTGATCTACCTATAAACAATGTCTCCAAATAATGGTGTGAAAAATCTTTTGAATGGTTTCTGGTGTGTTTAAGGTCTCCCCAACACCAACTCATAACGCCATAGTACCTACGGATGCTGTTTTGTATCGCTGCATAAAAGGTATGTTTATAGCCAAGCTGCCATTTATAATTTTATGACTACCTTCACTATTCTGAAAACGTTCACAATTAAGGCTTTCCGCTATGCAATACTTCAATCATATTTTTATAAATGTTTTATTTTAATACGTGATTAATTATTATTTAGTAACTAAGTATTTAATTTATTTAGCTAATTATAAGTAATATTTTTGTCGTTATTTATTTCACACCAGTCATGTCACAAATATTTTAAATAACATTCCTTGTTTATGCAAGTGTATAGGTAATAAATATACACAAGTATTCTTGACTGAAAATTTATTTATCTCTACATTAAAACAATCGTATATTTATTTAAATAGGGCTTTATAAATGTGTAATAGAGACCATAATCCTCTTTTACCAATTTGAGGCATTTAATGGCAATCCCTTTTTTATAGCTTTCATCGATACTTCTGTCAAATCGACGTTAGATGGTTCAACAAAATAAGTTATCAAATTTGCTGGATTTCAAGTAAGTAGTAGCAGTTTCTTTTGTTTGTCTCAAATTCTAATGCAAAAAAAATTATAAAAATTTATATTTTCATTACTTTAAGTCAGTCTTTCGTCACACTCATTGGTATCATTCGAAACAACTGTTTCAACATTTCTTTCTTTAGTCTTTAGTTAAGTCACAAGTTTCTGCCTGTTTTTTCATTCCGTTACTTTTTATTTTGTTTTTCATCTTAATCTTCTTTCACTGTATCTTTCGGCATAATATATCTTTTTCTTTTTTTGTCTTTTCTTTTTCTACTACTGGTGATACTGTCTATGGCTGATTTCGGTTTAGTTAGAGTTTTAGTAGTTTTCATGTGTTCGGGAAGTGTTAACAATTCATTAACTTTAGCGTCTATTGCTTTAGAATATCCTGGTGTAGGTTTATAACTTTTTAAGGCATCGAATTGCAAGTTTCTTTCATAAATGATCCGTGTTCTCAAATAATTCTTGATTATTCTGTAGGTACGTCTTCGGTTCGCTAATTTTGAAATACCGATCTAGCTCTGCGTTTTTGATTTTCTCGTGGTGTTAATTAGTATCACTGTGGTTGTACCATGGCAATGTAGTCGCTAGTTTTGCAAGAGGCGTCGAATTTGAGAGGATCTGAATTGCACCTTAATGTATGACCGCAAGAATCCCTATTTATTTAATTGACTTTGTGGAGTGAGCCTTCTATAGGCTCACTTCTGTACTTGTACTATTTTATATTCTTTGCCTTAAGCGCGGAATGGAACGCCTACTATCGCATCGATATATATATATTTATCTACGAGATAACGAGTGCTATCACTGACTGCGAAGCAGCTAAAATTTATTAGAGCCGATAAGTGCGCCAATATGTACTAACTTTAATTATGTAGTCAATAGTTAGTAAAAGGTATTTAAAAAAAATCCAACAGAATACAATTTTAGATTCGATTTGTACGAAGTCATTTCACAGTGACCTTCATATGCATTCATTGGTCTTAAATAATTAAATTATCCTTTATAAAAAATATTTTTATTGACTTTTAAACAAGTAACTATTAGGTACTTAATTCAAATTATTTGTCTAACAGTAAATAATTTATATTATCTTAAATCAATCATCAAGCAAAGGCACAATGTAAAACTCGGAGAACATTTGTCTCTGGTCCTCCTTCTCCAGCTTCAACTGCAACAGAAGAAGTCCATTGGAACTGCACCTGAGCACCACCTACAAAAATGTAATACAGAATTACCAAAATATCTTCTATTTCTGAATAAAATTGCCTTATATTATGCATCATTGTCATTACAGCCAGTAGACGTCCACTGCTGGACAAAGGCCTCCCCCAAAGATCGGTCCTGCGCTGCCCTCATCCAGCCTATTCCGGCGATCTTGATCAGATCGTTGATTCATCTTGCGTGTGCTTACCAAAACTGTGTCTTCCGTCTTCGTCATATATAATGCATATTATCATTTAAATAAACCGTATCGAAGTCAAAAACCGCACGCGATAAATAAATATATATAGTTAGACACTTTTTAGATGGGTGAAATCTCGAGAGTTCGCGTCACTGAAATGCTTAAAGCAGTATATCTGTAGCTATACAGCTGACGTACTGTGCATCATTTGTGCTGTGTACATCTTATAATTGAAATTGAATGGATTTAGTGAAAAGTTCAATGTGCATTGTTGTAAATAGTGTTTGTTTGATTTATATATTATTATTGAAAATAAGTTTTGAAAATAAATAATTTAATTGTTATTTAACATTATGATATTTCAAATTTTGATACTAAAAGTTCTAAGTTTTCACTTCTATGAGCAGTAATTTTTTTTATAAAATTTTATGTATTATTTTAGAATACCCACATCAATATTTTTAGAGCGCAAAAAAATCTGGGATTCGAATATGAAGGGGCATTCTTATAGGCTGATTGCGTCTTCATAGTCGAGTCCAGCCGTCTTTACCCGAAAGAGCGGTACGAAACCGAGCATGACAGCTCTTTCTCATCGAATAGCCACAAAATATAGTACTCGGCGCGTCTTAAGTTTTTCGCTTCAAAAACTTACTTTGGAAGAGACAGCTAGCGCTTTCATAATCAGTCTTATATGTTGGAGCTGGTACTTGAGAGTAACGGCCTCCTCGCAGCTGAAGCTCTGCACCATGTCGGAGGACTTAGGCATGTCTATACACGATCTGTCCTGAAATATTGAGGTTAGGGGCCATGCATAAATAACGTCAAACTTACTTCGATTATTTATTAAACCTCATTTTCCCCGTGTTATATAAAATATCCTACATAGTATAATTAAGTATATTATGATACAAGTGAGCTAAGTTGATCATTATACACGAGGCTGTCTGTGGCTTGCAGCCCGACCCGCAGGCGAGGGCGAAAACAGCCGAGTGTCTAGTGAGTAAGTTGCTCACGAGTTTCAACACACAAGGAAAAGACAAACATGTATTGCATAAATCATTTAATTATTAAAACAATTGATGAATTTACCTACAATTTTTAAAATGATATTATTCCAAATAGGATTTTCAGCGCCATTAAAACTGTTGATCCAAAAAACTGTATTACGTACCAGGTTTAATTGAAAATACTCTTTTTATTCTCATATCATTTGCATTTAGGTACTATACTAGGAATGATAATTCGAGATCAAAAATTTAAAAAATGATGTTGCCAACAACAAATAATAACCTTTTCCATTGTGCGTGTTAAAGTATACAAAAATATCATTTTAAAATTATAAGTATAGTCTAAATACATAATATAATTAAATATTGCGCAACGTTTTCTCTTTGTAATGTAGCATAAAATACAGCCAAAAATTAAAATGCCAATTTATTGTGCAAACTTTGCTTTGACACTGGCAATAAGATAGAAGCTTTAAACATTTGGCTTGTCTATAGAAGAAAATCGTAAATAATGTTTTAAAATATCTTGGTCGTAGTGACAGGTGTGACTGGTCGCCATATTGTTTTGTTCATTCGGTTTCTGACGTTCGTTGTGATTGAATGTGCTCGTCTTGCTTTCCCGTTGTAGTTGTTAAGTTTTCTTTATTTTGTTTATCAATTTATTTTTATTTCGTTGTTGTCACTAACATAACGAAGAATGGATGCTGAGCCAGGTTAAACGACCAAACAGGACATTCTGTCACCGCTGAAAAAAGCGAGCAACGCACTCCTATTTCTGTGTCTGAAAAGGTTATGATGATGAATGCCTTATAGGCATTATTTATCATAACAGCATGTCTAGAAAAATTGGCCTAAGCATCAGTATTGGTCTTTTTTTATGAAAATACGAAGCGAGACGAGCAGAATTTAAAACCACTGAAGAATTTAAACCACCACGTAAAGCCAGCCCTAAAAATAATATTCCAAACAAGTTTGATGAAATTACTTTTCCAGAAATAAGACAAAAAGTGCATGCTTTCTTTTACAGAAGTACTACCTACAGTGAAAAGAGGTTAGTACGTTAACAGTATAAATTTTATGTAAAACTTAATCTGTAATGATATTATTATGATAGTTTGGACATTTGGTTGTATGTATGTATGTTGGCTACTCTTGCACTCATAAGTTATTTGATATGGGTGGTTAAAATATTTATTATTATTTAAGACTGTTCAAGCTTTTAACTCCAATCTTAATCTGTCTGATTTTTCAATGCACACGATGAGAATCGTCCCAATTTTTAAGCTTGATAATCAAATTAAAACTCCTAAATAAGCAATCTTAGAATCTTAGCGTCTTATAATATCTCATATAGGCAGCGAGGACGGTTTTGTAGATGGAGCATTGTTAATATTCGAATCCAAAAAAAAAAAACACTGAACATTCGCTCATTATGAAAAGTGGTTAAAGGGCATACTGCCAACGGTAAAAACCAAAACTCGGTTTTAATGGCCCTTACCATTCCCGAAGGTTATCGAACCCCACAACTGCCCGACGGAAAGCGCAAATTATTGCGCGCTATCTAGTTAAATAAATGCGAACAAAACATTCGAGAATCTGCCGTAGTCCAAGATACCTTCCCTATATATCCCTCCCTCATCCCTTACCCCCCTGCGAATCCACCAATTGTATCTGCGGCCGAAAGAAGACCGACGCACGAGTGGACCCGAAGACGCTAGGAACGCTGGAGTCGACGGCGTCAGTCAGTCGTGAATCGCGAACCAGGCAGCAACAGTTAATACGTATATTAGTAATAAGTGTCCAGTCTTTTCTTTTCACCGCGTCAGGAATAATTAACGGTCTAATAATGACGACACGAGAAGAAAGGGGAAGTTATCGCGGGCCCGCAGATCATTGTGTAGTGCTGCGGCAAGATTTCCGCTTAAGCCTACATCAGCTCCTTGGAGTGGCAGCTAAAGCCAGGTTAGACGGGAGAAGACAGCTGCGTCCTGGCGTCACCGCAACGTTACCACAGGTACCCCTCAAACTTCCTTTTCCTGATCTCACATTATAATTTTTTAAATACAAGTAACATAATTTACAACGCTCTTAAAGAAGTGGCGCGTCCGTTTCTTTAGTGGTCCTTCGGATCGCGGATGTGAACCCTCCCTTATAAATTATAATATTATATAAGCCACTAAGTTCGTAATATACAATATCGTAAAAACCACGCGTTATCTCACCCGCCATATTATATTAATCGCGTCGTACCTATAATTATTAATTCTTGTCTCGCTTGTTATTTCATTGTGATTACATGCACATAACTTAAGCCTATGGATTTATTTCCACCGCGTTTACTAATAATAAAACGCGTTCATATTCGTATACCTACGCGAGTTTTAGTACGCACGCAAGCATCACGCTTGCTTTGTCCGCCATTGCTGTTGGTTGCTCGTTGTCCGCTATACCTAACCAAATTTGTAAAATCGAGTATTGGCTATTTTACTATCGCTAGACTGCCGCACGTGTATATATGTATTATTAATCAAAATAAGTTTATTATAAAACTACCCTATAAAAATGTTGATAATCTCTGAACTGTCATTTTGACAATGACATTTCTTTGTTTACATTTTTGATCTCGAATTACATTTCCGACTATAACTTAACTTTGTGGGATAATTCTATTAAGCACTAGTGTGTTAGATTATTATGCACGTGTGTTTATAGTTCGGTTAAGGTTAAGGCTCACTTTAGAAGCAAGTGTGTTGAAAATTAAATAGTTTAGTTCTATTTAATTTAATCTAATTTATTTAGTTGGCTATTGTGTTTAAAACTACGATCTTATTTATTCTGCATTTCAAGTTGAAAGCCAATTAAATGCCAATGAAATGTCGAATTTGTTAAATTGAACGTAAAACAACTAACCTGCATACCATAGGTAACGATGCTGACGTTTGGGTGTTCAGGAGACAAGTGCATCTCCATAACGTCGCAAGACTTCTCCAAGTCGGCTAACAAGCCCAGAAACGCTGGGGCTTTGAGTACCAGCTTTGCCACCTCCGACGTATCTTCGTCTCTGAGCTCCAACAAGGAATCGGCAGTCTGCGTCGCTATTTCGCAATCTGTCATCACGTTGCTGAAGGATTGCGGCTGTAATCTGAAATATAAGCTCAAACTATATTAGGACTTTTCCAAGCGATTATAGGATATTTTGGTGCAGGATATCGCGTCGAAAGAGTATTTCGTTGATTTATTTATTGGTTACAAGTAGGTAGTATTCCGTAAGTTTTACAACGAAAAATATGAAAAAATATATCATATACTACGCGATTACAGTTACGCTTCGCGACACGAGAGAACACTGCATCTCGAAAGACCATGACTTTTTACTGGAATTCGATAAAGCATCCATCTCCAAGATTTTGGGAAGATACTGCGGAAGCAGATATCTTTGGTTGGCAAAGAGAATAGACCGACAATACAAATCCGCGTTGACCAATTATTGTTGGAGATATGGGCGTGGCATTCATGACGCGTCAAAATTAACCAATTACATCGCTTCCCGCCGAAATCGGTATGATAGAACTGTATATTATACAACTAAGTTTTATGATACCTAATTCTGTTATGCCTAGGCGTGCGTAACCTGCCTAAACGCCACGTACCTAAACGAGAACAACAACTCTCATGATTTGGTAGCATTATACAGATTTACTGACTGGTGATAGGTAATGTTACACCACAAAACGGAACAATTCAGCATTTTTGTCGCTTTTCATTTAGCGTTGCACGTTCTGTGTCTTAGTAGAGGTCACTAACCCGCTGCACGGTACAAGGGGAAAGCTTAGCAGTCTATGTGCAGAACGTATCGACAAAGGAAAAGAAATCCGTATAGGGTCCCATTGTTTATGGAGACTTCAAATTCAATCATATCAAAGATAATTTATTCTAGTAGGTATATGTAGGTTAAAAAATACCACACTTTTATACGCAAAAAAATGCCCAATCAAACTGTGACTCTTCCCAAACGTCAAAGATATGTTAAATGAGCATAAAGGTCTTCGCACATTACACCGACTCAACATCGACTCCACTCCAACTCAACTCACAGTATATTATTGAAATGTAAGCTTTATGTTGTGTTACTTATTAACCAGTATGTTGAATTATTACGACTCGTGGTCCACGCGTTGTTCACCTATTGACTGTCACCGACCCGTTTGCCCTTCGTTGTCGACGAATCGGGCACGAATCGACAAGCTTAAGGCAAGCGGGCGACGCATTGGCAACTCGTCGACTTTAGAGAAGGGCGAAGAACACGGAAAAAAGTGTTGGTTGAGGTCCAGCTATTTGACAACGCGCTTCCCACTCGTGGACCACGCATTGCCCACTCATTGACGCCAAGTTGTCCACTGGTAACCGTCGCGTTGATCGTCTAGTTGACAACTTGCTAATACGTCTAGTTGGAAGGTTATTGTATTGGCGTTGAGTCGGTGTAATGTGCGAGGACCTTTATATGTCTTGCATAATTATTAAGTGTTTCCATGAATGTACAGAAGTAAAAGTGAATATACATTTACCCTTAAAACCATAGCTACTAGAATCAGTAATAAGCTATTCCTTATTTCTAGTGTTTTAACAATGAAAATCACTTTTTAGAGCAGCGGCAGTCTTTACTGTGAAAGCTTGAGACACACAGTCTCAGTCACAGACTGGTTAGTAAAGAAAATAAAACTTTAAAGTAGGTGGTGTTGTGTAGGTGGAACTTGAAAAATCACTTTGCCTATCTCATCTAGAAATGACAAATAAAATGGTACTCACACCAAGAGAAGTGGTGAGCCTTCACAACGATAGTACATCTTCAAACTTGACTCCTCTGCTGAACCAAAGATATTCAAACATTCCGTTAGAACAGCTAAACTTATCTAGAAAATATACAATATTTAATCCAAATATGTTGGTAAAATAACTTATCAACAACGAAGAGTATTAACAAAATTTTTATACTTTTTTTTACGCCATAGTTTAAAACATTTTGACTGTGTTTAATTTAAAAGAATCGTTAAAAAACGTTCGTGTGATAAAGGTTACTATAACATAAATGCTTTTCTTAATGAAACCACAGACTGGGAATGGAGCGAACACTCTCAGGCTCTTTAATTATAATTTTTTTACTGTGCGATATTCCATTGTATTTATAAAATATATAAAAAAAGCCCGCTGAGTTCATGCGTCCGTTCTTCAGGTCTATTTTTATAGGTAATAGTGATTTTGAATAAAAATATTTGAATTTGTGTATTAACATGTTGGCAAAACTTGTAAAAATATGTCATGAAAAGGTAAATGTGCATTTTGTTCGAACCTGTGACCCACCAGAAACGAAACTTGTGAGAGTAACTAAAGACCATGAATACTACCCAATTAATGAGGCGCACCCCTGAAAAGTTTGGGAATTTTGTGCAAGCAAGAATTTATCAAATAGAAAATCTTTGTATATTCATGCCATTCAAAATATTATGCTTACAAAAATCATTTACATAGCTACAATAAACAACAAGCCTATTGCCTATTAAAAGGTCGTCAAAAAATGTCCGAGCGGCGTTGTATATAACTTAAACAGATAACATTAAAACATATACATATACGTTCATTAGAAGTAGTAACACTACGTCACGCGCGAGACGGACGCTAAAACGAGGCAAGAAAATTTTGTTTTAGCAATTAAAATGTTTAGCAAAAATATTAAAAACGTCAAGTTAGTTACATAATTTTGTTAATTTAAACGGTCACTTCTCTGAAATACGGCACTCCCATCCCTTTAAGTTTGGATATGCTTGTTATTTGGACACGTTTTCACTCAACATTGCCATTGCGTGGCGTTGTATTCAAAGCGCGATAGAAACACAACTGAACTAAAACTCTGCCTAATAGACGGGTAGGTAGAGTTTTGCTTCAGACAATATTTGATGTGTGATTTCTTTTCTTTATTGCACGTCAATTACAAAAATGCACAAATCTCCTAGACATACAAAATTGTTAAGGAGCTTTTAGGAAGCTGCAGGGATGATCTTTAGGGTCGACCAATTATTTTGAGATGTTCTATTGCGTAGGTTTAAACTAAAATCTTATACTTATATAAAATAAAGTCAAAAAATTATGTTATTAACATTATATAATATATTTTACTCAATAGTATGTCATAGTAGTTTATTGTTATAGCTGAGTTTTTAAACATTGAAAGTTGTGTACATACATTTATCATTGGTATTTATACCAGTAACTTTATTTCTATGATATTTTTATTTAATAATAATAGGGGTTAAAGTATGAATTTGCCGTTTTCTTGTAATAGGTACTTCGAATTGACACAGAACCTTCATGGTTTGAGATTTTTGAGTGAAACTTTTTCCACATGGCACCTATGTAGTTCTTCGTTTATATAATGTGCAACGTTCGATTATCGACTTTCAGTTGTTTTTTTTTTATTCAGCTAAGACAAGAAATATGGATACTTCGAAAATTCGAGTGATTTTTGAATACGAATTCCGACGCGGACTTAACGCGGCAGAAACAGCTCGCAATATCAATGTTGCGTATGGAGAGAAGCCGATCCGATTGATCTTCACCATTATTGCTGCATGATAACGCGAGACCTCATACAGCAAGAGAAACCGTGTGAGGCTCCTTTGCACAGGATGCCGGCTAGATTATGGATACCACAACGGCGCCTATTTCTGCCGTGAAGCAGTAATGTGTAAGCGTTACTGTGTTTCGGTTTGAAGGGCGCCGTGGCTAGTGAAATTACTGGGCAAATGAGACTTAACATCTTATGTCTCAAGGTGTCGAGCGCAATTGTGGTGCCGCTCAGAATTTTTGGGTTTATCAAGTTTTGGGTTTACCATCAGCTGAACGTCCTGCTCGTCTTGTTCCTTATTTTCATAAAAAAAAACCGTTTCCGCTATGGGAAGTACAATTAGAAACCATACGTCACTCTCTGTATTCGTTAGACCTTGCTCCAACCCAGTATAATTTTTTGCACGATTTGGACAATTTTCTACGTGATGAAAACTTCTCTTCTCAGGAGGCAGTACAAAATGCTTTCACACAGTTTGTCGAATCTAGATCACCACAGTTCTATCGAAAAGGCATAAATGACCTTCCTATTAGATGGCAGCAATGAATAGATAACAGTGGTAATTATTTTGATTAAATTAATAAGTACTTATATTAAATTTAAATAAACAAACACATTTAAATTTTTCAGTACAAATCGACAATTTCATTCTTTAAACCCTAATATGTCATGTCATATTTTAGAATAAATGAACATTTAATTACTTTGAAGATAACATCAACATCATCTCTGACATGGTACTCGGTAAAGTTATCAGAAGGCACATATGCAGACGCTTGAACACATTTTCCTTCCTCTACAGTCAGCTTCAACCCTTCTTGCATTGCACAGAACACGGCAGACTGCAATTTATAAGAAAAATTAGAATTTTATTATTATATAGACCAGGTGAGGAGTTCTTTCAAACTTTGTTAGCATTGGATGGTATTAGGTTTAATGTAATATAAAGACCAGACCACATTCAGTGGCGTGTATTGGTTTTCTAGGCACTCTAAGCTCTGTAGATCTCACTCAGATCATAGTCCTAGTTGAGCTTTGAAATATGCAATCCAGAGATTGCTTACCATAGGTATTTAATATCTTGAGTAAGGAAACATTTTGTGAGTAGGTTTTCGAAAGAACTTTGGTTATAAAATAACCGAACCAAATTAACTTTAACACTATATTCATTTAGGTTCATAATGATGTAGTTCATATCATATAGGCAATTAGGCAGTGCTAATCCATGACTTTGACCTTTGGTTATTATTTCTTTATTGTGTGCAGAAGAACGAATCATGGAAGAGAAAAAAAGAAATGGACTGTTGACATACCAAGGTCATACTATCAAGAAGGTGATATCAATATTTGTTTCCTCACCTTATAGACTCTGCACAATTTCACACTTACTTCAGAATGTCAAAGACAAAAAACAAGTAGCGGCGCTGCACGTTACAATATTCACACTGCGACGCGCAGTGCAGCGCCGCTCTAGAGCGACATGCACCATAAAAAATGATTGAAATAATATTTCGATGCATTGTGTACATCAGTGAAGTACTGCGCAGCACCGCAGTCCGGCTCTTAGGCCTTCGTCCAGTTGATGTTTTCTTAGCTCTCTCAAAATTGCATAACTAGGAACTTATTTCAAAAAAATTTTGATTGATTGTGCATTGGATATTTTAAATCAATATTGATGCTGACATCTGATTCCCAGATGTCAATATTGGGCAACAATTCCAATGAGGATACTAACGTCAAAGTATGTTTGTTTGATTGGCACTTTAGGATTCTGGATTTTAATACATTTAAGATATGCTAATGCAAATACAGTTTTAATATTATTTAATTCCATATAGTATTTAGAGTCAAGACATAATGATTATTTTCTTTTAATAATATTGTGAGTGCAATTATTTTGAATAGGTAATATATTGGTTTTATTTGAAGAAAAAAGAAAAATAATTTATTCTGCAAATTACTTAAAATTGGTATACAAATAGAATTATATTAAGTTGCAGAATTTGATCATAGCATAGTGATATGATCAGCGCTGGTCTTCCAAAGAACCCCAGGTGGTCCAGCATTTGCAAATTAATTACTAAAAATGTTAGTTCTTAAATCTAGTTTAGTAAATAAATATAAAGTCAATTACCTATGTGGGAAAAACATTTTCATTTAAAATATCTGTGGCTTTGTAGAAGTGCCATCATTACTTACCTCTTGAAACTGTATAGCTTTTAGCAAACTGCATAGTGTTTTCCCGGAATCCATAGAAGCGGTAAAATAATACTGTGATGTGCCATCATCCATTCTGGCCTTCATACATAGACTTTAGCAACATTAGATACTGATCATAAGTGACTGAATGGTGGGTGATTCTGTCTAATATCAATGCAATTCTAGCTGCCAACACATGTTTACATGTTACCTGTGCTCTTTGCTCTAATACTTGGTGCTTAAACGCTGGACAAGGACAAAAGTTAATTCTTGGGAATACTCTGTAACACCTGTCTTGTTCACCTTTTATCTCCACTAATACTCTTAATTTATTCGCTGTTGAATAGCTTTCTAATGTAGGATACTTTTCCAGTATGTCCAACGCTCTTTGTAGAACTACACCAAATATTGAATACAACTGAAGAAGGTGATCGTCTGAAACTAAATCTAAAAATAATGCACTGTTATCTGATAAGAATACCCATTCTGTTACATTTCTTACGTGTTTTTTCTGGAATTGCCTGGAATATTTCTTCTATATCATTTAAATATTTTTCAGCGACTGAAGGGATTCTTGAAATCTTATCATTCATCAGTATATTTTTTTTAGTTTTAATGCATTTTGTAAAATGAAATATAAGTTAGAAAGTTAACATAACCTTATCAAGTACTATTCACAGAAAAAATGAGTTTTATTTAGATTGAGACTTGAAAATTCAAAACTTTTCAGGAAGGCGCGGGTTTTGGAGCACCGTTTAAGTTTTTTTTTTAATTTTTTGACATTGACATTTTTTTATAACGTATGTAGTGGCACGGAGTGCGAGTCTATAGGCCATAAATTCTTGACGCTGACAAACTTGATCACTGCTGACCAACCCCAAGGAACTAAAAAACAACAACTCTGAACTCACAAATAAAAAAAGTAGTAGATAAAGTAAAAAAGACAGATTTCAAATAATGAAAACAATCACCTACTTTTATTATCTGCCAAGACTCACATACATTGTTATATTGTATCAATGATCAAGTATCTATAATAAAAAAAATATTATGAAATGGAATCTTTTCTAAAAACCCAAGCTGATTCGAATGTGCATAGTCAAAATGAAAAACTATTTTCAATCATATTTATATAAGGACCTTTTTTTTATGGCGTCGGTGACGCATTAGGTAGAACTCAAGACGGTAGAGTTCCACACTAGTGAATGTGTTTTCGTATACGTGTTATAGTATTATGTTTATAAGATGATGTTTAACATCGACAATGCTCTTGTGATTCCCCTATGTTATAAGAGAATATGGGCCGTGGCGATCACATACCATCAGGTGAACCGTGTATATACTAATTTGTCCTCCTCTTCCATATAAAACGTGTGTGCTTAGTTTAGACCAAACAACTGAAGTGAAACAAAATATTAATTTATAAATTGTTCAAAAACGAAATGAAATTACGAAATAATCAAGAAATCACCGTTCGCGTCACGCTAGCGTTCTTTCGTAAAGTTCTCATCACGCATTCACCAGCTTACTCCCCAGGTCAAGAAATCACCGTTTGTGTCACGCTAGCGTTCGTTCGTAACGCTCACGTCATGCAATAACCAGCTTACTCCCCAGGTCAAGAAATCACTGTTCGCGTCACGCATTCATTTATGTTCGCTTATATCGATTAGGTCGTAGATAATTTTTCGTTTTTATTTAGGCAACGCAAGATAGCAGGCAACTTATATTACTTTAGTGTACATGACAGCTACGTCTTACACCCACGATACGTCAGCCACTTTGTTTTACTGTGCGTGCGTTGCTGAAAATAGAGGCTAACAGCTGGTCGTAATTTTTTTTTACGTGTTCAGATCTGTCATTGTCTATTTAGAGGCATAAATTATCTAAAGATTAGGTAATCGCATTATTTTGTGCTCTTTTGTCTTTCCTTTCCATAAAAAGCAATAAGGACGATTTGAACTTTCTAACTGACAGCTTTAATGACACTGGATCTGCCATAACCCACAGGAACAGTGCGTTCTCAAACGCATGTCATGTGCTCTAACAAACCTCTCGGCAGTGCGATGGGACAGATGTCATCTGAAACAGTAAAATTGTTTACATAGTACACCTATATTATTGTCTAGGGCAGTGGCTTCCCTATATATTATTATACTCTTCGGCAGTGGCGGATTTACAGATTTGCCGCCTCAAAATTTTGATATCTTAGTCCACAAAATCATCAATTTTCTATCAATAAATTTCCAACTTTATGATTTGTACTCCATCATCCTTTTTACAACTCTGTGCTCCATCATCAACTTTTCCCGTATGGTTGGTATCATTGAGAACTATGGCATCGTGTTAGATCATTAATTTTTAGAATAACGCAATAGCGATTCGATATTATTTCAGGGTTAACATATTTCTCGTTGACATAGATAGACTCATATCGGATTTAACGAGAAATTGTTATTTTAATGAATAAAGTGTTTAGCAATTGGTTATGTACGCTCAGCTCGTGTGTTGTTTTAACTGTTCTAAGATAACCTAACCTAACCAATTTTTATAAATTATAGTTGATAAAGCTTTGGTCCACGACTATAGTGCTTCTAATCGTATAACAAGGAAATAATATACAGTATTCAAGAAAATAATGAAAAATCCTCTAAACGGGTAAACACGAAAATAAAACACAGAACACAGGATCATTCACGCAACTACGATAGAAACGGAATAAAAAATATATACATTGTAGGAAAACAGAATAAACAACATAGGAAATACAAGAAAAATTATTATTGTTTTCTTTTACTGGCTTTATAACTCTTGGTTCTAGCCTTTTTAGTTAAAAAATTTGAATTGATGAAGGTGTCCATTCTATCCCAGACTATTTTTTACTGTTTTTCACTTATAATTTTTAGCCTCCTGGCGCCATGACAGCGCTCATCTAAACTTTTATTTACCTTATTTACCCGTTTTAGGTTAGAATCATTATAATCGTGGACTAAAGCTCTACCAGTTACAATATTTTTTACCTCCGCTAATTAATTCGTGCTACGGAATACTAAGTATCTTGGATCAAACAAGTTTTTCAGCACAATAACATAACATTGGCCTGAGTTTTTATAGGCTTTTTTAGGGGAGGTGGTGTCTAAGAGCGGTGATTTAACTATTTTAATGGGGTTTTTACAACGATATGACGTGTGTACTCCACAGTCCGCAGTGTTGTTTTCAAGGAAATTTCTGCCACTTGCAACCGAACTGTTTAATGAATTTTCTAGCGCAGTATTTTTAGGTTTATCCTTCCGACATGCGTATCTTTAAAAAAAAGCCAGTAGCACCTGTGGCACCTTCAAAAAAGCATTGAAATGTCCTTATCGATATTCTGACGTTGCTTTGACGTCGTGTAGGTTTGGCCGGTGACTCCAAACAGTCCAGCTCTTTCCAGAAGCTCAGAACTTTCCTGGAATGTTCATAGACTTCTCGAAGCGACCTCATATTTTCGAGGATTTTTTATTCGTGATGAACAGTGTCAGGCTTCTAACATCCCACGATTACATGAGTGACCAGCGCACACAAAACAGAAAGAAAAACTTGCGTATTATAACGCATGCCAACCCAATAATCGCCCCTTCGTAATGAAATCCGCAAATACGCTTAAAGCAAACTTAGTCATAAGGGCTTTTTTATTCAGACGAAGCACTTAGGGTAGCTGACTAAAGATCCCAGAACTTGCGAGATTATTCTTAAAGTAATACTCGTATATAAAACTTATTAAAGTATTTGAAAGTCGATAAGTATTTGTTCTTGTTCTACTGTTGTGTCGTCCCTGTTAATGTCCCTCTAAATTAATGAGTTAAAACTCGGCTCTAAATAACGGCCATCTTTTTAGAATATATTAGGAATATTACAGATATGCATATATATATAACTTGCATTGAGATACGAGATTAAGCAGGCTATCGAAAACACTTATTAGTTTACTTAAGCGCTAGTGCGATAATGTAATTACCGATAACACGTGTTTAATATCTTGGATTATTAGCCTTATAGCCAAACGCACGTTACGGGGAAGTGTGTTGAAGAGATTATTATCTGACTAATTACTGATTTTGATATTGGCCATACGACAACGATTAATCACATAATAGACCGATACTGTGATGCCTACAAGATTATTACATTAGTTTTATGTTTGTACCAGAAGGGTTCCTAGGGCATACCTAAAATTCACGTAGCACGTAATTTGTTCAGCATCAGATTGAATACCAATCTGTGATTCTAATATAGAGTTTTTACGGGAAGCTCATCCTGTAATCCTCGATGCTTTCTCAACATATCCCGCGGGATGGGATGATGTAGTAGTGTTTTTGCCCTGTGCTTCCCCAGGGCTTAAAAATAATAGGGTAGTCCCAGGCCCAAGGGTGTCGAGGCGATTAAGTGGATTAACCAGTGAGCGGCTCCTTTACACACGATGCAAGCTAGATTATGGGTACCACAGGTCGCCCTTTTCTGCCATGAAGCAGTAATGTGTAAGCATTATTGTGTTTTGTTCTGAAGGGCGCCGTTGCTAGTGAAATAATTGGGTAAGTGAGTCTTAACATATCTTATGTGTCAAGGTGATGAGCGTAATTGTAGTGCCACTATTTTTTTTTTTGATTTTTCAAGAATCCTGAGAAGCACTGCATTGAAATGGACAGGGCGTATTATGGGCGTAGTATTACCATCAGCTGAATCTACTGCTCGTCTCGTCCCTTATTGTTATAAAAAAAAGTGATACGCCTTTCTTTGCGGTATCTTTACTTGAAAAAAATACGGGAATAAGGTTAGGGGAATCAGTGGTACGGTTAAAGCCATTGTTATTATTATTATTCAAGCTTAGTTTTTTTAGAAGAAAGCGCAAACGGGCAAGAGTATGGTATGGAGGGCATTCCGAAGCCGATGATGATAGCTTTATCATCATCGGCTACCATGGTAGTCCACCAGGATTGACCCCTCTGCTACCACTTACACCACCACATCCAAAAAGAAAACCAACCTTTTCGTTGTCACGTCATTTCTTTTTTATTAATATCACTCAACCCATTTTCATCAGACACAATAAATATATTATATAATATTATTGTTTCTAACTAAACATTTTTCTATCTTTATTACAATAGTTATTACAAGTAGCTTACATCTATAGATAGATATGTTTAGAGCACAAAGACGGCGCGGCGTTGAAAATTTTATTCCTTACAAGTACAGTACTGTACTACTACAGTAGGTACAAATCCACATAATCGTTGGATAGATCTTGATGAGAAAAAGCTTAAAGTTCAGCTATACTTATTTCTGTACTGTGAAATTTATAATGATTTCTGAAGCCTTTATAATGTTTGTAACTTTATGAGCAGGGAATGATTTTTTTTTTGTTGTCTGATGTCGCTGCACAAACTACACGTATAAGTAAAGTAGTCTGGCAAGCATCCGTAACACCTCATTTAGAATATGAGATATTCTGTTGTAAGACTAGGGTGCTGATCGCATTTCAAATTATTTTTTTTTTCAAAATAGGCTATTATGAAATCACTTATGTAAAGTCAAATCCTACTAACCATTCGGAAATGAATGCTTCAGACCTAAGAATAAGAGAAGAACGGGCGCAAGAAACTCAGCGGGCGGCTTCTTCTTTTTTTTTCGATCGCTCCATTACATGAGTGGCTCCACCCAGCGGACACTCAGTATGTCTGTTACTTCCATAAAAATGTATCCATCAATCATAACACTATTCCACAAGCCACTTGTTAAGGCTGAGGACTGAGCCAACGACCTTGAGCCTTACAAAATCGGCATAGATTTCATTCAGAATTAGATGCATTTTTAATTTATTACAAACATAATGTAATTTATGTTTTTAAACTTTTACCATCGTGGAACTTTAACATTGTAATTATTATGACGGGTACTCACGATATATATATTTTCTGTTTCTCGCCGCCTCCGCCGTTCCATCGTGACCAATATTTATGCAATTGGATCAAAATATCGGCATCAAATTAATAAAATATATATCGTGAGTACCCGTCATAATAATTACAATAATATCAATTACCATCAGCCTAATCTACTGCTCGTCTCGTCCCTTATTGTTATAAAAAAAGTGATAGGTCTCTTTACAAAAATAACAAAACTATGTCATGTTAAATTTTATGAAAAATATTAACTGTTTACCAATGTAAACAGTTAATATTTTTCATACAATTTTTATCGAGATTAAGATGACTCCACTTAGGGGTATTTTGGCAACGCCTATTAAAGATACAAATGTAAAGAATTTTCTTCTCATATTCTGTAGACATATAACTATTTTTTTTTATTAAAAATAAAAGCTTCATATAAACCGTCAAGAAATGTTTTCATTTATACGCTATATTTGCGATTTCTTGGGATAGCAGCCTTAAGTTATATTATCTGCGGTTAGCTAAGTAGACAACTAATTTGTAATTGTTAACGTTCAGTCGATATTTTTTATTTTTTATTTCGCATTTTATTGAATTCCAATGCTACTTTGTTTGAAATAAGATCTATGTTAACTGTTATTAAGATACTTAACTGTTATTGAAAATTATTGTTCTTTTCTTATAATATTATGTAATTTAATTTTAAGCGGCTTCACACACAGACGTTGTATTTTGAATAAATATTATAAAAATAGAAGAAGCGTTGATTAACAAAATTCTAGAAATTTATGATTTCATTAGAGTTATTGTAATATTCCGATAAAAATCCTGCTTCATACCCATACAGATAGATATTATATACATAAAATAATCCATCCATCCATTCCCACAAGGTTGGCCAACATTGATATATCTCCATAAAACACCATACAGATCAATTTGTAGATTTGAAAAGTGTTAATTTTTATATTGGTTACTAGCTGACTCAGCAAACGTTGTATTACCATAAAGTAACTAATTAAAGAAAAAAACAATAATTATAATGTATATACAATATAAAAAATATATGCAATCGATTCTCAGACCTACCAAATATATCGTACTACAATTATTGTATTCGATTGCCATCTTGCAACCCTATAGCGGATTTGTGGATGGAACAGATTATTACAAAAATCGCGATACAAAAATGGTTGTAGACAGTAGAAGGGAGAAAATTTGAAGTTGTGTGAATTTTTAAATGCTAAATCAAAATAATAAAAAATTAAAAAAAGGGTTTAGGTTTGGGGTAACCCTTATCATTTAAGGGTATAAAAGATAGATGTAGTCGATTATCAGACCTATCCATATCGGAGCACACAAAATTTCATAAAAATCAGAGAATTTTATATTGGTTATGTTAATTTAGTCTCTCTAGTCTCTTAAGATGTTTATTGCTTATATTTTCAGTTTTAAGGAGTTAATAAGAAAATACAACATTGATATTTCTTAACTTATTTATTATCATAACACTATAGTTAAAATTTAATGCTAAATGTATGAGTATCTTGTATATCTGTCTTGGCATTACAATCGAGCTCTGATCCAGGCGAGGAAGGACGTGGTCCTTGCGTATCCAGCGGGAAGTAAGGCCTCACAGCCACGGTCAGCCACGAACGATGTGATACCGATCTGCAATACACAACAAATCTATAAATACCATCAATTCGCAATTAATTTCGGTTTTATCTAACCACTGACCTGTATAAATATACCACTGGACAGGCTATTCCATATGCTTGACAGGCAATTTTTATGCCTATTTGAAGCGCGACTCGCGAGCATCTAGAGAACTAATTTTGACGTATAATACAAATGGCTGCGAAGGAACGAACAATACTCTGAAGTATTTTTGCATTTTGAATTAATTTCGTTCGTTATCCGTGTTATTCACACTTCAAGAATCAACGTAATAAAGTACACAATTTTATTTTGTAAATAGTTTTCCACCATCTATCGATGTTTGCTAAGGTTGTCATCACTAGTTTTAGTCCCGTTTTCTCGTTATATGGCCAACACAGCGAATATTAAACAGGCACAAAAGCACTTTGACAGCCGCCAGTCCAGTATATAGTAGAGGTCAGTGATCTTAACGCATGCATCTATATTAAACATATAAATGTAGTATTTCAAATCAAATGAAAATCACTTTATTTATGTAGGTCAAGGTAGTGACACTTATGAATGTCAAAAGGTTTTTCGTGGTAGCCGGGTTTGCAAATTAAGCCAGAGAACTGCAAACTGCATTAACTACGAGAGATATATGATTGACTTGTATATATGCATGTGGCTGGGATAAAAATTCAGAAAACGTATCCAATCGCTAAGAAAAGTACGCATCTCCGGCCACATGGAGAATTGCTGTCATCTCTGGTCTGGCGCACCCCAGTATCAGCTCATACCGTTTGACCGCGTGCAACGCAGAGCAGCTCGAATTGTCGGGGACTTAGTGCTCTGTGAACGGCTGGATCACTTGGCGTTGCGTTAAGACGTCGCTTCATTGTGTGTCTTCTACCGCATTTATCACGGGGAGTGTTCCGAAGAGTTATTACACCTGATTCCTGCCGCCGAATTCTATCTTCGCAGGACACGGCACAGGTTAGGATATCATTAACACCATCTGGATGTGTGGTGATCCTCCACAGTGCGGTTTTCAAGGAGCTTTCTTCCACGTACTACAAAGCTGTGAAATGAGCTTCGATGTGCGGTATTTCCGGTACAATACGACATGGGTACTTTCAAAAAAAGCGCGTACACCTTCCTTAAAGGTCGGCACACTCTGGTGTTGAAAAAGAATGTGGGCGGCGGTGGTCACTTAGCACTAGGTGACTCGTACGCTTTGTCCTCCTTTTCAATAAAAAAAAAAGAGAAAAGTATCATACCAAATATCTGACGTTGCTGAAAGTAAAGACTAGAGGTCCACCGGAATCTCCGGTGCAGGGTCCCTGGCGCGCCATTCCGCTGGTACAGATGTTGGAGTTAATGACCGAAGAAGTGCCGTAGATGTTAGCGCACTCAAAGTTCTGGATCACGGTCAGGGCCACATGACGCAGCTGGTCATCAGACGATCCGGCTGCAATTTGAATTTATATGTTTAATAGCACCGAAACCCGGCGTTGCTCGGGCCTTAGAACTTTCTGGATTGATTACATCAGTTGCACACATTCTGGAACTTTCTAGGTCATTCTCGAGATTTTCAGAATTTCACAGAAGTTTACAATAGTTAGAGGACAGATGTATTTATATACATATTTCAAATTTTTTCCACCCACCACCACCCACTTTAACCCATCCCGACCAAACTCCTTTATGCCCACCAGGGGACCGAGAGGTATTTGCCATCCCAACGGGAATTTGATCGAAGTTGTGGATGAAAGAGAAAACCGTGGACATACGTACTAACATTAGCATTTTATATAATATATTAAGATAAGTCTTCTGCACAATTTTGGAAGTGAAAATTTATTTACGCGTGTTGAGCACTTCTTGGTTGAACAAAAATCATGGAACTCGCGCGTAGCCATGGACAGATGGCCGTTGGGGCAGTAAAGTCCTCGAATGGCGACCACGTACCGGAAGACGGAAGTGTTGGTAGGCCCCCCACAAGATGGACCGACGATCTGGTCAAGGTAGCCGGAATACGTTGGATGAGGACAGCGCAGGACCGATCGTCGTGGAAATCTTTGGGGGAGGCCTTTGTCAAGCAGATGTCCACTGCTGGTTCTGACGTTCCGGCTGATGATGATGATGAATCATTCACAAGTGTAAGGAATGAGCTATCGATTGGTACTAACATCATACGTCAGTATATCAGATTTCTGGCTCTAGTATTTGGTATATGAAACAAAATGTGAAAATTGTTTCAACTCCCCTCGGTCTCGCCTACTGTATATATCTTATGTCTACTTTTTGGGTGAATAAAAAGCGTAGAACTCGCATCATCATTAGCGCACGCTTCCCTTGAGCTGTACGTGTACTGTGTGTATATGTGCATAGATCCGTACGTTATTAGTATTAGTAGTTTAAAAAGTAATTAACACTTTACTAACCAAAAATATTTCCAAAAATAATAATCTCGGCGTTACAATTCCAACAAACAAATCCTTTTTTTTATTTTAGCTTGTTTAAAAGCGATTACTATAAGAGAAGTTTTATAAATAGCTTCAAACGTCAAAAGTAGGCGTGTGTATGACAATTATCTATGTGTGTGAATGCTTGTGTTTATTCGACTAGGGCGTGTCTAGGGCGTGTAGTATAGTATCGAGTGGCGACAGTGGTTACCATACAAATTACGCGTGATGGCCATTCTAATGTCTTTTACCTGTTCTCTGGCGACAACTGAGCAGATATCAAGATGGCTAACTTGTTATTTTGTAGTCAACAAAAAAAAACAGATAATGTTTACTTACTGTCGCTTGTTCGCCCATATCCAGCAGTAACGGCACGCTCTCCTGCGTATGTCATATGCTCCAACAAACCACTGGGCAGTACAATAGCACCTATTGAATCTGAAATACAAATTTCCAAAATGATAATAACATGTAGGCTTTTCGTATAACAAAACCGGTATTCTGCATATAAAGGGCGTGTACGCGTTTAAATGCACTTTGAGACGCCACACATCTAGATGATGAGGAAAATATATTCAGAACTCAAATCGAATTGAATACTTGATAAACACGAATGAAGACACATAATGAAGCGACGTTTCCGGGCAAAGCCCAGAGACCAAGCCGTTCACAGTGTATTTACTCGGTCAAGAACAGACACTCAAACGTGTCTGTTCTGGAATGGAAACTGGGACGGCTGTGTATTATTAAGAAGCAACATGTGTATAAAATATCAACAAATAAAGGCACGGTGAGATTAAGAAAGCCTCTAACACTAGCGAGTCACAATGGGCAAGTATTATAACCGTGACTAAACAACAGTAAAACTGCACGTACTTTTTTTAAAGATGCTGTAGGAATTACCTTCTTTGCACGGCACACCGACTAGATGGATATCGCAGTGGCGCTAGCTTAGCCTTTCTGTTTAGGGTTAAGCGCGCCGTACCTAGTGAATTTTCAAGGCTAATAGGACTTGTGACGGGAGCTAGTGAAATGCCACTCAGATCTTTGGGTTCTTCGAGAATTCTCAACGGCACATAAATATAAATCTCAATATATAAAAGACGATAATAATATAATTAGATGTTTTTAAATAAAAAGTAGCATTAAAAGAAACGTATATCTATAATATTATTTTTCACTAACTAACTAACTATATTTTCACCACCAATGCAACCAAAGCTGACCTTGTTTTTGTCGTTCTAAGAATCGTGACTTACATTTCCGACGAAACTTTTCGACGGTTTGTAATTCACGAAGAGGAGGTGGAAGATTATTCCAGCATTTGGTTGCATTGTAACGAATACTTCCTCTAAATGCAGCACTATGGTGTTTTAGGTCATGTTCCTTCACATGTGAATCCATATTGCGAGGCTCTTATTAAATAAGTGGCATTAAGATCCCCTAGCCAAGACATTTGCTATACAGGTAGTATAGTGTTTTGGTTTTTATAACACCGAAAAAGAGTTTTAAGTCGATAGTAACAGTTTGCTATAGTTTTATTGACATATTTTTCGAATCTCAAACTCTCGTCAATAATGATGCCTAGATTGCGAGCCTCAGAAACCCGTTCAATACTTTTATTGCCAATTTTAACATGAAAATTTAGGCGCTCAGTCTTTTCTAATTGAGAAGGCGTCCCCAGTAGCATGTATTTGGTTTTCTCAGGGTTAAGAATCAAATCATTTCTTTCTGACCATTCTGCTACTATTGAGATCGGTGTTCAATTGCTCTATAGCCAAGTGGGAGTGATCTGGATGGAACGATATGTATAACTGAAGGTCATCAGCATACATATTATAATAGCGGCAGTATTGTATGTTCTGTACCACATCCGCACTGTACAGAATATATAGAAGTGGACCTAAAATTGATCCTTGCGGTATACCTCGGGAAAGACAACAAAACTGAGAAAACGTCGTGGTTCCGTCCTCCTGTACAACTGCAACAGCTTGAATCCGTTTTCCTAGGTAGCTAGTGAACCACTGCATGACCGTGTCACTGAATCCATAGTAGGAGAGTTTTGCTAACAGAAGTTGGACATTCAAAGTATCAACAGCCCGTGAATTGTCGAGCAATACCAAAAGTGTAGCTTCTCCTAGATCTTGAGATCCCAAAACATTGTCAACAACATCAATCAAGGCCCTATTTTTGCGAAAACCCGATTGAAATTCTGGCAGAATATTATTTTCTTCCAAGTATTCAATAAGTTGGTTATATACTATTTTCTCCAACACCTTGGATAGACATGGAAGAATACTAACCGGGTGAAGGTCTTTATAGTTTAATACGGTGTTATTTTTCTGTATTGGTTGTACTATTGCCTGTTGCCACAGTTCTGGAAAAATTCCCGTGCTTATTGAGGTGTTTATAATATGAGTAAGTATGGGAACTATTTTTGATAGTGTAAGTTCCACCATATTTAATGAAATACCATCAACTCCAAAAGCCTGGGATTTATTTAGACTACGAATAGTTCTAGTGACCGTATCTTCATTCACAGTTTTTAGGTTAAAAACAGCATTACAAAATCAGTTCTCCTGATAGGAGTCCAGATTTGCTTGCTGAACATCATTATTTCCGGGAACATTGAGGAAATGCATATTTATACTGTCGGGGTCATTTAAATGTACTGGAGGAACTAAGTTTTTCTGTGGATTAATACGTACCTGTTCCTTTATATGCCGCCATAGAAGGCGTGGCTTACTACTGATACTCTTGAGAATTGACTGGGTATTGCACAGATTGTCTATATGTGAGAATTTCGTATTTTGCGATGCACTAGACATCTAACAGAATGAAAAAGTAATGGTGTGTTTACATTATTTCAATTTCTGACTTGGTTAAAACTTATTATTAATATGACTTTGATTTTGATTACAGTGAAGATGATCCGATCTAAGCTAAGGCATAAATACATACTGGTATACGCGACGTGAGGGATAACGATAACAGCGACGTCGTTGTTGAGGTTGGCATTGTTGTAGCTGGAGTGGACTTGCACGTTGTTGGAGTTGACGCGGACACCGCCCGAGAACAGCCGAGTGGAGCCAAGCACAGCCACGAGCGACGTGCCCCAGTAGTTGCGGGTAGTCCAACAATGGGCCGCGGTCAGCAGACGCGTGTTGGACACAAGAGAAGCACCGCAGGCTGATGTGTGGCCGCTCTGGAGATTTATTAACAAACCCACCTGCCAACCAACAAAAATCAAGATGAGTATTTTTAAAGCAAAAACTTCTATCGGCTCGCTGAGCACTTTATTTTATGAATGAACTAGCTGACCCGACAGACGCTGTTCTGTCAATAGAAATAAATTCGGTATTCGGGAATAATATAGTCTAAAGCCATTGGAAATGTGTAATCAAAGTAAATGAGTTAAAAATTTGATAATAAGTTATTTGGTAATAAAATGATAAGGATTTATAGTATTTGTGTAAACAGCTTTTACATTACTGCTATAGAATCGAAATTATTTTAAAGAATTTTAATGGATATAGTATCCCTAAGAGATAGAGATCTGCCATTGCGGCAGTCGCTTTTCTATAGACATATATGTATAGGTTTAAGGTACACAATTCCATCATACATTATTTTGTAATAGCTCAAAGCGTTTTCATATTTTTTTCCGACACCTCCAACGAATATCGATAGTGAATTCAAATATGTATACAAAAACTTAACTAATAATACACTTAAACGTTCCTCGAGAAACACGCTATCGCATTGGTGAAAACAGCATATACATTAAGTTCGAAAAAGTAGAGCCTGGCCAAACTTCATTATCATAAATTGGCGCGGGCCAAACAGCAGATATGGTCGTTGGGGCAGTAAAGTCCTTGAATGGCGACCACGTACCGGAAGACGCAGTGTTGGTAGGCCCCCCACAAGATGGACCGACGATCTGGTCAAGGTAGCCGGAATACGTTGGATGAGGGCAGCGCAGGACCGATCGTCGGGGAAATCTTTGGGGAAGTCCTTTCCCCAGCAGTGGACGTCTACCGGCTTATGATGATGAAGAAACAGCAGACACCAAAATATCCCGGCCTATCAGGTAATACTTTCTTGATAATTACAATGTAAGTAAGCTTATAATTCTGCATGATTATTTATGATCTCGTGAACTGTGAAGAGATAAATAAAAAATATTGTTTTAATAAAGCTCCGCATGGCCAATGTTCGTTTCGAAAATCACTAGTCACTTTAGGACACATCAGCCATCGTAAAATGTCTACTGGCGCAGCAAGTGTACATTAAATGGTGGCAAGTCATCTAGGAAGGCACAGTAAATTATGATTCAAAAAACGTTAGAACGTTGTCGTCAAATGGTGCAGGATCGCGAATGAACATTGAAATAAAACATCCGGCGAAAATGAACATCAAGCTCAATGCCTTCATTGAAACAATTGGCAAAGAACGTCTGTCGAAGAATATATCACAAAGCAAAATTATTCTTGAAGAAGACGTTGATAGAGAACTAGTCTCAAATTTGACGATGAAGAGAGAGATTTACCTGAATGATCCCAGCGAGTGTGTATTAAGAGATGGTTGAAGACAGTCAAGATTTGCATTGTCTTGTAAGAGGCTTTTAAGTTGGGAGCATATTCTAAATTTGATGGTTCCTAAGTCGTATCGAGTATCTCGTAAAATGCACGGTTCTGGAATGCGAGACAATAATGGGATGCAGGTGTGATTTTGATATATGACGAAACGTCAGTTTTGAAATTCGCCTGTTGGTACTTTTTTGGGCCACTCCTCTGAGAAAAGAAGATGCAGAGAGATCCCTCGTCTCTACGCAACGCCAAAGAATCAAGCCGCTCTACATTCTATGCCGTCGAATAGTACTTGGGTAGTCTCCCAAACAGAGGTGAAGTACTGTCTCGCCTTACTGAGCCTCATGCTCAAATGAGGAAGAGTGGCATGAAACGCTAAATAAAGTTCAAAAATTTTTTTCTTCACTAACTTCAAGCTTAATATATTTAATATTAGAAAAAAAACACTTATCCTGTACCATATAAGGATGTTCTCCTAGGTTAGCGGTGCTTCCACCCACAATTCTTGCCCCATCAAAGTCTGTAGCTGCCTCCGCCTGTTTCATCATCATCGCCTTCGGAATGCCCACCCTGCCATGATAGTCCACTAGGATGGACTCTTCTGCTACCACAACCCCGACCACTGCCAACAATAAAACAAAACACTTCATCATCGTCACTTCTTTTCCTAGACTTTGCGCATGCGGCAGTATATATATATATATAATTTATTATCTTATGATTAATGATTGATTAAATAGGATTATTGATTTATATTATTCATTATCATTTCACTATTTGCAGCGTCTGATAACGCTGCTCAAAACTAACAAGGAACTAGATTTTCGATCTTTTCTATCTTTTGTTTTAATTAAATTTAACTTTTATTATTTTTCCTTGCAAATGTTTAATTATATAAATGATTAAAAAATTAGGAAAACGGTTGACCCTAAAGGACCCTACCCATCCGTGCAACGTCCCGCTAATTCCATATCTAAAGTTTTGAATGAATGAACCTTTCACGCGGTTAGCGGCATTTGACGACATTTTTTTGAGCCTCATACGAGTAAAGAAGCTTTGAGTTTTGATTATTGATCAAACTCGAAATTTCAACGATAACTTGACTGGATTGGTAGTGATTGACGTGGTTTATTGATGTTGAGAGCTGATTAGTTTTTGGCATCGATCAGTAAAGCCGTTTAAAAGTTACAAAAAAAACACATGTGAAAAAATTAATTTCATAGTTTTTTTGAGATTTCTTCAAATCTACGGGTCCAAAATCTAAATTTGGTCAAGCCCTCTCGAATGGCATCAACCGCGATAAAATCAGTCGAGTCGTTCGTAAGTCATAACTTATAACACACACACAACAGGACCTTAAAACGTTAGGATCTGATGAAAACTCGATTTTCGAAAAACGAGGTAAAACCAATAAATAACCTGAACTTTTGAAAATTTTCAATTTTATTAGCGGGAAGTTAAAAATTCTGTTCAAAGTAATAATGCACATTTTTGACAAGAAACTAATTGGTGTTAAAAGGCCCGTCAATCAAATATCAATATAGATTAAATTCGTATTTAGTGACTTTTAGTAAAGTCTGCTTGCTGTCTCCATAATCACTAATCACAGCTTGCCAACGAAGTGGCATGCTGTGTATCATCCTTCGAGTATCTTCTTGTAGAAGATGCTTTCATTCCTAAATTTTTCGTTAAAATCAACATATTAATTATATTAAACAGAATATTGAATCTTAAATAATATAACTTTAAAGTTAAGTTTAGTTTGTTTCGTTTATTTCTTTTAATCACACACAGATTCACTTTTAAGCAGTTGAATCTTCTACTTATAAAACGAACTTAGTAAAAAATTATACTAATTCTTAATAACAACAATTATCTAGAAATTCTAGTATCTAATCAATTGTCATAATCACAACATTGTTAATTCTCGTAATCATAGATTTGTTTCACTATTAAATACTTAATCTAAATATAAATAATAAAACAGACTTAACATCAATCTTTTAAATAATAAACTTATACATTATTTAGACTTCTGTTTTGATTTAATATACGTTTTTAAAAAAATCAGTTTCAACTTTCTAATGGAAGTACGCAAAATAGACCAAACGAGTTGTATTTACGATAGTCAATTGTCTCATCTTTTTATCGGCAAATGCTAATTCATAAGCTGCTGATGTATGGGCCCTACTGTAATTTACTATCTATGGTAAAGCCAAGAAAAACAGTGGAATCTACAGTTTTGGAATCTAGCATTACCATGACCTCTGTTTTTTGCACATTGAAACAATCTTATACTCTTAACATAGTTTCATTAAGCATTTTGAAAACCACCGCATATCTTTCCGTTTTACTTTAAATAAAAGGGAAGTGTCATTAGCGAATAAAACCATATCATCGAATATATCTATCTATATTACAAACGAAAGGTCGTTATTATAGACTTAAAAGAGAAACGGATCAAAGATTGAACCCTGTGGCACGCCTATCATCAGAGCCTTTTGATTGTATACCGCAAACGTTTACGACTCTTGAAGTAATAAGTCATTAATTTTAAAGAATAGTCGTCAAAGAAAACATAAAGCTTAAGCTTAACTAAAAGTGTACTCAAATCCACGCAAGCAAAAGCCTCCGAAAGGACACAAAATAGCTATCGTCTCATGGGTCAAACACACATTTAACAACTATTCCAGCGTCCATGGTTAATTTTTCCTATAGTAAAACCAAAATGCTTGGGGTGTAGTACATTTTTTTACCGTAAAGTGTGAAATTGATTTAGTATTCGTTTATCGTCATATTTCTCGTACCCCGGGTACAAAATTGAGCACAATTTTATGTATCATGCCGGGGTATGTGTGTAAGTTAGGGAGGATATCTGCTGTCGCCGTCTCGGCAATTTTGAGGGTAGGGACCTGTCTACTCTCTGGCTCCGCGTAGATTTAGTGGACCGCGTCCGCATCTATGCGTGCGTCTACAGGTCCCATAGTGGTAACGCAGAAACCGATCACCTCATGGGCTGCGTTCAAACGGCAATTGACGACGTGCTTGCACAGATCCCCTCCGCAGAAATCGTAGTCTTGGGTGATTTCAACGAGCACAATGCCGAATGGCTTGGATCAGGTACCACAGACTACGCAGGGCGATCTATGCATAATTTTTCATTGGCCTATGGTCTATCCCAATTGGTTGAGTCGCCTACGCGGCTCCCGGATGTGGATAGCCACATGCCGTCGTTATTAGATCTTCTGCTGACTACACATCCCGATGGTTACCAGGTCTTTGTCGACGCCCCTCTCGGAACGTCCAACCATTGCCTGGTCAGGAGTGTAGTGCCCATCCGACACCAACGTCGCAGACCACCAGCGACCCGCCGCGTTTGGCACTACAAGTCAGCAGATTGGGATAGGTTGCGTTCTTTTTTTGCATCCTACCCTTGGGGCACGGTTTCTTTCCCTTCGGATGATCCTAGTGCCTGCGCCGTTGCAGTAGCCGATGTGATACTGCAGGGCATGGATATTTTTATACCAAGCTCTGTAGTACCGATCGGTGGCAGATCACAGCCCTGGTTCGATGCGTCAGTTAAAGCAGCATCTGACTGCAAAAAACAGGCGTATCGGACTTGGGTTGCGGCGCTGGGCACAAAGGATCCGACCTGCAAAGTTCTTAAGAGCAAATATAACCGTGCCTCCAGATTTTTTAAGCGGCAAATCGCCCGTGCGAAGTCAAAGTACGTCGTCAAAATCGGTGAGCAGCTTTCCAGTTACCCGATCGGAACACGCAAGTTCTGGTCGTTGTCGAAAGCTGCTCTCGGTAACTTCAACCAGCCGTCCATGCCGCCGTTGCACATGAGGAATGACACCCTGGCCCATACGGCAAAAGAGAAAGCTGATCTCCTTTGGCCTCTTTTTGCCTCCAACTCGACTCTTGACGACAACGGAAAAACACCGCCGACCATCCCGCGGTGTCAGAGCTCTATGCCTGAAGTACAGTTCAGAGAGAATGTAGATAAATATTTTTCTCCAGCCTGTATTATAAATCTCATTGATGTTCACCAGTGGGAGGCTCCTTTGCACAGGATTTTGCCCTGTGCTGCCCCGGGGCGTAAAAAGAATAGGGTAGTCCCAGGTCCAAGGGTGTCGTAAGAGGCGACTACGGGCTTTTTGAAAGTGGGAGAGTCACGCTGCTGTCTTATGACGTCAGCACAATCGGGCCAGACTCGTCCGGGTTACTTACCACACTCGCACAGAATACCGGCGTGAAGTAGCGGCCTAGTGCCGCTATGTTTCGCCTAGGTTAGTGTCGAGGACCGGAGGCCATCCCCCCCCGTCCTTCCCCCCCCCCAACAAAATATGAGAGCGGTCCTAAAAAAGAAATTACCCCAGGAGGGTACCGGCTCTTGTAGAGCCGGAGAATCCCTCCCCGAGCATTCGCGCTCGGGCTGCCCCTCGTATTCTGGGGAGGGCACAGTACCGCGAATGTCACAGGACAAACAGGGCAGCAACACCACGGCACCCCGCTCCACGCTTAATGTGGACTTTTGTAACATCCGGGGAATTCACTCCAACTTAATCGCCGTCCACCACCACCTTGAGACGGCGCAGCCGGCCTTGTGTTTCCTTACGGAGACGCAGATATCTCGACCTAGCGATACGTCATATTTAACGTACCCCGGGTACAAAATTGAGCATAATTTCATGCCTCATGCCGGGGTATGTGTGTACGTTAGTGAGGATATCTGCTGTCGCCGTCTCGGCAATTTTGAGGGTAGGGGCCTGTCTACTCTCTGGCTCCGCGTAGATTTAGAGGACCGCGTCCGCATCTATGCGTGTGTCTACAGGTCCCATAGTGGTAACGCAGAAACGGATCACCTCATGGGCTGCGTTCAAGCGGCATTTGATGACGTGCTTGCTCAGATCCCCTCCGCTGAAATCGTAGTCTTGGGTGATTTCAACGGGCACAATGCTGAATGGCTTGGATCACGTACCACAGACTACGCAGGGCGATCTGTGCATAATTTTGCATTGGCGTATGGTCTGTCCCAATTGGTTGAGTCGCCGACGCGGCTCCCGGATGTGGATAGCCACATGCCGTCCTTATTAGATCTTCTGCTGACTACACATCCCGATGGTTACCAGGTCTCTGTCGACGCCCCTCTCGGAACGTCCCACCATTGCCTGGTCAGGAGTGTAGTGCCTATCCGACGCCAACTTTTGCCTCCAACTCGACTCTTGACGACAACGGAAAAACACCGCCGACCATCCCGCGGTGTCAGAGCTCCATGCCTGAAGTACAGTTCCGACAGAAAACTGTTAGGCGAGCTCTGTTTTCGTTGGACGTCAGGAAGTCGAGCGGGCTGGATGGCATTTCTCCAATCGTGCTTAGAACGTGTGCCCCTGAGTTGACGCCGGTGCTAACGCGTTTATTCCGGCACTCTTATTCAAAAGGCGTAGTCCCTGATTCATGGAAGTCAGCCCTTGTCCATCCGATCCCAAAAAAAGGAGACAGTTCGGATCCGGCAAACTACAGGCCTATTGCTATTACCTCCCTACTCTCCAAAATTATGGAGAGCATAATTAACCGCCAGCTCTTGGTATACCTTGAGGGTCACCAGTTGATCAACGACCGGCAGTACGGCTTTCGCCATGGTCGGTCAACTGGCGATCTTCTGGTATACCTAACACATAGATGGGCGGCGGCTATTGAAAGCAAGGGGGAAGGCCTGGCAGTTGGTCTGGATATAGCGAAGGCCTTTGATCGTGTATGGCACAAGGCGCTCCTCGCAAAACTTCCATCATTTGGGCTTCCCGAGAGCTTATGCAAGTGGACCTCCAGCTTCCTCACTGGGCGCAGCATACAGGTCGTTATCGACGGTTATTGCTCGAATCCCAAGCCCGTGAACGCTGGAGTGCCCCAAGGCTGTGTACTATCTCCCACGCTGTTTCTTCTGCATATCAATGATATGTTGGACACCGCCAACATGCATTGCTATGCAGACGACAGCACCGGTGATGCCGTATACACGGGCCATGCAGGTCTCTCTCGGGAAATCGTCGACCAGTGCCGGGAGAAACTTGTGTCTTCTATCGAGTCCTCTCTCGAGAAGGTCGCGGAATGGGGTAAATTGAACCTTGTCCAATTTAACCCCCAGAAGACTCAAGTTTGCGCGTTTACCACTAAAAAAACTCCATTTGTCGTATCACCGCTCTTCGATAACACTTCCCTCAAAGCCTCGCCTAGTATCGGAATACTGGGACTCGAAATCTCGAGCGATTGCCAATTCCGTGGCCATCTGGAGGGCAAAGCCAAATTGGCTTCGAAGAAGCTTGGCGTCATCAATAGAGCACGGCAATACTTCAAGCCGGCCCATATTCGCTCTACAAAGCGCAGGTCCGGCCACATATGGAGTATTGCTGTCATCTCTGGTCTGGCGCACCCCAGTATCAGCTCAATCCATTTGACGCAGAGCAGCTCGAATTGTCGGGGACACAGTGTTCTGTGAACGGCTGGATCACTTGGCGTTGCGTAGAGACGTCGCTTCATTGTGTGTCTTCTACCGCATTTATCACGGGGAGTGTTCCGAAGAGCTGTTCAACCTGATTCCTGCCACCGAATTCCACCTTCGCACGACACGCCACAAATTAGGATATCATCCACATCATCTGGATGTGTGGCGGTCCTCCACAGTGCGGTTTTCAAGGAGGAGGTTTTTTCTTCCACGTACTACAAAGCTGTGGAATGAGCTTCCTTGTGCGGTGTTTCCGGGACGTTACGACATGGGTACCTTCAAAAAAAGCGCGTACACCTTCCTTAAAGGCCGGCAACGCTCTTGTGATTCCTCTGGTGTTGCAAGAGAATGTGGGCGGCGGTGATCACTTAACACCAGGTGACCCGTACGCTCGTTTGTCCTCCTATTCCATAAAAAAAATCATTCTAACCCATTGGTAAGAACCCTAATGTAGAATCAACCAAAACAAACATTTAAAAGACTAAAAAAGCGAGCCCCTGAAGATCTTCCTTTGAACAAAGATGAATTATTGAACATATCGATGTATCACTGGATACTACACCATGCATGACTAACCTCCAAGCACATAGCTCCAGCTAAATGTTTTCTAGACAGCTTGCAGGAAAAATATGAGTTAAAAAAAATATTTATAACAACTTAAACAAGTTCACTATTTCCAGTTAACACTTCAGGTGATTTTTTACCAGCACGAGGCTCCCGCGTCGTTGAAACTGTTTTCCTGTTTAACACACTAACACTAGAATAATTAGATATACTATGGTGGTGTTAGTTTTCATCCAGTGTTCAATTATACAAAAGAAACGTCCACTTCTTCTTATATATAAAATTCTCGTGTCACAATGTTAGTTACCTTACTCCCCCGAAACGGCTATACTGTTTTTTACCAAATTTTATATGCATATTCAGTAGGTCTGAGAATTGGCTACTATCTATTTTTTTGTATTCCCCCTAAATGTTAAGGGTGGTCCTAAATTTTTTTTTCGGACAAAATGTTTTATTTTTATTTTTTTTATGATACAGCATTTATTAAAAAATACATACAACCCTCTACCATTAACCCATATTTTTGTATCGTGATTTTTAAGTTATTCTTTTCCATCCACAAATCCGCTATAGGGTTGCAAGATTGCAATGGATCAATACTGACAATAATTATAGTACGATACATTTGGTAGGTCTGAGAATCGGTTGCATCTACTTTTTACATCCCAATTTTTTTATTAGTTTATTTATTTATTTATTGACATGCGATATGAGTAAATAAAAACCAAAAGGATAAGTACTATATACTACTATATTCAAGAAATTCACTAAAAAAAGGAAAGTATTATACATAATGGTTATTTTTTGTTTTTAGACAAGTTTGTGGTAGTGTAAACTAAACGCATATTAAATTTTATGCCATATCAAAATGTAAAACCAAACTCCATTTGCAACTTTAAATCAAGAGAATTTGTTTTCTGCATAAATTCGGCTACTCTACTTATTTCTTGTATTCAGTACAAAAGCAATTGTGTAATCTATGTTGTTACTTTTATCTTATTAAAAATACGTATTATCATCGTCGATAATTATTAGAAACAAATGTAAAATTTATCAGATTCAAGCTTTATGTGTCACGCTTTCATATTTCATCTGTGAATCAGATACTAGCTGTTGTACCCAGAATTCGTTACAATGCCACGTTAAATGAAGTCGAAAAAAAAATCTTCTACATACAGATTTTTTGGGCCAAGAATAGCCACGGGCGTCCCCAGGACAACAAATCAAAGTTTCATCACAATGTGATCAATAGTTTTGGAAAACATAGAAAACAAATATATATATACTTAATTGTATACAAAATTGTTAAACGTAAAGGTTTATCTTTTAGAACGTTTTTTTGATTTCTACTTAGCAATATAAATTTAAAAAATATTACTATTCTCCAAAATAATTATACACAGCTTGGAGAATGGCTTTTGATTTCGAGGGTTGTCAAAATGGCGCTTAATTAAACCATTCATTCATCCCAAAAGATAAAAATAAAACATGTGCATTTAGTTAAAGGCAATGTCAATTATAAGTACATTAAAGAAAAAAAATATATTGTTAGAATTAATATTGATTGTTTCAAATGTACGCAAAATGTTGAGTCTCGCAACGCTACGGTAGGATTACTGATCTTCAACTGGCAACTTACGCTGAATATGTATTATATATTATGAATGCGGAGACTCCCATGTGATTTGTTTTTAAAAATTATTGCAGAGCTGTAATAAGTGCCACTTTTTACCGTTAGCATAGTAAGGTTATATAGTATATGAGAAATAACATGCAAGACCATAAAATCATTAGCGAAACATACACCAAGAACTAACATATGATCTGTAAGATACAGTATTATTAGTCTCCAATATTATCGCCATGAACTTAATAATTCTTGCTATGAATAGTATCAAAGCATCGATAATTTACGCGTGCTGACACTAGATACCGCCGCGTGTTTCAAATACCCTGAAAAAGTGGCTACAATGTCCAAAGCTAAGAAGTCAAGGCACCCAAGTCAGTTAGTAGGTTGGCGTGCAAAACGAGATACATCAGTGCCGGTAGTAGTAATAGAGGAGTTAATATTGCTGGACTACCATAGCAGGGTAGCCATTCTGAAGACGATGATGATGAAGCAGGAGAATGCATTTGGAGATGTTTTCTGATAATGAGCGGAATCAACATGAAAGACCACCACTTATAACATTTCATTAACAAATGATATCTTCAAATAACTACTAAATAATGAGTCAGGGAAAAAATCTCTTCGCATAAAGTATGTATCATCATGTAGCAAAATCTTTTTCCACTGAACTTTTTGGCAGGTTTTGATGCCATTAAAAAGGTTATATAAAAAAGCATATAAATTAGTAAAAATGTTGTTACCAGATATTTTTCATTAGTTTTTATTTCTTTCAAATGAAATAAAATAAAATAATCGAATAAAGAAATTCGATACACTCTTAAATTTAATTACAAGCAACGAAAGCCGCGAAAAATTTGTGAACTTTATGGATGAAGTCATTGGACCTATTGCAGTGCTAGTTACAAAAGCACGAAGTTGGTTTATCGTTTCCAATACGAAAATTTTGATTTCGAAGATGCATCTGGCTTTGGCACGACCAATTGTTATGGATAAAATGGCCTAAATTTTTGAAAAAGTGGAGCATGATCGGCATGTCAGTAGTTACGACATAACTGAAGAATTGGGAATTGATCCATGTGAAAAAAGTTAGGTGCACAAAAAAGATTGTTATTTGGGTCCTACACGAGCTCACTGAAGACAAATAAGACATTTATTATTGGCGATGCACAAAATACACCCTCATTACGTTGATGTCTGCCATCCCGCTAACGCACGTTTTGCAATCAACTTTTCGTCTCCCACGTCCATTTAGAATCATCTATCGGCTGCAGTTTTTTCGAACCGGTATTACTTCGGGATATTCAAACTTAGAACATTTTTCCACCCTAAAAATAGGTCAATCAATTTTTGACCTTTGGTATTGCGACTGTCCATTGACAGGCAGTTGGTTTTCACTTTTACACTCTTTTTATATAGCACTTGTCCATTAAGCCCCACTCTGTGGCTCACCGTGATGCGCGCGCCTCTCGCACGTAGTCTATATTTAGTGCCACCAACATTTATATACAATACACTTAACAATGGTATTTTCTTTGATTAATGCGAGTGTTACATATTTTATTACATAAAATACTATTTAAGGAGAACATGTCCATTTCCATCAAAGTAAAACGTTAATAAGTGTTACTTTGATGAATAGACTATAATTCCACCTTCGCACGACACGCCACAAATTAGGATATCATCCCCACCATCTGGATGTGTGGGGGTCCTCCACAGTGCGGTTTTCAAGGAGCTTTCTTACTCGTTCTACTAAGCTGTGGAATGAGCTTCCTTGTGCGGTGTTTCCGGGACGATACGACATGGGTACCTTCAAAAAAAGCGCGTACACTTTCCTTAAAAGCCGGCAACGCTCTTGTGATTCCTCTGGTGTTGCAAGAGAATGTGGGCGGCGGTGATCACTTAACACCAGGTGACCCGTACGCTCGTTTGTCCTCCTATTCCATAAAAAAAATATAAGAATAAATGAATCTGCTTATTTTGTAGTTCTTTTTGCAAATTTTCTTGAATTTGAGGTAGAAAAATTAAAAATTAAAAGGCGTTAAAAAAAGCGAATTTATCGATTTCCTACCAATCCGAAGAGTCCGCAAAAGAAAGTATTTAGCAGAGGAAGGGAGGGGCAACAGTAATTATTATTGTATAGTTTATTTAATTAAAACTTTCCAAAAATCCAAAAGTGTGTTGGTTTTGTTTTCAAAACAATGCATAATCTTTTAATTGTTAAATATAAATGAAAAGTTGTAGGATCTGTGCGTTATGTCTGTATGAGCTATATGATTTTTTTTAGATTCACAATTATTCATATCGATTACTTCAGAGTCTTTGTTATAAGGTACATAATTATCATCTAATGTGTCATGTATGAGTAATAAATCTGTGTAATCACTATTATTATGTCCCAAATCAATGCCCTTGTTATCAGCTGTTTCATTACTTATAGCTGATATACCTACATCTTCATTAAACTTCTCTTCTACGTTTTTAAATTTGTCCCTTGAAATATCATTCAAATCAATTTGCTCAGCGAGTTTATTTGCATCTTTGATGGTAAGAATTTTTGAATATTTATTATGATTATCTTTTGTGTCTGCATGATTTATAAAATGGTTTGAAGTTGATTCATTGCCAAGTTTGTTATCACCATAAGGTATTTGCATATCACCTACAGCTATTATTGATGAGGAATTCGTGTCTTTAAAATATGTCACATCTTCAGTACCTGTTGGACCTGCACTGCTCATATTTTTATGATAATCTGCATCTTTATTCAGTGAGTTTAGATGGTTAACATTGGCATCTATGTCATAAGTAGATATATTAACAGGTTCATTCGTTATACTATGTATTAGATTTCTAACAACTTGATTAATGTCTTTTAATTCATCTGTTTTTATTATTTTATGATAATTTGTTTCTTTATTCCCAGCCGTACTATAATCTTGATAACTCTCTTGCTTTTGTTCAAAATTATTTTTTGGTGGTGGAGGTTTATATTCTGAGGCTGATATATATTTGCTAACTTTGCTTAAATCTGAAGTTTTTTCAGCTTCCAAATTTACAAATACATTCTTTAAGGCTTGGTGTATTGGTTCTTTCGTATAAATATCGTATTTATTCCAAGTGTCATCAGTAAGCTCTCTATTTTTATCGCTGTAAATAAAATCTTGTCCAACAATCATTTCTTGAGGTTGATTTGGGTTAGCTTTGGCGTCATTGGCAACAGTATACTTTTGGTTGGCAAATTGTTCAGCAATATCTTTTGGCGCAAGAATGATCGCTATAGGATTATTGTTAGCAGCTGTTCTATTAAGTCTATTCATTAACAGGTTGCTATATGGGTACATGTTGAAGTAATTTCTGATGTTTTTCAGTATAATCTCGTCGGAAGTTTGTGAGAGTGGAAGTTTTGGACCACGTTTCTTTGCAAATGTGCCAGCTGATCGGAGGTCGCTGAGATCGGAACAAAGATGCGAGATAGCTTGTTGGAGGACGATCAGAACGAGAACTGTAAAATAATTAGTACTTAACTTTATATCTTAAGACTTACTGTATTTTAATGAGAATATGTTACGAGATGAATAAGACGTTAACTTGATGGGAAATGATGCTCTTTGCCCATTACAATGCAGTGCAGCTCAGAATTCTTGATTGAATTCAAAACTCATAAGCTGGGTTGCACCAACTAACTTTAGCAAGAACAAACATGTTAAAGTACCGTTTCAGCAAAACATGAGTTGCACCATTTAACAATTTTTATATGACGTCATAACTTTAACTGTAAACCGTTACCGTCCAAACTTAATCCCTCCGCAGCTTCGTCCGCTGGTTAAAGTTATTGTTAATGTTAAGTCAAAAGTTTCAAATAAATGTTCGATATTGACTTGATATTTTACTTTTTATCTTTAACTTTAACTATGCCAAGGAATACGATGGTGCAACACATTCAAGCCAGTACTATTACAGCTAATATGATGCAATCTAGCTTAAGACATTAAATGTTATATCTCATTAGACCAGTAATTTGACTAGAATTACCAGTGGGAGGCTCCTTTGCACAGGATGCCGGCTAGATTATGGGTACCACAACGGCGCCTATTTCTGCCGAGAAGCAGTAATGTCAAAGCATTACTGTGTTTCGGTCTGAAGGGCGACGTAGCTAGTAAAATTACTGGGCAAATGAGACTTAACATCTTATGTCTCAATGGGACGAGAGCACTTGTAGTGCCGCTCAGAATTTTTGGGTTTTTCAATAATTCTGAGTGGCACTGCATTGTAATGGGCAGGGCGTATCAATTACCATCAGCTGAACGTCCTGCTCGTCTCATCCCTTATTTACATAAAAAAAGGCAATAGCGCCCTGTAAGTCAAAAAACCACCGATATGAATACTTGCGCTTCACTGGTATAACATAAATAACTCAAAAATAATGACTAAATTCCATATCAATAAATAATTCAAGGCATTGTTATTAATCTAAGTACGGTGACTTTGGTTCTCTTACGGATCTCGTCATTTCTGATACGATCTCGTAGGGAAATTCTGACCGTAGCCCTCTCCATTGCCCGCTGAGCAACAATGAGCTTCCTCATAAGGCTCTTATTTAGTTTTCCTTTACGTGTGGCTTATCTACTTCAGCAATAAAGAACTCATATATTAAAAAAGACAAGAGCATACTTTCCAACTTACAGGCCGAAAACGCATCTATTGACGCCTGATGGTGAGGATGTCCATAACCGGTTACCATACCATCACGTGAGTTTGGCCCCTATTAGAAAAAAGTAAATCTACTTACTATACAAGGTGTCCATGTCCGAACTTGTATCCTTCAGATGTGATCTCAGATTCAGATATTGGTGACGGGCTTAACTCAGCATGACCGCGGCAAATCCACACCTCATTACGGTTTTATGTTACATTAACGACCGTCAACGTGATAATCTGTAAGTTTTATAGTTCATTATTATACTCATCTAGGTATTTTTTTGTGCATATAGCATATATACTCACGCCTGTTTCACAAAATTTTGGTAGAGATAGGACGTCAAAACATTCCAAAAAACGCGTCCACCATTTTATTCTTAATAAAGAATTGGCGTACAATAAGCAACCAGTCGTCTCATGCCAGAATGTGGCGAGTCAACATCTCCTGAGGATGCCTCGTGTAGAGCCAAAACACGTGTCAAATTGATGGAAGACGAATCTTAGCGGAATTCACACTCAAGAAAGGTCAAGTCACATTTGAATGATTATGGATTTCCGCAAAATAACGCCTAATTCAATAAATTAACAACTAGACTCCCAATCTCCTATTAAAAGGTCTTCAAAAAATATCCGAGCGGCGTTAAATAAATACGTATACATTAAATTACATACATAACATTAAAACATTCACTTAGTGGCTGTACCTAATGTTCAAAGTCTATCATTGTGCACGCTCATTAGAAGTAGTAACACTATGTAACGCGCGAGACTGATGCGAACACGAGGCAAGAACGTTTTTTTTAGCAATAAAAATTTTATTACTTAGCAAAATGATTAAAAAGGTCTAGTGACACGATTTTGTTTATTTAAAAGTTTTTTGACACACTACTTTGTCATTGCGAGGCATTGTATTCAAAGCGCAGTCGAAACACACCTGTTCTGCTTCAGACAATTTTTGAGCGTGATTGTGATTTGTGAGTTTAATTATTTATTGTACCGACGTCAATGCAGTAAAGTGATAAAGATTTTCTTGCAGGACGATTGTCGCACAAATACCGGTAAATATACCATATTTAGGCGTTGCTTTACAAGCGCTGATCTAATTAATACTAAATCACTACTGACTCGTTGTTGGTCCTTATGTTACCTATGATGTTAAACAAACTTGTATACTGATCAGCAAATTTCATGTGATTCCGTTGGTGTTGCAAGAGTAGTTGGACGTCCTTATGTTACCTATGAAGCGATGTTAAACAAACTTGTATACTGATCAGCAAATTTCATGTGATTCCGTTGGTGTTGCAAGAGTAGTTGGAGGTCCTTATGTTACCTATGAAGCGATGTTAAAAAAACTTGTATACTGATCAGCAAATTTCATTTGATTCCGTTGGTGTTGCAAGAGTAATTGGAGGTCCTTATGTTACCTATGAAGCGATGTTAAAAAAACTTGTATACTGATCAGCAAATTTCATGTGATTCCATTGGTGTTGCAAGAGTAGTTGGAGGTCCTTATGTTACCTATGAAGCGATGTTAAAAAAACTTGTATACTGATCAGCAAATTTCATGTGATTCCGTTGGTGTTGCAAGAGTAGTTGGAGGTCCTTATGTTACCTATGAAGCGATGTTAAAAAAACTTGTATACTGATCAGCAAATTTCATGTGATTCCGTTGGTGTTGCAAGAGTAGTTGCAAGAGCATTAGAATTAGTTGGGCAGCGCTGGAGAATCTCTATGAATTGCAGCAGAAATCTAAATGGCGTATTCAACAAGAAGGACTCAAAGAGGGTGATTAAGTTGTTGTAAAAGAGGCCAACGTCGCACCTTTAAAATGGCGCATGGCACGTATATCTAAATTGTTTCCTGGACCGGATGGCATTGCAAGGGTCGCTGAGATATATACCAACAGAGGCGTCATTCGCAGAGCGGTGCATAACCTCTGCCCTCTACCTGTTCCTAATTAGAAGCTGTTCCTCGAAACCCTGGAGATTCGAGGAGGGAGGAGCTATCTGACGTCACAGCACGGCGCCTGCGACGCGAGCGATATGAAGGATTAGCGAATATTGCGTCGCCCAGCCCCAACGTGGCACTACGTTTACATATACCAATAATTATATTTTTGTCAAGAGTTCAAAGCAAAGTAAACGATACATTTAAACAATAATTATAGTCTTATTTATATACCACATCAAAACGGCGCATTCAGTATGTATGCCTTCTTAGCTATTTTGATATTTGTGAAGTGGAAATGAGCGCGTTGGGATACATTAATACATTGTCCTATAAACTTATTGGAGCTATTTACATTTAAAAATTTGTCTGCAATACCGTTTGCCTGTTTCTACTTCTTATAGATTAACAGATCTAGGTTTTGTCCGCTGTTAAAACTGAGAAATTTCAGGCTTAGAAAGAAACTCAGAGAATATTTCAGCAAGGACAGATACAAATAAAATTTGAAAACAATGTCAAACAATTTGTCATCTATAGGATCCACTTTACAGTTGATAACCAGCTCAACCCCAATATTTGCATATTAGGAAATTGACTTGAGATGTCGCTCTTACAAATCTAAACAATTTGTTATGTTTTAAATTGATAACCCTCACTTCTGGGATTAATTACACAACTAAAACTGAAAACAATTTTTTTTATGAACAATTCGGGACTCAAACCAGCGTCCTCTCGTGTTCCGAGCGAGCGCTCTTTCCAACTGAGCCAACCGTTCGAGTGACGTATCGTCATAAAATCTTGTATGCTTTGTTCAACTCTCAGGTTGTAATTTTATTTTTGTATTAGTCCTAGAAGTGAGGGTTATCACTTTAAAAACACAACAAAATGTCATATTTTTTGTGTTAATATCATAATGTTTAGACTTGTATAATTCTAATTAAAATATGGATGCGAATGAAATAAAAAGACAAAAGGAATCTATTTTCTCAAAATTGATTCCATTAGAATTATTTTTGAATGCTAATATGAATGAAATTAAAATACAAGGCCTAATATGAATTTGTAGATTAAACTTAAAAATAATTGTAAATAAAGTCTATCTATATAGCTCTTCTGGTATACGATTATAGACAGAGAATGTAGATAAATATGTTTCTCCAGCCTGTATTATAAATCTCATTGATGTTTAATTAGGCTTTTTGACGGCATTGTTTACATATCTCAATTAGAGTCTATTCAGCGGTCCTTTACACGTCGCCTAAATTATGTTCTTCGAAAAAGGACAAATACGAGGATAGACTTACATATTTTAGTCTACTTACCCTTGAAGATAGACGGAAAGTAGCAGACATGAAGTTATTGTTTTATGTGTCTAACTCTGCAATAGATTGTTCGGTTCTGACCGGACGGATCGGAGTATGGGCCAGTACAGCACATACACGGAGTAGACGCCTTTTAGCATTTTTTTCATCAGCCGTAATAAATTTATTAACTCAGTGATCGAGCACATGTCCCAATCTGAGAACGATGCTCAATTAGACTGAACACTACACACTACTCACAACTCATAACACTCTCACATATTCATACACACTATACAAATATCTATTTAATAATCATGTATCACAAGCACACATTATTCAGGACTTCTTCTTCTTTATTTTATATAATTACTTACCATTTATTTGCCAGCGTTATTATTTCATTATAATTTAATCTGCCAAACTTTGTTAAAGGCAATATATGTGTACAGTTTATAGAATTAATCTGTCGAATAGAAATGCTGTAAAGTTTGCTTAAAATAAATAAATTAATTGTTAGTTAATAAAGTGAATAAGACCCTTTGTCATTTTCATCCTGTAGACTATATCAGTTCACGACAATGTATGTCAAAGTTTTTTGGCACATGAAATACTCTTATATAAATAAGCGTACTTTTAAACAAGGCTGACGTATATAACTGGATGTGACAAGCAAATAATAAAAACGTGCATGAGCGAGATTAGATGCAACATAGTTAATATGTTAGTAGTTAAAAGGGCTAAAACAATATTTTGTGTCTTTATCAGAGGTTCTTGCCAACAAACAAACAAAACAGAAACTCTAAGACTTTGTAAATTTTGCGTGATTTAAACTAATTTTAAGTGGTTATGTTAATTAGTAACTAATTGAGTGTTGCATATTCAGAAATACACATCTTCAGAAACGGAGTGATTTTTTATATTATATAGGCATCGAAAGCAAGACTAAATTGATGTCTTGGTTATGTTTATCGATTAATACTGATGTATTTTAAATTTAAATAATGCTTGCTGTGTAAAAAGATTAATAGAATAAGCTCAATAATACGCGATGAAGAATCCGATACTTCATATGTAAATAATTAAATTGTTATCAATGTAATCAGTATACATTATTCAACCAAATCAGTAGTATCAAGTTCTAATTATGAATTTTAGAGCAAAAACCAAGCTTGTCTACTATGTTCTTAACTACTTCTTGGTTTTATCATATCCGGGTTATAAGTTCCCTTAGGGCAGAACGCGCTTACTTCATCCTAGACTTTAAACGATCAAATTGTTTTTGTAATAAATAAATGTCCTTTGATGTTATATTGTAATTTTATATAAATCTATCAAATTGTTTATTTAAATTAATTATAAGATCAAATAAAATTTTCATAAATAAGCAAAACTCCATAAAACGGAACGTGCAAGCAACAGAGTCGTAAAGTGCCGTTGTGTGTCAAATTTGAAACATACTTATTTTGGCGCGCATCAGACGTCTTGATGACAGATATATGGGGCACGCTGGTTAGGGCCATTCACCTGAATAGCGATGATGGTTTTATGAGATTATTTATATTTATCATTGCAAAAATATCGTATCACCTTGACCAATGTCTGTTTGGTTTTTATCGTAACTTCAATCAATACTAGTTACATACTTAGTCTGGCCAAAAATACTTACAATAATTGAAAATAAACAAAATATTACATTTGAATTTGGAATCTGTCATTTTTATATAATTGTTCATTGAGTTTTCTCATTTTGGCGCCAATACGTTTTACGATATTTTGCGATATTATAATGGGTGGGTATGGTGATATGGAGATGATGGGTGATAAAGAGAACCAAATCGCTGTAATTGCATAACACAAAGTAGGTATCGAGTCAAATGCAATTTTTTAAACTGTCCATACGCTTGGTATTAGTAAAATGTTTGTGTACCAGAATATTAATAGGTACAATGAGACCTCCTCTGTTTGTAACAGAAAAAGATCTAGCTGTCCACGTAGTTTTTTTACGAAAATGGTGGTCAAAGCAGTAAGGGAAAGAATTCTAAGAAATCCTGTTCAAAAGCAAAAAATTTTATCTCGGGAGATGAAGATAGCACCTAGAACGATGACTTAGGACTTGCGTAAGAGACGTACTAGTAATTTCTTAACTGATAATTTAAAAAGAATAGGGTGGTAAAATCAAAACAACTACTGAAGCGGTACGCAACGGGAGGAAACAGAAAATTTTGCTTACGGATGAGATATTTTTTACAATTGAGTAAGATTTTAACAAACAAAATGACCGTATTTATGCTCAAAGGTAAGGAAGCTTCCCAATTAGTCGACAGAGTGCAACGTGGGCACTTTAGTGATGGTTTGGTGGGATATATTGCTATGAAGGAGTGACTGAGCCACACTTTCGTGAAAAAGGTATCAAAACATCGGCACAAATGTATCAAGATACCATTCTTGAGAAGGTAGTGAAGCCCCTTAACAATACCATGTTCAATAACCAAGAATGGTCCTTACAGCCAGACTCGGCGCCGGGTCATAAAGCTCGGTCTACGAGGTCTTGGTTGGAAACGAACGTTTCGGACTTCATCAGAGCTGAAGACTGGCCGTCGTCTAGTCCCGATATTAATCTGCTGGATTATGTTTTTAGGTCAGTTTTAGAAAGTACGGCTAACTCTAAACTCCATGATAATTTGGAGTCCCTAATACAATCCGTACGACTGGCAGTGAAGAATTTTCCTATGGAAAGAGTGCATGCTTCTATTGATAACTGGCCTCAACGATTAAAAGCCTGTATTGCTACCAAAGTAGACCACTTCAAATAAGCTTTTTATATTTTAAATTGTTATCTATTTATGTATTAAACTAACACACTGTAAAAGCATTAAATGTTATTCGCAATAGAATTTTTTTTCTTTGTTTCAGTATTTATGGCAAGACTAGGTATTTTATCTTGTGCAATTTTGGAATTGATTATATTTTGCAGTCGACATTATTCATAATTAAGACGACAAAACTTATAGTACATTCATTCATAAGCTTTCCTTAAGAAAGTAATTTTGGGAATTAAAGGGGGAACTTAATCTGACCATATTATGAGTCTTTGTTAAGTGAAACTTGTTAATACGAATAACAAGATTCTGAGCATAATATATGCATTCATATTTTATTGCGGAAAAGGTGAGCATGAAATACCTTGATGGAAAGTCGGATTTAAACAGGTACCTACTTAAAAAATAACGGCATGCTGTAGAATTGGATGTGTCTACCTACACACTTAATATCAGTATATACTACTTGAGACATTACAGCTTGACTCTCTGTATTGACTATTAGCATCTGCCTATTCCGTTGTTTTCGGCCATAGAAGATAAAAAAACTAATTATAAAAATATATAACTCCGCTCTGACCGGGGTTTGAGTTAAAAATTAAGACCTATCAAGTGCGAAATGCCTTAGAAACAAATCGACCTGACCATGAATAATTTTTGATTGGGTAGGTGGTCATCTTCCATCAAGTGAATGAGGCTTAGTTGATGATGTTCAGCTCATTCACTCAGGACTGAGGTGAAACACATTACAGACAGTCTTGAAGTACCTCTACTTCTTTTATTCCTCTAGAGAATGGGCGATGTTGATCACCTTAAAAATGTATATAGTGACACCCGATATTCAAGATGTGATGTTAACCTCAGACTTCTGGCTATACCTACTCTTTGTCGTCCTCCAATGCTGCCAACCGCGACTAGATACAAATAGTGTTCTGATTTTGTCTCGCATCCGGCGCACAGAGTATGTGATGACAGATAAACGCGCGGCAGGAAGATGGCGTCGTTAGAGCTGTCATCGGGTGCACTATAAACGTAAATATAACAACGAGTAACTATTTTTCTTCGGAAATGCAGCAGGGGCGATAAACTTGAAATTTTATAAACAATCACAGATTGTTGTAGGCTTGGAGTGTACAAATAATGTATATCGTGTGTTTTATATAATAAATATTTTACTATTTCGAACCGGTAGCAGGGTCGGTACCCGCTGGGTTCGTTGCAAAATTTACAACCCTTAGTAATTTATAATATTAAGTGATTGTTAATCAAGTATTTTTTGGGGCGTGGGAATGCTCAATAAAATAATTACGAACCACACCATAATAAATCTAAGAAATGATAATGCTATATATACCATCTTAAGGTTAGGCAATAATCCTATTATCATCAAGTATAGTAACAATTTACGGGCAAATTATCTAACTAGGCAAAACTTGTACAAATGTATATTTAAACATCTATGCCTCGCATAGTGAAAACGTTTGCAGTCACCTGATGAAAAAAAAACAGACAGCGCGAACCCAACTGTAGCACGATAGATCCGTGAGTATTTATAGACTATAGATAACAGAAGTAACGGGAGGTATATCTTTGTACAGTATGCTAGGTAGGTGTGTGCGATAGCGGTTTTTCTGCCGTGAAGCAGTAATAATGCAAGTAAGTAAGTAAGTGTTGCTAACGGGCGCAGTAGCAAGTGTTATTACTGGGCAAATTAGACTTGACATCTTCTGAAACGAGTTGTCTTAAGTAACGAATTTTTACATTCAATCGAGAATTTTTTGTGGTACCGCATTGTAATGGACAGAGCGTCACTTACCATAAGATGGAAGACTTAAAATCTTAGATCATTTATATAAAGTGCGCCACTTATAAAGTGCAAAGGAGAAACTGTTTATTTTGTAGCAAAATAAACAGTTTCTCCTTTGCACTTTATAAGTTGACGAAAGTTAGTTCGAGACAAACGGCCTTAATTACCTACCATGCGTACGTTGAGTCCATACTTAGATATGGTCTCATACTGTGGGGCAACTCTTCAATAATAAACAAAGCATTTATTGCACAGAAAAAGTGCATCAGATAAATCTCAAAAAAGTGCATCAATAAAAAATCTGTGGTATAAAGCCTGACGTTTCATGCAAGCCTATACATTTACGAAATGGCAAAATTTGTAAAAGAAAATCACAGTGTGCAATTCTTAAAGCAAATGCAAAGGACCCACAGTACTAGAATACTTAGGAAAGCTGATAGGTTAGTGACTAGAGTCGTTCCACATAGCACTTTATTTCAGAAAAATTGCTTTTGGATGGGCATGAAAATTTTCAATAAGATCCCTGATTCATTTAAGTTGTTACCTTTTTCAACATTTAAAGTATCCTTCCTTGGCTTCTTCAAAACACATTTTATTCAATAGAAGAGTTTTTTGACCACCAAGAGTAAAGTATTTTGACATTGCATTGTAAGTGGATTATTCTTATCTTGACTTTAATATTTTTTTTGTATTGTATAATATTATAATTTTGCGTTATATAAAATAAATTACTTTATATTGTAATAAAATTTTTGCCCAAGACCAAGTTTGCATGCTATTGATAATGGCTAAATAGGAGATACTTTAAGCTATTGTAAGACCGAATTTGTACCACCCTATTTAATAGCAAATAAATGAATATGAATATACGGCTTGGATTTAGTATCGCAGGAGTTGAGACGTGAATGACTTAAAGTTGGTAGATTCACTTGAGCGGTTATAGGTCCTCAACGATACCTCTTAATGGCTTGTAATGCGTACTGATGAATTACTAATATATCCCTTAGCAAAAGTGTCCATAATAATTTATTTCTAGCAAGATGAGTTTAAGAGCAACAGCTGTTTAAATACAGAATACAGGTGCACTATGAAAGTGACGCTTAAATAGTTTATGCAAACCACAAACAAAGTCCCTCGTTCTCCAGAAATCATGACAGCGACGTTACTCTTACCCTTCGCAGTTACAATGGTATTTGGCTTCAGCACAGTGGACTATTGAAACTTGGTATAAGTAGATGTATTCTGTGAACCGCATTAAGATTTCCACACAAACATAGAAAAAAAAAACAATAAATTTTGGGGATTCCCTTTTGGGGGAACCTTTTTATACTTAGAACAGAAACTCATTTTTTTTTATCGTCTATGGGATAGGTCTTCAAAAATGTTAATAAGTTGTCTAATATCATTTTATTTCAAAACTGAATAGTTTGCGAAAGACATTTCCAAAGTGGTAAAATCTGTTCCACCTTGTAACTTCTAAAATAAGAGAATGATAAAACTAAAAGATATATATGATGTACATTACCATGCAAACATTCACCGAAAATTGGTTTGAACGAGATCTAGTAAGAAGTTTTTTTAATACGTCATAAATCGTAAACCGCAAATCAAAAATAAAATGAATAAATTAAATTTAAAAAATACACTATTATTAAAACATCGCTCATAGTTACAACGAACTACAGAAACTTTTATATTATGTTACTCGTTGCTACGGAACTCTTCATGGACGAGTCCGAATCACACTTGGCCGCTTTTTTTTTAGTCTCGATATTAATTACTTACTTCAATACGCCCGGTTCACTGGAAAATAACATATCCATGATCGCCTAAACTCCTAAAGAATCATTAAGAGAAAAATTTAAATTAACAGTGTGGTTTTCAAGGAGCTTTCTTCCACGTACTACAAAGCTGTGGAATGAGCTTCCTTCCACGTACTACAAAGCTGTGGAATGAGCTTCCTTGTGCGGTGTTTCCGGGACGATACGACATGGGTGCCTTCAAAAAAAGCGCGTACACCTTCCTTAAAGGCCGGCAACGCTCTTGTGATTCCTCTGGTGTTGCAAGAGAATGTGGGCGGCGGTGATCACTTAACACTAGGTGACCCGTACGCTCGTTTGTCCTCCTATTCCATAAAAAAAAATTAAAGAAAAAAAAAAGACGTGTGCCACTCGGGGTTTGCCGCGGTAAAGCTATTGCATAGCATTTTTTATCAACTTATGCAATTATAATTATTTATTTATTTTATTTATGCAGTATTTTATTTGATAAAATTAATTTAAAAAAAAGCAAACGTGAGTAAAATTTAACTTGCAAGATTTGATTACAGACAGACAACGGGACAGGTGAAATTAAATAAAAATGCTTGTCATAATAATAAAAATTAATAAACGTGATAAAAAAAAATAAAGAAATTAAAAAAAATCAAGACGTACCCCAGGCTCGAACCTGAGACCTTCTGCACAAAAAGACTCAGAAATATCTATATAGATCTAGTAAGTAAGTGTTAGGTTATTTTCGTTACGGAATTTCTCGATTCGGTCTCCACGCTCAAGGCCCGCGATAGAAGCTATGCAAAAGCTTAATAAACATTTTGACTGTTGCTTCTCAATATATTTTTGATAATGTTCTGTATGTTCATAAGCACTTTGAGGAATTTTCTAGAAACTCTGACATTCATAATGTTAACACGAGGAACAAACATAAACTTGTTATGGCTACTACTCGGTTGGGTCGAGTAAGTAAGTCTTTTGTTGGGCGATGTATATGCTTCTACAATATGATCCCAGTAAATGTAAAACCCAAATGTGTGGCGAAATTTAAAAGAATTGTTAAAAATAGTTTGTATGGGAAAGGTTACTATAGCATACATGATTTTCTTAATGACACCATAGACTGGCAATAAAGCGAACACCTTCAGGCTCTTTAATTATAAATGTTTATTGTACGATATCACATTGTTATACATATTTTTACATAAAAAAAGCCCGCTGAGTTTCTTGCGCCCATCCTTCTCAGGTCTGAGGCAGTCTTTTTTAGGTAGTTTTTGGCGTTTAATAAGTGATTTTGAATCCTATTTTGAATAAAAATATTTGAGTTTGAATAGTTTCATTATGGACTTTTATAATAACCAGAATCTCCTGGAAAAAAGTCTATTATATTATTATGCTATGAGAAAATATTTATACCATAATATTATAAACAAATTCTTATAGTCTTATATTGCTATAAAATGAACTCTTACATTAATAGGTTTTTTAAGTATATAGCATGTTTTATTAGATTTCATTTAAATAAAATATACAATACTTTTTTAGATTTATTTAATGGCATCGGATTAAAGTTTTTGGGGTGAAAGAGTGAGCTAGTTCTCTGGCTTAGCAGGCGAGCGGTGGCGGCGATGTCCTCCTAATTTCAAAATAAAAGAAACAATATACCTATATAAGAAACTCGAAAACAGTATTTCTATTTAAATTTATAAATATCTTATATATACCGAGTACAAGAACCCACCTTAGTCGCAGATACACTGTACACTACTTTAATATAAATATATTTCTGTTCTTTCACATTCATGTTTATACCCCCTTATCAATGGTCCGCTAACTTTAAACAGCCGCTTAGGAGTGTTTTTTCTCATTCTGACTTAGGTAAGAAGACAGAGTGAGAATTAGCAATGTTTTAAGTTAGCAGACTATTATGAATAAGGGGGATAGTATATAGTCGTACCGCTTCGCTGCGGTGTATATTTGAGCGAAGCGAGGTAAACTAAGTCTGTGTACAAAACAAAAAAAAAAAAAAATCCAAATGAAAACAATACAAAGAATGTTTTGGAATTTGGCGCCATATTTAAACATGAGGAATTTGCCCCTTATTTGGTCACATGAGAATTTCTTTTCTTTTTATTAAATATTTATTTATTTATTTAACCAATAAAGCCCCTATCCTTACAGAGTGACCTATTGCGATAGAGGCTTGACTTAAATTTAAGTATTTAAATTAATATAAATATGAATCTTAGAGATACTACTAACAATCTATACCTATATATACTACAATCTATACTATACTAGATTATTACTATACTAATTATTATTACTATTACTAGAACATACAACAACTACTCTAATTTTAAACTCGTTCAGTGAGCAAGCAAACAAGTCAATCCTATGCGAAAGTTCATTTAAATTTCGTAAAGCGACTGCAAAAGGCGTGTATCACATAAGATTGGTTCTCGCTCGCGGAATTACGAGCAGCTGCTGTCGCCTTCGCCTTGTAGCGCGTCCACCGGTAACCTATTCGCTCCAGTAAGGCTGTATGACTCACCAAAATTTTCCATAAATACATAACCAGGAGTACGTCCCTCCTAGTTTCTAGTTTATTATACCCAACCATGCCAAGAATAAAAAGTGTAGGATATAGAAGTGGATATCCTGGGTATACTTTGTAGAGTTTTAGATATATAAACCTAACAAATTTATTTTGTATTCGTTCCAACATGAGCTTGTATTTGGCGTCACGTGGAGCCCATATGATAGCATTATATTCTAAATGACTTCTCACCAAAGCCTCATATAGAACTTGTATAGCGTTGATATTTGTGAAATTTTTCACTTGTCTCATGACAAATCCAAGGTTTCTGTATGATTTCTTACAAATATCAACGATGTGTTCACGGAAGTTACAATCCGCATTGAAACGAACTCCAAGATCTTTGATTTTGTTGACACGCTGCAAAGGCTGGTTGTCTGGATGGTATGTGTAATGCAGTGGATACCGAGATCGACTAAATGATGTCACCGAGCATTTGTCAATGTTAAAATATAATTTATTATCCCGACTCCATTTTAATATTCTATTAATATCATCTTGTAATTTGATATGATCCAATTCGTCTTTTATTTGCAGCGAAAGCTTAAGGTCATCAGCAAATAACAAACATGTTGATTCACGGACGATTTCTGGCAGATCATTAATCATAATGATAAATTGGAGGGGTCCTAAATTGCTGCCCTGGCTTACACCTGATCTAGTATAGTATTCCTCAGAATGGAACTCGCCACAGTCAACATACTGTCGCCGGTCACTTAAGTAGGTGGCGAAGAACGACAACGTGTGTGTTGTACACCCGAGGTTGGACATTTTCTTGAGTAGAATATCGTTATCAACCACATCGAAGGCTTTTTGGAAATCAAAATATGCTAAATCCACCTGGCCTCCAGAATCCACCGCTGGGACTATCTGTGTCATTAAATGAAGCAAATTTCCCGCTGTGCCTCTTCCTGGACAGAACCCATGTTGTGTATCTATATAAATAGCGCGTGCTAATTTTGAATAATTTGCAAATTATGTTTGTTTTTAATTATAATAATTGAATTAAGTTGAAATTCAAAATTCTGTCTCGACAATAACCTAGAAAATTTGGAAAGCTTTCTATGAGGTCGGTCCAGAAATGACCGAGAAACAATTTAACCCAGAAATCAATTGGAGTGACCTGGAGGGAGTTCCGAGCAGCTTTGCTTCGCTTCGCTACGCTCAATGAAAGATGGCAGACATATATTTTAATGTTTTTTTTCTCTTTTTTAATTTTATTGTTTACTTGCACCCGACAGTTACCCAGGTAGATTCTGAAAATCAGCGCTGCAGCCAGTTTTGGCTTACAGCACAAGCTATAATAATAATAATAATAATACTTTATTTCATTTTTCTTTTTTACACTCACTGCAAATAACTTAAATTACTAAATGTACAATATTTATTACATAATACCAATTATTGAGCTGAGCATCGGGCTTTTCTTTTGCCACACAGCATATTTAGTTAAGTTAGGATTATGAATATATGTTAAGTATTTAGAATATATTTTTATGTGTGTGGCATGGAATAAATTTTATTCTTATTCTTATAATTTACAAGTGACACCCAGAGGGAATCTAGCCGACCACCCATTCCCATCCAGACCCATCAAAATGTAACAAAAACTCGTTTCTATTTCAAAACTCTCTGCGTTATTTTAGGAACGATTGACTGTTGGGTTGATCTTGTATACACCCCACCCATTTCGCTCTATACCTGTCCTTGTCTTACAACACCATTATCTATATAAATGAGAGAGACAGATAACTAATCATCATAATCACGTTGTATATTTAACTAGCTGACCCGACAGACGCTGTTCTGTCAATAGAAAAAAAATGATGTACCCAAGTATTCGGGATGAATGTAGTCTAAAGCTATCGGAAATTAATAGTTTTATAATATTAGGTACTATCTGACCCGAAAAACATTGTTCTGTAGATAATGAAACATATTGTTTTATAGGAATTTGCCTATAATATTTCAAAACATCAAGAATTATTTCGTAAAAAATGCTCCCTGTTTATGAAATTGTTTCACAGCGGGACTGTCAAACCGTGCGTCACTAAATTCTCTCATAAAAAATATTATGTCCATACGATACAAATATTGAAAATAAAAATAATTATGAGTCCCAAATCGAAATAAAAACTATCCTATCTCTCAATTTGGACCAAACTGCACTCCATGAAATAATCCCCATTAAAATCCATTTATTAGTTTAGGAGTCCATCGCGGACAAACAATGTGACACGTAATTTCTATATATTAAGATGTAGTATACAAATATTTTATTTTGTCTTAAAAGAAAACGTGTTACACAAAAAACCATGTACAAGTTACTACATACTTATAATACCTACTACACAACATTATTTACCACAACCATTAGGTACAAACATTAAGAAGAAGCCTACGTACTTATCAACCAATCACAATGAAAATAAGTTTATTCACGTAGGTCACGGAAATGACACTTATGAATGTCAAAAAAAAAACTTATTGAATCTACCGCTACTTCGTAAAGGGTTGAGCTAATGAGAAGAAGTAGCAAGAACCTCATTGCCACTCTTTTATTTCAAGATTTACATTTACATCGATTTACAAATCATTTCAATTACAATGTAATATGTAAAATGATGCAACAAACACACTCAAACGTCAAATAGTCAATGTCTTACACGAGTAAGACAGAAAAGTTAATGTAAATTAATACAAAAGTTATTGAGTACAGTAGCTGCATCATCCACATACACCATAAATAAATAAATAAAGGTATTCTGTCAGCATTTTATAAGCGATATATAAATAAATAAAAGTTAAGTTAGGTAAATACATCTAGACAAGTAGGTACGAAGTTTTATTGCTAGGACTTCCTAAATAAACTAGGCACATACAGACAGTAGGTTTTTGTGAAACAGACATAAAAGCTGGTGCCTTTCCAGAAAATTGATATTTTGCTGATGTTTAGGTATGTAGTCTACATTATGACAACAATCTACTTGTACATGACGGAACTCTAACTCCTAAGTTTTATGTAGCTGATAAACTGATAGAATAAACTGATATGGATTTATATCATATTCGTGTAAACAGCTTTTATATTACCGCTTTATATGTAATTGCTAATCTTTAAGGTATCAAAATGGATGAAGTATTTTTTTTATGAAAATAAGCGACGACATGAGCAGGACGTTCAGCTGATGGTAATTGATACGTCCTGCCCTTAAAATGCAGTGCCGCTCAGGATTCTTGAAAAATCTCAAAAATTCTGAGCGGCACTATAACTGCGTTCGTCCCCTTGAGACAAAAGATGTTAAGTCTCATTTGCCCAGTAATTTCACTAGTTACGGCGCCCTTCAGACCGAAACACTGTTTAACGGCAGTTATAGGCGCCGTTGTGGTATCCATAATCTAGCCGGCATCCTGTGCAAAGGAGCCTCCCACTGGTAAATTAATGCAATAATAATTATTGTAGTAACTGGGCAGTGCCTACTGGGTAACTCATGGTAGGTATGAATTATCATATGTACCTAATGAAATTACTGAATTATTTGTATTGCGAATATATAGGTATTTTTCTAAGAAAGAAAATATAGATACCGGATAAGAAATCACGATTAATTATATACTAACCCCTTTATTCATAATAGTCTGCTAACTTAAAGCATTGCTAATTCTCACTCTGTCTTTTTCTATTGACCTAAGTCAGAATGAGAAAAAACACTCCTAATCGGCTGTTTAAAGTTGGCGGACCATTATGAATAAGGGGGTACATCTTCTCCGAACACGCTGCATCTTATGAAATAATTATTATACGTATCGGTTCAGTAGTTTCGCAGTATAACCGAAGGAAAAAAAATTGCTTTTTTTAATTAGTATAGAATTTTAATATTTATTATTAGTTTGAATTTATGCTCGGGAAGTGATGTGCTTACACTAGGTCCTTTGATGTGCGTAAGAAGATCGCTGTTAGAGTTAGGGGGTTCAGAGGTGAGGTGTCTAGAGGGGCGAAGGGATCGAGTCCATTTATCCATAGAAAAAAAAGTTTATTCAGTCTTAATTATTTGTATACCACCATATGCGATATTTATTATAAAGGATCATTGAGAGCAAAATTCAAAGAAATTAACATCTTGACTGTTGCTTCTCAATATATTCTTGATAATGTAATGTATGTAGGCACATAAGTGAATTTGCCAGAAACTGTCATAACCATAATGTTAACACCAGGAACAGACATAAACTTATGATGCCTACTACTCGGCTAAGTCGAGTTAGTAAGTCTTTTGTGGGGCGATATATATGCTCTTACAACAAGATCCCAGAAAATGTTCAAAACAAAAGTATTACGTTATTCAAAAGAATTGTTGAAAAACGTTTGTGTGGTAAAGGTTACTATAACATAAATGACTTTCTTAATGATACCACAGATGGAGTGACCGCCCTCAGGCTATTAAATAATAAGTTTAATTGTACAATATTACTTTGTAAAGATATTCATTCGATGAAAAAAAAAGCCCGCTGAGTTTGTTGCGTCAGGTCTGAGGCATTCATTTTGGAATGGGTGGTAGTTTTTTTTACTTTAAATAAGTGATGTCACATCCTATTTAGAATAAAAATATTTGAATTTGAATTTGAATTGGTAATTAATTAAATTTAATTTTTAATTAGGTAAAACCAGGTTAAAACGTATATTAAGTAAATTATAAGAATTCTAATAATAAATTATTAGATAAAAGAAAGAACAATATCGTCGACAGTGTTGTGACAGTTGAGAGTGAAATTTTAAGATGCGCGCTTTTGTGTTACAGTGATGCACTGTAACACAAAAGTAACAGGGTTCCTAAAAGTTTCTGACGTATGCGACGTTAGTTAGTTTTCGGTTTCTCCGTCCATTATTAGGACAGGCAAAGGGTTCAAGCCCATACAGCCGTATTCATTATTTAATAATTAATTGTCAGAGCCATCTTTGCAAGATTTATGTTCGTTAGGCCAAATAAGTATAACTTCTTGCGTGCATACATAAGTACACACACTTTTTTTTTTAATTTCGATATTTTTTTTGCAGTTTTTATGCGTTCTCGGATATCGAAATGATTCCTAACGTTTCCTTTTTCCTATAAGAGGTACGGAATCCTCAAAATCAGCTCCATAACATAGGTATCTACAAAATATAAGACATGAGTATTAATCATCTTGAATGCAATTAAATGTTAAACAAAAAACATTGGTTGAGAAGGTATGATAATAAAGTGTTATAATCTAGTCGAAGCGACCGCCTATGTCTATCAACAGTTTGTGTGTTCGTCTGTCATCACCTCCTCACGCGCTGTGAAGTTACTTTTACAACATCCATGCTATTTGGGCTATTATTAAACAATGCGAGAGCATGTCTGGACCAAAGGTACAAAGAATAAACTGTCAGTATATACGGCTAGAAGGTGTAAGAGAGCTAATTAGAAACAAGTCAAGTGTGAGTCAAAACTTTGAAGGGTTCCGTTAAACTTTAAACTCCTCCGAAACGGGTTGAGTGCATATTGGGTAGGTCTGAGTATCGGAGTACATCTATTCTTCATCCTCCTAAATGTTAAGGGTGGTCCACACGAAATGTTTTTTTATTTTTTTTTTTAATTTGTTTGATTATTGAGTCAGCATTAAAAAATACATACAACTTCAAATTTTCATCCATCTACGATCAACAGTTACTTTTGTATCGCGATTTTAATATCGGCAATATAACGTTTGCTGGGTCAGCTAGTATAATATATAAAATTACTCCTCCGAAACGGCTTTACTGATTTTTACCAAATTTTATATGCATATTCAGTAGGTCTGAGAATCGGTTACTATCTATTTTTCATACCCCTAAGTGATAAGGGTTGTTCACCCTTAACATTTTATTTTTATTTTTTTGACAAAATTTTTTATTTGAATTTAAATACATATAACTTCAAATTTTCACCCGTCTACGATCAACACCTATTTTTGTATCGCGATTTTTATATTATTCAGTTCCATCCACAGATCAGCAAAAGGGTTGCAAGATGGTAACCGAATATAATAATTATTGTAGTACGATAAATTTTATGTACGATATATTGGCAATACAACGTTTGCTGAGTCAGCTAGTATATTATAGATATCCTTTGCATAGGATGCCGAGTAGATTATGGGCATATGATATAGGCAATAAGGCAGTGCCAAACTCGTTATGAACCAATATAAATATAGTGTTAAAGTTAATTTAGTTTCTTTTGATTCCGTTACTTTGTAACCAAACTTCTATTGAACACCCACTCATAAAATATTTTCTTACGCTAGCCACTAAATACTTACGGTAATCAATCACCAGATTGCATATTCCAAAGCTTAACTACGACTAGTTAGATCTACAGTGCCTACCTTGCTAGAAAAAGAATGCACGCCCTAATTATAGGTACTACAACGGCGGCTATTTCGGCCGTGAAGCAGTAATGTGTAAGCATTATTGTGTTTCGGTCTGAAGGGCGAGCGTAATTGTGATGCCGCTTAGAATTATTGGATTTTTTTTAGAACGCCCTGCTCGTCTCGTCTCGTAATGTCTTTTTTTTATTTTTCATGAGGAGGAAATACAGTTAGGTACGTACTTACGCACCGGAACGGGGCGTAATATGTCGGACTCGAGTCCCCCATACCGACTAAAACCTCCTCTATGCTGTTGGCCCTGAAGACTTTTACAGCGACATAGGACAAGGGCCGTGGAGGCAACAAAGACTACGCAACAACAGTCGCGGGGCGTCTCTTAAGGAGACTAGAACCTCGGACCGGCTGTGTGCTTGTGGGAAGGAGAGACAATGGAAATGAAGATGAAAGATGAAAAGATGAGAAGAACACACTCGCCGGCGAGTGTGGTGATGTTTAGTGTAATGTATGTAAGTGTGTATGTATGTGTTTATGAATGTATGTATGTCTCGTAATGTCATAAAAACAATGCTTTTGTTTTTTAAGGCGGGGGACCGAGCCAATGGCCTTGAGGAATCGAGCGGAGCTAGGTTAACTCTCTCGCACAAGATTGACATAGTTTTAATTCAGAATTAGAAGCATTATTAATTTATTTCAAACATTATACAACTTTCTTTCCAAAAGTAACAACACTATGTCATGTTAAATAGTATTGGCTTACAATTAATAAATTTATATACAATTTTTATCTAGATTGAATGATTAGCATGGCTCCAATCGTAAAAGTTAGGGGTAACTTGGTGATTTTTTTCGCACTGTCTATATAAAATAGAAGTGTAAAGAAAAAAAATTTATTTTCGTCTTATACTGTGTAGATATATAATTATTTCTTGCAAAAATATAAGCTTTATGTAAATCGTCAAGAAATGGTTTCAATTATGCGCTATTTTGCCGATTTCTTGGATAGCGGCCTTAAATGCACGCCGGCTATTCGTCTCTTGAGAAGATCGTGTATTGGGGTATAGCGAAACATGTTCAATTTAATCCAACACTCCAAGTTTGCTCGTTAAGAGGATTCTTATGGCAAAACAAAATGTAATTTCGTTTCATATAGATGAGTATAGTAGTGAGCAATCTAGCGCAGTTTTTAGCAAAATTATTGCAGTTCTGTATATTTATTAAATAATAGAATTTGTTTTTTATAGTCTAGAAAATTAAATTCAGTATACAATGACCTAAATTTTATTCCAAAATAATTATCCAGTATGGGCTACCTCGACATACGAAACTAAAATAAAATAAAAATCAAAGTTTTTATCAAACTTTTCAATTAAAAAATTTTTAAAATGAAAAACTCTACTTCAATTTAAAAACCCTGTTTCATTGTTTAGTAGTATGTAGTTATGAAAAAAAAAATTTAGTCATATTACTTGTAGAACAAAATTTGCGTTTAAAGTTCATATAGAACCTATTTATTTTAGATACGTCTAGACTATGACAGCTATTAAATTAAATATTACTTATATATTAAAATAAATTAACGTCGATGCACACAACACGCACACAAGGCGACATACAAATCGCTTTTTTGATAGAGTTTAAGTCGTAGCTTGTCACGCTCACTAAAGTAACAAGCCTGGCCTGTTTCCATCGGTTGTCTAGCACCAAGAATCTCTATCTAGACGTATAAATTAATACGATCAATAGATACTCTACATCTCTACATCGATAACTCATGTAAATCTGCCCAACTCTACATCACGTCGGTAAGGCAGGTAAGTTTATCCACGTAAACTAAACTCAGCTAATAAATCATTCGGAACCAAAACAAGTTAGCGAAGGCGATACATAAGCAGTACATAAACGGGGCGTTTCTTGATCTGGGCGTGCCCACTTGACGAAAGCTGCGCCCGACGACAGAAGTGTTCGCCTCACGCCACGCAATGCGCGCGCGCAAGATTAACTAACAGAAAATTGATTTATAGTGTCGCGTTGATACCGTTAAGTGATGTGATGGAGAGCCAGGGTTGGAGAGAGGATTGGCAGCAGCCACGGCAGTTAGACGGTCAGTCGATTACTATTAATTAGTTGGAAGGTTCCGTCTACGAAATCACCCTGTTAACCCTACAAAACAAGCCTCAAATATTAACTTTTATTTTTTTTTAAATGTTTAAGTTCTGTACCCGAAACGATGGTACGAAACCCGGTTTTTTTTTTGTAAATCAGAAAGTAATTCTTTGTTAAGGTTTTGAACACTAAGTTGCCGAACACAACCTAACAAATCAACTTTTAACGCTTTACATCTCAAACTTAGATTTGTAGCTATCAAGCTTAGCTCGACTTGTTGACAGACAAATTTAAAACAGAATTAAAAAAAAATACTTTTTAGACTTAACTGACGGCCACCCATCAACCTAATCAGATAAATGCTTAACAATTGTTAATAAAAGTAATTTTATTTTTATTTGTAATATTGTAAGTACTATATTATGTATAACTAATTATCAATTCTAAAGATTGTGAACTATTTTTTCTTTTGTTAATGTAACTCTGTTGGTGTAGGCTTAATTAGCAATAGTACAAACCTCAGTGGTTTTTATTGCTTTGAAATCTCCATGTAAAATTTGTTTTTTATTAATAAATAAATAAAATAAAAAAAGTTATTACTTAGCTAGTTAAGGTTCTTTCTATATCTACATGTGGGAATGTGAGAGTGGGAGGCTCCTTTGGACAGGATGCCGGCTAGATTATGGGTACCACAACGGCGCCTATTTCTGCCGTGAAGTAATATTGTGTTAGCATTACTGTGTTTCGGTGTGAAGGGCGCCGTAGCTAGTGAAATTACTGGGCAAATGAGACCTAACATCTTATGTCTCAAGGTGACAAGCGCAATTGTAGTGCCGCTCAGAATTTTTGGAGTTTTTCAAGAATCCTGTGTGGCACTGCTTTGTAACGGGCAGGGCGTATCCATTACCATCAGCTATACGTCCTGCTCATTTCGTCCCTTATTATCATAAAAAAAAAAAAATATTGAACACGATTGTCGATGACGATAGCTCACAGCTTAAACGTTAAGGGTTGCACCAACTAACTTTAGCAATATCAAACATATTGTTAAAGTACCGGTTAAGCAAAAAATTTCTTGTACCATTTTACAATTTTTAGTTGACGTCATAACTTTAACTGTTAACCGTCCGTCCAATCTTCGCCGGTTAAAACTATTGTTGATGTTGAATAGCAACTTGTCAAAAGTTTCAAATTCGATACTAGCTGACCCGACAGACGTCGTTCTGTATATAAAAAATAAAATATTGTTTTTATGAATTTGTCAATAATATATCATAACATCAAGAATTATTTCGTAAAATATGCACCCTGTTGTTGTAATAAAATTGTTTTACAGCAGAACTGTCAAACCGTGCGTCAATAAATTCTCTCATAGAAAACATGTCCATACAAAACAAATATCGGACGACGGAGGACACACCAAAGGAAAAACAAAATTGTTGTTTTTATTTAATTCCAAACACTTTCATATTTATTTCACCTTTTAAACCTTCCCTGGACTTCCACAAATAATTCAAGACCAAAATTAGCCAAATCGGTCCAGCCGTTCTCGAGTTTTAGCGAGAATAACGAACAGCAATTCATTTTTATGTATATAATAATAATAATAATAATATGGACACACTTTTTACACAAATTATCTTGCCCCAAGTTAAGCATATATAGCCTGTGTTATGGATGTATATAGATTGACTTAATATTTCACTTTTTAATTTTAACTATGCCGAGGAATACGATGGTGCAACACATTCTCACTGTTATCGTTAAATTTGACTTAATCCTTAACTATAACAGATGACGTAAGCCAGCATAAGTATTATATTTGTATAATTTAATAGATTTGACTTACGACCGTTCCCAATATTCAGTCTATCTCTTACTTGAGATAAAAATCGTAACTATCGTTGACTTTTCTGTCCCAATAAACTTATCGACGGTAACTCACCTTATCCGTGCACGCTGTGTGTCAATGTACGATGGGACGATGTATAGCTTACCAGCGATATAAAGTTTCTATGGAAATAGCAATTCACGCGTCCCAATATAAGGCGATAAGAATGACTTATCGGGAATATTGGAACAGGTTCAGATTATTTACAGCTAATTACTGACAGTAGAATGTAGTCTTTATCTCTATCTGTAGATAGTATATTGGGAACGGCCGTTAGTTGGTTAGGGGTTTGAACATGAATTTGTCAAACGAAACCATATTCAACTAACGATATATCACTGAGCTCAAACTTTATAAGAATTTTTAGGTTTTGATTTTGTTTAGTGATTTCCCTCAATTCTGGTGCTCTATATATAAATTTAATATATTTCTTATTTAAACCCGTGCCCCACTGGTTACGCCCCAGCGCTTTGACAACTTAGCCAGCCGTCCATAAAAATTGATATGTTCGCTCAACTCTGCAGCGAAAGTATATATTAATTATTTTGCAGCTGATTTTCTACTCAAACCCTAAATACATATTACGATATTGACTTGAGATATTGCTCTTGCGACTCTAAATAATTTCATAATCAGATATGAGGAGATCCGCGGTTGGTAAACCAAAGTCGCCGATATTGCGAAACGATTGCGAAACTGAAGTAACAGTGGGCAGGACACATAGTGCGACGGACAGAAAAATCCTAGAATGGCGACCACGTACCGAAAACCGCAGTGTTGGTAACCTCCACAATAAGGACCGACGATCTGGTCAAGATCGCCGGAAACCGTTGGATGACTGATGATGATGATGTTGAAGCGAATAAATATACCTGTGTGATAATCCTACAATCCATCAATCGAACTTCAATAATTCTTTAATATGTCCATGATACACAAATTTATGAACAATAGTGCAGGTAGCAACAGTACCGATAAACCTCTTAGCTTGATGACAATCTTAATTTAAAAAGTATCATTAAATCAAATCAAAAGACTAAAGTCCCCAAACTGCGCCAGATTATTTACGCAAAACCAATCTCCATACAAACACAATCGACTAAGTAATATATATATAACTATATATAATAATAATATATATAAATAATATATATAACTATATATATAACTAAGTAATATACACAACTGGGAAGAGACTGACCCCCATGTCACGGGCTGTCCTAGTTTGGGGGTCGAGGGTAATTTTAAGCAAAACTGTATTTTTTTCTTTGCAACAAATAAAGATTTATTATTATTATTATTATTATTATTATTATTATTATAATAAAATCACATCTAAAAAAGGCATAAAAGTGATGTCGGAAAATATATAAAATAAATAACAATTTGTTTATTGTAAAATACTTCCCAGTGGGAGGTTTCTTTGCACAGGATGCCGGCTAGATTATGGGTACCACAACGGCGCCTATTTCTGCCCTGAAGCAATAAAGAGTAAGCATTACTGTATTTCGGTCTGAAGAGCGCCGTCGCTAGTGAAATTACTGGGCAAATGAGACGTAACATCTTATGTGTCAAGGTGCCGAGCGCAATTGTAGGGCCACTCAGAATTTCTGGGTTGTTCAAGAATCCTTATATGCACTGCATTGTAGTGGGCCTAGCGTTTTAATTACCATCATCTGAACGTCCTGCTCGTCTCGTCCCTTATTTTCATAAAAAAAGTGCATCAATCAATATGATAAAGTTAACCTCTCATAAATTAACACACCTAGATTTTTAATGTGTGAGATGTTATCGTTCAAGTGGTGCACAAGGTTAACTGGTATGAGCATTTCTTGTTATCATCGTATAGAAATAAAAAACAGCCAATGCAAATATTTTTATTAAAAAAGAGGATATAAAATCTCTTATTGAAAGTCAAAAATTACCACCCATTCCAAAAGAATGCCTCAGACTTGAGAAGAACGGGCGCAACAAACTCACCGGGCTTTTTTTACATAAAAAAGGTGACACACACATAGATAGTAATATCGTACAATAAAACTTATTAGTTAATAGAATGAGGACGGTCGTTCCATTCCCAATCTGTGTTATCATTTGAGAGTTATTTATGTTATAGTAACCTTTACCACCAACAAACGTTTTTTAACATTTTTTTTTGAAAATCGTAAATTTGTTTTGAACATTTTCTTGTTCGGGACCTTGTTGTAAAAGCATATACATCGCCCCACAAAAGACTTACTAACTTGACTTAGCCCAGTAGTAGGCAATATAAGTTTATGTCTGTTCCTGGTATTAACATTATAGTTAGACATAATGGATATGATATTTCAAATATTTATCAATAAAGGTATGTAACCATATTGTGGTTTAATTAATTGATCGTAAAATATCAATAATTTCTTTTGATCTAAGTTTGACGACCTAGTTTTAATTTTATATTTACAAAGTCTCTGTTACTCATGACTCATACTTTAATGGAAGAGGCGTTTCTTTGTGAGTCAGACGTGTGTATATATATACACCCACTGCTGTATGCTTATAGCCTGAACACATAATCGGATTTGGTACGGCTGAACCATCGCACGCGTTCGGAAAACGGATGGTCCGTTTTTTTGATTTGATAGTATGTCACACTGTCAATCGCACAAGATTATTATTATAACCGTCCGTGATTACACTAATAGGATTATTTGTACTTTGAATTATGTATTAAGGCGACACTAAATGCCAGCGACCTTGAGTGATATGAGTTCACCGCTCGCGCTGCCGGCCCGCCATCTATGTAACAAAGGCAATATTTTCAAAATTCTTGCGTGGAAAACAGTTTATATGCTTACAAACCCCGTTATTCACCACTAATCTGAATAAATGAACCCACACAAAAAAGTACAAGCTATAAGAATAACTTTTATGAGAGAAGTACCAAAAAAATGCATCACGCCATGCCAAAAAACTTGTTTAACTTCAAAGAAAAGTGGAAGTTCAAAAAGGCTCGGCAATGTTAACTATAACCAACAGCAAGCATTAGCAACCTACAAATAAGACTTAAAGATATGTGTAACAGGATTAAGTAGTGTTCATAGCTCGAAATGCTATTCTTTCGCCGCAAAACTTGTCTAAAAACACCATATTTGCGTGCTTTCTGCTTTCTCTTCGCCTTAATTATGTACGCCAGTAGCTTTTAAATAAAAAAATGTTCGGTTTCAAGTGTAGTAAAGATAAGACAATTAAAATGTGCAGTCATTTCTGTTTGTACATAGAAAATACTAAAACTTTTCTAAAATCTTTCCTAAAATTTTGGATAGGTACTTATTAATTAAAGTTTACCTACATATTTTCGTGGGATAATTTTTTGATATGGTTTTATTTAAATAGAAATGGTAGATAGGTATAAAGACATGATGTTTTTTTGATAATTTTATACAAAGATGATACATAAACAGATATATGAACAGATACATAGAATACAATGTTTGGAAGAGCATAAAGAATTATAAACATGAATACAATTTAAACAGGAAAAATTTCGTTTAATTCAAGTAACAAGTCTGAGTCAATTATTTTACATTTAAAAGTTTATCTCTGAGAAAAATCAACCGTTATCCATAATTTCAACTACTCTTTCACCATCTTCATTACTCGTATCATCATCGCCAATCTCTAAAACTGATACAATTGGTTTATAGTATTTGTAGTTTATAGTGAAGTAAGAAACAAAATGTTTAACATTTTATATACAACATTACATACAAAAAAAAAAATAATTTAAACAAAATAATAAGTAACAAAGAAATACAATATCTAATAACGAAAAATAACTATCGCCTAAAGGAGAGTCTTCGCCAATGACGAAGCTTAGAAACCAAATAATTAAACTAAAAAAATAAAAATATTTCACCGCTGAGATTCGATCTCACACACAATAATTCAACCACTGATCCAATGACCGTATGATCATTATTGAAATAGCAGAACTATAATTAGTTAGAAGTTTAAATCTTTCATCCATTATTTCGACTGTCTTACGATTTTTCGATGACTCCACGTCTCCTGACGCGAGTTCAACATTTTATAGCCATCCCAAGAAAAGTACTCAACGCTGCTAAAGAAGCTTTCATCCGAAAGGTGCTGTGTATAGTGGAATTGGAAGGGCATTTTGTAATAAAGTTCATTATGAGCTTTTCTATATGAACTATTCTCCCGCCGAAAGAAAGCAGCCGGAATTGATCAATAGAAAGAACACGTATATCTTCAACCACTCAGCCAATTAAGAGAGTTTGGCTATGAGGTGGTGAAAGCATCCACCACATAGACCTTCACATTTCCACCTGTTTCGGTCTTTTCAGAATTGTGTACGCAGTGTCAGGTTAATGTCAATATAGGACGTCGAAAACTACATGCCTCGTGTCTTCTACCAGTAGGCCCAAAATTTCTACAGCAACGGCATCATGTCACTGGCTTTCATTTAAGGCAAGGAATATTGCTCTTTCAAAAATCCAATGATACAGTTTTAGTTTCTGCCAAAATTGAGCGCGACACTTATTTGAGTGCCTTTCGCTATTTCTCATAGTTATAGGATTTGACCATTCACGCCCACTTGAAAACTTCGACTTAAGTGTAAGTTAACTTTAAAAAGTCTTTAGTTTTTATACAAAATGTGAAGCTTTTCCCAACCTATTCGAGTACGACTAAAGAAAGCTATTACTTGAAACTTTATCTTTTTTAATGAAAATAATGGACGAGACGAGCAGGACGTTCAGCTGATGATAATTGATTCGCCATGCCCATTACAATGCAGTGCCTGTCTGGATTCTTGAAAAACCCAAAAATTCTGAGCAGCACTACAGTTGCGTTCGTCACCTTGAATCATGAGATATTAAGTCTCATTTGCCCAATAATTTCACTAGCTACGGCGCCCTTCAGACCGAAACACAGTAATGTTTACACACACATAAGGTAACTTTAAAAAGTTTTTATACAAAATGGGAAGCTTTTCCCAACTTATTCGAGTTCGAAGAAAGAAAGCTTTTGATCGAAACTTTATCTCTGTTGTATGACGAGTAAAAGGGAAGTTAAATATTTCGTGTGCCAACTGCTCGTTGTATGTGGACATGGCCTAAAAAGGCATTTATTTGCTCAAAATTGATTGCTTAAATTTTAATGTTATTTCTAATATACTAGACACTACTACCGCGTCGGAAACAAATGGCGCTCTGAGAGAGAAGTAGCGGCACACATACCATTGTTATATCGAATTATACTACTTATAATGAAAAGCTCTCCATGATTATAAGTGGCGAAGAATCCTCAGTGGTCTCTTAATGATAAAACATACATAAATCGATTCAAATGTCGAAGATAGAATGTGTTTCGAGTTGACGCTGAACAAATTATTGCCATATTTCACGCAGGCATGCCGCGTTACAGATACTGTTCATTTATCTATCAGTCATCGCGGTCGCGCGGGCGGCAGCGAGCGACGATTGACGCTTGGCGATGTCGAACTGTTAAATGTGCACCGACCTTTGTTTTGTAGTGTTATTGCTGTTGGCAATACCATTTGTAAATACGTTAATAGGCTATGAATACTGCGGCAGTTACAATGTTGATACACATACAGCTGAAATAAAGCGAATGAATAACAAAATATTGCTTTATATCTTTCTAATATATAAAATTCTCGTGTCATGGTGTTAAACATTGAACTCCTCCGAAACGGCTTGATTAAACGGCTTAATTTTGAATGCATATTGGGTAGATCTGAGAATCGGACAACATCGATTTTTCATCCCCCTAAATGTTAAGGGTGGTTCACAAGATTTTTTTTAAATTTTTTCACATTTTTTTTAAATTTGTTTGATTATGAGTCAGCATTAAAAAATACACACAAGTTCAAATTTTTACCCATCTACGATCAACAGTTACTTTTGTATCGCGATTTTAATATCGGCAATACAACGTTTGCTGGGTCAGCTGAACTTTTATTACATCGTCTCAAACTTTTTCGTCTGTGTGTTGCATGTCGCGTGACGGTCGGGCGGCGCCTATAGTTCGCATTTTGGATGCAATTGCGTTCGGATGGAAGAGTAGGTTCGAACCCCACACACTTGATAAAGGCTTTTTTATTTTATGAAAGTGTAAAGCATAATATATAAATATGTTTTTTTTTTCTATGCTGATATACCTTTGTTATATTGTGAAAAAATGTCTCACTTGCATTGTGGTTTCATAAAACCACACAATTGTTTTTTTTTTTTCTTTATTACATCATACACATTTATTACCTAGGTCCTAAAGAATCATTAAGAGTAAAATTTAAAGAAATAAACATTTTGACTGTTGCTTCTTAATATATTCTTGATAATGTTTTACATGTTCATAAGCACATTGAGGATTTGCTTGAAACTGTAACAATCATAATGTTAACACGAGGAACAAACATAAACTGGTCTATGAAATAATAGCTATGGTATGATTGATGTTAATCTAAGTTTGCTTGGGATGTATATCTTTTTTTAGTATAGTACAGTATATTATAATTGTTACTGAAATTTAAACGTGAACTGACTATGTATTCCACTATAAGTTTGCATGCCTTATGGGTTAGGATAAGAGCACCTGTTAATTATAAGCCAACAACATCTTTTTATTACCTTATCTTGCAAATAAAGATGATTTGATTTGATTTGATGGGTACTACTCGGCTAAGTCGAGTTAGTAAGTCTTTTGTGGGGCGATGTATATGCTTTTACAACAAGATCCCAGAAAATGTTCAAAACAAAAGTATTACGATATTCAAAAGAATCGTTAAAAGACGTTTGTGTGGTAAAGGTTACTATAACATAAATGACTTTCTTAATGATTCCACATATTGGGAATGGAGCGACCGCCCTCAGGCTATTAAATAATAAGTTTAATTATACAATATTACTTTGTAAACATATTTTTTTATGAAAAAAAAGCCCGCTGAGTTTGTTGCGCTCATTCTTCTCAGGTCTGAGGCATTCTTTTTGGAATGGGTGGTAGTTTTTGACTTTCAATAAGTGATGTCACATCCTATTTTGAATAAAAATATTTGAATTTGAATATGAAGTCACTTTGAATATGATGCCTGACTGTAAAATTACTTTAAAGAGCAACTTTACCCCGTTACTGTCAAGAAATTTTGAGAAGATTCTCCTTTGTACAGCATGCCGGCTATATTATGGGTACCACAACGGCGCCTATTTCTGCCGTGAAGCAGTAATGTGTAAACATTAATGTGTCTCGGTAAATGAGACTTGACATCTTACTTCTAAAGGTGACGATGCAATTGTAGTGCCATTTAGAATCAGGTCGTATCAATTACCATCAGCTGAATGTCCTGCTCGTCTGGTCCCTTATTTTCATAAAAAAACGTATAAATTCCGCTTCACGATAGAAAAAAGAAGGCTCTAATTTGTAAATACTTATAGTCTTCTAGCTTAAAGCATTTCTAATTCTCACTCTGTCGTCTTCTATTGACCTAAGTCAGAATGAGAAAAAACACTCCTAACCGGCTGTTTAAAGTTAGCGGACCATTATGAATAAGGGGGTAAAATTGCATCAGCACTATACGAATAAAAGTCCTATTGATTCACCAGGTTTTATCTCAGTATCTGCGTATTGAATAAATATTATTTGAATTTGATGATTTCATAAACTTATGAATACTATCGTGCTAATCCAGTTTATCAACATAATTTTTCTTAATTATTTTTATCGGAATTTGTAAATCGTCGTCAACATTTGAACTTTATCTAGCTATGCGAATTTAAACTGTAACTTTTAACTGTAAATTGTAACTTTTATTACATACGATGTAATAAAAGTTTCACTTTAATTAACTATATAAAACAATATTTTGTTCTTAATTCGCTTTATTTCAACTGTATGTGTATCAACATTGTAAAAAGCGAACACCCTCAGGCTATTTAATTATAGATGTTTATTGTATGATATCACATTGTAATCCATATTTTATATTTAAAAAAAAGCCCGCTGGGTTTTTTAGTTTTTCTCAGATCTGAGGCAGTCTCTTTTGAATGGGTGGTAGTTTTTGACGTTCAATAAGTGATTTTAAATCCTATTTTGAATAAAAATATTTGAATTTGAATATGAAGTCACTTTGAATATGATGCCTGACTGTAAAATTAACTTTAAAGAGCAACTTTACCCCGTTACTGTCAAGAAATTTATAGTTTTTTTTTATGGATGATTATAATGCAGTGTCGCTCAGGATTCTTGAAAAACCACAAAAATTCTGAGCAACACTACAATTATTGCGCTCGTCACCTTGAGACATAAGATGTTGTCTCATTTGCCCAGTAATTTCACTAGCTAGGGCGCCCTCCAGACGGAAACAATAATGTTTACACATTACTGCTTCACGGCAAAATAGGTACCGATGTGGAACCCATTTAGCCGGCATCCTGTGCAAAGGAGCCTCCATACTTGTACTTACATACTTACATACAGCCTTACTGGTACTGTAACGGTGGTGGCGATCAAATCCCATGGAACCTCATTTACCCGTATGAAGAAGCGTTTTTAATATCTGTACGAGTAATTAGTAAGGAATACGAGATCTGTAGAGTCGCTCTCTTAATTACAACAAAAAATGTCGTCGGCCCACCCTGCCCGCTCATTAATTAACATTGACATGTGTAAGCAAAACAGACGGACACACATATAAAAAAGACATGCTTCATTCTGTGAAAGGCGGCCTGTCTAACTGACTTGCCACAGATGAGGTATTTTTTGGAAGAGGAAATCTGGTGGATTTAGTTTGAACGAAAAGTCGAAATCATAGACTTAAGATCTATACAGCGTACTAAGACTCTGCTTAGACTTTACTTACGTAAAACAACCTATACATAGAATTTAAGATCTCAAAAACGACGTCATTTTATTGATACTGTTATTTCGTACAAAATAATTAATAATATTATGGATTGTCCCTGGTTGTTGCAATGTATAAACATAAAAATTCCTCACCCTCAAAAACGCACATGTCATTGAAACGAATTATTTCATGTAAATTCTTGTTCTAGTTGTTATGTAGAAGTAGTTTTGCTCGTCGTAAATTGAAGATTTATTATTGAAGAGTAAATTCTACAGTAATAATTTATACCACTTTCATAGTGTAGATAGCTTCCTGTTCCAGTTTTTCAAAATTTAAAAAACAAATAAAAATAATATCATTTAAATTCTCATAGGATTTGTGTGATCTCTTAAAGTATTTCTATATGCTTGTATAATTATAATAGACTGTTGGATATTAAACTTGTTAATTAAGAAAACTATAGGTCTGGTATCTGTTATTTAATTTATTAATTCATTTGTAAGACTGTTTCAAACTCGAATAAATAAATAAAATAAAAATAAAGTAAAACATAGCTAACTGTAAGCTTAGAATAATCTTTTATTTTATTTTTATATAGTATTTTCTTTTAATAACGCGAGTGTTACACATTTAAATAAAACACTTTTAACGGATTAAAACGCGTATAATTGTCATCTGTTATAAATACCACCTCCGAGGCAATACAAATTTCATAATGACAATTATGACAAATATTATCTTTGACTAATTTCATCTGCAGTCCCCCTGAAAACGAGATCTGGAAAGGTCTTGAAACGTCGGGTTAGATATTAATTAATAATAGACTATTAATTAATAATATTGACACACTTTTACGCAAATTATCTTGCCCCAAACTATTTTTTTTATGAAAAAAAGGGACGAGACGAGCAGGAGGTTCAGCTGATGGTAATTGATAATCCAATCACAATGCAGTGCCGCTCAGGATTCTTGAAAAACCCCAAAAATTCTGAGCGGTACTACAACTACAGTCTTCACCTTGAGACACAAGATGTTAAGTCTCATTTGCCCAGTAATTTCACTAGCTACGGCGCCCTTCAGACCGAGACCGAATCACAGTAATGCTTACATAATAATAATAATGCTTAGTAATAATAGTAATGCTTACATTACTCCTTCACGGCAGAAATAGGCCCAATTGTGGTATCCATAATCTGGCCGGCATCCTGTTCAAATGAGCCTCCCACTGGGCTAAACTAGGCATAAGCGAGTGCTTTGGGTTGCAAGGTTGAAACGATTTATTTAATACAATATACTTACTTCAACTTACATAAATACTAACAAAGATCCATATTCATCACATAAATGATTGCACCTACCGGTATTCCAACCCGGGACAGAGTAGCTCAGTAGGTCACTAACCAGTAACCAGTAACCACTGGGCTGTTTGGGTCGCTAATAGAATGTCTTCAAATTTAAATTTAAATATTTTATTTTATTTTTAATTTATTTTAACGTCAAAAACTATTATCACCCATTCAAGATAGACTGCCTCAGACCTGAGAAGAACCTGTAATAAAAGTACCTAGGTAGGTACTAGTTTATAGAATGAAAATGAAATTTATTTATTGCGTCGAATACAATAGTATACATTTTAGATTTTAAATTTATTGTAGTGTCTTCTATTCGGGTAATTTAAATTAACATGCAAAAAAGTTTCTTAAAATAAAGAAAATCCCTAACACTATATTTTTTTGTCCAATAACCATTTAAACAGGAGTTCAAAAATCATTTCGAACTTGTGCTGCTACTCGGTTAAATTCAAGCTCTTGGCTTCGCCTCGTGCCTATCTACCAAATACACCCACGTTTGAATTTGTAACACTCCCCTTAGTGAACATTGTACTATTCTAAAATATATCCGGTAGTTGAACAAATGCCACGTCATTCAGAACATCGCTAGGGTCACACACTGTGATGAAACCTTTTTTTTACGCTTCCCCAAGCGATGAGTGAATTTACTGGTAAATATAACAATTTATCACTGCACAGTGACAGATAATAAGTTTATGTAGATATGTAATGTTAATAATGATGGTAAACTTGTAACATTTAGTTTTTCTTTTCTTTTTTGTTTTTCGGAGATATTATATATATACCTAGATAGACCTAGATAATAAATGCTAATTAATTAAACACCTTAACCCACAAATTAACCTATAATGCAACCCAAATTTACCTATTTTTAAATTACAGTACAGATACCTAGTATCAAATTGTTTTATCTTAATATATATATTTCTTGTGTGCGTGTGTATGTCACTGAACTCCTCTTAGACGGCTGGACCGATTTTGATGAAACTTTCTGTGTGTCTTCAGGTGGATTCGAGGATGGTTTAGATTCACAATTGAACTACCTCCTAAACGGCTGGACCGATTTTGATGATTTTTTTGTTTGTTTCAGTAAATTTGAGATTGGTTTAGATTCTCAATTCCGTCTATATTATATAATTTTCCTGCTCATGCGTATTGTAGTGAACTCCTCCTAACGGCTGGACCGATTTTTCAAGTGTGTACAGGACAACGTCTGTCGGGTCCACTAGTCTATCTATATGTATATAAGAGATTTCCACGTATACACACTCATCACGATATCTCTGGAACCATAAGACGTAGAGACTTAAAATTTGGTAGAAATATTCCTTTTGCCGAGTAGAGATCAGCTAAGAACGGATTTAAAGAAATTTCATCCGCAAGATTTTTTTTTACAACACATCTGTCGGGTCCGCTAGTGTTATTAATAAACTGTAATCCACGCACACACAAACACGCACAAATATTGTATTTTTACTTGAATATTTTCGAAGATAACAATATTTATTTATCTCGATTTTTTCTCGTGTGATTTACATGAAATTGCCAGTAACCATACGGGCTAAATTACAAACATAGAAATTCGACGCGTTTAAACACTCTAAAGAAGGATTTTAAAGGACAATGCCAAAAAATTGATAGAGCTTTGCCCCACCCATTAAAATTCGTTTACAATCATACCACATGAAGAGTTTAATAGCTGTTTTATAACTGATTGCCATTTAAACATACGCCGTTATAACGTGCGGTTTCTAAATCTAAGTTGAAGATTTAAAATGATTGTTAGGACTACGGTTACCATCTGTCTTGATTATTTCGGACTATTAGACTCTAGTCGGGATCTCTAATTTGTCTGGAATATATTATTAAAACTATTTATAATATTAAATATTTCTTCAAACTTTACGAGAAACGAAATCTAAACGAGATCAACTAAAAAGTCCGGACTTGTAACGAAATGCAAGGCCACAAAAATACAAATCACAGCGGAACAATGACGATAAATGACATTGACATATTTTATGACGTTTCCTTTACAATTATTGCGCGAAGCGAAGTTATATTTGCCATACATATAAATAATGTATATAATATTATGAAAATAATATTGTGTGTTTAACTATAATTAACATCATAAAACAATAAATTTATACAAATAGCATTATTTTTATTACATATTCAACAGGATTTTTGTTTTTTTTTACTGTCAAGTAATTTAAGTCGCTGCCTGAGAAATAGGAAGTTGACGAAAAAGGTTGAGTTTTTAATTTTTTTTATCCGCAAGTTTTGTGTTATTTTTTCAATTTTAAATGGTCATATTATAATTTTCATTACATAATTTTTGAATATTTACATTTTGTGTAAATGATTTAAATTGGTGGGGTAGAATCTGGCATTGTCCTTTATTGTAGGCTATTGTGGTAGTAGTTTATTGTAATCGGATAATTTAATTTTTTCTTACTACCAACTAATTTAAGTCGTTTTATTGATCTTTTATGCGTAGAAAGTATTGCATATGACCGCTTGAGAAATAGGAAATCGCTTTAAGGTTTTTTTTTAAAGTTTATTAAATGAATCTAAATTGGTGGAGCAGAATCTGGCATGGTCCTTCGTGATACTCCCACTAAATCAAGAATTTTAAATAAAAATGTATTTTAAAAGGATATTTTATCGAGTGAGGAAGAACATCTATAAGGGAGAAACAGCAAGATAGGAAAAACAGCGAATCTACTGTGACTGTAACCGATTTTTTATTGACAAGTCGTAAACAGTCAGCCACGCTTGGCACGAATTTCTTAGTATTTTTAATATTAAACATGTAGCTAACGCACACATTGATAAATCAAACTTGGCATTATCTGGCTTCGAATCCCGCATCGTTCATAAAATTTTGTTTTTCAAATTTTATTTGTGTATTAATCCTAGAAGGTTAACACTTTCAAAAAACATAACATATTGTATAGATTTACAAGAGCGACATCTCAAGTAAATTTCCTGATATGCAAATATTGGGGTTGAGCAGGTTATCAACTGTAAAGTAGATCCTGTAGATGAAGCCACAACCTGAGAGTTGAACAAAGCAAACAGAATTTTATAACGAGGCGGTCCTCGAACGGTTAGCTCAGTTGGTTAGAGCACCGGCACGGAACGCCGGAGGTCGTGGGTTCGAATCCCGCATCGTTCATAAAATTTTGTTTTTCAAATTTTATTTCTGTATTATCTGGCTGTCAAGTCGTCTTTATGCTAGTATACCGTTGCTTCTCAACACGGAGCCCCCAGTTCGATCCTCGTCTACCCGTACCAATGTATGTTTATTATATACGCTTTATAAGCTCGGCAACTCTCTTGTGCATCTACATTCAAAGTCAAAGTCAAAATCAAAAATATTTTATAGACATAAAATCAAAAGATTGCTCGTCAACGTCAATCACCAACAATACAATTCAAATACATGCTAATTACACAAAAGTGTAAACATATATATTTTAAAAATAATGCAATCGAGTACAACAACACGAGGCTGAACCATAAAATTAAAAAAAAAAAATAACAACTATGATACTTTTCAATTTCACATTGTAATATCGATTACGTAATAAGCCGTCGACATAAGACTGCGTTTAATAAAAGATTTAAATTTATTTATTGATAATTCGGATACACTTTTTGGTAATTTATTGTAAAACTTAATGCAGAGCCTAGTAGGGGGCACTATAAGCTTGTAGTTATTTCTAGTGTTCAAATAATGGTTGTCGCTTATTTTACTGTAGAAATTATAATGTTTATGTACGTGCAGGAGATTGCTATAAATATATTGGCCGTACATGCTCATAATATCCCACTCCACTTTTTCTAAAAAAATGTAGCGACGCTCTGGCCAATTAATCAGTGTTTAAGTTTCTATTATATTCAACATTTGTTATTGTTCAGAAAACCATATTCTTCCAACTAATACTTATTATATAACTTATTTTTAAGATACTTAAGTAGTTTATAGTCACCTTAAATGCAAATTAACCTCTGTTATTTTTATGGAATGATGTGTTCTCCTATAATTGGTAGTACATATAAATATTTAGTTATAAGGCATGTGTTAGATGTAAGTTAATATGTACAACTGTTGGAGATCCATACAAATAAATAAATAAATAAATATGAATTCCTCCGGTTTTACTAGAGAGTATAGTCCTCACCTTCTTTAAAAAAAAACTAAAGTGACAGTCTATTTGTTATGGCACTTGTAAACGTTACTATAAACAACATGTCCAGTTCTCAACGGTTCCCAAGTTGCAAGACTTGAGTGGATAATAAATCAGTGGAATACAGTTACATGGGATTTTTATGGCTTTTGAAGGCACTGTTATGGTTTTAAGGGTTCTTCATGGTGGTTCATGGTCTGTCTGGTTATTAATGTGTGTAACGTCTTTCTTTACCAATGAATATTTCTTACAAATTTTCACTTTTGACTTCTGGGCTCACGATACACGGTCGTTGTTACACATCATAAATGTGCAAGATTTTTTTAATTATTTAAAATATTATTGTTAAGATAATATTATAATGACGACTGTCTGTCCCATTTTTTTTTAATGAAAATAAGGGACGAGACGAGCAGAATGTTCAGCTGATGGTAATTGATAATCCAATCACAATGCAGTGCCGCTCAGGATTCTTGAAGAACCCCAAAAATTCTGAGCGGCACTACAATTGCGCTCTTCACCTTGAGTCAAGATATTAAAAGTCTCATTTCACAGTACTTTCACTAGATAAGGCCCTTCAGATCGAAACACAATAATGCTTACACATTACTGCTTCCCGGTAGAAATAGGCGCCGTTCTGGTACCCATAATCCGGGCGGCAGCCTGTGCAAAGGAGCCTCCCACTGGTCCCAATGGTTAGTGACCATGTGTCAAGACGCAAACGTTTGAATGATGATGAATATAAATATTTTGTTACGATGCTTACAGTTTAAGTGCGTATTAAATATGTCGTTGGCATGGATGTGACCAATAATTAAATATTTATTTTCTTGTTAGTAAATTCAAATCGTTAAATAATGATGTACATAATTAACAAAATAACTATGATCGTAGCAGTGACAGTAACTTTTGAGTATTTCAGCGATAACGCGTCACAAAACGACCTAAAGAGTGGCGCACGTAGCTCTTGAGATGAATTAATGTCTGTAAGTTCGAAAAGGGCAATCCGCACTGTTTCCCAGTCGGAATGTATAAATTAAACATTCACACTAGTCAGAAAAAGAAAGTTTTGAAGGCTGATAAAAAAAATTGTGTTAATTACAATTATATTATGGACACAGCCCTGACACATTACAATGCAGAACCCTAATTTCTATAAATACGCAAACGTTTTGCAGCTGTAGAGACTTGACGAATGGAAAAAACTAACAAATTGTAGATCATCTGTTGTCTTTCTAGTGCGTTATCTGAACTGATAATTTTTACAAACTTTCGAAGTCGTTAATCAAGCTGTACAGCTAGGGTTGTGAAATTCAAATTCAAATTCAAATATTTTTATTCAAAATAGGATTTATAATCACTTATTGAACGTCAAAATCTACCACCCATTCAAAAGAGACTGCCTCAGACCGGAGAAGAATGGGCGCAAGAAACTCAGCGGGCTTTTTTTTTTATATAAAATATATATATTTTGAATAAAATATATATTTTTATATAAACTATGTCAACATAGAGATGTCGAGAATGACGTGTCATTTTTGTGAGGGTTAGAACTTAGGAGAGTACAGATTGGTAATAATAATCTCATATATTTAAATTATTAAAAGTGTTCTATTTATGTGCAAGACATGACATATTGTCATTACATTTAGACAAATTATAGTCAGCAACAGTGTCTAACTATTTAAGCGACGTCTAAAGATTGACGCTAAACAACAGAAAGACATGGGTTTGTAATAGAACTGTTTTTAACTAGTTTGACTTTTATGTAATAACATCGACACAATCTGTTAACTTTATTTATGAAGATAAGGGAAAATACGAGTCCGACGTTCAGCTGATGGTAATTGATACGCCCTGCCTATTACAATGCAGTTCCACTCAGGATCTTGAAAGACCCGAAAATTCTGAGCGACACGACAACTGCACTCGTCACCTTGAGACATAAGATTTTAAATCTCATTTGCTCAGTAATTTCACTAGCTTCGGCGCCCTTCAGACCGAAACACAGTAATGCTTACACATAACTACTTCACGGCAGAAATAGGCACCGTTGTGTTACCCATAATATAGCCCGCATCCCGTGCAAAGGAGCCTCCCACTGGTACATACTCGGAACAAAGGCGACACTTATTCATCATGTTCTACTGCTTTTTAATTTGTCCGGGTTTGTCACTTTCGGCTGTATGCGCTTGGTATATCTAATTAAGACTTCATCATACATTCAGAAACACACGATTTTTGGATTTAAATAACTAACAAGTATATTTTTGTGTTTGTTATATATTACGAATGATTGTTATGTGCCAACGTTTAAGTAAATATTAAAAAGTACACCTACATTATAAAATTGAGTACAAAAACTCTACTTTAGAGTGCGGGTGGCAACCCTATCTACAGCCCTTTTTAATACTAGGGTGTAGGGCTTATCTTAGTTACACCTGGGGTTAATGTATGTTTCTACAACTTAAGTCTATGTTAAGCATTGGTGGGTACAACGTTAAAATTGATCAAATTTCCTTTTTTCATGAAAAGATTTTGCGTCTCTTTATCTGATTAAAAATGCTTAATCAAGCTAAAACTTCAGCACACACAGATGACAGATTGGTGTTAAGTTATAATAAAGGTGAACTTAATAATGAACTATTGTCATTTTCACCCTTGACACTTGAAAAGTTAGGACTCTGTCTTCTGTGGTTAGGAGAATACTTTTCGTCCAGTAGAGGTCAGCTAGGAATGTACAAAATTTTACCCACAAGAGGCATTGCGTTTAGTAAAACATAATTTATTATGGATCATTCAGAAGTAGGCACATGTTTTGTTTTATTTCTTTCATAGGTTTAGATTTAAACATGAGAGTTTTTTTTATTGAAATGAAAACTTCTTAAGATGGGTATAAAATGTTAAACTCGCGTCAGGACACGTTACCTGGAAAATTGTGCGACATTCGTTGAAATTATGAATGAAAGTTGATTTTTCTGCAAGAATAAACTTTTTAATGTAAAATAGCTATAATAGTTCAGAAGTGTTAAATTTTTTATATACTTAATATATTACAAATGACAAATTATACTTGCTTGTACTTTGGCTTGTACTTTTATACTGATATATAAAGCAATTCGTGCGGAGCTATTCCAACTCTATTCTAAAATTTTCTACAAAAACGTTAATGTTCAAGGTTTAGTCTTTAACTTCTGCCGGCACTCCCGGAATCCAACCCGTATTTTATGAACACAACAACGTCTGTCGGGTCAGCTAGTAAAATATGTTTGGAGTCACTTTCAAAGTTTCACACCTCCTGTTTACTTTCAATCAATCATGTCTCAGGCGCATAATATCAATACGTTATGAGAAATGCCACTTATGTTAAGTGAATCTGCTATAAATTTAATTTTGAGTGGTCTACAGAGACCACCAACAAGTTCATATTATATCAATTCTCACGGACTCGGGGCCTATTGGTACTTACTATGCATAAAACGGGAATATGAACGCATTTTTTTTAATGGAATAGGAGGACAACGAGCGTACGGGTTACCTGTTCTTGAGTGATCACCGCCGCCCACGATCTCTTGCAACACCAGAGGAATCACAGGAGCGTTACCGGCCTTTAAGGAAGGTGTACGCGCTTTTTTTGAAGGTACCCATGTCGTATCGTCCCGGAAACACCGCACAAGAAAGTTCATTCCACAGCTTTGTAGTACGTGGAAGAAAGCTCCTTGTAAACCGCACTGTGGAGGACCGCCACACATCCAGATGGTGGGGATGATATATTAACTTGTGGCGTGTCGTGCGAAGGTGGAATTCGGCGGCAGGAATCAGGTTAAACAGCTCTTCGGAACACTCCACGTGATAAATGCGGTAGAAGACACACAATGAAGCGACGTCTCTACGCAACGCCAAGTGATCCAGCCGTTCACAGAGCACTGGGTCCCCGACAATTCGAGCTGCTCTGCGTTGCAATTTGCATTAATAATTTGTTTGAGACAATATTTTTCTTTATAATTTTTGAGGTTGGAGACAACTACAGAACTCGAATGTTAAAAAGTATTTATTTCATCGTAGAGAGAGAAAACTATTGATGGAAGTAATCATGTAATAGCATTACATTGCTATATAATAGAGGAGAATTTATAATACAAGAAAAGAGATAGTACCTAATAATTTTCTCCCTTTGCACTTTTTATCTTTTGACGCTACTACTATGGCATTTTGCAGCTTGGAACTTGGGCAGACAGTTTTCAATATCTGACAGATGTTTTTTTGAGTAAACCTACTTGAAATAATATATTGTATTATAATTCAATCCGCTACTAATTGATTTACACAGTAAAATGTCTTATAGCATTACTGGACGATTAGGATTTTTATAAATTATTAATAATTAAGTTAAATAAGCCCCCTCGTTGCGAGATTATAGAGTGAACCTTTTTTCTAGATTTGAAAAATGTAGACCATTGTTTAATTCTCGAGGTTTTTTTTTAATTTTTTTACGAATATAGTCGCGAACAAAACTGTTTGGACAGTTTGTCTGCAGGGTCAAGTCTCTTAAAAAACATTGTTGCTTATACGAACCTTATATAATTTATACGTCTAGATAGATACTCTTGCTTTGTTATACAACCGATAAAAACAGGCCAGGAATATTAGTTTAGTGTGCGTGACAAGCTACGTGTAACACTCGCGATTTGTATGACACTTTGTGTCAGTGTGCGAGAATTGCTCAGAACAGAGTTTAGTTCTAAACTCAATTTTTTCGACGTTTTCACATCTGCTTTTGTCTATCTAGACGTATAAATGATCTAAGATATGAACATTGATCTTATACGAGTGTAAGCAACAAATATTGAAAACAATATAGTAAAAAGTTTAATTTTAAGGTAGTGTTGATAATAAATGGTTCTAGTCTTCAGGCAAGCTTTTTGATTGACGGCAGAACAGTGATAACCATTGCCACATCAAAGATGCGCCAAATATTCCCATAAATACACATTTGCACGAAACACACGCATATTCTAAAAACCGATTAGCAATTTATTCATTCAACACATTACTAACGAAAATAAACACAGCTCGATACTTTTGTACTTCCATTACAGTCATGGCTATCGATGTTTATTATGAAACTATCATATCATACGGATATCGACGTAAATTAAATTTAACATTGTAATAAATTTGTTCTATTTGTAGCGCCGGTCGTACACACTTGTTAACTAAACCTCAAACTAGGCATAGCCTGTACTATGGGTACAAGACAACGATATATTTAATACAATATACTTACTTAAATATACATAAATACATTTAAACTTCCATGACTCGGAAACAAACATCTATATTCATCATATGAATGATTGCACCTACCGGGATTCGAACCCGGGACCTCTAGCTTAGTAGTCAGGGTCACTAAACATTCGGCTATATAGGTCGTCATAATATTAATTTATTTCGCTTTGAAACATAGGTTTATAGCAGCTAGTGGCCGGAGTCACCTTTTAGGCAAATAATGCCTGTACCAGGTGTCTCCGCTCTTCCATTTTTAGCAATCTGTTATTTTTAACAAAAATTTTATTGACATAGTAGTGAAAGTAATGAAATAATATAAAAAAAGTTATGAAATGAATAAAAATTTACAATTTGAATATTTGGAAAGTTATTTTTAAACACCTTAACAATTCAGCGAATTATATTTACAATAATATTTGATCGTCTGGGCACCTTTGTATGTGACCAAACCAACTATTTCGGTTTTTGTCTAGAAGTGTGACACCCGTGCATTTCTTATCATATGGAGTTTATTAAGGCGGTGCTTGTTGGTCGCCAAGTACTCTGGTCACTAAAGTTTGTATGACATGAATTTAAATAATTACTTTCAAAGGGTGCTTAGGTATTTTGTTCATACTAAAATCGAAGTGAATTGAACCATGGTAACTCTTAAATTTTAATGTTATTTTTGCTAAGTATTTAGATTTCAATGTTGCCATTTGTGTGTTTATAGTTTATATACGATGTTCATTAGTTAATTCATTGTACCTTTTCACTTTAAATGGGTAAAATCGTGTCATAACAATTATTCTGTTTAACATAGTAAATAATAATATTAACAATTATCCTTTCTGGATGTCCGTGTATGGATAGGTGTATGTTGCAGAGAATTATGTGTACGTTGATGTTTATTTGTATTAATGTATGTTTAAGCAAGTATATTGTATTAAATATATCGTTGTTTTGGACTCATACTACAGGCTATACTAGTTTGGGGAAAGAAATTTGTGTAAGAGTGTGTCAATATTAACCTATTGCATAGCTTCTATCGCGGGCCTTGAGCGTGGGGACCGAATCCTGAAATTCCGTAACGAAAATAACCTAACACTTACTTACTAGATGTATATAGCTATTTCGGCACGCTTTTTACAGTTGCCGTGGAACAGCGGTTATCACATATGCTCGTTGTGCGGAAGGTCCCAGGTTCGAGCCTTTTTATCACGTTTTTTTTTAATTTTTATTATTATGACAAGAATTTTTATTATTTTCACCTGTCCCGTTGTCTGTCTGTAATCAAATCTTGCAAGTTAAATTTACTCAGTTCCCGTTTGCTTTTTTTTAAATTAATTTTATTATTATTAAAATACTGCATAAATACAATAAATAAATAATTATAATTGCATAAGTTGATAAAAAATGCTATGCAATAGCTTCACCGCGGCAGTCCCCGAGTGCCACACGTCTTTTTATTATTATTATAAATTGGTCAAATATGTATCGTACCGGAATATGCACCTCCCAACAATAGACGTTCAATCTTGTTACAAGAATACGCATCATACGATTTCCCTACATTGCAATTGGTTCGTAACTGCTTCTAAATCGGAACTGAATCATCAATTTGTGTTACAAGAATACGAAATTTTACTTTTTAACATTAATAGGTGGCTTCGATCCTACTCTCGTTTTGTCACTAGAATAAGGCTACAGGGCAGATGAACCCGCCTACGAAGAGATTCTCGCTATTGTACAAGTTTTAACACTATGTGCTTTTAAAACAATTTTTAATTTGCGTGACGGCCATTTTGGAATAGGTACACCATCTTGATGAATGAAACTTACTACAACTAACCTAACCTAACCTAACTTTTAATGTCACAGTGGCAATAGTAACACACACACACACACACACACATAACACAATGGGGCGCTCATATAAAAAACTTATGTACCTAATAGACTATCTCTGCAGTATTTGAAATAAAAAAATTACGCAGCTGACATCTACCTTCATAGTGTCATGTCCTACGGAATTGTGGGATAGGGCCACAGGTATTAACAACATATTTGTGCTGCAGAAAAGGGAAAGCAATCTATGAAATGCGTTCAAGGGATTCCTTGAGAGAAAAGTTTAGTGAAATTAATAATATTATAACAGTACACTGCCAGTACATAAACGAGAACCTCCTGTCCTCACAATGTAGATAATGTCAATACTCGAAACAAACATAAACTCGCAATTCCATCTACAAGGCTCCGTAAAATTGCAAAATATTTTATATCATAAAAAAATTGTTAACATCTAAGGCCCATTATAATGTGAAATGATAGAGAACTAATGATTCTAATTTGAAGATCCACTATTAATAAGTAACATTTGTACTTTATCCTGACTTGCACTAAATAACTTACGTGGGTAACACTGAAAATGTTTAGAACTGGCCAGTTAGAAACATTGCTAATGAAAACTTTTTTTGAATTTCAATTTTAGAACTATTTGGTAACCTAATGTAGTATATTGTTTTCATTTGTCATTTGGTTTTTTGAATTGGCGGCTAATCTAAAACTCTTGTTACACGTGAAAATGTACCTAACGCGAGAAAAATTTCGGTCAATGATTTATTATGACTTTCGTTGTGGGCTTACTGAACAGCAAAGCTATGATAGGCTGCGATTAGATCCGCGTGAGGGACGTTAACAGCGACTACTGAAGATAACATCAGTGCTGTGCGACGCATGATAGAGGAAGTTAAGAGAGTGACCTATCAGCAGATACGGGCAAGCCTAGGCATTGGTATGAGTCAAGTTCGAAAAATATTACACGAACATTTAGGCGTCAGAAAGCTTTGTACCAGATGGATTCCCCATACTTTAACCGACGACTATAAACAACTTCGAATGGACTGGTGTCGCCAAATGTTAGATAAGTTCAACGGCGGTGACTCAAATGCTGAATTTGACATCGTCACAGGTGATGAAAGCTGGATATATTGTTACGCACCCGAAACCAAAAGACAATCAGCTCTGTGGGTGTTTCCTTTCGAGGATTAGCCAACTAAGGTAAAGAAAGGAAGAAGTCAAGGAAAAAAGATGATTGCCTCATTTTTTGGTCGGAAAGGTCAGTTCGCGACAGTTGTTCCAGAAGATGGAAGGACAGTTACTGCAGACTGGTATGTCAATCGCTGTTTGCCTGTTGTCTTGGAAAAAATTCGACAGCAGCGCCCTCGAAGCAGGATCCTCCTTCACCACGACAATGCTTCAGCGCACTCCGCAAAACGGACTGTTGAATATTTGACTATGGCGGGTGTCGAAATAATGAGTCATTCGCCATACAGTTCTGACCTGGCGCCCTGCGAGTTTTAGTTATTCCCAAGAATTATAGATAAAATTCGAGGTATTCGCTTTACGAGCCCTGAAGATGCGGTGAAAGCGTACGAAAATGTCATAGAAGGGACTCCTAAGGAAGAATGGGCCCACTGCTTTTCTCAGTGGTTCCATCGAATGCGACGATTCTCTACACAGAGAAGAACGGAGATTACTTAGAAAAACAATAAAAGTATTGGCAACTTTCTACATTAAGCCGTATCCATTTTCTAAACATTTTCAGTGTTCCCTAGGTATAAAGTTTTACATTGAATAAAGTTTTTTTAGATTTCAATTTGACACTGTCAATATCAGCTAACTATTGCAATTAAATTTTCCGCCAAAAGACAGATGGACGGTCGGATCTTAGTAATACGGTTTCCTTTGGTATTGACGAGTGTGTACAGGCATCATATATCAGTATATCATAACATCTGAGGCAGGAGTCATCTACAGCAAGCAACGATATAACAATGTAAGCAAAATAAACATTAGCTCCTTGCTGTGTTTATTTGTTTTATATTTAATTTTAAACGCATCTGCAGTAAAGTGGCTTTGAAGATCACAAGATCCGTCAGTCCGTTTGTTTCGTATTCTTTACAATGAGTAACAAATTAATATTCGTATTGTTCTAGAGGTAGCGGATTCATAGATGTTTTATTAACGCTAAGTTTGAACTCATACGGACATACAAATAAACTTAGTTTAAAGTTATACCTGAGAATAAACCAAGACTATGTAAAATGTGAACTATATCGCTTTCAAATCTGACAATACAATGATAATTCTGAAGGTTTCCGAATGTCAATGAAACCTTGTACATCCGAATAAACCAATCGTAAATTGTCTATTATTTTGTACACATGTCAGAAGTGAAACCTGCATGGTGTATGAATCTTTAAACTGCATATTATAGTCCTGGTACACGTTGCTAGGATGTTTGCTAAGAGTATTTGTAAGGCTGATATTGTTTAATAATTGCTTATTTAAAATTAAAATTGATTACTTAACAATTAAATAATTAAAATGTATTCAAACAAAATAAATCTTATAACTATACCTAGTCTTGCCATAAATACTGAAGGAAAGACAAAAAATGTCTATTGCAAATAACTTTAATTAAAATAATTAATCAGACGATCGATTTTCGATTTTCTAAAAACTTTTTGGAAATTAAGAATCAAGATTCAGGAACAGGAATTACAGATCGAATATTTATTGTAGTATTATTAGCTTATCTGTTAGTTTCATACTAACAGATAAGCAACTGAAGAACCATATTTTGGTAGACATGTCTATAACACAAGATGCTGCGTGCTTTGTGCATGTGGCTGATAAAACAGCATAACCAGATATGAGAGAAATTTCTCCACGTCAGAATAAATTTGTACCGTATATAGCTGCAGGGGGTTACTTTACTGAGGTACTATGTCGCCTTTCTGAGTACACTAAAGTTTTTTGCGAGTTGGCCTTGTCTTTAAAGTAGCCAAACAGAACTGAACATCTTTAGAACGGCTTTAGAAAGAATTCTTAAATCGAGGAGATACGATAGAATGAGGTTTTATAGTTTTGAACGCGCAAACCTGAATCATCATCTGTTTACATCCTTAGATGCCGCCGCATTGACTCATTCCCGATGGCACTTTAGTATTCGGCGAGGGGTTGTTTTAAAGTAAAGATGAACCACCTGAGAACGGAATAGAATGTTTCATACCCCACAGTACTAAAATAGACCACATCTCATCCCAATCTGCAGAGCTTTGTGTCACACGTGAGGCAACTTAAAAAGCGGGGCTGTGTTAATGCATGATGGGCACGGTACTCCGGATCCAGTGGCCCGGCGATCCTAAAGGAGGGTCTTTGGAAACCGGTAGCTGTCTGTCTGGGTGAGAACGAGGGGCAGCTTGGTCGTTTCCTATTAGCTCTTGGTTGTGGACGTTCAGGGATTGATTACCCAGAACGATTTACTTTGGGACCGTGCTGGGAACCTTCATTTGTAACAGTTGCTGCCATTTTCTCGTTTGTCCTCCTCTCAGCGACACATACTGCAACGAGAGGTGACACAACTTCCTTTTAGAAATTGCATTGAAGTCAACATAGTTGTTGAAACAATCTGAAAGAAAAGGGTCATTAGTTAAATTTGTAAAGACCTCACAATATTTCTTTCTCTAGTTCTAGTGTTATATACAAGGTAGAATACAAATTTATAATAGACCACGGACGAGTAAAAAAAGAAGGACTCCAAGCCGTGAGTTACACAATTTTTTCTCCCTTAAATAATCATTTGAAGCCACAAATACTGATATAGTATCGTTTTTACACTTTTTCACAACGCACGACGTCATTTTTAAAATATTTTATTGAGACGCAACTAATCTGTCACAGACGATGACAATTCACATAATGGCCGCCTATCGGCCTGTAGTAGTATAAGTGTGTGCGTGGGGCTATGTATTTACACGTTAATCGGCTTGTCTTGGTGCTACACTGTTATGTAAGGTGACACGGAGTCTTTTTTTAACTAGTCCGTGTAATAGACAATTATTCTCTGCTGGCACAATCCGCGGTATGCTGGTAGTTTCGTCCTATTTTGTAATATAAACATAATATTATAAACATACGAGAATCTCATGAGTATTCGTAGATGACGTTTCGGTGTAAACTTTAAACATATGCTGACGATACACTATAGGTTTTATATTAATGTTATTCTTTATTTGGCAAATTTTAGTACTTAGAATATGAGACGGAGGTACTATGACGGCCTTATAAATAAACTCCGTATAAAGTTATACCTAAGAATAAGCCGAGAATATGCATAATGTTTACAAATAGACGTTTTACGTATGATTGATTTATTCGGACTTTCTCGCGTTTATTTGCAAGGCTGCTTGATATTCGGAAAACTTCAGAAATATCTTTGTATTGACAGTGATGTCAGTGATTTACTCAAAATTTGCATATACTTGGTTTATTCTCAATTGTAACTTTATACTTAGTTTATTTATAGGGCCGTCATAGTACCTATCATATTATCACGAGGAACAAACATAAACTTGTTATGACTACTACTCGGTTGGGTCGAGTTAGTAAGTCTTTTGTTGGGCGATGTATATGCTTCTACAATATGATCCCAGAAAATGTACAAAACAAATGTGTTACGAAATTTAAAAGAACTGTTAAAAAACGTTTGTGTGGGAAAGGTTATTATAGCATAAACGATTTTCTTACGACACCACGGACTGGGAATAAAGCGAACACCCTCGGGCTCTTTAATTATAAATGTTTATTGTACCATATGAAATTGTAATCCATATTTTATATAAAAAAAGAAAAGCCCGCTGAATTTCTTGCGCCCATTCTTCTCAGGTCTGAGGCAGTCTCTTTTGAATGGGTGGTAGTTTTTGACGTTCAATAAGTGATTTTAAATCCTATTTTGAATAAAAATATTTTAATTTGAATTTATTTTTAAAGCAGTAAAGGTATTACTTTACACTTAGAGGTACGGATATCTTAAAATTTCATTGATTAGTATATTAACGCACGCGTTTGAAATGCCACCCTAGTAGGAACAAATCACAGATCTCTAAACTATTCCGAGCACGCGACGCGAGATCAGAGTCGTAGTGGAATGCCTCGCCGTATAACTTACGAGTAATTAGTGGATATTATGTTAAACCGAGCATGCTCAATACATCAAGCATTAATTGCGTTCAATTCTCATTAGAGACTTAGAATTGCTCACTAAAATTTACATATTTGCTAGAGATCTAGATAAAGAATCATTAAGAGAAAAATTTAAAGAAATAAACATTTTGACTTTTGCTTCTCAATATATTCTAGAAAAAGTTCTATGTGTTCATAAGCACATTGAGGAATTCGCTAGAAACTGTGACAATGATAATATTAACACGAGGAACAAACATAAACTTGTTATGCCTACTACTTGCTCTCTGACTGTTAAGTCGAGTTAGTAAGTCTTTTGAGGGGCGATGTATGTATAATGTATATGCTTTTACAACAAGATCCCAAAAAATGTTCAAAACAAAAGTATTACGATATTCAAAAGAATTGTTTAAAAACGTTTGTGTGGTAAAGGTTACTATAACATAAATGAATTTCTTAATGATTCCACAGATTGGGAATGGAGCGACCGCCCTCAGGCTAATAAATAATAAGTAAAATTCTACAATATTGAATTTTGATTCCAACGTAGATTGCAATAACTAAAGTTATCTAAGCATTGTGTTTGCAAGTGGAGGATTGGCGCAATACCTAATGGTATGTAATCACTGCCGCCCAAACTCTCTCATAACTCATACTATAAAATTCTGCCTGAAATTAATTGGGACTGAATTATTAATCAGGCAATGATGTTTATGTAAGATTCCTCAAACACGCATTGTTATGTCGACAGTATTGGAGATGCCGGATACACCGGTCATGCAGAGCTCACTTTGTAACTTCGTCTACAGATTTGTATTCTATTGGGAATGGGGTAAATTAAACGTTGTACAGGATGACCTTCTAGGCTAACTCAGGGTTGGTTGACTCAAGTTTGCAAGCTAACAACCAAAAAATTTGCGTGCGTACAAAGTACACATGTCAGAAGTGTAACCTTCATTGTGAATGAACCTATTTGGTACTTGTTGCTAGGATGACACATTATATCAACCGTTATGAAATACATTACTATCACCGCTACCATATTTTTGTTATTCTGGTGTCTATGTAGAAATACGACGTGCGCATGACGTCAGAATATATTAAGGTATACTTGCGTAATACATAAGATCTCTTTTTCAACTATAATCGCCTGGTACCAAGACACTGTATAATGCTCATCCTATCTCATTTTCTCCCACGTTAAATTTTATGAATTTATGTGTACGTCTCTTTTTAATGTCGCTTTTTCGTTGCATCGGCTTTCAAATAACAACGATGGTAAAGAAATTTTCACTTCAAAAACAACTTTTTGAAACCACTCGCCAAACGGTCTTGACTTTCGTTCTAGCGTTTGGCAATTCAACAGATCTTGAAAATACCACGTGAACGAAACACGTGTCGAAGTTATTTAGTGGAATTAGTTAATGAAGTTAATTATTTCGCAATATATCGCATTATTCTATTAATTTAGTTTAATCAATGACTATCAAATTATATACTAAAATTTATACTGGATTTGGAAATATCATAATATTATTGCCAGCACCGTTTTCATTTGCAACGCAAAGCTTTTCATTTGGTAGATTCTTTGTAGAAAACTATCAATAGAGGAATGCAATAAATACTTCACGAAAAATAATTGTCGAATGTACACATGTAAGGTACGTAGTAGATACGTTGTAGATCAATTTGTATATCTGATAGTATGCACTGTGCACCCCAACTCGAATGATTTATCCGTGTTTACTCACGGGTCGTCACTTCCCGCCTCTCTCATAACTCTACTTATGTCAGCTCGTATGCTATGGAAGCGACTTATTATAATTTTTACATAAATGCTTATGTTGTACTTCTCTAATTTTAGGTACCTTATGTTAATATATAGTCATACCTAAAATATATGATTATTATTACCTATTATTTTTTATTTGATAATTTTTCTCAGCCTTTGGCTGGTTTGTCTGCATTTACGGGTCAAAAGCAAGTAAATGCAGCGGGTGGTGTGTTAAATTTATGTGTTGAGGGGAATGTCGTGTTCGTAAATTTGCAAGAACTTTTTTACGACTCGGCTTGGCGGATTTTTGTAGTGACATTGTTGTAAGAGTTTACTTTAATTATAGTAGTTTGAGACTATGTAACAGATGGCTTAGAATACCACCTGTGGTGTAAAGGACTATTGGAATTACGTATTTATTATTTTGGTTCCAGATTCTAGCTACTTTATCCTTCAGTTCACTGTATTGGTTGATTTTTTAGAAATTGTTTTTGTGAGGTATGTGTATTGGGAACAGCGATATCTATCAGGTAGGTAATTTTATTTCATTATTATTATTATTAATATGAATATTGAAATTATAAGTTGTAAGAGTCACTAGGAAATTATTTCTACTATTTAAAAAAATGCGTGCCTCAAGTAAATAGACCATTTAAAAATTGTGTAAGCGATAAAATGACAATAATAAATCATGTGGTATAAAAAAGGTTAGTGCTGGCGACCACTGCAAGACCTTACTTTACTAGTTTGTCCATTTTTTTGGGCTTTATTTATCAGAACATATACATTATCGCTATTGTTATGTGTTTAGTGTATACTAGAATTAAATTAGTTATATTATTAATTAATTAAAGACTTTTTAAAATATCTTTTTAAGATTTAAATTTATTTCATATTACAATAAAGATTGTATTGATTACGTGATATTTTGAACTTATTAATATTTGGTTTTTGGGTTTTAATTATTTTATAGTTTATTTACTAATGAAAACTTACTTAATATTTCGCCCAACCTGAACTGATTTTTGTTGCAAGCAGTACTGACGCATGTATGTATGAGTATAGATAGCAATAGGGTGTGAGGGAGTAATAATGATAAGTAACGGTAATTTAGATTCTGTTGCCTATTGGGCTAACTTGGATAATAAATTAATACCATCCTGTGATGCCACTTTTAATTATTTTTCTTCTGAAAGCGAACAAAAAAGTATTTCAAAAATAATAAATAGTCCGTATCCATACTATGCGGCAAACTTAATTAAGCGGGTTTCAGATATTTTTTGACGTCGCACAGCAGGATTTATACGTTTGACGTTTAGTGGAATTTCCTCCAATAAATATTGGGAGCGCACAAATAAATAACCCGCCACTCGAATTACTAACTTATCTCACCGTTACAAATTACGGCAACTCTTGTTTTTATTATATGACATTGTTGAATGTTGCCAGCTTGGTTTAATCTTACATTGCTACTGTATTAATTTTGACAGGTGGTCACCCAGAAGTCGAAATTTGAGCGTAATATTTACAGATTCAACTATATTATACTGGTTTGGTTAGGTTTAGGTTTAATGAGTTTATTTCTCAAAAAGTACAAAAGTTCACTTACATGAGAACAATGATTCTAAATAAATATAAAAGAAAACATAAATTTTATAGTTTTATAGTTACGGTGACTTTAAAGTTAAACAATAATAAATTCAAAACACGCTATGTTCTGAGGTAACCTATCTATTGTGATTGATATATAGTAATCTATCTATTGTGATTGATATATAGTAGGGCTCCCTGAAGCTGTATAGTTTTCGTACCATAATTTGTCCTAGCTTTAGTTAATTGTAGTTTATTTATTTCGGGTACCATGTTTATGTGATTTTGTCTTAAAAGTGATTTGGGTATGTACGGAATTTAAGAGTATTTTCCTAACTTGTATGCATACTTTGTATTTGTATAACTGACATATTGATAGTTGATCAGTTTTCTTATATAGTTCTCTAGTCGGGAAGTGATAATAATCACTTTAAAATTAGTTTTATATGCACATCCCCAAATCACTATTAAGTATTACAGCAAAGGTTAGTTAAAAGTTAGTCTGTACGTACCAAAGAGGATGTAAATACTACGTAATAAGAGGCGGGAGGGAATGCCTAAGTAAAGATTGAAATTATTTTAGTATGAAACGTGCAGTCATTTGAAATAGTACTTATTACAGTATGGCGATTGGCGACGAAGTATAATCCGGCTAAGTTTGAAAGCGAACAGTTGGTTAAAACGTAGATTTCAGCTAAGTCCATTTTTTACAAATTTATCATCTGTAAATCTATAAGTAAATCGCTTTCTTCTTAGATAGTTTCACTAAGCTGGTATTTCGGCCCAAATAAAAATTTGGAAGTTAGCGGTGTATTAAGGGTGTTATGAGTGGAGGTAGGTGGGAGGGGGTGAAGCTATTACTTATGACTGACATTAAAATATTATGGTCTGGCGTGGGCCTTGAAAAAGTCCTGTTTCAGTTTTAAACAGTAAGTAATTAAGTTTTGTTTTTACAGGGTGTCCCAAGATTCAACGTCAAGCCGAATCAAGATGATAGGCTAGATGGTAAACATCATCAGAAAAATCAGAAATAAAATCTACCCCATGTTTCTTAAATTATTGGCACTAAAGAAAAAAAAGGAGATTTACTCCATTATTTAAACTTTCGGCTATTGCGGTACATGTTTTTTATTTTTGCCAATTTCAAACATGTCACCATAACCTTAAGTAAACTGGATTTGCATAAAATCGGATTACTTCAAGTTTTTTTATTTTTTACCCATATTTTTTTTAGTATTAACCCAACAATAGTTATACCATTTTGGAATTCTGGTTAAATGCGCCAACTCTGGTTAAATGGGACACTGTATATAGTATGATAGCGTCAAAAGACACAAAAGAAGTAATAAACTGCATCATTATGTATTTATCAGAAATGAAGACTTGATCCTAAAAAGCATTATGCGAGTGTGTTGGTCTCATTATATGTGCTCATATAAAGTGCTAAGTACCTTATTTAAAATGTATGTGTGTAGTGTGTACTTACTTATTTATGTACGCACGCACTATACTTCACAAATTAAAATTTGAAAACATACTTTTGTGTACTCTCGCGTTCCGTGTGAGCGTTCTTCCACTGCGCCAACCATTTGAATGACGTACCGTTAAGGCGACACTAAATGCCAGCGACCTTGAGCGATATGAGTTCACGGCTGCCGGCCGCCATGTATGTAACAAATCCAATATTTTCCAAATTCTTGGCTGGAAAACAGTTTATATGCTTACAATCTTCGTTATTCACTACTAATCTGAATAGATGAACCTACACAAAAAAGTACAAGCTATGAGAATAACTTTTCTGAGAGAAGTACCAAAAAAATGCGTCACGCCATGTCAAAAAATTTGTTTAACTTCAAAGAAAAGTGGTAGTTCAAAAAGGCTCGACAGTGTTAACTATAACCAACAGCAAGCATTAGCAACCTACAAATAAGACTTAAGGATATGTGTAACAGGATTAAGTAGTGTTCATAGCTCGAAATGCTATACTTTCACCACAAAACTTGTCTAAAAGCATCATGTTTGCGTGTTTTCTGCTTACTCTTCACCTTGATAAATCTTGTATGTCTTGTACAATTTCCAGGTTGTGGCTTAACCTACAGGATGTACTTTACAGTTGATAACCTGCTCAGCCATAATACTTGCATATTAGCAAATTGACTTGAGATGTTGCTCTTCATTCATAAGTTTCATTTCCGTGACCTACATGAATAAAGTTATTTTGATTTGATTTGAATTAACCTCAGAGTGTCGAATTTGAGGGTAAAAAATACACTCTGATAATTTTACCGTAACGCGCCAAAAGAATTAATACTTCAAAATCTGCAGTGATTTTAAGCATAATGATACACTAATACACGACGGGTAATTTAAACGGGAAACACAGTTAAACACGCAGTAGATCTACGAAAACATCTGACTTGGCACATCGCTAACTGATCGAGCACTCTCCAATAATAGTATATCCAATACAGTATCATTCAATCAGCATTCAAAACATCACAATGTGTTGACGTGCGCATCCATCCATAGTGTTCCTAGAACATAGCTCAGTGGCCAAACAGGAAATCAAATATTTATGCTCTGTGGCAGATACATTAGCTGTTTCGCAACTGTATCCGCACGAATCGCAATGTTTTTGTAGGGTAGTTACACATTTACTAAAATACTAACTTATGGCCGCGACTTCCCTCGAAAAGTGCCAGGTAAAAATGATTGTCTTTCTTATGTATGATACTTCATATATCTATGTCATTTCCTCTACTATTTACCAATGAACTGGCGGCTGTCAAATAAAAATACTAAAACTAGTGATGACAACCTCAGCTAAACAAACATCGATGGGAAAATTATTTACAAAAAAAAATGTGTACTTTTTTACGTTCATTCTTGAAGTATAAATAGCACGGAAAATGACCGAAATTAATTCAAAATGCAAAAATATTTCAGAGTATTGTACGGTTCACTCGCAGCCATTTGTATTATATGTCAAAATTAGTTCTCTGAACGCTCGCGAGTGGCGCTTCAAATAGGCACATAAAACCTGCTGTCAAACACATTGAACAGCCTGTCCAGTGGTATTTATACAGGTCAGTGCTACCCTGACAAAGTGCCTGGAAAATGTGTTAATAATAGAACACAACAAACTCACATTATAACATACATATTTATAATGTTTAGTTAGGTTTTTAGTAAACGCTGGATTTACTTAATTAATATTTATCCCTTTGTCCGACCAACCATTGCCTGACCAATGAGCGTTTAGATACTAGAGGTCCCTCTCAAGTCCATTTTCTCTTCCATTGTTTTTTTTTTCGCTAATACCAGCCCATACCCAACGTTCCAAGCGAATATCGAAAAGAGTCCAACCGTTTTATGTTATGTTATCTCTATGCTATTACTAGAGGATTCATATGACAAAACAAAAATGGAATTTCATATACTGAGCAGTCGAGTGTATTTATATAGTTTTTGTTTGTTTAAAAATGGTTATAATTAGATATTTCAAATAATGCTCCATTAGTGTCTAGAAAATTAAGTTCCCTATACGATGTCGTACGTTTTATTCAAAAATAAATATTCAGTATAACAAACTCGACGTAAGACATAAAAATAGAGCCACAATCAGATTTTACCGTGAAAAAATACTTCTTCAGTGTTTAGTGCAAACAATCATTTTAATCCCATATTATGTCAAAATATAACTAAATTTTTGTTTAAAAAATTGATGTTTAAAAATACAAAGAGAATGTAAATACAACGTAATAAGAGGCGGGACTGCCTTAGTTAAAATTGAAATTTAATTTAGTATGAAACGTGCAGTGATTTGACATAATTTAGAAATAGTAATTACAATATTATCGCGATGAAGTATAATCCTTCTAAGTTTGAAAGCGAACAGTTGCTTAGAACTTAGTGGATTTCGGCTATCTCCGTTTTTTAACAAGATTATAGCCGTCATCTGTCAATGTATCAATGACTGCACGTTTCATGCAATCGCTTTTTTCTTAGAGAGTTTCGCTAGGTTGTTAAAATATATAACAATATTCATTTAAATGTCCTATTGAAACTTCTTTACAGATGCAATCCTAAAATCGCGAGTTGCAGTACTCGGTTTGCTTTGAACATCCTGTCAACATATCAGGAATTGCTCATTAACAAATCTATTGACATGTGACACAGAAGGAATCATTGCATTCTCTTTGGTAGGTACTATTTGCGACAACGACCTACTTTAATTAGTTCGTTGTTGTTTTTATGTTACTACTAGCTGACCCGACAGACTTTATTCTGTACATAATAAATAAAATACTGTTTTTTTATGAATTTGTCAATAATATTTCATAACATCAAGAATGATTTCGTAATATATTGAAGTCTGTCGTTATATTGAAGTTCTTTCACAGCAGAACTGTTAAACCATGCGTCAATATATTCTCTAATAGAAAATATGTCCATTTAAAACAAATATTGGAAATAAAAATAATTATGGGTCCCAAATCGAAATAAAAACTATCCTTTGTCTGAAGTTGGACTAAACTGCATTGCATGAAGTAATTATTCCCCATTAAAATCTGTTCATTGGTTTAGGGGTTCACTGGAAACAAACATCAGGACACTGGATTTATATATATTAAGAGTAGTAACAAAATAAAATAAAAATAGCCTTTATTGCAGCAGCTACATTACATTTAAATATATTGCACATCTTAATTATTAAAAACTTTTCTTGCTGCGTGTCCCTCGACATAGACCTCCTCTAAATTTTTCCAAGTCGTTCTATCTCTGGCTAGACGAGTCCACATGCTTCCGACCAAGTTTCGGATGTCGTCGTCCCATCTTTTGGATTGCCTGCCTCTTTTTCTGCTTCTGGAGTACCACTCCGTCACTTGTTTCGTCCATTTTCCAGAATTGTCTCTGATCATATGGCCTGTCCATCGCCATTTTTGCTGTTTAATAATTCTGCTTACATTTTTAAATTTTGTTTTTTCTTTTATGTCCTACAGCTTAATTCTGTCTCTCAATCTAACACCTAGAACGCTTCTTAGAATTTTGGCAAGTTCTTAATGTTGTTAGTTTTTCTCGGTTAGGGCCCATGTTTGTGATCAATAAGTTAAACATGGTAGTATGCAAGCATTAAAAACCTTTCTTTTGTCCTTAATCTGAAGATACTTGTTCTTCATCACTTCGCTGAGCGACCAATATCTTTTCCTGGAGTTCGTGACCCTTCTATTGATTTCTTTTGTCGTACAGTCTTTAATTGATAATAAATGCCCCAGGTAAACGTATTCGTCTACAATTGTTTTACCATCTACTTTAATTTCTTTTCTATCAGAGTTTGTCATTATTTTAGTTTTGTTGACGTTCATTGTGAGGCCTACTTTAGCACTTTCCTCTGACAATTGTTGTAGCATATGCTCTAGATTCTTTGAAGACTCAGAAAATAGTACTATATCGTCCGCAAATCGTAGATGGTTTAGTTTTTCCCCATTTATATTATTTCCCTCACTTTCCCATTCAATATTTCTGAATATCATTTCTAATACTGCTGAGTGAGATTAAGAGTAGTATATATATATACGAATATATAAATATAAATATATAATAAAGAAAATGAAAATCAGACTGCAATAATAAATTTCAAACAAGATCGATTCAATTGAACAGCGATTTTTAGAGGTAGTTTTAAAGCGACTTTAGTGTTGAACTACACCACCTTCAATAAGAAACTCGAAAAGAATAGTTAAAATTTTGTAAATTTTATGGGGGTTTTAGAAAAGACATTTTTATGACAGTAATTGACGAGTACGAAATTGATACGCCCTTCGCATTACAATGGAGTGCCCCTCAGAATTCTTGAAAAACCAAAAAACTCTAAGCGGCATTACAATTGCGCTTGTCACCTTGATACATAAGACGTTAAGTTTCATTTGCCAAGTAATTTTTCTAGCTAAGGCGCCCTTCAGACCAAAACACAATAATGCTTGCAAATTACTGCTTCACGGCAGAAGTAGGCGCCGCGCCGTTGTGGTACTCAATATTCTAGCCGGCATTCTGTGCAAAGGAGATTCCCTCTGGTAGCAAAGGTATCCTTTTAGACTTCAGATTATTTATAAACAAGGTTCATAATAAACAGAATCTATTGTATAAAAACAACATAAAGTCACACTGTCATTGTCAGTTTGATTATTAAGTAATAGGTGTAGAGTTTCTCTGGTCAAACAATTATTAAATAAGTAACAAAATTGTTTGTGATGGCTTATTTAAGACTTGTTTTGTTTATAAGTGAGAAAGCGTAAATCAAATGACTCTAGCTAGGGATGTGCGCTCCATCTGTTGCTTTTACGATAGGGCTGTCACCTGTAGGCGTTTATATCAAATGCATGGTTTGTATTCATTGCTACACAGAAAATTATTCAATACTTTGCTAAAAGTTATATTAAGATATATATAATGGATTGCTTATCACATCATCATTTAAAGGACTTCAATGCTATTTTTTTCTGTTAAAAAATAAATTTAATTGGAATTTGTAATAAAATTTAAGGAAAGGAAAAAAATTATAAAAAAATGTAGGGAAATAAGGCCAGATTGTTAACGATTCTTCTAGTACATCGCGTGGTATCTGTACAAAAGACTTGTCAGAGTGAGGAAATTTTTTTTATATCCACTTCCAATATTATAGAGATTTATTAAGTAAGCTTCTGCTAATTAGACGGCCCTCATTAAGCAATAACTTTTTTTTTATAGATATGTAATTAGTAACGTTAATGTAATCTTTAAGCTAAGGACGATACGTGTGTGTGTTTTAAAAAAAACGCGTACACGTTTTTTAAAGGCTGGTATTGATCCTATGATTCCTCTGGGATTGCAATAGAATCTGGGCGGCGGTGATTACTTAACATCGGGTGTACGCTCGTTTGTCCACCTCTTCCAAGAAAAAAAAGCAAAGAGAAATTCAATCATTTATTTATCATCATCATAAAGATCTTATCTTATCTTCTACCGCATTTATCACGGGGAGTGTTCCGAAGAGCTGTTCAAACTGATTCCTGCCGCCGAATTTCACCTTCGCACGACACGCCACTAGTTACGATATCATCCCCACCATCTGGATGTGTGGCGGTCCTCCGCAGTGCGGTTTTCAAGGAGCTTTCTTCCTCGTACTACGAAGCTGTGGAATGAGCTTCCTTGTGCGGTGTTTCCGGGACGATACGACATGGGTACCTTCAAAAATAGCGCGTACACCTTCCTTAAAGGGTTGCAACGCTCTTGTGATTCTTCTGGTGTTGCAAGAGAGTGTGGGCGGCGGTGATCACTTAACACCAGGTGACCCGTACGCTCGTTTGTCCTCCTATTCCATAAAAAAAAAGCTGAAGACGTTCACTGCTGGTCAAAGGCCTCCCCCAAAGATTTCTACGACGATCGGTCCTGTCCTGCCCTCATCCAACGTATTCCGGCGATCTTGACCAGATCGTCGGTCCATCTTGTCTACCAACACTGGATCTCCTAATTTATAATTAAAATTAAATATTTAATCTGTTTTCTGAAATTGGCAACCCTAACTCTTCTCGCAACAAGAACGGCGCCCGCGTACCCACGAGATTTATTGCGTCCAATCAATGTGGATTTATTGTTAAGGAAGAAACTCCTTTTGTACATATATAATTAGAACAATAATTGGCTGGCTACCTGCAATTGTGTTATTAGACTCGCGTTACAGGCTTATTAATGGCTTGACTTGAATAAGCGCTGTTTATTTTGTCTATGGATTTATGTAGCTTTTGTCATGTTTATTATTACTTAGTACTAAACATTGGAACAAACTTCCTAGCATTTCCAGATCGATAACAATTATGAAATGGCAATATTTTAAAATGCAATCAAGTGATGCTCTATTTTGCAAAGTTTAAGAACTGAACGCTTTTTAATATGATTCCAAAGAGTAGATAGAAGATATGTAAAAATCATATGTGTAAACATTACTGTTTCGGTCTGAAGCGCGCCGTAGTTAGAAATTACTGGCCAATTGAGACGTAATATCTTATGTCTCAAGGTGACGAGCCCAGTAGTTGTAAGTTGTAGTTTCGCTCAGAATTTTTGGTTTTTTCAAGAATCCTGAGCGGCACTGCATTATAATGGCCATGACGTATCAATTTACATCAGCTGAACGTCTTGCTCGTCTAGCCCCTTATTTTCAGAAAAAATCAAGCATGAGCACTTCATAATGAGTTCATAAATCTTTTGAAAACTTAGCCAGCTTTTTATCTTTTAAATAATCTAAGATTTTGTAGTTTACAACATTTTTCTTATTAAAATTATAATAATTATGAGGAATATGACACCTTAAGCGTAACAGTGACAACCCTGCTACTAAATATCTACAATTCAAGCCGTATGAATACGTGTCCGTGATCAAAAGAGAGAGAGAGAGAGAGAAAACGTGGCTAGATAATCAAGACTTCACCTAATGGTAAGTGATACGCCCTGTCCATTCCAATGCAGTGCCGCTCAGGATTGTTAATTGAAAACAAAAATCTGAACTGCATTGCAATTGCGCTCGTCACCTTGAAACATAAGATATTAAGTCTCATTTGCCTAGTAATTTCACCAGCTACGGCAGCCTTATTACCGAAACACAATACTGCTTATACATTACTGCTTCACGGCCGAAATAGGCGTCGTTGCGGTACCCATAAGCTAGCTAGCATCCTGTGCAACGGAGCCTCCCACATAAAAACAATATTAGTAATTCAGAAATGCATCCACTAGCATAGTATCCCAAGAAAATTTTTGTGGCGATTTTTCAACATCTAAATCACATATTATTTCGTTATGGCTAATCACGCATAAATACACTATAGACAGTATAATTGTGGAGTGTGACACTATGAAGCTTCGATGTATCAAACTAATTAAAGATATATTTGGCAACGTGAAGACTTCACGACAACTGGAGTGGAACTGACAAGATATATTGATAGTGGCGTGATCTATGGCTCCTCTGCAAATTATTCTCATTGTTAACGCCAAAGGTGGCACCAGGGACAAAATGTGATATGAATATCTTGTCCTTGAACTAGTTCACTCCAGTTTGCTCGAGAACACGAAACTACCAGTACAGTTTTACTAAGCATGGATGTGCTTCTACTTATGGCGATAGCTGGTCAAGTCATATTCAAAAGGTTAAATAAATATACCATAAAGAAATGCAATACACCAGGAACAGACAATATTATAATGCCTACTACTCGGCTAAGTCGAGCTAGTAAGTCTTTTGTGGGGCGATGCATATGCTTTTACAACAAGATCCCAGAAAATGTTCAAAACAAAAGTATTACGTTATTCAAAAATTTTTTTAAAAACGTATGTGTGGTAAAGGTTACTATAACATAAACTACTTTTTTAATGAAACCACAAATTGGGAATGGAGCGACCCCCTTAAGGTTATTAAATAATAAGTTTAATTGTACAATATTACTTTGTTAATATATTTTTTTGATGAAAAAAAGCCCACTGAGTTCGTTGCGCCCATTCTTCTTAGGTCAGACGTATTCGTTTTGAAATGGGGGGTAGTTTTTGACTTTCAATAAGTGATGTCACATCTTATTTTATTTGAATTTGAATTAAACTAAAATACAACGCCTAATAGTAATTTGTAGCTTAAACTAAAAATTTGTAAATAAAAACTAGCCATTGCTCTTCTACTATACGATTATCTGTTCTTAATAAAAAAATGAATTTGAATTCGAACCACTTACGGCTAATACAATCAGTTTTGAATCGACAGTACATCGTCTATTAATCCATTTGAAATTATTATTCGGCTTAGAGAAATCGCTGAAAAATCTCTCATTCACTCCAATTTCATCAAACTTGATAATCATCTATGACAATCCATATGGTTTTAGTTTTGGTAATATGTTAATGAGGACTACTTTAATTTATACAAAGATTTGTCATGGGCTAACAAGAGATAACCTCAAAAATCAATTAAATAAAAACCACTAAAACAACGCGAAAAATGGGGATCTAATATCTTCATAACTAACAAATATATTTCAATTAGTTTATTAAAATTAACGGTACGAAAACAGCACGAAAATTGATGAAAGTATAATAATATAATATGAGAGTACTTCAGGGTACAATTTTACGCCCCATCGTTACTGCAGCTAGCGTAGATGTTGATTTAAAAAAAAATTAAGCTCATGTTCTTGTATGTTGTATATAACTAATGAAATTAAAGTTGAATTATAAATATTGCATTTTATTTTGATCCAATATTAACTCCACTCAAGCAATAAAAAGTATTTGAGCCAAATGTATGAATCTTAAATATTTCCGATAAATCTCTCCGCGCATATGAATGATCGCGCAATTATTTTCTCTTGTTGTATGATTTAGTTACAAATGTGACACATAACTGGTAATGGCAGCGAACAAATAACATCAGATGACAATTATGTTCATTCGACGAGTTTATTAAGTATTTATTATTTCCGTCGGCAATGTACAGACAGCAAATATGAAATAAAAACTTCATATAATTATTACACATACACATAAATTCAACCAAAACTTTTTAAGAATACACATCACGGATAGCCAAGCATTGCTTAATTTACATGTGAATAATGAAATGAACTATAAATAGACTGCTTCAACTTAAACAATTCACATGAATAGCTTAATGCTTAGAAATAACTAGATACTTCGAAAAACTATATAAATATAACCTTGCTACAAGATTTTGTTATTGTTTGCGTAAAATTTTGATGTGAATTGATGACACAACTATATCATTGTTTTCAATTTTACTTTTGTTCATAATTTTATTTTATTTCTGTGCGTAATTTAATTTTTATTTTTAAAATTTGATTTACTATGTTTACTTGCGTAGCAACCAACACATAGGCGTCTGCAGAATATGTTGTGGCTAGTTTCACAACATAAAGCTGAGCAGATAAACTTTTGGTTCAAAGTTCATATCTTTGTATATGATTTTTTTTTGTGGTTGTTAATATGTTTATTTTGTTTCTTTCTTTTCTTTCTATGAGTATATCATTACGAGAAATACATAGCAAGATCAAATACTTAAAACCGAAATATTAACATATTTTGTGTTTGGAACACATGCGTATTAATTTTCAGTTTAGGGCCCAATTAAACCCATTTTATATCGTTCCCCCATATCTATTTTATACCTGAAAACCCTCCGGAAGGAGTTCACTGCTTGTTGACGGCTTTTGGCTTAAATTTCGTACATCCCTTGTATTGACAATGACAAATATTTTAAATGTATTTATTGAAATACATTTAAAATATTTATGTTTTAGCATTATTGCAAAATATTTGTACTACGATGATTATGGTATGTGTATAATAAATAAAGTCAATTTAAATTGCCAATAATATTGTATACTTGTGAAATATGGATAATTATTAGAAAAGATGGTGCTGGTTACTTGGTACTTAAATACTCAGAACTTCTTGCCAGCTGCATTATTCGCGAATCGATACGACTCATGGAGTTTCAAGTATAGAGCGTAACCACACCTTAGGGGCTGGTAACGCATCTATTGACCCCTGGTTTTTTTTCGCCTGTTTGCACCCTCTTATATAAAATATCAACCTCTCACTATAGAGTTCATCTTACAATAGAAGTCCTGCATCAAAAATTAATGTTAAGATGATCACATGTTAATGACAATTTGGGGAATTGATAGCGACCAAACTAGTGTACATAATCACGAGGCTAGCACTATTTCTTCGCATGGCTGCAGCGCTGCGTATATGAGACTTCCTTCGTGAAACTGTCTACAAAGATATCCAGTACTATTCTCCTTCCATTTCTGTACAGTAGGAAATACCTAATTCAATTATGCAATTTATCTTAGATTATTTAAACGTCTAGATAGACTATAAGAGCTGTGAAAACGTTGGAAAAAATAGACCTTAGAACCACGGACTAGTAAAAAAAGAAGGACTCCGCGCCGTGATATTAGCAAGTGAAGCTGTTCTATGCTAATGTGTGCGGTTACGGGGTATACCAGTTACATAATTTTTTCTCCCTTAAATAATCATATATTCACAAATACTTTTATAGTATTCTTTTTACACTTATTCACAACGCGTGACGCCATTTTTAAAATATTTTATTGCGACGCAAACTGATCTGTCACAGACGATGGCAATTCTCATAATGGCGGCCGATCGGCTTGTATTAGTATGCATGGGGCTATGTATGTACACGTTTAGCGGGATGTTTTGGTGCCTCGTTGTTATGTAAAGTGACACGGAGTCCTTCTTTTTTTACTCGTCCGTGCTTAGAACTAACCCCTATTTTGTGCAATACAAGCACACTAACACAAAGAATCATACAAATAAGACGTAGCTTATCACGGACGCTAAACTAATATTCCTGGTCTGTTTTTATCGGTTACAGCAAGATACATTATCATTATATAAAATTATTTATAAATTATCTAAGCAATTTATATTGAACAACTATTATTGGACCGTTCTATCGTTCACACTTATTAAAATAATACAGTTGATAAAAATGGATAAGTATTTTTAAATAAATCCAGTTCTCAAAATAAACCGAAGATCATTGACGTTTCTGCGTAAGTATAGTTTTCATCACCCGCCTTATTTATAATCCCCGGTCTTGACAACTTGCGATGAAATTATTGCCGCCATTTTGGTACGTTTTGAATTTCCCGCCATTACACCAATTAGTTGAGTGAGATGTCCGCTGGATAGTGGACGTTTTCGGTTTTTATGAGATCGTTATTTTTTTGTTTTATGTGTTTTTTTTTGACTGAAATATGAAGCTAAAGTTTGGTGCTAAAGTTGGGAGGATTGATTTGTTTTTCACGGCTGGAACATATCAAAGTACACGCGTATAATATGAGGTATCTAGTTTTTTATGTTATATACTGGGTAGATATCGATTTTTATTTAAATTGCTCGATTTACAAATTCTTTAGTGCAATCAAGAAGTTTCTTTGGCGATGTAGCACTCGTATGGAGATTAGATTATACAGACGCCATATTAATTGTTTAATAATGTTTTTTTAGTAACAATAAACAGAAACTGATATGTACTTACCGAAAGAAAGACATTCTTGTCAAACATTACTGTTGGTGGCTATTTTTGCAGTTTTCGGAAGTATTTTGAGGCATTTTATTGCGACCGCACGTTTGCTAAGCGACGTTTGTCGACCATCTGAAAATAGAATCAAAATGAAATCAAAATCACTTTATTCATGTAGGTCACGGAAATTACACTTATTTAATGTCAAAAAATATTTTTTCTTATTCAATCTACCGCTACTTCGTAATGGGTTGAGCTAATGAGAAGAAGTAGCAAGAAACTCATTGCCACTCTTTTATATCATGATTTACATTTTCCTCGATACACGAATCATTTCAATTATAATATAATATAATATGTAAAGTAATGCAACAATCATACTCAAACGTCAAATAGTCAATGCCTTACAAGAGTAAGCTAAAAAGAAAATGTAAATTAATACAAAAGTTATTGAGTTCAGTAGCCGCATCATCCACACACACCGTAAATAAGTAAAGGTATTCTGTGAGCAGTTTATAAGTGATTATTAATAAAATATATATATTTATATATAAACACATAATAACTTTTAAGAATCTGAAGTCGAGCCTCCGGCAACAGGATCATCCTGCCACCAGCAGCGCCCGTTCACGAGCATGACGCATAAGCCAGCCATCGCCTACCTCAACCATATTTTAGGGAAGGGGACGACCCGTTACATGTCGCCACCACAAGCAGTGACATTTAAGCGAGCATGACGAAGCCTATTACGAGAACTCAAGCAAACAACAATAAAAAAATCTTAATGAAAATATCGTGCAATACTCACCAAATACCTCTACTAACAATTTGACAATTCAATTATATTTTTACTAACAGTAATCAAAAGCTCAATTCTTTAGGGTAATTAAAACAAAATCACTTTATTCATGCAGATCAAATACATAATACTAGTAATAGTAAAGCCATGTTATTCCGTACCAAAAAACATTTAACATTAATTAGTTCGGCGTGCCGATTGGCAAAGGCCTTCTCCAACGATTTCCACATTTTTTTCTTTTGGGCAACTCTTCTCTTAGATCCTGCTGTCAATTTTATTTCATCTTCCCACCTGTGTGCTGTCTTCCTTGTTTTCTTTTGCCATCTCTTGGGTACTATTCTGTAAGTCTTTTGCTCCATTTCTCCGTCATGTGCCCTGTTCATCTCCACTTTTGTTGGTCGATTCGACATACGGTAATTTTCGTGATTTTCCTTAGGTCAGTTTCTTATCTTATCCTGCAGTTATAACTAATGAAACTTATGAAAATAGAATAGAAGATAGTAAATTGAAGCCCAAAATCTTTGCAGCATATCTCATACACTTCGAATCTACTAGCGTACCTATAGACCACATGCCAGCCCGATAGTGCGTGTCCAATTTTGATTGGTCAATGCTCAATGTGTGCGTTAGCTGCAAGTTGTATATTCCAAAATTATGAAACTAATGCCACGTGTGGCTGACTGTTTACGATTTGTCAATTAAAATCGGTTACAGTAGCGCTAAGATTCGCTTTCCTTTTCTTAATTGCTGTTAGATGTGTTCTTTTCTCTTGCACACTTTGTTCGTTTGAAGACATGTAATAGTATATTGTAGGTAAGTCGCATATCATGTTGTAAAAATTCTTCACTATTTCTCATGCTCGTAAAGTAGTACTTTATGTCAAGACACGGCTGCGTAAAATGGCTTTATATGTTCTTGGACATAAAGTTATGTCTGTTAAGACTGAGGTAATTGGGTCTCACAGCCACAGAGACTTTTAAACTTCATATCAGCAATAGAGATTTTTACCCTTAATGTATTACACATTATTATCGTTTACTTTATTGATTTCTTCGCATTCGAAGGTTGTGTACTCGATCATGAAATCAATATTACACATAAGCTAACCCTTCAAATACGTATTGAGTAAAGTTTAAAGATCTTGTTGAAAATGTATCTATTGATATAAATTCCCTACTTGAATAGCAAGGGCATCCTGAACATGAGTGGAAGAAGACAACTTCACTATGCTTGTTTAACCCAATAGGTTTTTTGGAACAAGAAGCCTGAATATTTGTATGATAAGCTCCGTTGCGTTAACGACTTCATAGTACAACGCAGCTTGCCTGCAAACAGACAACTCGGCCTGATAGTTCTTAAGTACAAAACAACTCAGTTTAGGGGATCTTTCAGATTCTCTGCAGCAAAAATATGGAATGACTAACCCCCTCCTCTAAAGAAACAAATGAGTATCGGGTGCTTTAACAAAAATTCCGTTTTGCTCTTTTAAAAAAGCAACTTGCTGCGGAGAAATTGAACCACATCCACTGGAAATTCCTTGCTCTAAAAGATTTTTTATGTGTGCGGACATAAACACTCGCTCACACTCACGCACACACGCAAACACACACACACACACTCACTTTTTTAAATATTACATTTTATAAAAAAAGACAGCTTAACTAGGTAAACGGGGAGCCACAATACATCTACTCCCACTCAACACCTTAGGGAGGAGGGGATGGCTGAAAAACAGCACAAGCATGGAAACATAAATCCATGATTCCATGTCAGGTGTAGCTGAGCCTTTTCCTTTTGCCTTTTGTTTCATCGCGTAGCCTAATTATTCATTTTATATTGGTAATGCTTTATGGCAATAAAGAATTTATTTATTTATTATTTTCATTTCGTTTTAATTGCAAGTAGCTGTTGTAGTTAAAAAAAGCCGTTTCCAGGTGTGGTGTCAAATCAGTTTCCTCGCGGAGGATTCCACCTGCACACGCTCGCTGAAAGAGTCAGCAGAGATCAGGAGCAATTACCAGTTCTTCCAACCCTTCACAACTCGAGGGATATTACCGTGCCAATATACAGTGATGTAAGTAGAAATGTTATTGGCTTACCAAAATACAAAATTCTCATTAACTTACTCTTCTTCTAAGTCCTTGAGCGACTAATTACACCACCGAGGCAGCTGCTATTACTTTGTTTGTAGTTCTGGGATTGGGAGGCTCCCTTGCACAGGATACCGGCTAGATTATGCGAACCGCAACGGCGCCTATTCTGCCGTGAAGCAGTAATGTGTAAGCATTAATGTGTTTCGGTCTGAAGGGCGCCGTAGCTAGTGAAATTACTGGGCAAATGAGACTCAACATCTTATGTCTCAAGGTGACGAGCGCAGTTGTAGTGCCGCTCAGATTTTTTGGGTTTTTCAAGAATCCTGTATAAAATTCCATCAGCCGAACGTCAGGCTCGTCTCGTCTTTCATTTTATAAAAAAGAAGTTCTATAAGTAAAATGTCTGAGAAAAAATGTATTATTATTAACCGAGTAAGTTTCTAGAAAACTCGCAAATGTACGAACGTTACATTATTATATTGAGAGGCAACAGTTAATACGTTAATTTATTAAAAAAATATTTAAATCATTGTGTATATTTTAATAAATACATCTTACACATTTGCTCAGGGTAAATATTTGTCGACAGAATGCAGTATGCTCCCGCAGCACATATTCCCCCCTGCAAGCCCTCAGCGAAAGCACCTGCAGGGACCACGCGGCTCAAACAGCACCTCCGGTACCACAGCCGCCACCAAGAATTCAGGTGAGATGACTTCTAATATTCCCTAAGCCGAAAGGATTATAATCAGAATTGAATTGTTTTTACTAGACCAACAGTAGACTTGGAACAATTAACAGGGACAAAAATTTTAAGCAGAGAACCTTTTCTTCAGTCTTAAATATTTGCAGCTAATCTCTATCCAAGTATAAATAATACATTTTCTTTCCACTAAAAGTAAAATTACCTTAAGTACTCCAAGAACACCTCTTTTTACATCAGGTTTTGCTTTTAAATAAATACTCCTAATGACAAACATTGTAAATGATTCTTAGCCAGATTGGTTTTGCCAAATCCAGCCAGATCTATTGTACTATTGATTTATTTTCTTTTCCTGGAGGTTTGTAAATCTAGGATATATAATAATACACTAGATATAATACACTAGTGGACCCCACAGACGTTAGCCTGCACACATGTCTTAAATTTGAAAAATCGGTCCATCTGTTAGGAGGAGTTCACTAACATACACATGAGCAGGAGAATTAAATAATATGAACGGAATTGAGAATCTATTAGTCCAGCCGTTTAGGAGGTAGTACAATTGTGAACAATCTAAACTATTCTCGAATCCACCTGAAGACACACAGAAAGTTTCATTACAATCGTTCAAGTCGTTTAGGAGGAGTTCAGTTACAACAGATATATATATATATATATATATTAAGATATACACAAATCTCCCCATACATAGTTACAAATTTAACTGATTGAGCGCATCTTTAAGGCCTCTGATTGGCTCCTTCTTTTTACTTATTGCTTTATCCATGACATGAGCTCTATACATATAATAATTGCAGGCATCAAGTCAAAACGTAACCCTACATCCAGCCGTGGCAAGATGCACCGCAACACTAGAGCTTGCAGCACTTTGGCGTAATTTCCACGAGCTCGGCACTGAGATGATAGTAACCAAGGCCGGGCGTAGAATGTTTCCAGCTCTACAGGCCAGACTCTCCGGCCTATTGCCGAATGCAGACTACTTACTTCTGGTTGATTTCGTGCCGTTGGATGATAAGAGATACCGCTATGCATTCCATAGGTGAGTTCTGATAGAGCGGTAACTGTTGACGACCCATATAGCCGAATGGTTAATGACTCTGACTACCAAGCTAGAGGTCCCGGGTTCGAATCCCGGTAGGTGCAACCATTTATATGATGAATATGGATGTTTGTTTCCGAGTCATGGATGTTTATATGTATTTATGTATGTTTAAGTAAGTATATTGTATTAAATATATCGTTATCTTATACCCATAGTACAGGATATGCAAGATAATTTGTGTAAAATTGTGTCAATACAAAAAAAAGACTTCCTCAAGAACTAGACATAGGCCAAGTAAAAGTACCACAAAGGTATTCAAATTTACAGAAAACGTTTCTAAAGAAAGTACGTTTTTAATATTTAGAGGAATCATTATATTATTCCTATCTCGCTCCTATCAGCTCGTGGAAGGAGCGATTTGTTTTCTGAAGTGCCCTAACAGGTAGATACTACAAAGAAAAATTTCGTAACTTCGCCAGTTACTGTACGGCTGCAGTGTATGTACTATATATGTACGAATGTTTAATGATTGAAGATGGTCTTCACACCAATATTTAGAACCTAGTTCGTTCTATTACATATTTGTAATTTCATACAACTTTATCCAATTTTTTTGATGAATATTTGACTACCCCATCAATACTACAATTTTAATGAGTTTATGATTTAAATAAGCATACCAATTTCTGCTTCCGTCACTTATACACATGATAAAGTAGAAAGGAACTGAATAAAAAACTATTTTGCTAAGCTGTCCGATCGCAGGAAGCTAATATTTGTCAATATCACCACCAGCTCCAGTTGGGTGGTGGCTGGTAAAGCAGACCCGGTGTCTCCTCCGCGCATCCATGTGCACCCGGATTCCCCTGCAACTGGTTCACATTGGATGAGGCAACTTGTCTCCTTCGATAAACTCAAACTTACCAACAACCAGCTCGACGACAATGGACACGTAAGTATTCTAAACATAATATTGATTCAATTTATTGACGGTATGAAAAACTATGCATGCGAAGCATGCATATGATATAGATGAAAGTAAATAGTAAATGATAGTGAAATTATTGGGTTATTGAGACCTAGCATCAGCATATGTTTCAGGGTCACTAGGTTAATCGGGGTGCTGCTCAAAATTTAGATTTTTTAAGAGTCCTGAGAGTCTTAAACATCTCGTCAGTTATATCTATCTACCCCCTTATTCATAATGGTCCGCTAACTTTTAACAGCCGCTTAGGAGTGTTTTTTCTCATTCTGACTTAGGTCCATAGAAGAAGACAGAGTGAGAATTAGCAATGCTTTAAGTTAGCAGACTATTATGAATAAGGGGGTAAGTCTGCAGAGATAAGTAGTAAAAATAAGAAGTAAAGGCCTCACTTGGTGCTGGATTTCTTGTAACAAATTCATTTTTTATATTGGATCGGCGATCGGGTTTCATCAGCACTGGGACGATTCTCAAACTAAGCTCAAAATATGCAATGCCTCCTTTACGATTCTCGGTATCTCTTCCTTAATTAAAACACAAGCACCTACCACCACATTAAAATGAAAAAAATGTCTATTATATTGATGACTGGTATTCCTAAACCACGCATCTCAAAAACCTTTTTTGCTTTATACACCCTCTATATTTTGGCAAGCTGCTCCATTTAAAGAACCTTCAAGTTTTAGGTCACATTCCCACCCTAAGCCCGGCAACACACCTCTTAGTATAGATAGCGATGGTTTTTTAATTTGCCCCCATTAAAAAAAATAAACATGGAATAGTTGCTCAATAGGCAGACAAAATGCCATTCGACAAACGGTCATCAAAGTCAATTTTATGTTTAAAGCAATGTCTAAGCTAGTTTGATATAAGGCGCTGGTTTTTAAAGTAAATTTGTACAAAAATATTATAAATTTAAGGGAACAAAGCTGTTAAATCAAAATAATGTGTGAAATCATATTTTTTGCCAGATAATCCTCAATTCCATGCACCGTTACCAACCACGGCTACACGTTGTTTACTTACCAGGAGAAGGCCAGACTGCTCCCCCAGGAACCGTACCTTACAGGAGCTTCATCTTTCCAGAGACTGGCTTCACAGCAGTGACAGCTTATCAGAATCATAGGGTATGTAAACTAGTTCCTCCTGTAAGAATTCTGAAGATTTCTTGATTTGTTTATACGGTAAAGGATATGCCAGAAGGATCACCTATTTGTAAGTGTGTCCCATGATCTCTTGAAATAAAAGAGGTGAGTCACAGGTGCCTTTGAAATTGACTTAGGTTACATACGCGGTAGGTACCCAACCGTAAAAAAGCGCGTTTGTAACTAGCATACTGATGTTATATTTATCTGATATCACCACGACAAAATTTCATTCTACAGCTTCACTGTAAAGTGGAAAAAAGACCTCGATAGCTGCTTTGTGGATGGACGCCACTTATTTAGATGGTGAAGATATGTATTCTCTAGATGGGTCGGTCGGACGGTCCAGACCCTGGTCGGTCTTTCATTCTATCCGGGTCTTCCCAATAGCTATTGCTTATCATAGGCCTCCTCAGGGCAGTCAGACATCCTTTTAAATTATAAATTTGGTCTGGCCCGGTATACGACCAGATGTGCTGTTCTCCGTTTATAACGTGATATTATTGGTAAATATTTAAACAATTCAGTATTGTTTTAGTTTTATTATTTTTAATTAAGTGCAATGTTAGAAGTAATTTATATTGTATTTACAGATAACTCAATTGAAAATAGCAAGCAATCCATTCGCGAAAGGCTTCAGAGATTGCGACCCCGATGACTGGTAAGTTATAGAGTTTATTTTAAAGTAAATTAGTAATCATACGAGCTTACGATCCACCCAATACATCGAAATTCAAAATCAAATAGTTTTATTCAAAAGTAGCTGAACCGACAGTTGTTGTTCTGTACATAATAAATATTTAAAAAAAACTACGTTCAGAAAAACCGATTTATAAAAAACCCTATAAATGAACAGGGATTTAATTTAATACAGACAGACATTTAAAAGTGAAATTTAAGTATGTTACAGGTAGCGATATAATAAAAATCTTCAAATTAATTAACCTAAAAAATACAAAAGACCTATGGGGCCATTCGACTAATATTGTTAAATACATACTTGACATTATAGCACCTGAATTAGCAATAATATTTAATGAATGCATAGATGAGGGTGTGTTCCCTGACCTCATGAAATACAGCAAAGTTATACCTTTGTTTAAATCGGGCAGTTCTTTTGACCCTGCTAATTTCAGACCTATTTCAGTGCTGCCTGTTTTTAGTAAAATTTTTGAAAAACTTTTGCTTCAACAGCTACAAATGAATTTTTGGAAATTAATGAACAAAAATCAGTTTGGTTTCACTAGGGGCTTATCAACAATTAATGCGGGTACTAGACTCATTGGGCACATCTTTGACGCCTGGGAAGAGTCACAGGATGCATTGGGCATTTTTTGTGATTTGTCATTTGACTGCGTCCACCATGAAACTTCACTCCTAAAACTAAAGCATTATGGAGTGAAAAATAGAGCCCTAAATCTGTTAAAATCATATTTAAGCGAAAGAGTTCAGATAGTCGATGTAAATGGCAAACGGTGTTCGGGTAAACCTGTGGGAATAGGTGTTCCACATGGTTCTATTCTCGGTCCTTTCTTGTTTCTTATATATATTAACAATCTACCGTTTGTGGTAGATGATAGCCATGAGATTGTATTGTTTGCTGATGATACTTCACTTATTTTTAAAGTGAAGCGACGTGCGGATATTGATGACGAGGTAAGCAATGCACTCTCAAAGATAGTGCGTTGGTTTGAGACGAATAATCTGCATTTAAACAAACAAAGTGTTTACGGTTCATTACACCAAACACAGCGGAGGTACAAACCAACGTACTTATAAATGACCAGAGATTGGAACTTGTGGACACTACGGTCTTCTTGGGTATCACGTTAAATAAAAAGCTTCAGTGGGGTCCACATATTACCCATCTAGCAGATAGACTAAGCTCTGCGGCATATGCAGTTAGAAAGATTAGAGAGTACACGAATGTTGCGACCGCTAGATTAGTGTACTTTAGTTATTTTCACAGCATCATGCCGTACGGTATATTACTATGGGGTCATGCTGCTGACATTGATATAGTGTTTGCACTGCAAAAGAGAGCTGTTCGTGCTATATATCAGCTTGGTTATAGACAGTCTCTCAAAGAAAAATTTAAAGAAATAAATATTATGACTGTTTATTGTCAGTACATTTATGAAAATTTAATATATGTTCACAAAAATCGTCACCTTTTTGCTCTTAATAGTGATTTTTATTATTATAACACTAGAAATAAGGGATTGCTTGTAACTAATTCTAGTAGGCTTCATAAGATACATAATAGCTTTAAGGGTAAATGTATACACTTCTACAATAAAGTCCCAGCCACTGTTCAGGCATTATCTATAAATAAATTTAAATGTTTTATAAAAAAATGGCTCTGTCGTAAATCCTATGATCGGACAGCCTGGGACTAGATTGTGATTATTTTATAGCGACTGTACAATATTGTATATTTTTATTGAAAAGAGCGCAAAAAAAAAGAATGCTGGGAGAGTTTCTTGCGCCGCTTCTTCTCTCTCAGAGCGCCATTTGTTTCCGAAGCGGAAGTAGTATCTAGTAGTATAAGAAATGACATCAAAAAGAATTCTAAAGGAATCAATTTTGAGAAAATAAATGTCTTTTATGCCTTTATGCCTTTTTACACCTCTTATGCAAATCAGCAAATCTCATACCTTTAATATTCATAAAATACTATTTTTTGTATGTGCTACCTATTGATAGGGTTTAAGTCTATAATATATTATATAGGAAAAGTTACAAATATATAAAAATTCTAATTCGTTATTCATTTTAAACTATTCTTTCAATTTGATTTCTGAACTACGGGGTACACATCAAAGGAAAAACAAAATTGTTGTTTTTATTTTTTTCCGAGCATTTTCATATTTATTCACCTTTTAAACCTCTGGACTTCTACAAATAATTCAAGACCAACACTAGCAAAATCGGTCCAGCCGTTCTCGAGTTTTAGCGAGGCCAACGAACAGCAATTCATTTTTACATATATAGATAGGATTTATAATCATTTATTTAAGAAACGTCTGCCTCAAACCTAAGAAGACAACAACAAGCACAAGAAATTCAGAGCCCTTTTTTTTCGTTTCATAAAGTATCGTTACAATGTAATATCTTACAATAAAAATCTATTATTTAACAGCCTGAGGGCGGTCAATCTATTCCCAATCTGTGGTAGCATTAAGAAAGTCATTTATATTCAGAGTACATTACAACACAAACCATTTATAAAAATTATTTCGAATTTCGTAACACATTATTTTGCTTTATATATTTTCTCGGATCATGTTGTAAAAGCATGACATACTAAGACTTATATACTTATACTTACTAACTCATCGCAAGACTTACTTATTATTTATATTCGACTTAACCGAGTAGTATAAGTTACTGCTGGGACTGCTTCTTCGACTTCAGTAGACAGAAATCGTCGCAAATTTCGCAAATATTTAAGTCTCAGTGAGTCATATATCTTTGTGACGTTTGGTGTCGAGACACTTGGCCAGTGTGGCCTCCTTGCCTCTGCAAAGAATGTACAAAGTACTATCTAAGCGCCTCAATCAGAACCAAGCGGAAACCCAAGCGCTGGCAGATATTTCGGTTAACGGATCAGCCTAGCTATCTAACGCAGAAATGCTGCCAGTATTCTTGCTACGCTTCACCGTAATGATGGTTTTAATTTAATGTAATCATAGTTTTGTAAAAATATTTATAAGATTTGTTAAGGATAGGATTTAAAATAACTTATAAAACGGCGAAAAATATCATCCATTTCAAAATGTATGCCTCAGACCTGAGAAAAATGGGTACAAGAAACTGAATTGTAACTTGCAGAGCTTATCATATACCTTCATGCGAAACGTTCATCTCCACTCGTCACCTTTTTTCATAAAATAAGGATCACCCATGCCTACTTCTACTGCTTTTAGGGAGATGACAATGCGATGGTGACTATTTAACAACAGGATATATGATCTGTATGCTCATTCGTCCCCCTCTTCCACTGAAATAGTAATTATAAGTACGTGTATCATCATCATCAGTTGGTAGACGTCCACTGCTGGACAAAGGCCTCCCCCAAAGATCTCCACGATGATAGGTCCTGCGCAGCTGATCTAACATCGATCGGTCCATCTTGTGCCAGCTAACTAACTAACAACCAACATCTGCATCTTGCGTACGTGGTCGCTGTTCGAGGACTTTTCTGCCTTACCAGCCATTTGTATGCCCTATCCACTTCCACTTCAGTTTCTTTGTTCTCTCTGAAACTCCGAGCATAACCCTCTCCATTACCCTCTGAGCGACAATGAGCTTTCTCATCAGGCCCATAGTTATGTGTAGTATATTCACTTTAATAAACACTATAGCCCCATAAGATTTTACGAGGTAAATTTCGTTTGTCACTAAACGGTCTCATGATGTTTCAAATGAGCCAAGGAAAATTAAGGAAACGCCATATTAACCATAATCATAAATCAAACGCAACTAAATAATTGTATTTGACTTGGCACAAAGTAATTTTATATTCAGTGGAAGGGGCATTACAACAGCCGGTGACAATTTAGTTTTACGAGCGCGCCATAGAGTAAAGAGTTAGATGACAGTTATGGCGGACGTTCCGTGTACTTCGTTCCCGCCAAAATAAAAATCTACAGCTGCGTGTAATAGGACAACAGTTAATATGAATAGTTAAATGATAATTAGAAACATAAGCAAGAATATATTAAACATTCTACGGTCTATAACTATTCTTATTTGAAAAATAAATAAAACCAACTGCCAATACTGTTGTACTGTTTATTCATATAAATGAGCTCATGCTCATTTCAAATTCTACCAGTGGGAGGTTCTTATGCACATGATGCTGGATAGGTTATGTGTACCATAGCGGCGCCTACTTCTGCCGTGAAGTAGTAATGTGTAAACATTACTGTGTTTCGGTCTGAAGGGCGCCGTAGCTAGTGAAATTACTGGGCTAATGAGGCAACATCTTATGTCTCAAGGTGACGAGGACAATTTAGTGCCGCTCAAAGATTTGGGTTTTTCAAGAATTCTGAGCGGCACTGCATTATTATGGACTAGGCGTATCAATTACCATCAGCTGAACGTCCTGCTCCTCTCATAAAAAAACTGTCAACGTCATTTACAACACCTTCAGTCGACATAACTTTGGTTTTTTTCTTAACTAGGATCAACTGGCTAAAAATATCACAGATGAAATATAAGAAGAAATACAGACCTTTAATCATAAGTATCTATCTACTGTTGTTATTTGAAATTAAAATCAAGCCCTTATTAGGCCAAGCTATTAACTAAAATATAATTTATACAAACAGTGCGTTCTGTAGCGACATAAAATCATATGAGAAATGTTTTTATCATAGATAAATGATAGGAGTGAGGGAAATTGCTTGCAAAATAATAAATTACAAATTATTTCTTAACCATAACATGGTCTGAAAATTAGACATAGAGAAACCCTAAAACTGAGATTAACATCTGATAAATTTAACGTAGTGGCTATAAAGTGTTTGTTTACGTTTTGAAGCTGGCAACACAGACGCAGCATTGGTTACTCCACGAATATAAATCTTATAAAGTTTGTGTATGCACTGTTTGTTTGAATGCTTCATGTTTCTCCATCCAATGGGCGAAAGGTATTAAATTGTTTTAGTTTAGGTAGTTATTCGACTGGTCTGGTGAGCTGGGAAGTGATTTTTGAATTTAGAACGCTATTATTCCAATAAGATTGGTGGAGAATAATTCTCACATACGATAATTTTATCATAGTGGGTTCAACAACAAATTATCTGTAGTCTTTAAATTCGAGAAATTCAAATGCCTATCTTGAGATCGATAAGACTCATTGATATAATCTGTCATTTTTAGTGCTAAGAGGTAAATAGAGAATTAGTACTATTAGTACTAAAATTATTATAAGTATCATTTGAAAATTGTTTGTTTTAAGTGATTGTTCGAAATTCGGAGAAATTGCTTAGTTCCGTAGTAGTAATTTGATTTTGATTTTGTACAATAATCCCGTTGAATTATTATCGTTGAAATTTCATAGTTATAAATTGAATAATTTTCAAAGAGGGGCTATTTTTACATTATTTGTGCTACCCTACATTGACGTACCCACAATAAACAACTAGACTCCAAATCGGCTATTAAAAGGTCGTCAAAAAATGTCCGAGCGGCGTTGTATTTAAACGTATACATTAACTTATACAGATAACATTAAAACATATACGTTCATTAGAAATAGTAACACCACGTCACGCGCGAGACAGACGCGAACACGACGCAAGAACATTTTGTTTTAGTAATTGAAATGTTTAGTAAAATGAATAAAAACGTCAAGTTAGTTACACAATTTTGTTAATTTAAAGGGGCACTTACCTGAAATACGATTTATACATTTTAAATTTAGTTAATTATCCTGTTATTTGGTTTTTGGTCAGATTTTTACTGAACACTTTGTCATTGCGAGGTGTTGTATTCAAAGCGCGGTTGAAACACAACTGAACGAACACTGTTGATGTATCTAAAACAAAAAAGACACACACAACAAACGAAATGTTCTATGTCAACTCTTGTCGACTGCAGTCCCGGCTAGCGAAACTCTAAGAAAAAGCAATTGTATGAAACGCGAAGACATTGATAGATTGGCAAATGACGGCTATAATCTTGTAAGAAACGGAAATAGCCGAAATCCACTGCGTTTTAAGAGACCTTTCGCCTTCAAACTCCTTCTACAGCGCCTATTTCTGCCGTGAAGAAGTAATGTGTAAGCATTACTGTGTTTCGGTCTGAAAGGCGCCGTAGTTAGTGAAATTACTGGGCAAATGAGTCTTGACAACTTATGTCTCAAGTTTACCAGCGCAGTTGTAGTGCCGCTCAGAATTTTTGGGTTTTCCAATAATCCTGAGCAGCACTGCATTGTAATGGGCAGGGCGTATCAATCACCATCAGCTGAACGACCTGCTCGTCTCGCCCCTTATTTTCATAAAAAAAATGTCAAATCTCTGCACATTTTATAATAAACTAAATTTCAATTATTACTTAGGCAGTCCTGCCTCTTATTACGTAGTATTTACATCCTCTTTGGCAGCCCCCTGAAAACGTGCTCGAAGGGTCACAAAATGTCGGGTTGGATAAAATAATAATAAAAATATAACTGTTATGCGAAAACTAATGCAAACACACAGTTACCTACAAGGCGTTTTAATCCTTTAAAAAGTGTTTTATACATTTATGTTACTTACATACGATAATTAAACAAATCTATATAAATAAATAAATAAATAAGCCTTTATTGCTGTTACTAACAATAACATTTTTTAAATATATATCCTTAACTAATTGCTTACAATTTTCTTAACAGCTTGTCCTTCGACATAGGCCTCCTCCAAAGACTTCCATCGTTCTCTCTCTCTCGCCATTCTTATCCATTCTGGGCCAGCCACTCTCTTAAGGTCATCCTCCCATCGTTTTATTTGTCGCCCTTTGCTTCTTTTGCATTCTCGTGGATACCACTCCGTTATGATTTTTGTCCATTTTTCGCTTTTGTCACGTAGCATATGTCCTGCCCATTTCCACTTTAATGTTTTGCACACAGTTTTGACATCTTTGAATTGAGTTGTACTCTTAATTTTTGTTAGTTTTATTTTATCTCTTCTTTTAATTCCAATAACACTTCTTTCAATTCCGTTTTGGCAGATTTCGATTTTTTTCAACAACTTTTCTGTTAATGCCCATGTTTGGCAACCATACGTTAGACATGGCAAAATGCAGGTATTATATACTTTTCTTTTTTCTTTAATTGGCATATCTACATTTTTCATAATCTCGCTAAGAGACCAAAATCTTTTCCAGGTGTTGGCTATCCTTCTATCAATTTCTTTAGGCATGGTGTCAGTTGCGGCTATAAGCTGACCTAGATAAATATACTCCTTTACATATTCTATTTGTTTCTTATTTACTGTGATGTTATAGGATTGCGAACCATTGGTCAAAATTTTTGTTTTGTTTGTATTCATCGAAAGTCCTGCAATGGCACTTTGATCTGACAGTTGTTGTAACATTTGCTCAAGGGTTTTTGGACATTCAGAGAATAAGATTAAATCATCTGCGAAACGAAGGTGAGTTAGCTTTTCGCCATTGATGTTGATTCCATTCATATCCCGTTCTAGATTTCTGAAGATCATTTCTAGGGCCGCTGAAAACAACTTCGGTGAAATTGGGTCACCCTGGCGGACGCCTCTCTCTATAGGAAACTCTTCACCAATTGTTTCGAGCCTAACTTGCGCTGTACTTTTTGAATAAATATTTTTAATAATTTGTATATACTTCTCATGTATTCCCTGTCTATGTAGTGCTTGCCAGATATATCCGTGCTCCAAGGAGTCAAACGCTTTATTATAATCAACAAATCCCAGATAGTATGTCTTGTTATATTCTTTATATTTTTGTAAAACTTGTTTAAGAACATGGATGTGATCTACTGTTGAATATTTGCTTCTGAAGCCTGCCTGCTCTTTCGGTTGATTTTGGTCAAGTGCAGAGGTAATTCTGAATAAAATTATTTTTGAGAAAACTTTATATATATTAGACATCAAGTTAATTGGTCTATAGTTCTCTATTTCACCTTTATCTCCCTTCTTATGTAGCAATATTATTGTTGATTTCCAGTCTTTGGGAATTATTCCAGTCTCTATAATTTCATTAAATAAGTCCGTTAATATAGGAGCACTTACCGAAATAGTAGATTTAAGTATTTCATTTGTTACTTGATCAATTCCGGGTGCTTTATCTCTTTTTTGACTATTAATTGCTCTTATTGTTTCAGCCTCTAGTATTTTCGGTATATCTTCAGAATCTATTCCGTTACTTAAGTCTTTCACTTCTTGGGAGTTTGTTCTTTGGTATAAATTTTGAAAATAATTCGTGGCTAGTTTGAGAATTTCTGACCTTTTTTTTGTACAGTTTCCATCCTTTTTTACCCTTAGCATCCAATCTTTTTTGTGGTTTAGTTCTTTAAATGCCTTTTTGACTCCACCAGTTCTCTCAATGTGTTTCTTTAATGTACTTAGCCTCTTATTTTTCTTGTCTTTTCTTATACTAATATTTTTTTTTTTACTGATTTCTGATATTTTGAAACGGTTACTTTTCTCCTGATTATTCTGTGATAGCTCTTTTCTTTCTTGTAGAAGACATTGTGTTCCAACAGATATTGTTTTTTTGCTCTTAGCATTTACTTTACTAGTTTCTGTTTTCAATAGGTTAATAAATTGTTCGTATTTAGCCTGAGTGGGCATATTTATAATTTCAGTATATTCTTTTAATTTATGTACATTATTTAAATGGTGGTCGCTGTTTCCGGTACAAACCATGGCTCCATTATCGTTATTAAATCTTCTGCGTCTTTTTATAGGCGTGCTTGTTAACTTAGCACGAACTATTTTATGATCGGAGTGAAAATTTAAGCTATGTACGATTGATACATCTTGAAAAATGTTCGTATTGTTAGACATGATGAAATCAATTTCATTCTTGTGCAGTCCATTTGGGGAAATCCAAGTCCACCTTTTTGTTTTCTTTTTTTGATAATAACTGTTCAAAATTCTCAGTTTATTTTCTATAGCAAATGTGACTAATCTGTTACCATTTTCACTTCTTTTACCTGTTCCGTATTTCCCTACAGTGTACTCTTCTCCATTATTACGCTTTCCAATTTTACCATTAAAGTCGCCCATTACGATAACATTTTTGTGGGAATTTAGAACAGCTTTTCGTAGATCGTCATAAAATCTTTCAATTTTTAGTATTTCTTCTTTTTTGTTTGATTCAATTGGCGAGTATGCTTGAATTATAGACCATTTCTCATTGTTCTTTATTGGCATCTTTATGTCCAAGACTGCTATTCTTTCCGATATACCATTAAATTGTTCGATGTTATTGTTAAACAAATCTATATATCTTGAGATATATTATTTCATTTATTTATTATAAATTATAATTAAATACATTGTTTTTCATGCCAAATATAAATTTACAGTCTCAATCTCAAAAACAGATACAAAGAGGCACCTTTAAATTAAATTCCTCTGGATGGCTCACTAGGAAACCCTGTGCAGAGCCAACCAGCGATTACCGTCTGCTATGTAATTTCATTTAATGTTAATAATTATTGAAATAGAACTAAGACTGACACTTGAACAATATTTATCTAACTTTATAGCATCTTATAATAAGAACTGTATAAAATTAAATAATAATAGATAAAGCAAATAATTATAAACAAATATTCAAAATTAAATATATAAAGTTATATTAATTTTGAGTTAAGTTTATAAAAAAAACTAATGTACTTTAATACTTTGCTCTTAATAGTGATTTTCATTATTATAACACTAGAAATAATGGATTGCTTGTACCTAATTCTAGTAGGCTTCATAAGATACATAATAGCTTTAAGGGTAAATGTGTACACTTCTACAATAAAGTCCCAGCCACTGTTCAGGCATTATCTATAAATAAATTTAAATGTTTTATAAAAAAATGGCTCTGTCGTAAATCCTATTACTCCACTGCTGAATATCTAAATGATCGGACAGCCTGGGACTAGATTGTGATTATTTTATAGCGACTGTACAATATTGTATATTTTTATTGAAAAGAGCGCAAAAAAAAGAATGCTGGGAGAGTTTCTTGCGCCGCTTCTTCTCTCTCAGAGCGCCATTTGTTTCCGAAGCGGTAGTAGTATCTAGTAGTATAAGAAATGACATCAAAAAGAATTCTGAAGGAATCAATTTTGTGAAAATAAATGCCTTTTAATACTTCATGAATATGGCCACACTAACCATAAACTAAAGATTTCCTGGTATCTAGGGGCGAAGCGGCCCGCGGGAATGAATTATGGCGACTATTTGTCATTCCCAGTCACAATAAAGAATTAGTCCTGTAACTTGACTCCACCTTAATGATTACTTGTCATCTTTCAAGCTTTTTATGTTAAATGTCTTTAAAACTTTGAAATTGATGGTGATGTTCGTTGGTGTATACTGTAGATTAATTAATTCTTCTCAGTTCTTATGATTTTTACAAATATTTCAATTTGTTTCTAACAATGAGAATGAAGATTGAAACAACATCACAGCTGTGAACAAGTCGAAAAAATATGGGCGAACTGTTAACCTCTATTTTCATACAGTACAAATTATTATCCTAGTGTGAAGGTCTTAAAGCCAAAGTTATGATTATAGTACGTGTGAAATTTTTTGCAAATGGATCGGACGTTAAATAGTTTACTAAGTACATAAATACAGGTCGTCATAATAAAAAAAATAATAATAATATATATACAAGTGGACCCGACAGACGTTGTCCAGTACACACGTCTTAAATTAAATTATATTATATGCACGGAATTGAGAATCTAAACCAATCTCAATTTCACTGGAACACACAAAAAAATCATCAAAATCGGTCCAGTCGTTTAGGAGGAGTTCAGTTACAACAGACGCACAAAATAAATAAATATATATATATATATATATATATATATATATATATTAAGATTATCGTTATATATACCAATATATTGACTACGATATATACAGGGTGGCCAAAAGTCCGTTTCTAATTGGAATTATGATTAAAAAAAAACTAATTACAGTAGATCTAAATTGTTTATTGTTTTCGATACTAAACAAAAGGGGAATTTATTTCTTCAAAATCACATCATCCATATGCAATCCTTCATTATTCTGGCATTGCTGCAATCTAGAGCGGAAATTTTCGATGACAGCTTTACATGTTTCTGTTGAGATGTTTTGGATTTCTGTGCGAATACGATCCTTTAATTCGTCAAGAGTGTCTGGGTTGGTTGGCTGGAATGCAGGGGTTTTTGATCACCATGACATAGTGTCACTCCAATAATGACAATTATGTCTATTAACTTTCCCATTTAGGTGGAAGTGTGCCTCGTTGAGAAAAAAATGTTTGTAAAACTTGTGAATCGCTCAACCATTTCGTTCGCAAACTGCAACCTAGTGGCATGGTCCTGAGGTCTTAATTCCTGCACCATTTGGATTTTATAGGGATGTAGACTTAAATCTTTCATGAGAATGCGGTTTAATACATCATTATCTTGGCACGTTAAGGACAGCAGACCGCTTTCGAGTTGAAAGTCCAGGTTGGCCACGAACAGACGATTTTACTCGCTCCACGTTTTCGGGGTCCCTCGAGGTTCTAGGCAGGCCAGATCGAGGTAAATCCATTGTTGAACCCGTCTTCTCAAACTTGAGCACCCATTTTTTAATTAACACACCTGATGGAGCTTCATTTTTGTGTCGTATCTTGTAATGATTGCAAAACTTTCGTTGAGCTAAGGTCGCAGAATCGTTGTTTCGATATTACTCGCGTACACTAAACGCACATTGACTACCGTTGAACGACGCCATGGTACTAAATTCCCATTGGCCGCTCTTGCAATGCGTAACCTCCACCCCCCTCCGCCACCGCTGCTAGACGCGGCAACCGAATCAAATGTTAATGGACTTTTCGACCACCCTGTATATACATAAAGCATAGAGCCTTGAAAGGTAGGTTTGTATATTCCTTTTGCCGAGTATATTCATTTACACCCGCAAGAGTTTTTTCTTATTATGAGTGTCTGTCGGGTCAGCTAGTAATCATCATCAGCCGGAAGACGTCCACTGCTGGGCAAAGGCCTCCCCCAAAGATTTCCACGACAATCGGTCCTGCGCTGCCCTCATCCAACGTATTCCGGCGATCTTGACCAGATCGTCCGTCCATCTTGTGGGGGGCCTACCAACACTGCGTCTTCCCGTACGAGGTCGCCATTATAAGGACTTTACTGCCCCAACGGCCATCTGTCCGTCGAACTATTTGCCCTGCCCACTGCCGCTTCAGTTTCGGAATCATTTGGACTATGTCGGTTACTTTGGTTCTCCTACGGATCTCCTCATTTCTGATTCGATCTCGCAGGGAAACTTCGAGCATAGCCCTCTCCATTGCCCTCTTAATAATATTATAACTAAAATAATAATGAGGTTTTAATAATTTTCTTGTTTTAAGCTTACATTTACGTTATATTAACTTCAGCCCACCAGAGCAAAGTCCACAGCGGAGCGCCCCGCGGCGACGCGAGCCTCAGACAGCGGAGCCCTACTCGCTGGCGCAGCCCTACGCAGGAGACCCAAGCGCAAGTGGACCCCTATATCCGGCGCATGCACATACAGTTCGGTAAGCGATTATACTCACTACATTGCTGGCTGACATAAAGACAGACGTACCATCAAGTCAGAGGCGGGGGTAGTGCGGTGGGATCGGGGTTCTATCTCGGTAAGCTACGCCTCTCGAAGTTTCTACGCCATTGTAACAAACCAAGCACCTAATTAGATGCTTCTACTCGCAAACAACTAAGGAAGAATCTGAAAAAGGGTATTCAGGATGTTTTTTTCATCGGAGTTAGAGGACAAATAAGCGTTTGGGTCATCCTTTTCATGAACGAAACGGAACCTGATGTTTTATCTACACATAGAGATAAATTACTATCTTCTACTGCCAGTTATTAGCAGTCAATAATCTGAAGCTGTCCCAATATACCCGATAAGTCATTCTTATTGCCTTATATTGGGGCGCGTGAATTGAAATTTCCATACAAACTTCTATCGCTGGTAAGCTATACGTCGTCCCATTGACAGAAAGCGTGTGCGGATAAGGTGAGATTATTATCTCATGTAAGAGTAAGACTGAATATTGGTTACGGCCGTTCGTCATCACCAACACCCACATTCTCCCGCAACACCGAAGGAATCAAATTAGAGTTGCCAGCCTTTTAGGAAGGATTTTTTAGGATTTCATCTTAAGAGAATACCAGCAACCTGTCCTCTTTAAAAGTAGTGGCATCTTAAAGGGTTGAATTCAACCCTTCAAGCTGCCCATGATATACGGCAGTAAGCGATTACGCTTACGTCACTATTAAGGGTAGATCGGTGGCATAACAGTGTTATAGTTTATGTGCAATTCACTGTTTTGAAGTGAAAACTTCCTTACCATCATTGTGATTTGAACGTCAATGAAACGAAAAAGCGAGACAGTGAAAACATAAATTCATAAGATATAACGTGGGAGAAAATGAGATAGGACAGAGCGTTTTAGTACCAGGCAATCATAGTTGAAACAAAAGATTGAACATACATAATAATAATTTTAAGATGTGCATTGTACATGAACCTCTAAACTGCATATGAAGTCCTGGTAATTGTTGCAAGGATGACACATGATTTTAACCGCTATGAAAGACATTACCGACAGTGTAGTGATGGATACTTACGTTCCATACTACCATATTTATGTTCTCCTGGTGTCTATGTAGTAATACTTCGTGCAAATGACGTCAGAATATATTAAGTTATAATCGCGTCATACATAAGACAATCTGGTACCAAAACACTGTATAAAATTGTCTTACGAATTCTTGATGAGGACACGTGGCATGTGCGACCAGGGGTGGGATAGACGCCTTATAGTGACGTTTTCAGAAGACTGTAGTGCCATCTGTTAGTTGGCCCGAAAATGAAAGCTTTCGTAGCTGTCACTCGCTTTGAAACCTTTCAACTTTTCTTTATTTGTGTGACTGCCCACTGGTCATAAAATGGCGGCTACGCCTAGCGTTTGCACATGTATGTAGCTCTCGTGTTCCATTTTGCATATTTACACTACTAAATCTATTCTTTTTGTTCTATGTTGTGACAATATTAGATAACTAACTCTACGCGCAACTTCAACATGGTAAAAAATTGCAATACCTACATTAAAAAGTAGAGTTACTTATTTAATTGCGTCAGAACATTAAAAATGAATTTTATAATTTCGAGCTTATATATAGTTATTTTCGGGGCCAATCTCCAGATGGCGCCAGCTTTCAAATAGACAGCTCATAATGCGTAGAGAGGGCTCTCTTTTCCCCATATATTATTATACTCTTTGGTCGCGACCCATCACAAGACAATTGCTCAACGCCGCTAAATAATTATCACTTCAAAAATTATTATTCTCATTGCAGATACCAACCCCATGCAAGTTATAATAGTGCATACTCTGCGTACTACGCGCACAGATAAAGAATATCATTATGAATAAACATTTTGGAATAAATGGAGACATCACCCTGAATACCTAACTGAAGACGAAGGAAGAATTAATTTAATTTGACATTTTAGTGACACCGGCTTTCTTACATTCACAGTCAAGCAATATTCTGCCGTCAAGCGGTATAGTGCAAGCCTTAGATATTTTATAGGTCTAGATAGACTGTGATAGCTGTGAAAGCCTCGAAAAAATTTGAGGTTAACTGATAACCTCTATTTTGAGCAATGCCTGCACACTAACACAAATTGACATACAAATCCCGAGTGTAAGACGTAGCTTGTCACGCAAACTAAAGTAATAAACCTGGCCTGTTTTCATCGATGTTTTCCATTTGCCATGGTCTATCTTGTTCTAGACTAATATCAAAAACTCGTGTACCTATCAAATTTCAACGACAGTTGACAAAGCCGGCGGCAGCGGGGCCAGAAAAAGGGGAAAAGGATTTATGAATAACATTGTGAATTTTGAATACTTATCTATATATCCCAACGCACATAGCTAAAGTTATTCAAATCAATGATTTGCTATTTCCGTGGGATAACCGTTTTTTTTTCTTCATGAATTTGTTCAGAATAGGCACCCAGTTTTGATGAATAAAAAATATATTTATAATTATGATTACAGCTTATACGTGGCTATCCGATATTTTCAAAAGAGAAAAGCGGTTTAAATTGTCTTTAGCATTGAGTTTTGGGATCAACTTAATTTGAGTTTTCGCAACTACATTGCAAACAACGGAAAAATGTTCAATTAATGTTTTAGTTAAATCAATGATCTCTCTTCATTGAGGTATTTAGTAGTCTTCATTATTTATTTTGACTTCAGGAGTCCCAAACTAAGAAGTATGTGATATGTTAATGTAAAGACACCACCTTGGAGATAGCATAGGAAAAGTATAAGTTAATCGTTAAAGTTAAAGAAGAAATTGTATTATTTAAAAACATTATTTTATATGTAAATTAATATTATGTAATGTTTGTAACTTAAATTAAGGATTGGTCTACGCTGCGCTCCTACTAGATATCGAAGGCATTATCGTAAAGTGCGACAACTAATACAACGCCCAAGTGGGCGTACTCGAGCCATTCTCGAACAATGTGTGACGTTGACGTGCCACATGTTAAACTTTGCTAATAATTGAAACTAAAATACCGGGTTGCGTAGTAAAAATTTGTGAAAATACTACAAGAAATAAGAAAGACATTGGGAATTGGGATCAAAGATCATTAGTAAAAAGTTTGTATTTTATTAATTTAAAAGTAAAATAACACGAAGCGTAAATGCGATTGATTGTCAAGATGCCACGCACATAAGCATCTAACAGTTGCTGTAATAAAAAAGCTATTGTTCTCAGGTAGTGCGGTATCTAGTTGGAGCGCAGCAGAGACCAATGCTTGATCTAAGGCTTGTAAATACCTAAATTATTACTGACTAATCATGAGCGCACAATGTGAAAACAATGAATAGTTAAGAATAAAAAAATATTCTTGATTAGCTATATAAAATAAGGAGGTATGGATCCTAATTTTTTGTTTTAAGTAAATCCAGAAAGTAATAGTATTTATCCAAATTTTTGATAAATTTAAGTAATATTCGATTCTACTTTATCTTTCTATCAAATAATTAAAAGACGAATCACTATCATAAATTATTATTTCATTATTTATTTAACATGGCGGGATTTATGGTTACATAAAGTGCATATTGGTGAAATAAGTAAATTGAACCCATATAAGAAAAAACAACTTTTAAAATCAGAACACAAAGCCAACAACTGTAGAATTGTTATCATATTTGAATAATCCGTTACCAATAATTAAATATAATGGTTGCCATAGAAACGTGCCAAATATCACCAAAGAAATAATTTAGAATAAGTTATTACAATTGTATATTTATTCATTGTATTAAATAATTATGAAGTTGCTCTTGTGTATCATTTCATCCTATTTTAATAATAAAAATAACCTTAATGATATTAAATTACATTAGAAAGAAGTAATATTGCATTTGTTCTGGTAATTTTTCAATGTGTGGCTTCCTGAAGTGAGATTTTTCCGTTATTGTGTAGTGCGTAACATGATTGACTGTGGATGTGCCAGGTTCCTGTTCATCCTCTATGAATACTTTCGACGATACAGTCTCTTCAATCTCTTCACCAACTAACTCCTCAGGTTCGTCAAACATAAAATTGGATGGCACTTGTTCCATCGGACAGTAAGAGTATTCGTTTGGATTGTACGATATAGAATCATAAAAGCTAGGCCTTGGCGTAACTGGGCTGCAGGAAATTGGCTGTGACTCAGAAAAGTAAGAGTTATACCTTGCAAAATCTTTGTCATGAGTCTGGAATTTTTCTTTTGTTGCCGGTACAGCAATGTTTGTTTTGTTAGATTCCTGACAATTCTTAATTACTTGAGATTCACATCTTGATGTATTTTTCAAGTCGCACGCATCTTTTATTATTGAAGTTAGTTCCTTAACCTGCTCATTACCAGCCAATGCAAGATCACTTAAAATTTCAGGATCAGCTTTAAATGGAATGTTGTATTTATCAGCAATCTCTTGAGCACTCATCATTTTCTCAATTGCTATATTTTGGTAATCGTTGTTTGATTTTATATGTTTCAGTAATCTCATTACAAGTTGAGTGCTATCTAGAGGTGATTCAATTGACCGTTTCTTTCGTAGAGTATTTTTTCCAGTGTCTTTATCGTATGTCGTGACAGCATAAGATAGAAGATTTGCCATTTCACTCTCAATTGCCATTGTTATTTGACTTGCTATACCTTTGATATCTTCCAGTTGATCTTCTGGTGATTTATCTGACAGAGCAGCTTGTGCCATCATCGCTGCTGATGTAGTTGGGTATAGTGATCCAGCATTTTCCGCAAAAAGGTCTATAATATCCACAGACTCTGCATCTTTACCGAGATAATCATCAGTTTCAGATTTTATTCCATTAAGTACGTTAGTAGTATTTCGGGCTATTTCACTGTTAACATCGGCGACTATAATTGAACTCTATAAAGAAAATACATCGTTACTTCAATTAATTATAGTTTATTTAAAGAAAAATATTTAAAAAGCTACAAAACTCCAACATTACCTGTATAATTAGCACAACCGCAAAGTATATTGGTGTCATCTTGCTTTGATAATGTTGATTAATGTAATGGTATGTTATTATATATAAAAAGTTATCGCAAAATTAGGAAAGTTGATGCAATACATACTAACATTGAAACAATATCGATAATATCTGATGAAATTACTTACATCAACACTGATACTACGTTAAAATTTCATTTAACAACTATTTAGCTATTACGATAATAAATATTATGGACCTACTTAATTGTAATAATTAGGGATATCGTGGAGCAGGAATTTCATGTGGTGCTGGATACGTGGAGTATGGAGGATATGCAGGGGCTGGATATGGATAAGGGTAAGCTGGAATAGGGTATGATGCTGTAGGGTATGCTGTAGTAGGGGGTGTTGTGGTAGGATAAGCTTGGTAAGGCTGTGGAGGATAGGGAGCTCTAGAAGGATAACCAGGTGGAGTTGGTATTTCTGAATGATGACGGTTGTGGTATTCACAAGGGGTTGGATACGGGTATGGTACTGGGTAGGGCGTTGGTGGTTGCGGTGCGTAGTAAGATTGATAATACTGATCATAATAGCTCCACGGTTGAGCAGGCTCTAGTTTTGCTGGCTCCGGTTGTGGGTAAGGTATGGGTGGGTTCGGTATTGCTGATGGAGTGGCTGCTGGTGGTGTTACGTAGATAAATGGTGGTGCTCCAGGTGCGGTATACGATGGTGGGTAATAAACGGCTTCATAACTTGGTGCTTTTTGTGGTTCATCTGTAGATTGGGCAGCTGTAGGCGGAGAGGCTGCGCTTTGTGCGTTTGAAAATATAGCTGAAAATATAAAACAAATATTGATGACTGATGAATATATTTATAAGATGTCGATAACTTAAGGTAAGCTTTTTTATTATAAACTAGCTGACCCGGCAAACGTTGTTTTGCCATATAAATTATTTTTAGACTTAATCCGTTTCTTGGACATTGCAACATTACTTTATTTTTCTAATTTTTTTTTAAATAAACGCAACCTTAGTTACTCCTTATTACATCAGCTACCTGCCAATAAAAGTCCCGTCAAAATCGGTCCATGTTATTTTGGTGTATGTATATATATTCATATACATGTAGTAAAAAACGGTTACTTTTAAAATTACAAACAGACACTCCAATTTTATTTATATGTATAGATGTATAGATAAGTGATAGAATTACTAAAAAATCTATAATATATAAGACTTCACAATCTATGTTCAAAACGTGAGATGTACAAAGATTTCTTAATTCAAAAAGTTATTAGTTTTATAATTTAATGTACATTCGCTGGTATCGTAAATAGCTTTTTCAACGTAATTATATTTGTTTACAAACATTGGATACTTACGTGAGGAATACAGTGTATTAATCATCTGATTCATTCGTTCGTGAAGGGAAGCCAACTGTAAATTAAAAATTCTCGCATTACTTTCTTAAAACTGAAAACCGTACAAAGGCTTTCGAGACTTTGTCCATTCAACTCTCTTATATATCAGCAAGGATATTATTTATGGTAATCCATTTTAGTACAACCTTGATTTTAATGTTTAATATTGACATTCCCATCGCCCTATAAATAACTTCACCTATATAATAAAAAAAACACAAAGTACTATCTTCGCGCCTTAATAGGTTTATTGGTAACTCAAGTGCTGGCAGCTAACGTGGAAATACTGCCAGTATTCTTGGTACGCTTCCCCGTAATGATAGTTTTATTTTAATGTAATCATAGTATTGTAAATAATATAGTTATAGGATTTGTTTTGTTTCAATAAAATGTATAAGGAAAGTAAAAAAAAACTGATACATATATTTTTTACCTAAAAGGGGGCAAATATGTGCGGTCCTCCACAGTGCGGTTTTCAAGGAGCTTTCTTCCTCATACTACAAAGCTGTGGAATGAGCTTCCGGTGTTTCCGGGACGATACGACATGGGTACCTTTAAAAAAGCGCGTACACCTTCCTTAAAGGGCTGCAACGCTCTTGTGATTCCTCTGGTATTGCAAGAGAATGTGGGCTGCGGTGATCACTTAACACCAGGTGACCCGTATGCTAGTTTGTCCTCCTATTCCATAAAAAAATATGGGCAAGATAATGATGGCTCACTTGTTAGAACAACAACCGAAAGCCCTGCAACCGATCTGCAAGACCAGAGGTCAAGAGATACGTCAAGGTCATGAGTCCCTGAAGTTGGGAGTGTGCTTTTTTATCATAATAAGGAACGAAACGAGCAGGACGTTCAGCTGATGGTAATTGATACGCCCTGGCCATTACAATGCAGTGCCGCTTACGATTCTTGAAAAACTCAAAAATTTCTGAGTGGCACTACAAATGCGCTCGTCACCTTGAGACATAAGATGTTAAGTCTCATTTACCCAGTAATTTCAATAGCTACGGCACCCTTCAGACCGAAACACAGCAATGCTTACACATTACTGCTTCACGACAGAAATAGGCGCCGTTGTGGTACCCATAATCTAGCCGGCATCCTGTGCAAAGCAGCTTCCCACTGGTAGGTGCTCTAAGCTTAATGATCCCTTAGTTGTATCTGAAAACTGGAGCTGGTAACTAATTTCATAAAGAGACAATAAGTACCTCACAAAACGTTTGTCTGCTGGTTTCAACCCAAATAACTCCTCTCAGAGAACAATATATTTAATACTAGCTGACCCGACAGACGTTGTTCTAAACGTTATAAATAAAATACTGTTTTTTATGAATTAGTCAATATTATTTCATAACATCAAGAATTATTTTGTAAAATATGCTCCTTTTGTTATAATGAAATTGATTAACAGCAAGACTCTCAGACCGTGCGTTATTAAATTCTCTCATAGAAAATATGTCCATACAAAACAAATATTGGAAATAAAAATACTTATATGTCCCAAATCGACATAAAAACTATCCTATCTCTCAAGTTGCACTAAACTGCACTACATGAAGTAATCATTTTAACCCATTTAAATCCGTTTCATTAGTTTAGGAATTCACTGGTAACAAACATAAGGACTGGATTTATATATATATATATATATGTATATATATATACATATATAAAAAATTGCCATTGATGGCATTTTTTTCGTGTTAGTATTTAGGTTCTGATAAAAGATTTCTTCATCTACGGTCTATTCAAAAATAAATGTTTATAAATTTATAAAACTCATTATTATAATTTAAACATTTAACAAACTGTGCGTCAAAAATTTATCTCATAGAATTATTCATAAATAAATAAAATTTAAAAAAAAATTAACGGTCACGAGGGCCTCGAATCGTAATAACAATTACTATCCTATCTTTCAAGTTGGATCCAACTGCACACAGCTTGCAACATTTGATCAAAATCAGTTCAGTAGCTTAGGAGTTCATCGCGTACAAACATCGTGACACGAATTTTATATTTTAAGATGTTTAAGTATGTATATCATATTAAATCTAACGTTGTCTTGCAACCCATAGCACAGGCTATGCCTAGTTTGGGTCAAGTAAATGCTAATATGTGTCAATGTTTTATATTATTTTTGAAAGACTTACATGCGACTGTTGCACATCATGACACGTGGGTGTTCCATTACACGTAGTCAACGAAAAGGCAAAACAAGCGATTAGCAACCTCAACATTTTTAGATTCGAATATCAATGATACGGTTTATATAGTTACATATCTTGGTCTACCCGAATGTAACTCGTGTGAGACATCAGATATAAGCCTTATCATTTAAGACGTGATGGAAGCTGCGGATTTTAACGATAATGTTGTGTGATAAATTAAGAACGTGAGGTAAATGCAGTTGATGATTGTCCAATCTTTTAGGAATTATTTAGCTTGGTTCTGTGACTTTCTTCGCTTGGCAAAATAAAGGCAACAGAGCCAGGAAGATTTTTTTTATGACAATTCGCACGCCCATTACAATGCAATACCGCTCAGGATTCTTGGAAAACCCAAAAATTCTGAGCAGCACTACAATTGCACCCGTCACCTTGAGACATAAGATATAAAGTCTCATTTGCCCAGTAATTTCACTAGCTACTGCGCCCTTCAGACCGACACCAAACATAACTGCTTCGGGCAGAAAAAAGTGCCGTTGTGGTACCCATAATCTAGCTGTGCAAAGGAGTCTCCCCCTGGAAGTTCCAGATATAAACTAAGATCAGCTCATTATCATATAAGCATGTTCAACGTAGAGCAACTCAAATAGTCTGAGATCTAGTACTTACTTTATGTAGAGGTGGCAAATGAGCGAGAGACTCAAGTGTTGGAACGTTGTGAGGCAATGCCCGTGGACAATCACAACACCATGGGTTAAAAGATGCGTTGCCGGCCATTAAGGAGATTGGGAGTATTGCTTGAATATCCCTGAGTCATATTGGTTACAACAGCAGCAGTAATTGTTTTCACAAAGTGGCTGTGTGAGGCAAGAAATTTCTAGCAAAATGCACGTTTGTGGAACGCCAGACGTCAACATGATGCGCGAGGAATGTTGCATTTTGACTTAATGTCCGGTGGTTGAATTCGGCCGCTGGAATTAACCCAAATAACTCCTCTGAACAGTCCCCGTGATAAATGCGGTAGAAGATGCAGAGAGAACTCATATACTACCAATTTAGGAACTCACTTTACTACTCCGTAATTTCAAGTAGAATATATTATTAAGACACATTCCAATTAAATGCAAACCTTCACCATTTTCTGGATGATTCCTCTCAATGGAAACATCTCCATAATGCTCAAAGAGTACACCAAGCATTCCCGTTTTATTTGAATGATGATTGTCCTGTTAATATTTACCAGTGGGAGGCTCCTTTGCACCGGATGCCGGCTAGATTATGGGTACCACAACGGCGCCTATTTCTACCGTGGCGCAGTAATGTGTAAACTTAACTGTGTTTCGGTCTGAAGGGCGCCGTAGCTAGTGAAATTACTGGGCAAATGAGACTTAACATCTTATGTCTCAAGGTGACGAGCGCAATTGGAGTGCTAGAATTTTTGGGCTTTTCAAGAATCCTGAGCGGCACTGCATTGTAGTGGTCACGGCGTATCAATAACCATAAGCTGAACGTCCTGCTCGTTTCGTCCCGTATTTTCATAAAGAAAAACACAGCTAGTTGCGTATATGTACAATTACCTAATCGTAATCATAAATAAAATATTCAAAAATATATATACATAATTCTCTATAAATCAATTTTCCATAATATCATTTTCGGATTACTGTGTTTCGGTCTGAAGGGCGCAGTAGCTAGTGAAATTACTGGGAAAATTAGACTTGACATCTTATGTCTCAAGGTGACTCACTCAGTTGTAGTGCCGTTCTGAATTTTTGGGTTTTTCAAGAATCTTGAGTGGCACTGCATTGTAATGGGCAGAGCTTATCAATTACTATGAGCTGAACGTCCTGCTCGTCTCGTCCCTTATTTCATTCATTCATTTCATTCTTTATTCATAAAAGAAAATCTTATGAACACCGAAAAATAGAATTAATTTCACTTCCACAGTACTTATACCATAAGGTGCAGCGTGTTAATATTGTAATTTTTTAATGTCCTCCTCGGACAAACGAGCGTATGGTTAAGTGATCACCGCCGCCCACATTCTCAGGCAACACCAGAGAAATCACAAGAGCGTTGCCGGCCTTTAAGGAATGTGTACGCGCTTTTTTTCAAGGTACCCATGCCGTATCGTCCCGGAAACACCGCACAAGGATGCTCATTCCACAGCTTAGTAGTACGAGGAAGAAAGCTCCTTGAAAACCGCACTGTGGAGGACAGCCACACATACAGATGGTGGGGATGATATCCTAATTTGTGGCGACTCGTGCGAAGGTGGTATTTATTGTTTATTTATTTATTTATTTATTCATGTATAGGAAACAAACAGTATTATGATACTTAAATATTAACAAATCTTAAAACTTACACTTTCACCAGTGAAGTTTCCAACAATTTATACGACACTTTTAGTTAAAAGGTAAGCAACGGTAAGATAAAAACCACAAAACAAAAGTAATACAAATTAACAACTAATTACAAGCTATATAAGTTACACAATACTATACACGCCTATTATACAATACTATAATGAATTAGTTACAAATGAGATAAGTATTCAGAAAAAAAATGTAAGAATGGGGTTAAAAAAAATCAGTAATTATTTAAATTATCACAAACCAATGATCTGAAAACATTTAACTTTTCATGAAATATGTCAATATGACTGTATGCTCTATTATAACAGCTACATGCCCGAATTATTAACCTGTTCTTTCCATGTACTGTTCTCGCATAGGCAACATCTAATACATCTTTACATCGGGATGTAGGCCTTCTGCAGTGTAATCCTATTTTACTTAATAGAAATGGAGAATCAGCTATATTATGTAATAATTTATATAAAAATATTATGTCTCTATGGGTTCGACGGTCTTTCAAAGAACTTAAATCGTTGGAGTGAAAATTAAACGTGGGATCTAAATGTTGTCGGAATTCTAAATGCTTAATGAATTTATTTTGAATACGTTCCAAGCAGTTTATATGAATATTATAGCAGGGGTTCCAAACAACTGACGCATACTCAAGATGTGACCTGACAAAAGCGTTGTATAAAATTAAATATGTATGCAATTTTTTAAACTCACTTCCCTGCCTTAAAATGAAACCAAGCATTTTATATGATTTATTAATTATACGATCATAGTGGGTTGTAAATGTGAGTTCACTATCCAGGATTACCCCCAAATCTCTAACCTCTTGAACTCTTTTTAATTTTGTGTCATATATCTGATAATTATACAGTATTGGATTAGATTTTCTTGTAAAACTTATGGCACAACATTTTTCAACATTTATAGTGAGACCATTTTTTACGCAGTAATTACCAAGCTTATTCAAGTCAGTCTGGAGGAGTATGCTATCATCTGAATTCTTAATTTTTGTAAATATTTTATTATCATCAGCGTATAGAAGAGAGCTTGTATTCCGAAATATATTGTCTATATCGTTGATGAAAATATTAAATAATAAAGGGCCAAGATGTGATCCTTGGGGAACGCCAGAAGTAATGGGGACAAAGTTGGAAGTATAGCCTTTAATCGTAACTACTTGGGTTCTATGTGTAAGGTAACTTTCTAGCCATCTTAGAAGGTTGCCATGGATACCGATGCCAGCTAATTTCTTAATTAATATAAAATGAGATATTTTATCAAAAGCTTTTGAGTAATCAGTATAAATGGCATTAACCTGATGTCCTTCGTCCATAGCCCTAATTACTATATCCACTAATTCACAAAGATTGGTCTCAGTGGATCTTTTGTTAAGAAAACCGTGTTGGTTTATTGATAAAATATTTCTTACAGCTGGGTAAATAGTATCATAGACTATTTTCTCAAATAATTTAGGAATAGTAGAAAGTTTTGATATAGCTCTATAGTTTTTTATATCGTGTCTATCACCGCTTTTAAGAATTGGAGTAACGTAACACATTTTCCAGAAATCTGGCATAAGGCCTTGTTTTAAAGATAAATTGAAAAGTATGGATAAGGGTGGCGCCAAATTCATATAGCAGTTACGCAAAAATATAGGATGAATACCATCTGGACCGGTTCCTTTAGATACGTTTATATTTTTTAAATATTTTTTTACTAAAGGGGTACACTTTACAGAGCAAATGTCAACTAAATGAGAACTTTCAGCATCTGAGTCTAGGTACAGAGTGTTATTATGTGATTCAAAGACAGATAAAAAGTAATTATTGAAGAGCTCAGCAATATGAGCGCCTTCTGTAGCTGTTTGATTGTCCAGATAAACTGTATCAGGAAACTGGGTGCTATTGATTTTGTTTTTTACAAAAGACCAGAAGAATTTTGAATTTGTGCCTATGTTATACTCTGCTCTATCCAAAAATTGATTGTAACATGAAATTTGTGTTTCTTTCTGAATGTTCTGAAGCTCTGAGAAAAGTTGGTAATCAGATTCTCGACCATAAATTTTCCATTTTCTATGAGCATTTAATTTATTTTTTATTATTTTAATAAGTCGTTTAGAGTACCAGGATGGGTATCTATGTGATTGCTTAACTTGTTTCAGGGAAATGTATTGATCTATTATAGTGTTAATAATGTTATAAAAATTATCAATTGATACTGCGACATTGTCAGAGTTTAATTCAGTGTACCAGTCAATTTTAGAAAGAGCATTATTAATCGCGTCATAGTCTGCATGGTGAAAACGGCGCACTAGCCGCGGTGCGGGAGGGAGACAAGATGTTTCCTGTTCCAATGCGCTACGTATTACTAATGCCGGGTGATGCTGTGCATCCTCGCTTATCAGTGGTTCAGAACAACGTGAAACAGAGCAAAGAAAATTTGTTATTACTAAGTCTAGAAGTCTACTATTATTATTTAGGATGCCGTTAAATTGTTATATTATAATACCAGTTAAAATATTTCTATATTCTTATCCGGCCGTCTGTCTGTTACAGTCAATTTACAAAATTTAGTGGAAAAGGCTGGACAAATTTTACGGGACTGTTAAAGAAAATAAATAAAATTTCCGTAAAAAATTTAAGCAGAAAAGGTCGCGGTCATAATGCATACTTTTTGTTATTACGTAACAATGTGTTTCGTGTTTACAGATGACATCAGCTATTTGTCTGACATTGCTGTCAGCAAAACTTGTGCTATTTTGTGAATTCAGCTTATTATGTGTTTATAACTATGTACTAAGCGTGAATGGACTAATTAATCTTGATATATTTAAATCCAGTGTCCTGATGTTTGTTTCAAGTGAACTCCTAAAGTAATGAACGGATTTTAATGGGGATTACTTCATGGAGTGCAGTTTAGTCCAACTTGAGAGAGAGGATAATTTTTTTTTCGGTTTGGGACCCATAATTATTTTTATTTCCAATTTTTTTTGTATGGACATATTTTCTGTAAGAGAATTTATTGACGCATGGTTTGACAGTTCCGCTGTGAAACAATATCATTATAACAACAGGGAGCATTTTTACGAAATAATTCTTGCTGTTATGAAATATTATTGACAAATACCTATCAAAAAATTTTTTAACTACAGAACAACGTTTGTCGGGTCAGCTAGTATAATATATAAATCCAGTGTCATGAAGTTTGTTTCCAGTGAACTCCTAAACTAATGAACGGATTTTAATGGGGATTACTTAATGGAGTGCAGTTTAGTCCAACATGAGAGATAGGATAGTTTTTATTTCGGTTTTGGACCCATAATTATTTTTGTATCCAATATTTGTTTTGTATGGACATGGTTTGACAGTTCTGCTGAGAAACAAATTCATAAACTTTATTGAGCATATTATACGAAATAATTCTTGATGTTAAGAAATATTATTGACAAATTCATAAGAAACAATATTTTATTTATTACTAGCTAACCCCGAAAACGTTGTATTGCTGATATTAAAATCGTACGATACAAAAGTAACTGGTGATCGTAGATGGGTGAAAATTTGAAGTTGTATGTATTTTAATGCTGACTCAAAATCAAACAAATATTAACAAAAATGTCAAAAAAAAAATAAAAAAAAAATTGGCGTGGACCTCCCTTAACATTTAGGGGGATGAAAAATAGATGTTTTCCGATTCTCAGACCTACCCAATATGCACTCAAAATTTCATGAGAAATGGTCAAGCCGTTTCGAAGGAGTTTAAGTACAAACACCACGACATGAGAATTTTATATATTAGATGTATAGAATAACGTCTGTCGGGTCAGCAAGTAATTAATATAAATTTAATAAAACCCACATCCAAAAAGATGTAACTTTCATACCGATTGTTTTTATGCCACCGATTTATGCTCAAAGCTCTAAGGAAGCTTCCCAATTAGTCAACAGAGTGAAACGTGGGCACTATCCGACAATGAATAGGCAATAAAATAATATTAGGCAATGAATATTAGGTTGTCATTACAACAGGCCAGGTTTATTAATAAAGTAGTAGTAGTAGTTGACAAGGCAATGCTGAAAATAGAAGTTTAGAGTTCGCCGCTATTTTTCAACGTTTTCACAGCTGTCATAATTTATCTAGACGTATGAATTATCTAAAATATACGTCATTAAAGTGTTTTTAAAAGACAAAAGAAATTAATTAATATAATTTTATTTAATTACCTTAAAATCACAAAATAAAGAGAAGGTTTCATGTGAAATCTGATGGCCTTAAAATTTCTATCAGCTATCTGTGGAGTATCTACGATAAGCTTGAGAGTGACTAGCGGCCGTTTTCAATAACGTATCTCTAGTTACGGATAGATTGCTATCACCTTATTATGACATATCTTACCTATCCATAGTTATGTCCAATATATTTCGATGGGTAATTGAAATGTAAGTTTTTTTTATATGAGAGGGGGCAAACGGGCAAGAGGCTCACGGGAAGGGGAGAGGTGAGTCAACCGCCCATGGACATCCGCAACAACAGGTGTGTCAAGAAATGCGTTGCCGGCCTTTAAGGTGGGAGTATGCTTTTTTCTTGAAGGTCCCTAAGTCGTATCTGTTCGGGAATACCGCTGCCGGTAGTTGATTCCACAAAGTCGCTGTGCGAGGCAAGAAATTTCGAACAAAACACGCGGTTGTGAAAACGGCCGTAGATTATTAAAATTAGGTGAGTAGGGTATTATTGTAAATTATCTTCAATAAATTCTTCTTCAGAAACCTCTTCTGACTCCTTCTTTCTTTGTTTCGTGAACTTAGCCACCGAATACTCTATCAGGAGTATGATTAAAGATAAAACAACGGCCATGAGAGTTAGTACAAGAACAGGTGCTATGTCGTAGATGTTCACTCTCTCAGCGAGCAAAGAGGCCAAACATGGAGGAGGTTTTATACGAAGGCGAGACACAGTGCGTTTCGCTAGTCCTGTCTCATGAAGCCAACTTCCTGTAGACTTAATCATGTCAGTCCATTGTCCACGCTTCGTTGTCGCTATCCAGGATAATATCTAAAAATAAAATAAAATACGTAACCAAAATTTATGAACGATGAGGGACTCGAACCCGCAACCGTCCGAGCGCTCTTCCACTGAGCCAACTTGCAACCCCAATAATTGCCTTGATATGCAATTATTGACTTGAGATACTGTAGGTGGAGTCAAAACCTGAGAGTTGAACAAGACATACAAAGATTTACGAACGATGCGTTACTCGAACGGTTTGCTCAGTGGAAGAGCGCTTGGACAGAACCCGAAAGGCTTAAGAGGTTGAAATTTTGGTTACAAATTTAATTTTATTAATCCCAGAACTGTGGGATATCTCTTTAAAAATAACAATTTTCTAAAAATAATTTATTTCTCTCATTAACGCAAGTCATAACATTTATTTATTTATTTAAATAACCTATTGTAATTAAAGCTTGTAATTAGCATTTATTAATCTATTTGTTGTGTAAAATTTGTAAAAATGGCTGTAAGTTTCCCAAAAAAAATAAAAAAAAATAATAAAACAAGGTCTCGCGCGAATATACAGTCAAGGCGGGATAAACAAATTCTTAGATAATTTATGCGTCTAGATAGACTGTGACAGCTGTAAACACGTCATAAAAATAGCGGTGAACTGTTAGCCTCTATTTTCAGAAACGTACGCACACTAAAAAATAGCGAGTGTTAGATGTAGCTGTCGTAGATGTAGATACATAAATAGACACGCTAAAGTAATAAACCTGGCCTGTTGTCATGGGCTGTCTAACAGCAAGAGACTCTACCTAAACGTATAAATTATCTTAACATAAATCAATTTAAATTTACGCGATATTAAGCATATTGATATCGTTTCTTAATTTAAAATATCTACATATATTTTTTTAATTTTCCAGTGGGAGGCTCCTTTGCGCAGGATGCCGGCTAGATTATGGGTACCACAACAGCGTCTATTTCTGCCGTGAAGCAGTAATGTGTAAACATTACCGTGTTTCGGTCTGAAGGGCACCGTAGCTAGTGCAATTACTGGGCAAATGAGACTTAACATCTTATGTCTGAAGGTGACGAGCGCAATTATCGTGCCGCTCATAATTTTTGAGTTTTTCAAGAATCCTGAGCGGCACTGCATTGTAATGGGCAGGGCTCATCAATTACTATCAGTTGAACGTACGGCTCGTCTCATCCCTTATTTTCATAAAAAAATATAAGTATATTATATAAATATTAATATATTGACTTAATGTCCGGTGGTGGAATTCGGCCGCTGGAACTAAACCGAATAACTCCTCTGAACAGTCCCCGTGATAAATGCGGTAGAAGATGCAGAGAGAACTCATATACTACCAATTTAGTAACTCACTTTTCTACTCCGTAATTTCAAGTCGAATTTATTATTATGACACATTCCAATTAAATGCGAACCCTCACCATTTTCTGGTTTATTCTTCTCAACGGACACAAATCTACGAATTTTTAATAGAAATACAGAAGGAATTTATAAAACATCATAATTTGGCGTAGACTAAATGCTAACCTCCGGAACAGTGTCAATGAACTGAAGCTTACACAGCTGGTCATCAGTGAACGAGCTCAAATGAGGATATAATTGATTGAACTCGGTGTGATAAGCCACTTGACCATCTCGTATCATTTTGACACCAGTCTGTATGTTCTGGTAGAACTTTGCGTTCATCTTCTTGCGTTTCAGATATTCCAAGTCCTCCCAATTTGTCTGCACCTACAAAAACAAAATGGCCGCGGATGTTCTTAAACAAATTCAAAGAATACGCGCTTCTTTTAATGTCATGCCTTATCGATCTGGAACTACAGTACAAAGAGGATGTAAATACTACGTAATAAGAGGCGGGAGTAAGTAAAAATTTAAATTTAGTTTAGTATAGATAGTCATTTGACATTTGTTTGAAATAGTAGTAATTGCAGTGTCGCGATTGGGCGATGAAGTATAATCCGGCTAAGTTTGAAAGCAAACAATTGCTTGAAACGTAATGGATTTCAGCTATCTCCGTTTTTTACAAGATTAGAGTTGTTCGTCTCTCCTGCATGCTTTGTTTGTCTTTACGCTAGTATATAATAAGTCCATGGTGTAACCCGTGTATATTGTATGTTTATTATTTAAAATATAGATCGCTCTTATTTTTTAAACTATATCGGCCTTACAAATAAACTTGGTATAAAATTATAACTGATGATAAACAAAGAAAATGCAAAATGTTTACATTATCGTTGACAACACTGTCAATATAATGATAATTCTGAAGTATTCCGAATGACAAGCTGCCTTGCAAATAAACGCGGGAAACTTTATACGTCCGAACAAACAATTCGTAAGCAAAATGTCTATTTGTAAACATTTTACATATTCTTGGTTTATGATTAGTTATAATTGTATGCCAATTTTATTTATAAGGCCGTATAACGTTTATTATTAGCTCATAAAATGTCATCTCTGTTAGTTTAATACTGAATGCGATTCGAGTATCTCATATTCTGACTTGTGTTCGAGCGTTCACTGCAATGACGTTTTATACATAGAACCCCATTGCTTCACTGGGTTCGATATTGTTCAAAATCACGTAGAGAATTTAATTTTTGATCTGTTACACATGTCATGTAATTTTACCATACGGCCATATTATCTCTGGACCCCGCTGAAACGTGAGGTTTCACGTTCACTGGAGGGGCTTCTCCCGTTCCCCTTTCACCCCCTCGCGCACGGATTTGTCATTCGCCTGTCAATCTTCTGAACGTTATGTACAATCCAGAGAATCGCTTTTTTCTTACAGAGTTTCACTAGACTGCTACAGTAAAAGGAAATTCAGTTCACAGTTTGTTTCCTTTGTTATCATAGTACGCAAGCCACACTGCAAGAATGCAATACTACATGATGCTTTGAATCATATTAATCAGTAAGTTGCAATTTTTGTAATACATATTATATAGTATAATATTTCCAAGATATTTCCGTAATTACAATAGTATAATAATATGTAGATAGTTATATAGTATATAATATCGAGTTGAATAGGTCGTATTTAAAGATTAAAATAATTCTTTAATAATTGATGCCTACAAAAATTAGATAATAATTTTTATTTCTGCATCTCCACATCTGATATAAATTTTACTTCTGCATTTTTAGAAGCAAAAATTTTGATATTTGGACTAATTTAACCGAAGGCTTAAAAAAAATCCAATTTTATATTATATTTTTTTTTACAATGGGACTTGAAAACAAAAAAAGCACAAAAATCTTTCGACGTATTATATTATATATTACTACTAGCGGACGCGACAGACGTTGTCCTGTACCTACACATGTGTTAAATTTGAAAAATCGGTCCAGACTTTAGGAGGAGATTTCTAACATACGTAGGAGAATTATATGTGGACTGTATTGAGAATCTAAACCAATCACAAATTCACTGGAACACTCTTAAAAAAATAACCAAAATTGGTTTTAGAAGTAGTTCAATTGTGAATCTAAGCCATCCTCGAATCCACTTGAGTGTTCAAGACACACAGACACAGAAATTTTCATTCAAATCGGTCCAGCCGTTTAGGAGGAGTTCACTGTCAACACACGTACAGAAGAATTATATATATATATATATATATATATAAAGATGACTGCTAGATATTTTAATTTGGAGATGAATGGTTTATAACCTAGATTGAATTTTCAGTATTCAATGTCAATTCAGGCTTTTAATGGTCGAACCATCATCAGCTACAATCAAGTTAACAAAATACTTGTTAGATAGTGATTCTAGAAATATGCTAAACAAATGTATAACTTATAATAATATCTAGTTTAATAAACTTAAAAACACGCATTAAATACACATTCAAATTATAACATATTACTTAGTAATTAATAACGCTATTTATACAAATTATAAAAAAATAAACTTAAATAATCTAACAAAATTAATTAATTACAAATAGAAAATATCATTTAGATTGCTATCGGCAGGTAAGGCTGCCCATGAAGCTGGCAACGTTACCTCTTTGTATGGCCAAACTTATCCTTTGACAGAGGTACGTACCAGATCTTGGGTCACCTGTTAAATCGGTTAGACGCCTGGATAGCTCTTTTACGAGTTTTTGTGCCGATGAACCCCAAGGACCCATCGTCTCCACCCCAAAGGGAACAAATATGTATCCATCACCGAGTGATGCATATTTCCTCCGCTTTAGGTTTTCGGCAGATTCCGCCGCTGCACCCACCGCTCTCGATGAATGTTCAATATGAGAGGGGGCTAGCGTGTCCACACAAGTCGCATTCCACACCAGTGGCTTTCCACGCATTAAATTAATTAAATTCTCTTTTGTTTTCGAAAATTTCCTAATGTTAGATAAATCAGTTAAGCATACCTAATTGTTGAAATTTAATATTCACATCAAGTCCTTCCTTATCGACGATAGATGAATATTATATACAAAAATTTTAATTTGCAAATTGATAAATGGAATAATTTTATCAAATCATTGTATTGTCATCGGTCCTCGATAAATCTACGAAGTTTGAACGAAATATGGCCGTTTTAAGTGGGTCAAATTCGCGCCCAAATGAGTCAGTTACATATAAATATACATACAGGTGAAGCTAAAATAAAATGTTTATGTGGTTAAAGTGTGGTAAAAGGTTACTAGAACATAATTCATTTTCTTAATGATACCACAGATCAGGCATGCTCAATTGAGTGGCCGCCCTTGAGCTATTAAAATTATTTATAACTAGCTGACCCAGCAAACTTTGTATTGCCATCATAGTTAACAACTGTAGTTAATCTACCAACTATAGGTAGCTAAAATTAAGATTGTTTTTTACCTCCTGAGAAAAAGATTGTTTTTTACCTCCTGAGAAAGTTAGACGTATACAAAGATTCTAGTTAGTTATTCATTTTAAACTATTCTTTCGATTTGATTTCTGCACGACGGGGACACATCAAAGGAAAAACATTTTTTTTTTAATTTTGAACATTTTCATATTTATTCAGCTCTTATACCTTCTTTCGATTTCCACAAATAATTCAAGACCAAAATTAGCCAAATCGGTACAGCTGTTTTCGAGTTTTAGCGAGACTAACGAACGGCAATTAATTTTTATATATATAGATAAATTATGTTGTATTGAAATATTATTGAAAAAATGAGAACCCCTGAGTTTTTTACATCTATTCTTCTCAAGTCTGGGGCACAAATTTTCGAATAGTAGTTTTTGACGTTCAATAAGATATTTTAAGAACTATTTTGAATAAAAATATATGAATTTGACGTACATTAATACTGAGATACCGCAGGCGTAGTGGCAAAGTGCGGCAACTAATACTACGCCCAACGGACGTACTCGAGCCAGTCTCGAATAATGTGTGACGTGGACGTACATTACACTCTTAAACTTAATAATAGAAACTAAAATGCCGGTTTGCGTAGTAAAACTTAGTAAAAATAGTACTACAAGAAATAAGAATGACACTGGGATCACATATCATCAGTAAGTATTTTGTATTTTATTAATTTCAATGTAAAATAACAGGAAGCGTATGTTACAAAATATGAAAGATGGCCATAAGTGTCAAGATGCCACGCACACAAGCATCTAATAGTAACCGTAATAAAAAACCATTGTTTTTAGGTAGTGCGGTATCTAGTTGAGAGCGCAGCGGACACCAATCCTTGAGCTGAGGAATTTGAATTTAAAAGACTGACATTAAATAGGAAAATGTTTCGCATATACTAACTCACATCAAACATCAAATATCTCATATAGTCGTAATCCTCGCTAGCGATCTCGTACCGAGAGTCTCCCAGGGCGCGAAGAGAGTCAGGACCACTTCTGCCGGTGCTCATGAGAGCTGATACTATCGCTGACGTGTAGTATGCGTGTACTAACATTGCTGATATAGAGAGTACCAGAAACGTCCAACGACCGGATATCCCGTGGGGAACTGCACTTGCATCTGTGAGGTTCAAAAATATTTAAGAAATAAACAGTAGTTAAAAAAAAAAAAAAAACACGCTTTTTATAGAAAGCAAACTAAAACATAGAAAATATTTCCTACTTTTAAGTTTGGTTTATATATAAGAGCATGTTTTTTTAAACTAATATTTGCATTGTTGCATAAAAAATACACTTTGGTATTCGAAAATTTCCTAATATTAGATAAATAGTTTAAAATAATGGCTGAAATTTAAAATTAACATCTTATAGACTTATAGATGAATATCAAATGAATTACAAATTGAAAAAGTGAATAATCTTATCAAATTAATGTATTGTCATCGGTTCTCGATAAATCTACGAAGTTTGAGTGAGAAGTTTAAAGTGGGTCAAAATCGCGCCCAAATGAGTTGGTTACAATTACAAACAAACATACATACAGGTGAAGCTAATAGAAAGCGTGTAAAAATCCAAGAATTTGATTTGTTTTGTAATACGACTCAAATCATATTGTCCATTTCTTTTTTTAAGCGGTTATTTGCTCTTTCGACGGATGAATAATGTAGCCACTTAATCCTATAATAATATTTTCTATTGTATTCCGATAGTACAGCATGAATATTAAACATTCAAACTGGGTTGCATCATAGAATGTCGGTGACTTAAACATAACTGCGGAGTGTGTTGCACCATATTCCTTGGCATAGTTAAAATTAAAAAGTGAAACATCAAGTCAATATCGAATATTTTATATATATTCTAGTTGACCCGACAGACGTTGTTCTGTATATTATAAATAAAATAATGTTTATTATTTATTTGTCAATAATATATCTTAACATAAGAATTATTACGTAAAATATGCTCCCTGTTGATGTAATGAAATTGTTTCACAGCAGAACTGTCAAACCGTGCGTCAATAAATTCTCTCATAGAAAATGTATATACAAATATGTCCATACAAAACAAATATCGGACGACGGGGTACACATTAAAGGAGAAACAAAATTGTTGTTTTTATTTAATTCCGAACACTTTCATATTTATTCACCATTTAAACCTTCCCTGGACTTCCACAAATAATTCAAGACCAAAATTAGCCAAATCGGTCCAGCCGTTCTCGAGTTTTAGCGAGACTAACGAACAGCAATTAATTTTTATATATGTAGATTATATATTATTGGAAACTTTTAACAGGTCGCTATTTAACATTAACAAAATTATGACGTCATCTAAAAATTGTCAAATGGTGCAACACATTTTTTGCTTAGCTGGCACTTTACACGTTTATTAATATTATGTTAATGTTGTTGTTAATGTTTGATAATGTTAAAGTTAATTGATGTAGACCTTATGTATATATTCTTAAAGAAGTTTGAACGATGTAACTTGATCATCATAATATTGACACGGGAGTGGGTCAGGGATTGGAAATAATACTCCGCTTATAGGAACGAGTCTTTATTTGCGTTCACTTTTTCTGAACTTGCACTTCGCCGGTCTGCCGCTGTTCCTCTTGTGGGCGGCGGTACCTTCAACGCGTCACACACTAACTACACAACGCACCGAACACTAAGTCTCTTCTATCTTCTTCTTCTTGGAACACTTCCACTTTTCACTACTTCTTCTTTTCTTCTTCTTCTTCTTCTTTACTCTTTCGAGTCAGAAATAGAACTGCCGTAGGCCACGCTTAGTACGGCTTATATACCCCCGGATCCGTTCTATTTTCAAAATGATTCTCCCATTCCATCTTTAAATTTAAATTGTACTAGAAAATTCTTTTAACTATTTTTATCCTGCTTACACATTTTCCATCCCTTTTTTTCTGTTCGATTTGATCCTGAACTTATTAGAAATTTCCTTTAACTTTACAAAACCCAAAAAAATCCGTACACTGGTAGGTGTATCGAACCCGGGTCTACAGCGTCTAAAGTAAACACTTTTCCGCTGAGCTACGAGTATTGCTGACGGAGCTGTTGAAATTAACAATGTCTTGAAGTTTGACAACTCTCGTCATATACTTCGAAGGGTTGCTACGCAACAATATGGAGCCAGAATAGCAGCTTAAGAAGCATTACTATCTAAATTATAATAAAACACTTTTAAAGGATTAAAACGCGTGTAATTGTAACGGTTTTACATTAGATGTTTGCGTAAAAGTTACATTTTTATTTTAGTTAACCCGACGTTTCAAGACCTTTCCAGATCTCGTTTTCAGGGGGACTGCAGATGAAAAATGAAAGTTCATCTGCAATTTTAAAAGTGTTTTATTTAAATGTGTAACACTCGCGTTAATCAAAGAAAGTACTATGAGCATTACTATCAGCGACCTTTTTCTTTTTCGTGGTTTTTTCCTAATTTTGGTACAAATTGAATTTGTATATTTAATCCCAGAAGTGAGGAAACCCCTTTTATAAATAAAATTGTAAGAAGATGGATATATGGAAAATTACAGTACATATTTCTACATACTAGTACCAGGCGTGGAAGTAAAGCAGCAGAAATAACTCACAGTAATCAGTAAGAGAAGACGGCTAATAAACACACCTTTTTGGTTTTAATCACTTTTGTATAGGAAAATTTGACTTGGAGAATGAACCCCGACGAAGACCCGCAACCAACATAAATAAAGATGAATTAAACAAGTATGCAGTTATAAAGAAAGCCAGAAAGAAAGAAAAACATTTATTTTACAAAACACTCACACGATACATTAAATAGAATAATTTAAAAGTACAAAATTAAAAAGAACGTATTTAAACAATGATTGATTTAATATTGGAGAGTTCCGTGTGCGGGAAATGGATCACTGACTCAGGATTATCTATGACACGGCCGTGGCTATGAAACAGCACTGATATTCACGATGAATAGCAACTGTGCAAAGAATATCTTGTACTATACAAGTAAGGTAGCTTCGTAGGTAGGATTGGTTGGAGCAGGGGCGTGCATTGGTTTTCTAGTAAGATAGGCACTGTGGATCTAACTAGTCGTAGTTGAGCCTTGGAAAATGAAAAGATTGTTTACCGTAGGTATTTCGAATCTAGCGTAAGCAAAACATTTTATGAGTGGGTGTTAAATTGAAGCTTGGTTATAAAATAACAGAACCGAATTAACTTTAACACTAATGCTATATTTATATAGGTTCATAACGAGGTAAGCACTGCCTAATTGCCTATATTATATGCACGCCCCTGGGTTTGAGCGTTGGGCATTTGTTGTTGATGTCACAGCGCCGTGTAATGATAACATTGTGAAAGCTGCGATAGACAAAATGAAAAACTATCTCGACCTTAGAACAATATTGGAATATTGATTCAATAATCCCAATAATGGTTTCTAAAAACAATCTAACAGCAAATAATCTTGACTAATATGTCAACACTCGCTTAATTACTTGCTCTTAAGATACATAAAGCTGATTTTAAAAGAACACGGATCATGCGTACATAGTAAGGCGAAGAGTAAGCAGAAAACACGCAAACAAGGTGTTTTTAGACAAGTTTTGTGGTGAAAATATAGCATTTGGAGCTATAAACACTACTTTATCCTGTTACACATACCCTTAAGTCTTACTTATAGGTTGCTAATGCTTGCTGTTAGTTAAACTTAACACTCCAGAGCTATTATGAATTACCAGTTTTGTTTGCAGTTAAACAAGTTTTTTCTCGGCATGATGCATTTGTTTAGTATACTGCTCACATAAAAGTTATTCTTATAGCTTTTACTTTTTTGTGTTGGTACATTTATTAAGATTAGTAATCAATAATGAGGATAGTCAATTAAACTGTTTGCGTCTGTCAAAATGTCAAATTTTTGACGCAAGAATTTTGAAAATATTGGCATATTACATAGGAGCCGTGAACTCATATCGCTCAAGGTCGCCGGCATTTAGTGTCGCCTTAAGTTCGTCGTCATAACCACAACGTTTAAGATCCTTTATATTTATAAAAACTAGAATATGTTTGTTACAATTTTGCTTATCATATCTTTATATATTTATTTAGAAACACCAATATTTATTGTATGTATAATAATGTAAGAAACAATTACAGATATCTACCACATGCTTTAATAATTTTCACAAAGTAAATATTAGTTTAAGAGAAAATAAAACTTATACGCTAACAAGTAATAATGGTTAAATGATTTGGAATTAAATTATTATTATAAAAGACTAAGAAATATAATTATTGTGACCACATTTTATTCACTAAACTTACATACAAACCCCCTTTTTCATAATGGTCCGCTAACTTAAAACAGCCGCTAAGGAGTGTTTTTTCTCATTCTGACTTAGGTCAGTAGAATAAGACAGAGTGAGAATTAACAATGCTTTAAGTTAGCAGACTATTATGAATAAGGGGGAAATAATTTACGTACTGTATGGGACAGAAGACGTGAAATTAATATCGATGTAATTACTATATATGTTTACCATCTTGAACAGCCTAGGAATAGGAGAGTTCGCTCCATTCCATCCATATTAGTAGGTGCTGTTTATTCTTTACTATTATTATTTCAGCTATATAAATTCAAATTCAAATTCAAATATTTTTATTCAAAATAGGATGTGAAATCACTTATTGAAAGTCAAAAATACTACCACCCATTCCAAAGTGAATGCCTCAGGCCTGAGAAGAATGGGCGCAACAAACTCAGCGGGCTTTTTTTTTCATCAAAAATATGTTTTACAATTAAAGTAACATTTACAAAGTAACATTGTACAATTAAACTTATTATTTAATAGACCGAGGGCGGTCGCTCCATTCCCAATCCGTGGTATCATTAAGAAAGTCATTTATGTTATAGTAACCTTTACCACACAAACGTTTTTTAACAATTCTTTTGAATAACGTAACACCTTTGTTTTGAACATTTTCTGGGATCTTGTTGTAAAATACATATACATATACATCGCCCCACAAAAGACTTACTAACTCGACTTAGCCGAGTAGTAGGCATCATCAGTTTATGTCTGTTCCTGGTATTAACATTATGGTTATGACAGTTTCTGGCAAAAAATTAAAAGATAGATAAAAATAGGTAGATCAATACCTTGCTGAAGAAATGTTGCCAGTACCGCCATGAAAGCCCCTTCCTTTTCCATCTCACTTTTAGCGGTGATCTTTTGCGCTCCCAGAAGAATGGCAAATATAAAAGAGCAACAGAGCCAGACAGACATCGTGAACGGTGCTACGAACATGTTATTGCTACTTTCTCTCTCTGCCAAATACGTGAACCCAACACTGAAAGTAAACCAAAGACTACAGAAAATAAACCGAGGTGGTATTAGAATCTGGTGTCTCGATTGGAGTAGTTAAAACTGCAGTAACATTTTGATTGAAAAGTAGTTTTTTAATTATTAAGAGATCTTGCAAAATTGATAAAACAAAAAAAGAAGAAAGAATAATTATCGTGGCGGAAACAAAGAGAGGAGAAATGACGCAATATCGCGCCCTATCTAATCAGTTTTTAGGGAGCAATTTAACCTCTCTAATCTAAATGGATGTTATGCTATATTATGGGGTATATATTATAATAATTAGAAGTTCTGTTATATTTTTATTTTTATTGATAAGAAACAACCATTCGTTTATACAAACTCATTTTAAAATATTGCTTACAATACGACCCGGAGTTTCCTAAATTTACATTAATGCAGTCTGTATTTTTACATGACTGTAAGTTCTAGTGGTTTATTAAAGTTTATATATAAAATATTATAAAGAAATATACCTAAAAACCTAAAATATATTATGATACAAAAATTTGCTACATTTACTGAAAAGCTGATTTTAGTGCGATATTTGTGCAGTTAAACAAATCTTTATAATCAAATTTTTCACTGTCACGAAAAAAATTTGCAAGCATGTCTTGGAATGTCATGGAAAAATATCCCTTTAGGTTCTAGTTTATTTGCGTGCTATTATAAACTAGAACCTAAACGAAACTAGAATAATTATAACTATCAGAATTGCTTTCGATTCTTTGGAGTGATAAACTTCTTTAAGCCACTGAGGTAAGTTTATGATGTTAGTTTCAACCTGATACCACCATGCGTACCCGAGATAAAGGCTCTTGACAGAAGACTCTGTGCTTCCCCGGGGCATAAAAAGAATATGAAGTCCCAGGCCCAAAGGTGATTTAGGGCAATTACCTGTGGAAGGCTCCTTTGAACAGGATGCCGGCTAGATTACGGGTACCACAACGGCGCCCTTTTCTCCTGTGAATCATTATTGGGTTTCGGTCTGAACGGCGCCGTAGTTAGTGAACATACTGAGCAATTGAGACTTAACATCTTATGTCTCAAGGTAACGAGCGCAATGTGCTCCCAGAACTTTTGAATTTTTCAAGAATCCTGAGCGGTACTGAATAATAATGGGCAGGGCTTATCAATTACCATCAGCCAAACGTCCTGCCCGTCTCGTCCGTTATTGTCATAAAAACAACATACCGACCAATAATTGAGAACCTCTTCCTTTTTTGAAGTCAGTTAAAAAGCAGACGTAAGCCTAAATCCTTTTCTCTTTTAGTGGAATGGAATAGTTTGTATAAGTCTTAAGTCTAAAAAACGTACTGAAATGGCCATATAGACATGGCATAGTCCAATTTCTGTACACGGCTGTGCATGATCCTCAAGACCCCACCGCATATGTCTGCAGTGCCCTGGCTAACTTTCATCAGCATACTCTCATTGTTCGTTTCACTGCTCCATAGCTGAGTTGGCACCAATATCTCCCTGTCAGACAAGAAAAAAATTAAGGATTACTATTTTGTTTTTATTGGTTTTTATAAAACCCATTCCTTGATACAGGCTCTCCGATACGTATTGACTGGTAAATGTTAAAGGAGTCTTGTCAAAAATTTTTACAGATGAGTTGAATTGTTCCCATGATAAGACCTTCGCCCGTAAAGTATGTTAGTACCAAATTACATCAAAATTTGAGAAAATATGTAAAGGTTACATTTTTATACCCAAAATGATTAAAAGACATGTACGCTTCCGTTTTGTCTTACAAACCAATACCTTACTCCAATGGGATATGGAGTGAAAAATCTCAAACCATTCATCAAAGGTGATTTAATCTGGATGGTGGTGATCACCAACCATCAAATAAAATAAAATATTTAATTTTTCAACAGGAACACATCACAAAAATTGCAGTTTTTTACACAAATTTTTTGACTTTTGATAACTTAAGTATTATATGATTGTAAGAATAAGTGTATCTCTATATTTTTATTTTTTAATTTCAAATGTTACATTATTTTTTAAGGTGAATGTTACACTAGCGCTTTAGGAATATTCCTGTAAGGCTAGACGTAAGTATTGTCAACAAATAAATAAAAATAAACAAATAAAACTTTTTCTTATATAATTTAACAGTTATAGCAATAGGTATAATGCGCGCGGAAGCGCTAGTCACCTTCTGAGGTATGTGGGGGTGTTCGGTCTTTGCGTTGTAAATTATTTGGTAAAGTGCTGGTTAATTTCAACTGTGGAGGTCGAACTTGCTAAGGTGCCATCTATCGCTACTGTACTTCAACCCTAAGTTGAAACCGGTAGCAAACGGTGGCGCTAGTCGCGACAATCGCGTGACGTATGCGTGTGTGGGCGCAACTCATAAGCCTACACAAGCTCTCTTCCGCTTCGACCGCCGTACGAGATAGTTCCGTCCGAGACGTTCTGGGCCGCCCTTCGAGCCTCGAGGCTCGAACCACGTTGGTTCCTGTAGTGCCGTGCACCGGTGGATGCTGTGTGGCGAGGAGCAGTAAAGGTAGGTGGTACATGCATTGTTCCTTTTTTCACGGTTGCTTTATTGCGCCTACCAAATAATCTACAGTCCATTCTTAATATCGAACAGGGGGGGAGGGGGGGGTTAGACGGAGGAGGGCGCGATTGACAACACGCACACAATATATATGGTCGACGGCGACGTTTGACGTTTGTCTTCCTCTTTCGCCCTGCCGCTCACATACCTCAGGCGGTGACAAGCGCTTCCGTGCACACTATAGCAACAGACTGAGCTGCACATAATTTAAAAAACAGTTCATTTCTCAAGATTTTACCTATGTAAAACAAGCAAATCAAAAACAAATGTGAAACATACAGTCAACTCCAAAAGAAAATACTCAGAACTTCAAAATTGTTCGCATAAACACGTCGCTATTAAAAGAAATAATATCGTTTTAGATACTAAATTACTGGAAGTCACAGCTGTAATCATATTATTAGGTAAAAATATTCTACAGTTTCTCAAAAATATTCGCCAAGAGTTTCTTGTACTCGCACAGTCGCCTTGTAGAACCAATACGACTTAATTACCTTCAAGTTAAGAGCATAATCCTACTAAAGATGACATGTAGTTACAGATGTCAATTGGCGGTGGTTTCCACTTTCCATTCGGTAAGTCACTCATCCTTTGCCGCCGCAAATATTAAAAAAGAAACTGTGTATTAAGACCACATGGCAATAGTGAAAACTTCATTATGGTAAGGTTAATAATACGAAATCTGTATCATGAAGTTATTAATTACAATATAATATAATAATAATTTACATTGATCGATAATGCCTTCTACACAAACCAGCATTACAGTGAGTCTCATTTAATACACACAAATATGGTTGCGCCAGGGATTTTAAATGGACTGTGTTTATAAAAGAGTTACTGAGGTGAACAGAACCGGGATCATTGGAATAAAGGGAAAAGCCAGTACTCACCTCTTCTGCAAGATCCTGGATTATATATTCGCCTGAGTGTGCTGGCAAACTACATTATATTGTAATTATTTCACGGGACGATTAATGAGGAAATCACTATGATCTCACTGCGGCAAATCAACTTATATACGAGGATTTTATGATTAAATGTTGCGGTAATCAGCCTTTATGTGCGGCTACTTGACGGAATGTGTCTCTACGCCATGCGACCATAAATGTCGCTGCTGATTCTTTAGATGTTCCGGCTAAATGCTAGGATAAAAGGTGTTAGGGATTAGGGAAAAAGCTGCGTCTTAAAAGTTAAAAAGAATATCTTTAGCAAATTGACATACGTAGCATTAAGTTTCTGTATAATTAGCGAAGACGCAGTAAACCCGCACCGTATGCCGGAGTCACGTTCAGGCATCGCCATATCTCGAAGGTAGTCTTCAAAGGAGCCGCTATATGTATCGTTAGTATAAAGACCGAGCTGGAATGAAGAACATAACATAACATAAGGGTGCCGTAACTAGTGAAATTACTGGACAAATGAGACTTAAAACCTTATGTCTCAGGGTGACGAGCGCAATTGTATTGCCGCTCAGAATTTTTGGGTTTTTCAAGAATCCTGAGCGGCACTGCATTGTAATGGGTATAAATAACGTATCAATTACAAAAAAATCAAACCAAAATCAATATGGAGGCATATAAGTATGTAAGAAAATTACCGGAACAGCAACCTTCAGGGGGTATTTCTTCAAATTCAATCGCCGCAACATCCTGTCTCTATCATAAAACACTTGTAAGCCACTTTTAGGAGTCCAAATTCCCCAGGGATGTCTGGATGCCCCAAGTTGTGGGTGCACGTAAATATCTTCCATAGTTATAAGATCAATATTAGTTAGATTAGTAACTGTAAGGTGAAAAAAAATTTGAATCCGTCATTTGATTTATTAAACATTTTTTGAAGTGACAATAAGCTCACTCTGTTAAATTTGCACAGACAGATATAGGGTATGTTCCGATATGCACTGCGACCACTGTACAGTGTGACGTCAATTTAGTATACTGTGAAGCCGTTCCTTTATAGCCAGTTATACAGGTTACTATTTAAAACGGAACGCAATCCCGTATACTGTCAGCTGCATTTTTTGACGCAGCATTGAAATGAGTGTATTAAAGTTTTCTAATTCATTAAAAACTTTTGTTGGAGTACTGTCAAATTAAAAATATTTTAACTAATATTTAAGGCACTCGAGTGGTTTTGACTGATCACGTGATCAAAGTACTGCGAGTACCTTACCTCGAAAACGCCAGTTCTCACAGTAGAATATGGCGGCGATTTGTGACGTCATTTATTTTCCTAGGGTAATGCGGCAGTATACTGGCAGTCAAATTCAAATTCAAATTTAAAAACACTTTATTCATGTAGGTCACCGAAATGATTTATGAATGTCAAAAAAAATATAAAAATATTGTTTCTTATTGAATTTACCGCTACTTCGTAAAGGGTTGAGCTAATGAGAAGAAGTAGCAAGAAACTCATTGCCACTCTTTTAAGTCAAGATTTACAATTTAGTTGTTTTACAAATCATTTCAATTACAATATATGCAAAGTGACGCAACAAAAATATTGAAATGTCAAAAACTTAAAGGCTTGCATGAGTAAGTCAAAAAAAGAAAAAAAAAAGTAAATTAATACTTATAAACACAAGAGTTATTGAGTATAGTACTCCAGTAGTCCTAGTAGTTATCCACACATACCGTAAATAAATAGAGGCATTATGTGAGCATTTCATAAAATAAAATATATAATAACTTTAACTTTAAAGGAAATAATAATAATAAAAAAACACATCAAGCAGACCTCCCGGTAACAAGATCATCAAGCCCCCACGAGTAGCACCCGTTCACGAGCATGACGCATGGACCAGCCATCGCCTCCCTCGACCATATTTTAGGGAAGGGAACGACCCGCCCCACGTCGCCGCCACGGAGTCCATAACGGAACGAATTTTTCTACAGTCATAGCACTGTGCAGTGCTCGCAGTGCATATCGGAACATACCCATAGTGTATGAAACATGCAGTGACCAATAGATTGACAGATGAAGGCATACTTGTAAAAACAAAGATACCCGAAATCCGCTACGTTTCAAGCAACTGCCCGCTTTCAAACTTAGCCGGATTATAGCCTCTTTACCAATCGCCATACCGTAATGACTAAAATCAATTATTAAACTAAATTCAATTTTTTACTTAGGCAGCCCCCCGCCTCTTATGACGTAGTATTTACCTCCTCTTTGGTTTATGAGATAGAGCCTGATCATAGACAAGCGGAAAGACGGAAGCAGTGTCTAAGGGTATGTTCCGATTTGCACTGCGAGCACTGCACAGTGCTATCACTGTAGAAAAATTCGTTCCATTATAGACTGGCAGTATACTGCCGCAGTACCCTAGGGAAATATATGACGTCATAAATCGCCGCCATATTCTACTGTGAGCACTGGCGTTTTCGAGGTAAGCTACTCGCAGTACTTTGATCACGTGATCAGTCAAAACCAATCGAGTGCCTAACGTTTTATAAACAATACCTACAGTTTAATCCCAAATATTTTTAATTTGACATTACTCCAACAACAGTTATTTTTTAATGAACTAGAAAACTTTAATACACTAATTTGAATGCTGCGTCTAAAAATGCAGCTAACAGTATACGGGATCGCGTTCCGTTTTAAATAGTAACCAGTATAACTGGCTATAAAGGAACGGCTTCACAGTATACTAAATTGACGTCACACTTTTGCAGTGGTCGAAGGGCATATCGGAACATACCCTTAGAAATATATTTTTTGGGTACCATTTAAATATAATAAAAAATGTAATAACTAAGTCATATTAGATAATTACCGTTGTCATGAAATGATTCCTTGTGTATTTTTGCCAGTATTATGTCTGAATCATAGCGAACTGTATGCAGTTTTAATGGGACGTGCTCGGATATTATCACCCATTTGTATCGATTTGAAAAATACTTTGCATCAACCTAGAACGCATAGAAATAATTGTAGTGATTTCAAAACGGGCTAGTCAGGTTTAATGTGTTGATAAGCAGTTAGCTGGTACTCTATCTGCATAGTCAATTAAGGAGTTTTCCTTTTTTCTCTCTTTTATTTCAATTAGAAGGTTAAGTTTATATTTAGTACTTTTAATTCTTATTTTTTTTATTTTATCCATATTATTAGTTTTATTTTTTTAAACTAATTAGGGAGTATTTTTGTAATTTTTATGTTCACCACAATTGTCCTTTACATTAGAACAACAAAATTGCATCATAAGACTTAGAAAATTGTATTGTATATTATGATGTGGTGTACTTAAATAAATAAACTAGCTGACCCAGCAAACTTTGTATTGCATAAAAATTGATGACGACCGAATCTCAGACCTACCAAATATATCATACATAAAATTTTTCATACTACAATAATCATTATATTCGATTGCCATCTTGCAACTCTATAGCGTATTTGTGGACGGAATAGAATACTATAAATGGCGATACAAAAATAGGTGTTGATCGTTGACGGGTGAAAATTTGAAATTGTAAGAATTTTTTAATGCTGAATCATAATAAAATAAAAATAAAAAAATTGTCAAAAAAAAATTAAAAACAAATATTTAGGGGTAAAATAGATTTTGGCCAATAGACCTACCCAATATACACATAAAATTTCAAACAAATTGGTTAAGCCGCTTAGGAGGAGTTTGGTTACAAACACCGCGACCCGAGAATTTTATACATAAGACTAGCTGACCCAGCAAACGTTGTATTGCCGATATTAAAATCGCGATACAAAAGTAACTGTTGATCGTAGATGGGTGAAAATTTGAAGTTGTATGTATTTTTTAATGCTGACTCATAATCAAACAAATTTAAAAAAAGAATGTCAAAAAAATAAAATTCGCGTGGACCACCCTAAACATTTAGGGGTATGAAAAATAGATGTTGGCCGATTCTCAGACCTACTCAATATGCTCACAAAATTTCATGAGAATCGGTCAAGCCGGAGAAGAAGAATGGAGAAGTACGGGAACGAACATTGTGACACGAGAATTTTATATATAAGATAAAACACTGGAGAGGTAACTTACTACAAACATTCACCAATTTGTGTATTTTATTGCAAAAGTAGAAATTTTTTGATGGAAATCTTCTGTCTATGGTGTGGAAAAGCAAGAAGTGGTGGTGAGTATAAACAATATACTCTATTTAGCTTTGTCCAACATTATGCAGTAAATACAATAATCCGTTTAAACAACAAATTAAATGTACATTTTAATGTGAGGTTTCGCATTTATACAGAATATTTTGAAGATAATCGAAAGTAAAATCCAATTCTGGCGCTCTGTCTGAACCACAGACATTAGGACGAAGTTTTTTAAGCCCTAAGGATCTTTAACCTTAAATTGATCGAACTAGGAATCTCGGAGTAATTCCGAAAATAGACTTTTTTCGGTTTCTTTCGTTCATGTAATCTCACGTATGAACCAACTGATTTTGATCGCATTAGCCACGATCGAAGTGGTTTGTTTTTGGGATCGATCAGTGAAGTGGTTTTATAGTTATTCAAAAAAAAATTTTTGTTCTTAATTTTTGAAAATTTTCAAAATCTACCGGACCAAAACGCTCCAAATTATAATTATAATAGTCTCAGCTTAGCCAACCCCTTTCTAATGGCGCCAACTGCGCTGAAATCGGTCAAACCGTTCAAAAATAATTTTTATAAATTATAGGAGGTTTACATACTTACACACACACACATAGCGACACCCTTGCGAGAATAGTCACGGAAGCTTGATAGGACCTCAGAATGTCGAGATCGAGTGAGAAATTGATTTTTGCAAGACGGGGTAAAACCAATAACTTCCTTGAAAATTTTAAATTTTTTTAGTCTTTATTATAAAAGCCATAAACGTTTGTTTGGATGTAAGTTGTATAAATGTTTGTGTGCATGTATGTACCTGTTTGTGTGTGTTTGTGGTTGTGTATGTGGTGTATGTCAGTCCGTCAGTCAGTCCGTGTGCGAGTGTGTAGTGGAGTAAAGTGAAACGATTAAAGGACGAGGACTAAGGTCTCGTCGGGTATCAAAACAATTTGTGTCCTTGGTTGTATCTAATTTGCGGAACGCTGGCCATCGTCAGAGTGACGAGTGCCAGCGGTTTGCTGCGGTTGACCGCGCCTACGCCTGCGAAGCTGGTGTGTGTGCGTCTGTGTCGGTCTTTGTGTTGGTGTCGCGTGTTTTAATCACAATTATAGACAGAGCTACAGTTGTCCTTATCGTACTGATGAATGTCTCGCCCACGTTAGCGCGACGGTATATTGTTTTAGAATTTTCAAATCTAAAAAAGGCATCAACTATTGTTTCCTTAAATTAATACAGTTTAGCACAACATGCTGAGACATAATATAAGTTCACTACAACAAAAACAAATGAGACATACTTTGACCTGATTCCTGTCGTCTTATTCCACCTTCGCACGACACGCTACAAATTAGGATATCATCCCCATCATCTGGATGTGTGGCGGTCCCCCACAGTGCGGTTTTCAAGGATCTTTCTTCCACGTACGACCAAGCTGTGGAATGAGCCTCCTTGTGAGGTGTTTCCAGTAAAATACGACATGTGTACCTTAAAATAGAGTGCGTACACTTTTTAAAGAGCTGGCAACGCTCATGTGATTCCTCTGGTGTTGCAAGAGAATGTAGGCGGCGGTGATCACTTAGTACCAGGTGACCCTCTCACCGGAAGCTCGGGTGTCCTCTTTTCCATAAAAAAATGAGTAACAAGGGAATGATAAATACACACGGTGTCCAATTCATCGTGAGTTTGTGGTATGTACAGAACTCCTTGCACACGATTTTCAACTTTATTAAATCCTTCTGGGTTACAGGTTACTGTAACTGCGAAACCAAAGTCCTGTAGACTGCGCGCCAATTTCATACTCTCTGGGGATGAGCATAAATATTATATTAAATAATTTAATGCAAGACTTATAAAATACGTTAAGCTTTGACTAAATCATGTCTGAATACGATAACTACTGGGAATAATATTGAAATAATAAATGTTATGATGAAAATAGAGGTTAACATCACTTAAATTTCGTTTATTTCAAAGATTGCATATTATATAATATAGTGGTTGAGATTTCCCAGTAAGTTGTCTTATGACACTTGTATTTATTTATATATATTGTACTAGCTGAGATTTATACATCATACTTAGACTTTACTTAAACTTAGCTGAGTTCTAGCTTGCATTATGTTTGATTTGGTATTTATAGTTGGTGACAGTTGACAGATGAGTTTATGTGAAGGTTACTCTAAGACAAATGTAAAGTGCACGTTTCTCCACATACTGTCGATTATTCTTAACATTATTACTATTAATAGTGATAAGACAAAGAAGGTATGCGAGAGAGGAGAACAGCTCTAACAGAGATACAAGATAAAAAAAGGATAGCGAATCTATTGTAACTGTAACCGATTTTGTTTGGCAAGTCGTAAACAGTCAGCCACGCTTGGCGTTGGCGCCAAAACAGCTCATCTGGTGGCGCGCGAGACGTGTTGGCATATCAGAGGACAACTATCTAAAGCAGACATTGACAATCATCAAAAATGGTTAGGTATCATCGGTCTTTACGGTCGTCAGTACGTTTAGATCTATATATATAATATCTATATATTCAGTCTATGAGATAATCAACGTGTCTCAGTAAAACTCGAATGAGTTTATGGCTTGAACCTAAGTTAATTCTATATTTCAATTGAGAAGTAAAAAATATAAGATTCCTTACGACCACAACATTCAAGGAATAAGTGATTTCGAAAGGAGTCTCACCGTATTTGGTGTAACATGTTAACACTACAATACTGGTAACAGCTCTCAACGCAAACAGTGCTGACGCAGCGGTATACAACATTATAATATCTTTACTGAATCATCAAATGCAACAAGATTTGCAACCGACCGTTGATTCAATACTGAATGTTATTTAATACTACCTACTTACCGTAGCTTTGCATTGTTAATAAACCTGAATTATACTTTAGGAACAGATTATACTGTGTAAAAATCAAACTACCGTCAATTTGCGAATATCAAATAGATGCGAATAATTAATATATAAATGAGTAAGCAGTTCGTTGCATTTTGGAAATTAACGCGGGTGTTATTACAAAAAAATATTTAAGCATTGCTTAGAGACGTGTTTTGTGAAACAGTGGCCTAACTGTTACCAGTGGGAGGCTCCTTTGCACAGGATGCCGGCTAGATTATGGGTACCACAACGGTGCCTATTTCTGCCGTGAAGCAGTAACGTGTAAGCATTACAGTGTTGCGGTCTGAAGGGCGCTGTAGCTAGTGAAATTACTGGGCAAATGAGACTTAACATCTTATGTCTCAAGGTGACGAGCACAGTTGTAGTACCGCTCAGAATTTTTGGTGTTTTTCAATAATCCTGGGTGGCACTGCTTTGTAATGGTCAGGGCGTATTACCATCAGCTGAACGTCCTGCTCGTCTCGTCCCTTATTTTCATTAAAGGCCATTAACTATAACAACGTAATTACGTCAGTGGCGTAACCATAAGGACGTCTAAAACGGAGTTTACTTTTTTCTATTACAAAAATGTGTAGCTTGTGTTTAACTAAAACGTCGCTAAGCACACCGTAAACTGAAGTGTACAGGAATAATTAAAGGAACGGAACCCAATTTTTGTCAGCTGTCATCTATCTGTCATGATATTATAATATAAATTCTTCATATGAATATGATCTATCCGTTAGACATACCTTAGAGAAGCTTCGACTCGTGTTTAAATATAAGCAATGTCTAAAGATTTTTTAACGCTGAACAGAAAGACACAGATATGTTGTTGTTGTTTTTAGAACTTTTTGAAAACAAGTGTTCAACACGTGTTCAACTTTTTTGTTGTAACACAGAAAATGTTTATCTTATTGTTTATATACGGTCGGTCGACTGTCCGCTTTCACCACGGTTCCCGGTTCAATAGAACCACGGACGAGTAAAATAGGAAGGACTCCGTCTCACCTTAAATAACAGTGAGGCACCAAAAGAAGCCGGTAAACGTGTAAATACATAGCCCCAGGCATACACTTACACTAATACATCGGCCGCCATTATGAGATTCGCCATCGTCTGTGACAGATCAGTTTGCATCGCAATAAAATATTTTTAAAATGCCGTCGTGCGTTGTGAAAACTTGTAAAAACAATACTATAAAAGTATTTGTGGATATTATTTAAGGGAGAAAAAATTGTGTATCTAGTATACCCCGTAACCACACACACACTTGCATAAAGGTGCTTCGATTGCTAATATCCATGGATTCCATACTTGAGAGCAATACTCGAGGTTACTACGCACGTAGGAGCAGTATAAAATTTTAACAGTCTTTATGTACTTTGAACATTGCGAGCTAGATCTTTTTATAAATCCTAAAGTTTTATTATCTTTTTGATTACGTGATCAATATGTTTTTCGTATGTTAATTTAGAGTCGTGTATGATGCCCAGATCGCGTATTTCATCAACACGATTTAGTTCGTGGTATTTAAGTTTATAATTAAATTGTATCGGTTTCTCCTTTCGACTAAAAATCATGTAGAAACATTTGGATACATTTAAATCGAGCTTGTTTAGTGTGCAGTAATGTTCAAATTTAGTTAAGTCTTGTTGTAATAGGTGGCAGTCATCAGGGCTGTTAATTTGTTTTTTTTAAATGTTTACATCATCAGCATACATCAAAAAAATAGAGTTCTTATTACTTAAGTACTTTACAAGTACTTCGCCGAGTACTACGCCAAGCACTTCACCGAGTTTTTTGTATTTGTTATTGTTATTGACAAGTACTTCGTAGCTTCTTCGACAAATGATAACAATAATAATGTTGAAGTACTTGCGTGCAAGTGCAAGTGCAAGTGCAAGTGCAAGTGCAAGTGCAAGTGCAAGTGCAAGTGCAAGTGCAAGTGCAAGTGCAAGTGCAAGTGCAAGTGCAAGTGCAAGTATAAGTGCAAGTGCAAGTGCAATTGCAGGTGACAACGGTGATAAGGGTGACAATGGTGACAACAGTGACAACGGTGATATCGGTGCGTTTGTCCTTCTTGCCTTAAAAAAAAATCGATGAAATAGGTAACATAGTCGAGAAATGTTTTAGAAAATCTCATGTTCTTCTGATTAAAGTTTAAAATATACATATTTTTGATCATTTCCACGTTTAAGCAAAAGTGAAATTTACACAGATCAAGTAGCAGGAATAACTTTGCAAGGATAGCATAACAACAACATGTACACTCAAATATATCGGATTCGCAAATTATACAGAATTATATCAACTATAAGTTGTAATTTACGAAACCAAGCACGGAGTATTATGAAAACGATTGGGCGGTTCATTGTTAAATATTGTTTGTTATTTATTACTACTTACTACACTAGCTGACCCGACATATTATATATTTATAAGTAACTAGCTGACCCAGCAAACGTTGCATTGCCATATAAAATAATAAGAAAAACATTAAAAATTTTGGGGTATAAAAAATAGATGACGACCGATTCTCAGATCTACCAAATATTAAATCGTACATAAAATCTACCAACTATAGGTAGCTAAAATTAAGTTTTTTTTACCTCCGGAGAAAGTTCGAACGATATAATATACTAGTTAGTTATTCTTTCAAACTATTCCTTCGATTTGATTTGTGAACGACGGGGGACACATCAAAGGAAAAGCAAAATTGTTGTTTTTATTTAATTCCGAACATTTTCATTTTTATTCATTCGTTTGAAATAATTCAAGACCAAAATAAGCCAAATCGATCCAGCCGTTCTCGAGTTTTAGCGAGACTAACGAACAGCAATTCATTCTTATATATATACTAGCTGACCAATATATAGATTAAATTCAGGACTTGCAAATTCTTGGAACTTCTTGGAACTTTCAATCTTTGACTTCAAATTAGAATTGACGAATTATATGAATAATTCCATACTTATACTATTATATACTATTACAACACAGGGGTAAAGTTTATGAGTTTATCAGTTTATAGGGGGTAATCTCTGTAGCTATAGAACCGATTTACAAAACTCTATTACGAATAGAAAGCCACATTATTTGTAGTCTTGTAAACTATTATTGTATTAACCCGAAAATTTTAAATATTTTTTCGTAGTAGTCGGATTTGTAAGGACAGAGAAAAACGCTACCTCACCGAGGAGAGATGGAAAGTAAGAAATGAAGAGAGATTTTTTTTATTTTGAAACCTATAAGTAGTATGATACAACAAATACAAAAGGTATAAAAATAAACTTAAGATATTAATAAACAAGCAAAAAACAAAAAGACTGAAACATTTCTACAATTTACAATTCAAAAAGTGGTCCAATTATATGACTGTTTTATAACACGCTTTATTTGCTTCACCTGTATGTATGTTTGTTTGTAACCGACACATTTGGGCGCGATTATTACCCACTTTAAACGGCCAGATTTCGTTCAAACTTCGTAGATTTATCAAGAATCGATGACAGTACATTCATTTGATAGAATTATTCAATTTTTCAATTTGCAAAATAATACTTTAATTAATTTTTATAATTTCCATCTGTCGTCCATAATTGTGACGTGTCGTCCATAAGTGTGTGTTGTCGTGGTAATTGATGTTAATTTTAATTTTCAACCATTATCTTTAACTGATTTATCTAATATTAGGAAATCTTCGAATACCAAAAAGAATTTTTATTTCAACAATGCAAATATTAATTAAAAAAAAAAAAAAACTAAAATAACACGCTTTTATTAATAAACCAAACTAAAAAGCATTTTCTATTTTTTTTAGTTCGGTTTTCTATAAATCGTGTTGCGTAGTTTTTTTTAACTATTATTTATATAATATATGGCTGTGACAGCATTCCAACACCGAAACATACGAAAAATGCTTTTTCGATAAAATTTTAACGCAATTATAATTTTTTTTTATTTCAAATGAAAACCGTTTTCCGTTTAATATTATTTATTTAATGAAATAAATAGTTAATAACAAATTAAATGCACCTTAAAATATAACCAGGGGAGACATAATATGAGACAGATCTAGTTTTATTTACGATAGAAGACAAAAAAAATACTATGAATCGAACACTTCTATATGTTGATAGAAACAAATGCTTAAAAAGGTCATTTAAAGAGTCTTTCTTTTTGTTAAAAAAAGGCCTCATATGTTAACAATTCATTGCCACAGAATGACTGAATACTTTCAAAGTTATTTCAAACATAAAATAACATCTTTGTATACTTATAACAATTACAATTTGCTACAGGCGCTACAAGGACAAGATGATTTTATGGGTTTGGCCTCTAAAGTAACTGGTACGGGGGCGGAAACCATGTAAGCGTTCATCGGAACTCCTGTACTAGGAGCACATGGGGAAGGAGGAGGCATGTGAGCACACGGGGGCACGGGTGATGGTGCCAACGATATGACTATAGGAGGTAGAGGAGGTGCGCAAGGAGCGGGTGCAGCACAAGGAGTAGGAGCTGCTAACATAATTTGAGTTTGTGGACTAGGCAAGCATGGAGTAGGAGAAGGTAATAGTACGGGTGTGGGAGGTGTACAAGGTGCAGGTGCTGGGAGAATCAACGGCGTGGAAGGTACGCATGGACTAGGCAACCTGCAAGGCGTAGGAGGTGTTGCTGGTAGTACGATTGAAGCTGGTGGTACGCACGGTGCCGGAGCCAACACTGCTGTAGCACAAGGTGCTGGAGCGCACGGTGTCGGTGCAGCTGGCACCAACAGGATAGTAGCAGGAGGCGGCGGTGGTTCCTTGTGGCATAACGAGCATGACTTCTCTTTCTTTTCTGTAAAACAAAACGAATATTATATAGTTATTTGTAAGATAAAGGAGATTGATCAGACAATAATATATTGTAATATATATAATGCGTGGACCACCCTTAACATTAAGGGGGATGATAGATGTTGTCCGATTCTCAGACCTACTCAATATGCACTCAAAATTTCATTAGAATCGGTCAAGCCGTTTCGAAAGAGTTTAACTACAAACACCGCGACATGAGAATTTTATATATTAGATAAAACATACACTCAGTTTGGTAATAAAAATAAAGTGCTTCGTGTCTATTTTCTTATTTTGAAGGTAGTTTATATTATAGAATTAATAAAATCGATCGCTGATAATCATTTGGCATCTACAGTGGCATCTTCATAGTAGTTTTCTTAGTAGCAGAGTTAGTAGTTACTTAGAGCTTAGTTGTAACTTGTTACTGCAATGTAGCAGTTTTTCTCTGAATCTGAGATTCTATATAGTTTTTTTTTTTCACCAGTTTTAATTTTTAACTCACTTTTAGATTTGTAATAATGTATCGATAAGCGAAATTAGCATGTAGTGTTAACCTTTAAATGATTTTGCATTATTTGTGCAGGGTGCACATGTAATTTAAATTGTTAATTGTTTAAGAAATATTTTTATGTAAAATCGCTGGTAGACCAATAAATAAATAAATAATTGTGAGTGGCCCTAGCTTCATACAATTCCTTTGAATTATAAACTGCATTCAGGTATCGATCAAAGTAAGGTACCGATAAAATTGGCTAGAGAGATTGGACACCTCAGGTGGCAACCAACCAGCGAGAAAATTATGGCAGATGGAGTCCGTAATGTTCATACTTCTTAGGAAAAGGCGTATAAATTATCTAAGCTAAATCAATTTTTTTTTTAATAATGCTTGATGCATCATGTTGATTTCTGGCATTGTATTTTGCTGGCAGTATTCCCAAATCGATATGACTTAGTGACCTTTCAGCTTACAGCATATACCAGTGGGAGGTTCCTTTGCACAGGATGCCGGCTATGGGTACCACAACGGCGCCTATTACTGCCGTGAAGCAGTAATGTGTAAGCATTACTGTGTTTCGGTCTGAAGGGCGCCGTAGCTAGTGAAATTACTGGGCAACTGAGACTGAACATCTTATGTCTCAAGGTGACGAGCGCAATTGTAGTGCCGCTCAGAATTTTTGAGTTTTTCAAGAATCCTGAGCGGCACTGCATTGTAATGGGCAGGGCGTATCAATTAGCATCAGCTGAACGTCCTGCTCGTCTCGTCCCCTATTATCATAAAAAAAAGAACCTTCCTTAAAGGTCCTCCATACATCTATGGACCTCGGGTATTGCGTAATGTGTTCATGGGTAAATATAACGTGAGCCTCGTGAATATTTGCATTATCGTGCCCATATAAAGAATTGCCTTTTTTTAAATAAAATAATATGAAGATATATGTCTTACCAAGCTTCGCTTCCAAAAGGGGCTTGAGGAGTCTGAAATAAAAAATGAAACATTACTTGTCGTAATAAAATTGTTACAACTTTCGGAATTATAAACTTATTGAAATGTCTTAAATATTTTAAGTTAATTTAAAAAAAATTATACGCACGAAGCTAGCACGGCTTTTTTACATTCCTTCAAGTCTTTCAATGCCTCCAACTGCAAAAAACACGTTAAAAATTAAATTCATTCTAATATTTTATACATTTCAAAATTTGATCGTACATCTAGAAATGTCTTTTATACAACGCTAGTAACCAAGGTCAGGGAAGCTTTCATAATAGAATAATTTGTAACGGAGTATTAAATCAATAAATATGCTATAAATATATTTTAAAGAGATTTTTTAGAAGAAAATTTATTTTCTTTGTAAAACTTATTAGGCTCATAATTATCATTTTGTGTTTAATTTTTTATTTTGAGAATGTGGGTGGCGGTGATCACTTAACACCAGGTGACCAGTACGCTCGTTTGTCCTCCTACTACATAAAAAAAATACTCTAATATAACAGCTACATGCCCGAATTATAAGCCTGTTCTTTCCGTGTACTGTTCTCGCATAGGCAACATCTAATACATCTTTTATATAATGCATTGTTTAATGCATAATGCATTGAGGTAAAGTATATTAGGATTTATATTTTACTAGCTGACCCGGCAAACGTTGTTTTGCCATATAAAGTATAATTCACGCGATAGTTTTATAAGTAATAAAATATTGCCTATATTATAGCCTGTACATCATTTTGTTCTATTGTTAATAGTTTTTGCAGCGCACGCAAAAATAGGTTTTCGATTTTACACCTTGTGTTACAAAATAGCAATTTTATTACGGATCCCTAATTTTGAAAAAAAAACATAGCCTATGGCCTTCCTCGATAAATTGACTACCCAACACTGAAAGAATCATTCAATTCGGACCAGTAGTACCAGAGATTAGCGCGTTCAAACACACAAACAAACACTGCAGCTTTATAATATTATAGTATAGATTTGTAACTAGCTGACCTGGCAAACTTCGTTCTGCCTCAATCGATAATTAAAACACCTAAACTTTTTTTTATAAAATAAACTTGAAACAAACAAAAGGAATCCTTTTTTATAAAAACAAATAAAAGAAATGCTCGGTGCGAATGATTTTTTTTTACTTATTTTCGATTAATTTCACACGATATTTCTTACTTACAAAACCTTTCTGAAATACTGGCTTATTTATAAGGTTTCAATTTAATATTGATAGATACACACACAGATATGATACTGTCTGTTAATCAATTCAAAGCTTTCTGATAAACTTTTCGTTTTGTTTGTGCGGTTAGGTTCAGAAATTTTATTTTTGGACAAAACTTAAGATTTATCAATCTACATAAAAATAAACTGATATATAGTTAACAACTGTAGTTAATCTACCTACTACAGTTACCTAAAATTAAGTTTATTTTTTACCTTCTTAAAAAGATTTAAAAATTCTAATTACTTATTTATTTTAAACTATTATTTTAATTTGATTTCTGAACAACGGGGGACGCATCAAAGAAAAATAAAAAAATCGTTGTTTTATTTAATTCCGAACATTTTCATATTTATTCACCTTTTAAACCTTCTCTGGACTTCCACAAATAATTCAAGACCAAAATTAGCCAAATCGGTCCAGCCGTTCTCGAGTTTTAGCGAGACTAACGAACAGCAATTCATTTTTATATATATAGAAAGATAAACTAAATTTGTAAAATCTTTTTTGTATTCTATATTTTTTATTATTTCTGGTTATTGTTTTTGTATCATGATGAATAGGAATCGTTCCTAGATATTTTATTAACGAATTTTGAAATGAAATCAAAACTATTCCCAGTATTCAATGTTGTGTTATTGGTGACGAATATTACCAACAGTAACAATACAATAGTAGATTGTTAACCGAGGGTCGAAAGAATCAATTCCCGAGGTATTTATGAATGAATGAAGAATAAATGAAAAGCAAACACAAACCACACAGAATAATAAAAGTAAAAAAGAACTAATAACATAAAAATAATACAAATGACAAAAAAAAAACAAGTATATGTATAATATTATAGGAATTATCTTAATTTAAAAGTACTGTGTAGCAGTTATTATTATTAAAAGGAGCTGACTCAGCGTCATGCTACGTTGGTATAATACCAACACATCGCTGATTTTCAGCAGCCCCTTGGTGACCCATTGAGTAACTACTATTGTTAAATATTTTTTGTTTTATTAAAGGTTCCAATAACTTATTTACTTTTAAAAGATGAAATTTGGTACTACTGTTCAGAAATTAGGTAAAATAATTGCAGTTTTAAAAATATTGGCAACAATACAAACTAAAAGTTCGATCCCATTATGTAATATTAATCAATATATCTAATAAAGTCAGACTTATGCACACAATTTATGAGCATATACGTTATTAATTAAACAGGCATAAGAATAAAGTTTTTTTTAGACGCCCGAGCGCAGTGAGGTCGGCTATAGTCCGAGTAGGATTTCTTTCTTTTACCCGTGTTAAATACTCTACTTTTCATTTCGAATATGAGGAAAATAAAACTAGTTGTTTATCTAAGCACAGATTAGTTTCCCGCCAATTTATGTCGACTTTTTAAATTTTAAATATAGAACAAACCGCGTAATTGTTGCGGCTTATATATATGCGATTGCCGCTCAAAGAAGTTTGCGCTAAGTTCACACTGGCTGTTTAGAAAGTCACATGGCCGCAGCATTTTTTTAAATTAGTTCTTTTTAACATTACTTTCCGAGTATGAGAAATGAAAAAATATGTCCATACCAAACATAGTTCCTTTCCATCGCAGGCAGCAACATATACAGTCGTAAAACTGACCAACAAAAGCGAATACCAAACCAATCGATGAGCCATATTGATTCCGCACAAAACCAATTTATTGATAACTATGCCCTAAATATAATAACTGCATTGTATTTAAAAGAAACTGTTGTGTCATTAAGTTTAATTATTACAAATTTGAAATGTCGCAAACTTTTCTACGATAAGATATGTTTCGATACAAAATATTATCGTAAAATTACTGGTAAGGGAAAATCACGTTTGCTGATTAAGTTTTAAAAATTACTACACCTTGATATAGGGTGGGCTAACTCGATTTTCTATTTACGCGACAGGGTTATTTTTGAGAGTAACAAATTAATTACTTACGGCCGTTCCCAATATTCATTCTATCTCCGGTTGTGGCCTACTTGAGATAAAAATCGTAACTATCGTTGACTTTTCTGTCCCAATAAACTTATCGACGTTAACTCACCTTATCCGTACACGCTGTCTGTCAATGGGAGGACGTATAGCTTACCAGCAATAGAAGTTTGCATGGAAATTGCAATTCACGCGTCCCAATATAAGGCGATAAAATGACTTATCGGGTATATTGGGACAGCCCCAGATTATTGACAGCTAATTACTGATAGTAGAAGGTTGACGTGCGACATGTTCTGTTAAACTTTGCTAATATTTGAAACTAAAATGCCGGGTTGCGTAGTAAAACATTGTTAAAATAATACTACAAGGAATAAGAAAGACACTGGGATCACAGATCATCAGCAAGTATTTTGTATTTTATTAATTTCGGAGACCAATCCTTAATCTAAGTTTTAAATATTTATATTTGTAAATATTTATATTTAATCACAGTATCGTAGAAGTTTGTAACATATCTGTATTATAATATCATTAGTGGGATGTAATTCTGATAGTTATATTTTAATTCAAAATTGTTTTAAAAAATTACTCATTTACAGTCAGAATCTGCCATTTTGAAGCACTGACAGGATCTGAGAATGACAGGAGCAAAAACAATGAGATTGTGAAGTTAAAGAACATATAATGAATGATTTGATAGTCGGGTGGATGGATGTAGATTGGGTATTAAGAATTAGAAACAGAGTAAGAAGATGAAAGTATTGATAAAGGTAGACCTAATCGTACGTATGTTTTGGTTCAGTTTGTGGCCTGATATAGACCAGATTAAGAGTACCTAGCCAAGCAAAATAGATGTAGGAAGAAAGGGTTACACGAGTAGAATTAGCCACGAAAGTGCGACAGGAGCATGGCCAAATAAATCAATCTCTGCTCTGGAAGAAAACCTTAAATTTTGATGAAAGTCAACAGATAAATATGCATATAACGTAATTAATAGCAGTGATTGCCATCAGATGTAAGATCTGCTTCGCTTAGGAGCTTAGTCCATTGAAAACCATAGATAGGAAACATTGAAACCCATTTTGAAGGTTTCAATGTAACCAAGTTGAAAACACCTGAGGAAACTCCTTTGAAATTATTAATAAATATTTAAAATAGTATTATTTCTATCACCCTGTATACGGCGACTGTTGATAAAACAGTATTGGCCCCTTCACATTTGACAGTGACTTCTCGACTACAGAACTATGATCTCAGTCGATACATTTAAGCAATATTGGCCTCTTTCACGCGTGATTTATCTCCTGAGTATCTTCTGATAATGAGACAATAGAAGTGTCTTTGTAACACGTGTTATATAAAAGCATTACGTATTTATAACGTCAGATTCGAGGCGATAATGACGTATTTCGTTATTATCTTTGTGGTGTCTCTTTTTGCGGTAAATATTTTTTTTAATTTCTTAAAAGCTTAGGTTAAGATTTGGTCTCCGCTACGATCCAACACTAGATACCGCAGGCGTAGTCACAAAGTGCGGCAACTAATACAATGCCCAAGTGCGTGTACTCAAACAAGTCTCAATCAATGTCGATGACGTTTACGTACCACAATATGTTTTGTTAAACTTTGCTAATAATTGAAACTAAAATGCCGGGTTGCGTGGTAAAACTTTGTAAAAAGAATACTACAAGAAATAAGAAAGACACTGGGATCACATATCATAAGTATTTTGTATTTTATTAATTTCAATGTAAAATAACACAAAGCGTATGTTACAAAATTTGAAAGATGCCATCGAGTGTCAAGATGCCACTCACACAAAAATCTAATAGTTGCCGTAATAAAAAAGCTATTATTTTTAGGTAGTGCGTTATCTTGTTGTTACACAGCAGAGATAAATCTTTAATCTAATATTATAAGTATAAAATATATTCTTATAGAATATGCGGGCCTCCATTATGTTAATAATAGAACTAGTATTGTCGTGTCTTTATTAGATTTTTGGTAATCAGTTTTAATCATTAACATAGCTTATATTATATATAATTCAATACAAAATTAGTACATTTATTTTGTGAGATCTGTCTATCTTACCCTTGCCTCCTGGAGTAAGATACTCAATAGAGATGCTCGAAAAATTCAATTTGATTTTGCTGAATATTTTCGAAGCATCTCTTCTTAGTCATCTACATCAGCTAAGCTATAGATCGCCCAATTGTTGTACGCAATACTTACAGCCCAGCAAGATTTAACTCCTTTCCTTTAAAATACAAACATGACAGTTTTCCGCTTACCTGTGCCATTTTAGCATCTCTTCCAATTCTTTTAGATTAAGATAACTCAGATCCCTTGGCTTTAACAATGCGAGAAACTTCGCATGTAGTAGCGAGGTGGGATTCTAATGCCCCGATTGCTCTTATACTTAATTTAAGTAATAAACTAACATTTAAAAACATTAATTCCACCCACAAATATTTGAAAAAACTTAATCATAATTAGAATTGCTGATATGTTAAGAACAAATAATATTCCAAATAAAGCTCAAATGCTAAAATTATTAGATTACTCTATGTTACTAGAAAATGCGAGATTTTCTCCAATTGGTAATGTTGATTGACCAAAACTGTCGTAGTGTTGTTGTGTGTCCATAACCAAACAAAACTTCTTAATCTAAAGACTGGTACACCACTCTACCTCGCCTTATGTATTATGTAATCACGGACGAGCAATAAAAGAAGGTCTCCGCGCCGTGATATTAATAAGAGAAGCACGTTTATGCTGATGTGTGTGCGGTTACGGGGTATACGACTTACACAATTTTTTTCTCCGTCAAATAGTCACATATGGCCACAAATACCTTTATAGTATCGTATTTACACTTTTTCACAACGCACGACGGCATTTTTAAAATATTTTATTGGGACGCAAACTGATCTGTCACAGACGATGGCAAATCTCATAATGGCGGCCGATCGGCTTGTATTAGTGTAAGTGTGTGCGTCGGGCTATGTATTTACACGTTTACCGGCTTGTTTTGGTGCTTCACTGTTATGTAAGGTGACACGGAGGCCTTTCTTCTTCCTTCGTTCTTTTTTTACTCGTCTGTGTATGTAATAAGTATTTTACTATAACTTGTCACAAGATAGGGGTTGCAACGTGATTGCAATGCATCAACTTATAATTAATATAGTAGGTTATGTAGTTGTTATTAATAAAGTATTTGTTAAAATTAATGTGTTGTTTTAACATTTTCAGCAGTACGTGACGTGCGACGTAAACATAAACCAAATATCACGTGATCTCAAAAAACTCTGCAGTCCGTTGACCAGGATGTACTCAAAACAATCTCCAGTTATCATAAACATACATTCGCCTTTACTGGTCCCAAAAATAAAACCACTGAAACGCTTAAAAACGAAAATCAAACAGCTGAAGTTGAAACCAATTAAAGGAAAGCTGCTTAAACTGCCTACGAAGTTGCCCAAAATACCGATACTTTTACCTCCAGTGTTACCTAAATTACCATTGATACCATTACTACCTAAACCACCTCTTTTACCTTTGACAAAACTGAGATTATTGAAATTAAAAAATGCAATTAAGCTTCCCTTACTGAAACACAAGATCGCCGTTCAAAAGGCATTGGGTTCAGAAATGAAAGCTGTGACAATTCCAGCTTCTAAACATAACTCAAAAAATAATTTAAGTAAATTATTGGATTTGAAAAAGATAGGATCATTGTCAAAAATTAGAATGTTTAACGTTTAACAAAGTACTATAATGTAAGTTATATAAGAAAATCGTGGATTTTATAAATATTAAAACGAATTTTCATTTAAAATATTTATATTTAAATAATAATATAATACTTAAGACTACTTAATCTATGACATCACACACATAAATATTGCATCCCTGAGATTGTACTATTATTGCATATAAATGGAATTGTAAATTTTATTGAGCTTTAGCTGAGTCTGTATATTGTAATAAATTAAGACTACTCAATGCTTACAATTATTTTTTGGCTTTATTTCTCTTGTAGCCAGATCTTGATTTATTCTTTTCGCTAAGGCTGGGCTTCACCAACTATAGCAAAAACAACATGTTAAGTTAACTACCGGTTAAGAAAAAAATTAATTTTGTAGCATTTGACAATTTTTAGATGACAAAAGCTATTTTTAATGTTAAAGATCTAATTAGCAACCTGTCAAAAGCTTCAAATAAATATTCGATATACTTTATACTTTTTATTACTCGTGCGGGAAGAGTAGTATCTAGGCGCTCGCTGTTGCGGTTGAAAAAGAGCCGTTTGCCCATTTTAAAATTACGTGCGTGCATTGAATGCGATAAGTTTACTCGTCGCACGCAAATTTCGAAATATCAAAACTGAATTGAGGTTGACGAGTCTGAAAGATTGACGCGTCTGACGGTTGAATTTCATCAATAAAATTATAATTTAAGTTACAAAAGGTTTAAAACGAATATGGGGTCGGAAATAATACATAAATTGTCGCATTCGTAATACAAAACGTTACTTTGCGGAAATCCATAACCATACAAATGATTTAAGTTTTCTTTAGTGTTAATTCCGCCAATATTTGTTTTTAAACAATTCGACTGATTTTCAGTCTCGTGCCAGATTTTGGCGAGACAACACGTCCTGAGAATGCCTCGTGTAGAGGCGAAACACGTTTCGAATTGTTTAAAAACAAGTATTGGCGGAATTAACACTAAAGAAAACTTAAATCATTTGTATGAAATTTCCAGACAAACTTTTGCTGGTAAGCTATACGTCGTCCCATTGACAGACAGCATACACGGATAAGGTGAGTTACCGTCGATAAGTTTATTGGGACAGAAAAGTCAACGATAGTTACGATTTTTTTCTCAAGTAAGAGATAGACTGAATATTGGAAACGGCCGTAAGAAGTAAGACTACAATATGGCAAGTCACAATTTTGGTGAATCTTTGAGACGTTGAATGCTTTTGGACATAATATCTCTGAATTTTCTCAAGTAGACTGCAATTTTCCAAGCGAATGGACGATCTTCTGACTTGCAGGAGTAACATGTCTCCTCACCGCGGGGATGTAGAAGACTCCTTTTCACTAGCAGGCTGCTCTGTTAAAAAAAAAGAAAACATTACAATCACAGATATAGATCCAAGTAGATAACGCAAATCCCTCCGTCTGTATGAAAACCAAGCGTGCCCTTTTTTGTATTTACTGTAATGTCGTTAAAAATGCCAGTGCATCGAGCCTAACGTTCAGCCACTCACCTCATCATTAGTTGACGTTTTCAGTACATCAATAGTCGGTATTGCTTATTACTAAAATCGGCAATGTATTATAATAGATCATAATAGAATAATATCATATATAAAATATAATAAAAAAACGTCAAAGGAAGAGCATTGCTCTTTTTGGCACGCGAAGTACATACACTCGCAGCATCTATTTGGATCCATGTCTGTGATTACAAGACTAAAAAAGCATCAATTTAATCTGGCAGTGTGTGATCGGAAATTCCATTGAGGATAGATTTAATAATAATTTTTTTTTGATCTTACAGGGTCAGTAACTACGTTTTTGTGAATTGGCTATCTATGCAGATAACCATGTGGTAACTCGCATAATCAATGCAGATCTTTTCATGAGCGCCAAGTGTATTGTTGGATTTCTTTCAATTTGTTATGTTTTTAAAGTGATAACCCTTACTTCTGGGATTAATACACAAATAAAATCGTCTGTTGTGGCTTCATCTACAGGATCTACTTTACAGTTGATAGCCTGCTCAACACCAATATTTGCATATTAGGAAATTGATTTGAGATGTCGCTCTTGCAAATCTATACAATTTGTTATCTTTTAACGTAAAAGCCTACACTTCTGGGATTAATACACAAATAGAATTTGAAAACAAAATTTTATAACGAGACGTCACTTGAACGGTTATCTCAGTTGGAAGAGCCGGAGCAGCTTTCGATAACGACCAGAACTTGCGTGTTCCGGTCGAGTAACTGGAAAGCTGCTCGCGTATTTTGACGACGTGTTATATTTTGCAATACTATGATTACATTAAATTAATACTATCATTATGGAAGCGTATCAAGAATACTGGCAGCATTTCCACGTTGGATAGCTAGGCTGATCCGTTGAGCGAAATATCTGCCAGAGCTTGGGTTGCCAGGAGCCCCATTGAGGAATTTATTGAAATTAATATGTCTGTAAGGATCAAAGATTGAGGAAATTGTCGCGAGAGGACGTGGGTTCGAGTTCCGCATCGTGCATAAAATTTTGTTTTCAAATTTTATATGTGGATTTGTTTCAATTATCCAATACAGTGGTTCCTGGAGTATTTCAGCTTAAGGATAGCCTTAGCAAGTTAACATAGGATAAAATGAGGTACAAAAATACTAGGATGATAAACACAAAAACCGTTTTTACTGACGGTGTCAGTTTAAACGGATTTTCACCAGCGTACCCCGGTTCAATCCACCCGGACACTATTACTAATTAAATAAAAAGCCTTTTATTCCCACACGAAGCTACAAATTAAAATCAAACTAAATTTAAAAATTAAAAATCTAATAATTGTTGTTAATCTTATCTGGGGCTGCTGCTTCGACTCCCGAATGCAGCAAGCGTCGCAAATATGTTGGCCTCAGTGAGTCATACATCTTTGTGCCGTTTGGTGTCGAGACACTTGGCCCGTGGGGCCCAGAGGCGCGGATAATGTTCAAAATACTATCTTCGCGCCTCAATAAAGCTACTGGAAACCCAAGCGCTGGCAGCTATTTCGGTCAACGGATCAGCCTTGCTATCCAACGCGGTAATACTGCCAGTATTCTTGGTACGCTTCCACGTAATGATAGTTTTAATTTTATGTAGTCGTAGTATTGTAAATATAGTTATTAAAATCTATGTAATAAATTTAATAAGATTATTCCATTTTTCGAATTTTTGTTAATTTATATCATTTTCAATTTTCGTCGATAAGGCAGGAAATGATGTTAATTATTCAACCATTATCTTTAGCCGATTTATCTAATATTAGGAAATTTTGGAATACCAAAGAGAATTTTGTTTTTTTAGTGTGTATTTTAGTTTTTTTTAACTATTATACTACTTATAGGCCACTCCCAAAATTTGCAACAACGACCACGCTTTCGGCCACGCTTTTACTCTATTACAATACAATCTTATAATGGACTAGCTGACACGGCAAACGTTGTTTTGCCATATAAATTATTTTTAGAGTTAGATCGTTTCTGGGACATTGCAACAATACTTATTTTGTCTAAAATATTTTTTGTCTAAAATAAACGTAGCCTAAGTTACTCCTTATTACATCAGCTAACTGCCAATAAAAGTCCCGTCAAAATCGGTCCAGCCATTTCAGAGATTCGCCGGAACAAACAGACAGACAGACAAAATTGTAAAAAATGTTATTTTGGTGTATGTACCCTATATATATTCATATACATGTAGATAGTAAAAAACGGCTATTTCAATATTACAAACAGACACTCTTTTATTTATATGTATAGAAGATAGATATAAGAAAAAATATTTTAGAATGTTCTACAAACCTCTATCACGGCCACTACAACCACTAGAATTATAAAACCGATCCTCAACTTCATGTCGATAGTAGCTTCGAGCTATCAGAAACAAAACTAAACTCGCAGCATAAAAAGCGTTCTGTATCAACTGCATATCGTACAAAGATAAAGACGATCGCAGCCTTATAACCTTGATAGAATTGGAGCATGCATTCTGCTGAGTTGTATTTTAATAAACGTGCCACTTTTGTGATACATTAGTGAAAATGTCTCGATCGTTCAGTTAGCATGTCTTGGCGCGTGGTGATAATTCTCTCGATAGCGGTGCGTATTGATAAGTTTCCAGGAAGTCTGTGTGGACGTGATCTATGTGATAAAGTGGAGTGCCTTCGCTATCCAGGGCTAGTGATGGATAACAATGCTATAACGAAGGACTCCTGTAAAATTCACGAAATTTTATGTGATAGAAACGAGTGCATCTCGCGATGTAAATGAATATTTTACGGAACTTTCTTAGTACATTATAGTACATATTAATGGAAGAAATTGTTTTAGTTGTGTTTTCAGGTCCATATTTTATGGACCTATTATTTATAGATTGAACCTCGGAGCCCCGTTTCGATCCGTTTTCGGTTCTAGAATTCATATGTACGGTTATTCAAATCAAATCAAATCAAAATCACTTTATTCATGTAGGAACGTACACTTAAGGATGTGAAAAAAAAATCTTATTGAATTTAGCGCTACTTATTAATGGGTTGAGCGAATGAAAAGAAGAAATCGATGCTTTGATAGGTCAGCTGTGTTCCTATGGTGTTACATGAGACGACCTGCGGTAAACACATACCATCAGGAGACCCGTTTGTCCTCCTAAGTATAAGAAAATCGCGTGCCTTCTTCTGAATAAAACACTACACTTTTGAATTCTGAAGCTACAGGAGACGAAATCGACAATTTTGCATTTACTCTCTCATTGCTACCTAACGCTATATTCATTCATGTTGACTCTAGATAGAGTATAAGTGTAAACATAAATTAAAATAATAAGTGAGCCGTATATTTTTCCAAAACCACAATTTAAATACGTTGATATATATTATAATTGCACAATTTAATATATAAATCTCAGTACATTAAGTTATTTCGTTCGGTACTGGAGCATAAGCTGGACACTTTTTCATAATCTATACCTATTGTTTGTCTATAGGTATAATCGTCTGTGTAAATACGACGTGACGTAAGCTTTTAATATTGACATATGTCAGTGTCAGTGTCATCGTGTATTTATTATCATTGAAATCTACTGTTTTTAAAGTCACCATGGTTATCGGCCTGAATAAGTCCACTGCCGAAATTATCATGTCCCAACCAATGTCCCAACGCACACCACTGCACCTGATCTTGGGCTGTTCATCCAGCTGCTGTCCGCTACTAAGGGTATACTGTCGCTCCACCTATTCGGCCGACCTACGTTTTCCACGCGTTCACTCGTTAGTCACCGTCTCCACCCAAGAATACATCAAGCCTATCGGTAGTCTTTTCTGCACCTAATATAACCAACCCACTGCCAATTCGGGTTGCTTTTGTTGCTTGAAGGGCTGTCGTGGTGACTTTAGTCCTCTAGCTCTTCTCCAACTAGATACCGCACTACCTAAGAACAATAGCTTTTAGCGGCAACTATTAGATGCTTATTGCATTGATGCATCTTGACACTCAAAGGCATCTTTCAAATTTTTTAACATACACTTTGTGTTATTTTATATTGTAATTAATAAAATACAAAATACTTACTGATAATAAGTGATAGCAGTTTCTTTCTTATTTCGTGTAGTATTATTTTTACAAAGTTTTACTACGCAACCCGGCATTTAAGCAAAGTTTAACAAGACATGTGCCACGTCAACTCCAGTACGCCCACTTGGGCGTAGTATTAGTTGCCGCACTTTGGGCCTACACCTGCGGTATCTATTTGGAGCGCCGCGGAGACCAATCCTTAATAAAAGCATCACCTATTTTTTTAAAGAGAATTTAAATGTTTTAAAAAGCACAATTTCAGGACGAGACGTACCTTGAATGACTTAAATGTATGTTGATGTTAAATTTAATTGTTATTGTTTCATGAACCACTGCCGCCATTTTGTTTTTTAGAAGTTCCGCCCTTAAGTGTGAGAGTACTCTTTGTTTCCTCCTAGTCCTCATAATAAGTAAATCTTGTGGGTATTTTATGAGACTTATACTGACATCTACAGATCGTACTTAGACTTTGCTTAGACTTTCCTTACGTAAAACTAAGCTGAGTGTGATAAAACGCGAACTTGACTTTTGCATTAGGCTCACATAGCTTAAAGCTCAGCGTAATTTCAGCTGTCAAATGACTATAAAAACGAAGACAAAGATGATCCTAAGCTTGACGAAAAAAATAGCGATGGACTGTTAACCTCTATTTTCAACAACGCACGCAGACTAAAACCAAATGACATTCGTATCGCGAGTGTAAGGCGCTTGTCACCAACATGAAAGTAATAAATCTACCTGTTATCATGCGTTACCTAACAGCAAAAGGTTCTATATAGACGTATAAATCTATCTAATGTCGTAGCTAAGATTTTAACAGATATTAAACTTAATAATTGCATTAGACCACACATTAATTGCTTTATTATTTTTCAGGGGGTGGTTTTCACCAATCCATCACCACTTCGAGTAACTATCGACTGTAGCTCAGAAGAGGTACGTTTTATCTTAACACATTAAATTATTAATTATATACTTACTAGCTGACCCGACAGACGTTGTTCTATATATAATAAATAAAATAATGTTTTTATATGAAATAATATATCATAACATCAAAAATTACTTCGTAAAATATGCACCCTGCTGTCGTAATGAAATTGTTTCACAGCAGTACTGTCAAACCGTGCGTCAATAAATTCTCTCATAGAAATTATGTATGGACACATCAAAGGAAAAACAAATTTCTTGTATTTATTTAATTCCGAGCATTTTCCTATTTATTCACCTATTAAACCTTCTCTGGACTTCCACAAATAATTCAAGACCTAAATTTTCCAAATCGGTCCAGCCGTTCTCGAGTTTTAGCGAGACTAATGAACAGCAATTCATTTTTATATATATAGATTTACTTTATTTATTAAGACATTTATTTATTCTCTTCCACGTACTTCAAGGCTATGGAATGAGCTTCCTTGTGCGGTGTTTCCGGGACGATACGAAATGGGTACCTTCAAAAAAAGCACGTACACCTAAGCGGCAATGCGTCTGTGATTTCTCTAGTGTTGTAAGAGAATGTGGGCGGCGGTGATCACTTAACACCCGTACACTCGTTTGTCCTCCTTTTCCATAATTTTTTTTTACTCAGTTCAAATTTTTAAATAAAAAATAGTGTAAATGTTTTTTATCACGTTTGTTTAATTTTTATTATTATGACAAGCATTTTTATTTAGTTTCACCTGTCCCGTTATCTGTCTGTAATCAAATCTTGCAAGTTAAATTTTACTCACTTCCCGTTTGCTTTTTTGAAAATTAATTTTATCAAAAAAAAAATACTGCATAAATAAATAATTATAATTGCATAAGTTGATAAAAATGCTATGCAATAGCTTTACCGCGGCAGTCCCCGAGTGCCACACGTCTTTATTTTTTTTTCAAAACATATTATTTGGTTTTATATAAATACTTTGTTCTTGTTATTTTGGTACAACGAGACTGCGGAAATCTTGGTGCCCGATTTTGTTTTTTTTTGACATTTTGTTTGAGATGACATAAATATCCCTCGTTTAGTTACGTTACGTTCGTTACCTAAGAACCTACTCGCTCCTATACTTCGATTTTTTGCCAGCCAAAGATTGACATGGTCAATGTAACCTATCCTATTCATTCATTTCATTTCAAAATTCTTTATTAATAAATGATAATACAACGGAAATGTACAGCGATTTACGTTTGAACATTAAACATGAGAATGGCTAAACAACTTTGAGGCTAGGAAAAAGAAGGAACGCCTACTTATTACAGTTTTTACAAACATAATAACATAAATCTCGTTAAGACAATGTATAACTGCTACAACTACTAAAATAAATTTCGACAATAACATCCAATACGTATTATTTGAAAATAATTACGCTATCCTATTAATTTTCAGGCTCGCACTTCGAAGCCGAAAGCGACAGAATTGTTGAAAAGGGACACAAACAATGGCGATGATTCTTTCTGCAATCTCATCAACAATGCCGTTCCGAAAGCTGTCAAAGATGGAAAGTTTGTACTTGATACAAATGACGACCAAATCGGATACAGTAATGCACCAGTCAACGAAGCAGTGGCGCCACCTAGCGGATTCATACCGAAACTTCAATTTCCGAAACTGAAAAAGCCAAAGTTAGGGGTTCCCAAAATGAGCATTCCAAAATTAAAGCCACGAGGACCAATAAAAGCTCCAAGAGTTGGCGTTGCAATGCCATTTGCCGCTATGCGGAAGGCGATTGATGAAGAATCTAGTGCTGAAAGAATGGAAAGGTTCAAAAAGGGTGTACAGAGAATGTTGCGTTTTGTAAAAGTCTTGGAACAGTTCGATGAGTACATATCGGAACGGACTAGAATAATTATTGATAAATTGTCTAAGACTCTTGCCGAGTAATGGATCTAGATAAGTTCGTAATGTGATACTATTATAATGCTAATAAATTTTACGTATAATACTTATTGATTGTGTATTTTTACCCAATGTAAAGAGGTTTAAGTGTAAGTACATAAAAATATTTCATGCGAAACAATATACTTGCATATTATACTATAGTACCAACATTGTGATACAAGAGTGGAAAGTAATCAAGCAAAATATGTGCTTGTACACACCCACCCATGTAACACGTAACGCGCATGGCTTTTTTTTTTAAAACAAAACTAGGCAACAGGTTCGTATGCATAGACAGTCTATTCAATATACGACAGTAATTAATGTTGATGTAAATCTAAAAACTGGTTATCTTATATATAAAATTCTTGTGTAACAATGTTAGTTACCATACTCCTCCGAAACGGCTTTACTGATTTTTATCAAATTTTATATGCATATTCAGTAGCTCTGAAAATCGGCTACTCTCTATTTTTCATACTATATGATTAAGGTTGTTCACGCTTAACATTTTTTTTTTAATTTTCGGACATTTTTTTTTGTTTTTATTTTATTATTTATTTATTGGTAATCAACAGCGTTACAGTAAACGTTAATAAACAATAATATATAACATAATTCTTAAGGCCATTATAGATTACTCATATTGACAATATTATTTTACAATAGCTTTACAACAAGATATATTACAGAACAACTGCCTCTTGTGTTTCTTATTTACTGTGTGTATGTTTGTGTGTGGGTGTGAAAGCGTATGTGTGTGGGTGTGAAAGGGTATGTGTGTGGTTAGTAGATAACAATATGTATATATTTTAAACAAATGAGTATGGCACTGCTTTAGACTGGTGTAATTTAATAATTTCACGCTTCAATTTATCCTTTTCTAACATGAAGATATCTAGAATATCATAGTTATTATTGTAATTATTTTGAATCCTGCAAATAATCGAGTTTTTATAATAGTTCGTTTTGGTACGTGGTGCAACCAGGAGTTTCGTATGACGTGTTCTATATTGTGGTACATTAAACGATAGGGCACTTAATAATTCAGAACAGTTTGTATTGCCTGACAATAAAGAATGTAGAAACATTACATCTTGTTGGTTTCGGCGTAGTTCCAGTGGGTATTAAAAAATCTACATGCTTCATCGTATGACGTGTAGGGATGATATGCTTTGTAACATAAATATTTTAGGAAGTTTTTTTGTACGGTTTCAATTTTTTGTATGTAAGTTTAAGTTAAGTTTATTTTTTGTATAGTGTGGAGACCAGATATTGGATACATATTCTAGTAGACTTCTAACAAGTGCGAAATATAAAATTTTTATGCATTTGATATTATAAAAAGTTTTACAGGTACGTTTAACAAAGCCCAATTGCTTAAGGGCCTTATCTTTAATTATGTCCATATGATGAGTTAAAGTCATGTTATAATCTAAGTATATTCCCAAATCTCTTACTGTTGTAGCTGATTTTATTAAATGATTATCTATTTATACTCATATTTATATATTTGTTTTTTACGTGTAAAAGATACGTGCAAGCATTTATCTGCATTTATCGATATTCTATTTAGTTTACAATACTCTGACAAGTTATTTAAGTCTCCCTGTAATTGAACGCAGTCATTAAGGCAACCAACTTTTATGAAAATTTTTTTTGTCATCGGCAAATAGTAAATATTTTGAATTTTATATCCACCCAGAGAGGCCCTAAAATAGGTCCTTGTGGTACACCCGACAGAATTTCTGTATAACTACTCTTGAAACTACCTGTAACTACTGCTTGCCTTCGTTTGGTAATGTACGATTTTATCCATCTATAGAGATCTCCCCGAATTCCTAGAGCATGCAGTTTGTGAAGTAGTATTATATGATCCACGCGGTCAAATGCTTTTTGTAAATCTGTATAAATTACATCTACTTGGTATCCATCATCCATACTGTTTAAAATGAAATCGGAAAAAAGAGCCAAGTTTGTTACTGTCGAGCGTTTTGGTATAAATCCATGTTGTGCTGAGGGAATTTGTTTCATAATAATTGGACTGATTTTATTAAATACTAATTTTTCAAATAGCTTTCCAAATGAATTCAGTATTGAAATAGGACGATACTGTTCAATTTTATTTCTGGGGCCATTTTTATGGATAGGTACAATAAGGGCCTCCTTCCAAATAGTCGGGAATATTCCAAATGTATTAAGAGATAAATTGAAAATATGGGTCAGAGGTTCAGTCAGAGTTTTTGAACACTTTTGTAAAAATATATTTGGCAATCCATCACTCCCTGGGCCTTTACTTACGTCTAATGTATTTAGTATCTTATAAACTTCTTCTTTAATTACATTTATACCATTGCAAATATATAGATTAGATATATAGATTATAGATTCTGGTAAGAGCGGGAGATTGTATCTTGTCGCGGGACTTTGAAACACACTTTCAAAAAACTTACTGAAACCTTCACATGCATCCTGTTCTGTTGAAAAAACTTGACTTCCTTGGCTAATTGGATTAGGATATCCCAAATTGTTCTATCTTGAATTCTTTATATGCGTCCATAAATGTTTTGGATTTTTTATGACTTTATTTTGTAAGTGCTCTATGTGAGAATCCTAACATTTTCTAATAACTTGTTTTTCACGAGCTCGCAGTAAAGAAAATTCATCGTAATCTCTTGGATTTTTATAAGTTTTCCATCTTTTATGAGCCTTCTTTTTATCTTTTATTATATGAATGAGTGATTTTGAATACCAAAGAGGATATTTCTGCAATCTTATGTTAATTATGATTAACACTCAAATTATAACATTCAAAAATACATACAATTTCAAATTTTCGTCCTTCTACGATCGATAAATCGAATATAGTTGTTCATCCTTAACATTTATTTTTATTTTTGGACATTTATTTTTATTTTATTTTATTATGATACAGCATTAAAAAATACATACAAGCCTTAATTTTCAACCCTCTACGATCAACCCCTATTTTTGTATGACGATTTTTATATTATTTTGTTCCATCCACAAATCCGCTATAGGGTTGCAAGATGGCAAAGTATCAATACTTACAATAATTGTAGTACGATAAATTTGGTAGGTCTAAGAATCGGTTGCATCTACTTTTACATCCAAAGATTTTTTTTATTACTTTATATGGCAACACAACGTTTACTGGGTCAGCTAGTTTATTATAATAAATTACCATTTAAAAGAATTTTGAGAATTATTCAATGCTAAGTCATACGGACTCATTTACTTTTCTCTTATAAAATTTAGAAAGTAGGCTATCATGAGAGATATTCAAATAATAATAATTTAAACCCTCTGAAATTACGCCAAAAATACTTATACAGTCACGTCTCCCAGAGGGGTGGGTATAGACTATGGACTCCTATATGCCAGAGTCACGATCACAGACTTACAATATACTATCGTATATTGTAAACAAAGCGCGTGAGAGAGAAGAAGGTCCCTAAAAGAGATACAGCTAGAAAAGGAAGGCGAATCTATTGTTACTGAAACAGATTTTTATTGATAAGTGTAATATAGTAAACAGTCAGCCACTCTTATGTATTTTGTATTCTTTCACATTATACTATTCTTTTATATTTTGAATATAAAACCACCAGCGATACTTCAATGCCCGGCTGCTGTTTTCATGAATGGATACAACTTATGGTCAAGAAACCCCAGCATACCTAATCCCACCTTAAAGGCCGGCAACGCATCTCTTGACACCTGTTGATTCAATACATTCCCGACCTGTACTCCTATTTTAACAAAAATCGAAGCGAACTTATGTGAAAAAGTAAATTTCGTATTCTGGTTGTACACATTTTTACATTTCAGTTTCAATTGTGATGAAAAAGACGATCCGATTTAGGAAAATCGTATGATGCGTATTCTCTTCTTTTGATTCTTTTCTTAATTTAAATTTGATAAAAAATAAAATAAAAAATAATTAATAATTTCTAATTTTGACAAGATTAGACAATTAAGACATTAGACTTAGAGGACAGATTAGTATAAAATATATAAACGGGATTTAAAAATTAGTTTGCCAAAGAAGTTTCACTAGTCTGACATACCTAATTTGTACGCATGCCATTTTTTTAGCTTCGGTACAACAAGTATTCTTGAAAAAAAAATATACCAAGTACAGTTTTTAATTTAACACAATTTTATTTTTATGTACAACAACTTAACAAGGCATGAAAGCTTAACAATGATACAAAAAAAAAATAAACAATCTCGCATTCGAATTCATACTCTTCTTCTTCACAGTCATTCCCTCATTGCTGAAGATCGTGACTCCGCTTAAGTTCGTCTACAGCTTTCCTCCATCTGTTTCGGTCTGTCGCATGGTGGAGTGCGATGCTGATGGGTTGGTATATGGTTTAATATGATAATGAATAGTAAAGATAAATGGAAAAAAATACAATAATATAAAATGAAATGAAAAACACTAGGTACCTTTAAAATAATATAACCTGTGTAGATTACAGGTGTGGCAACACCAAAAATCTCAATGACAAATGTCAATTGTCATTTTTCATTGACAACGTGCACTTTTTGTTGAATGACTGAATGCAAATGAGTTGGTCGCCGCGTGTCTTTTTAAGTTTTTAACTAGATATAACATAATAATATTGAGATTTTATATTTGTTCTTGAAATATAATAAAAAAGTAATAATATTAAGCTTAAATTTACATTATAAAATCTTGTTTAACTCGTAAGATGCCTGACATACAAAGTTTATCGCTCGGTAAGCTTATAATTTATTTTATTGTTAAAATAATACATTCAATTACAGTAATAAGTGGCATATTGAATGAAAATTACCATTTTTAGAAGCCATTTACACATCCGAATCGAAGGGAAATGACGAGAGTGGCGATGGAACTGAAGAAAAACCATACAAAACAATTTTACGAGCAATGCGACAAGCTGGTAAAGAACCCTTTCCGACTATCTATGTGGACTCGAAAGACGAAAGTAAAGCCTATGACGTTGCTGCCAAGTCCCAGTTGAAGAAAATACAAAAGATTTGGATGAGAGAAAACTATAAAGCAGCCGATAAAGCTAAGGCGGAAGAAGAAAGCAATGATAAACGACAGCAAAACATTGATGAAGCCAAGAAAGTCGTTATCGAACAGGACCCTAACCTTCCAAAAGCTACTGCTATCAAAATTCTTGAATGTAAGTGTCTTCTCTAGTTTCTATAGGTTTTGTAAACTGAAAAGATATTTTTTTTTCTGATGCAATCTGGACAGAATCTTGCTACTGATCTGTTATCTGATCACTTACATGTATATACCTATATCTTTGTATTGATTATTTATTTTGTATGTTGCTACTTCAGTATAATTTATATTTTTTCATCTATCATGTCTTAATGACCAAATCATCCTAATTGCTATTCATTCATTAAAAATCTCTCTATCTATCTCTAATTATAATTCTATCTCTCAATATTTGTTATTTATTACCACCACTTTGTTACTGTTATTAGCACCACTAAGCATTCACTAACACTAAAGAGTAAAAAAAATTTGTATCATAAACAAAAAATAACATCGAAGGCATATTATAATGTGAAAGATTATATGAATGATACAGATAGTTGGGACAAATGTTGTTCAATTTATTTTTATTGAATATTGTTATACTCTCTTAAATGCTTTTTAGTTATAAAGTTTTACAGTGAATATTTTTTTTGTTAATTTGAGTGATATCTCTATTCAATTTCTTATTATATGTCGGTGTGACACTAAAAGATCAATGAGTTTTAGTACTAATAAAAGCTTAGAGTTTAATAAAAATTTAATTCCAGCAAAGGATCACCGTGGTGAGAGGATATGTGTTCGTGGATGGGTTCACAGACTCAGACGACAAGGAAAAGCTTTAATGTTTCTAACTCTTCGCGATGGAACTGGATACTTACAGTGTGTGCTGCATGGGTTACTCTGTCAAACTTATGATGCCTTGGTCCTCTCCACTGAATCTTCAGTCATTTTGTATGGCAAACTTGAAGCTGTACCAGAGGGTAAAACGGTAAGTTATCTTTTATTTCAAAAAATCTTTAGATTACTAGATGAGGGACTAATAGGTCATAGGGCTATGTGCCACAAATTTTCGTTGTCGAAAACTTATAATGGGGTTCCCATTGATTAATCCAATAATTAATCCAATAATTAATCTAAAATATCAATCTGTTGACATTTTACAATGGTATCAAATTTTTTACCATATGTTGAACTTATAAATGTATCCCATTACAAATATTGACTAATTGGATCTTTTTAGTTTAAGACAATAAACTTTAAAAAAAAAATACTTGTTTTCTTGTTTTTACCTTAAAAACAACAGTATAAATACCATTGTGTATTACTATGCATTAACTTATTTCCATGCTTCATGCGGAGGTCGTCAATCTTCTGAACTAGATATTTAAATTTAATTAGTATAAGGCTTGCTTCTATCTAAATGTTGTAGGCACCAGGAGGGCATGAGTTAACTGCAGATTACTGGCAATTAACTGGGCTGGCTCCACCAGGTGGTGCTGATGCTATTCTCAATGAAGAGGCACATCCTGATGTACAACTTGATAACAGGTTACTTTATTTTAAACTATTTAAGACCTTTTGTAACTAATTGATTCAATTCCGTTGATTTCTGAGTGATTTTGGCGCGCTAATAATTCGGGAATGAACTATTCATGTTGTTTTTTTTTTAATACACAACACAAGTTGCAATCCGCTAATAATAAATGAGTATTTTCAATGAAACTAATAACTGGGTTTATTTATTTGTGTTTGTGGGCTTATAATCAACTTTATATGTTCTTTCTTAAACTAAAATATACATACTTCCAAAGTAATAATTTGAGATATTCGGAAACACCAAGAAGAATCCCTTAACCTTGATCAACCTTGAAGTGTAAGATTTTTTACATTCAAGTATATTATATTATGTATTTGGAATTTACGATTGACTTATTAAAAGCAGATTTAGACTTGATTAACTCAGGGCCTTCCAAACTTATTTTAACTGTGAGGGAATTTGCTATATTGTCATATACTGTATTGTCAGAAAAACTCCAAAAAGCATCATTTCTTTGATTGGAAAATAAATAATAAATCATTTATTTTCATGGGTAATGACCCATAGATATACAATCTTAACTTAAATTAAATTACATAACACTGTTGAGTTTAATTTGATATTAATTAAATAACAGTTTAAAATTTAAGATATGTCACAATTAAAATTAAAAAGAAAATAATTAATAATAATATTAATAATCTAAATTCGGAAAAAAAATCCATAATAATTGTTAGTAAAATGTCCTAAATTATGTTAGTATAATTATAAATAAACAGACACATGAAGCACGCATCATAATGACTAGCAATGGTTTGCAGACTGTTGTTAGGGCTACCCCGCAACCTCCTCAGCAATGACACGGGATTGGATGGCATGGAAGCCATCCACCCTCGCATCCGCGAACATTGCCGAAGCACTGCAAGAACTAAACATAAAAACGAAAATGAAAGTAAACAAAATATTAAAAGCAATCACAACCTTTTTTTCTCTTTTCGTTCGGTATTAATGAAAAGGATGTGCTCTCTTTTCTGAGCACAGTTTCTCGGAAGAGGCTCCGGTTTTGAAATTTGCCACTCTCGTCTCCATCTCTAAATTTATTTTCGATCTGTACTTGTTCTAAATTACTAGAGATGAAACAGATATCCGGTAACTATCCGGTATCCTTAATACTATCCGGCCGAATACCGGCTAGCTACCTACTATTCGCCCGGACAGGCCTCAGGCCGGATTAAAAAAATCTGTATAAAAAAGTATATTTTTAAGTAATTATTTGCTTTATTTAGTTAGTTTTAGTATCACTTAAGAAATATAATTAGTTTTAGTTGTAAATTTTTAATCATACCATAGTAAATGAATGTAATAGAAAAAAAAAATATTAGTAGGTACTCATACTGCACTAAAGGCAAATTATGTTGGATAAATACTAGTTTCGCTTCTCTCAACCGAATCTAACCGAGTCTACTCGATCGTTCGCGCGCCGCCTACGCAAGTCTGTGTTTGTGTGTGCGATACACCAAATGGCTAAGTTCCGCCGGATATTCGGCCACATGGTTGGCCGAATATCCGGTATCCGGCCAAACTGCTATCCGTTTCATCTATATTAATTACTGCAATTGTAAACCTGTCTCACACATGTATGATGTCGCGATGCCGTTTTTTTTTATGAAAATAATCCTTTATTTTCATAAAACGAGACGAGCACGACGTTCATATGATGGTAGTTGAACGCTCTGCCCATTACATTGCAGTGCCGCTCAGGATTCTTGAAAAACCCCAAAAATTCTGAGCGGCACTACAACTGTGCTCGTCACCTTGAGACATAAGATGTTAAGTCTCATTTGCCCAGTAATTTCACTAGCTACGGCGCCCTTCCGACCAAAACAGGTATGCATACACATTACTGCTTCACGGCAGAAGTAGGCGCCGTTGTGGTACCCATAATCTAACCGGCATCCTGTGCAAAGGAGTCTCCTACTAGTAAGTCTGCCATATCCCCAGGGCGTCGCGACGCACAGTTAGGGAAGCGGTCGTTCTACATAATCTTAATTAGAGATTGCTTACACATTGTTCTGTTACAGGCACATAATGATCCGTGGTGAGAATACGTCGAAGGTGTTACGAGCAAGGGCAGCTGTCACTCGCGCTTTCCGAGAACATTTCCACTCTAGACATTATACTGAAGTCACTCCGCCCACTCTTGTGCAGACTCAATGTGAGGGCGGTAGTACTCTGTTCAAGTTCAGCTATTTCGGGTAAGATATACAATTTGTTATGTTTTTAAAGTGATAACATTCACTTTTAGGATTAATACTCAAATAATATTTGAAAACAAAATTTTATGAACGATGCGGGACTAGAACCCACGACCTCTCGCGTGCGAGTGCTCTGACAACTGAGCTAACCGTTCGAGTGACGTATTGTCATAAAATCTTGTAGCTACAACCGGTGAGTTGAACAAAGCATACGTAAGCAAAATTATGGGTGACATTATTTTATTTCCTTATATTATTTGTACATCCCTACTCCTATTATAAATGTGAATTGCCTACTACTCGGCTAAGTCGAGTTAGTAACTCTTTTGTGGGGCGATGTATATGCTTTTACAACAAGATCCCAGAAAATGTTCAAAACAAAAGTATAAAGTTATTCAAAAGAATTGTTAAAAAACGTTTGTGTGGTAAAGGTTACTATAACATAAATGACTTTCTTAATGATACCACAGATTGGGATTGGACTGACCGCCCTCAGGCTATTAAATAATAAGTTTAATTGTACAATATTACTTTGTAAACATATTTATTCGATGAAAAAAACAAGCCCGCTGAGTTTGTTGCGCCCATTCTTCTCAGGTCTGAGGCATTCATTTTGGAATGGGTGGTAGTTTTTGACTTTCAATAAGTGATGTCACATCCTATTTTGAATAAAAATATTTGAATTTGAATGCAAGTTTGTTTGTTATGCTTTCACGCGCCTAAACAACTCAACCGATTTTCATGAAATTTAGTAGAGATAGATAAGAGCTTGGCAAAGAACATAGGCTACCTTTTATCGCAAATAAAAGTGGAAATGTCTGTGAAAGGTCGTCATAATCGAAGATACCACGACGAAAATATGTATTAGGGAACTTGATAAGGATAAATAAATAGAAATTTGTTCTATCGTTTTTAAAATTTAGACCTGTGTAGGGATGAAAGGGAGAATGAAAGTTCTATATTTGGTAGCTTATATAAATGTGTTAACCACAGCAGTTTCTTGTGTATTATTTGCACAGTGAGTATATGTAACTATTACACGCGCACGTATTCGCGGGTAAAAGTTATAAATCTTTATATATATTTCTTGTGTGGCTGGACCGATTTTGATGAAATTTTTTGTGTGAGTTCAAGGGGATTTGAGGATGGTTTAGATTCACAATTCAACTACCTCCTAAACGGCTGGACCGATTTTGATGATATTTTTATGTGTTTCAGTGAATTTGAGATTGGTGTGTGTCTTCAGGTGGATTCAAGAATGGTTTAGATTCACAATAAAACTACCTTCTAAACGGCTGGACCGATTTTGATGATTTTTTTGTTTGTTTCAGTGAATTTGAGATTGGTTTAGATTCTCAATTCCGTCCATATAATATAATTCTCCTGCTCATGTGTATGTTAGTGAATTCCTCCTAACGGCTGGACCGATATTTCAAATTTAAGACGTGTGTACAGGACAGCGTCTGTTGGGTCCACTAGTATTATATGTTTTCCTGCTGTCAGGACACAGGATATTACATATTAATATCGCATCCATTATTTTGTATACCTGAACATCTACTTATCACTTATGCTGTGAACACACAGTGTGCATTCTATTGCTATTTATTTGTTAGTTAATAATATTTTATTAAATGTTTGATATTTTTATTTTATTTTCATAGGGTTTCTAACAGCCATGAATACAAATACATATATCTACATGTTTACATATGGGCCAATTAAAAGCCTCCACAAGTAGCTATTAAATCGTTTTTTCACGTTTTTACAAATTACATACATCTTAAAATAATTAAAGGCATTACTATGTACTAGGTAGTTAGGTAACTTGCGCATTTTTTTTGCGCACTTACAGTATATTGTCATTATATTAGTTTTCTGTGTCATGCAAATAATCTTATATAATATGTTTTTTTTACACTACGGAAACCGGAACAAAAAAGATCTATTTCGGATGCTTTTAGTTAGTTAATTGTATTTATGTTATACTAGCTGACCCGGCAAACGTTGTTTTGCCATATAAAGTATAATTCGCGCGATAGTTTTATAAATAATTGCCTATGTGTTATTCTGGTGTGTAAGCTATATTATTGTAAAGTTTCATCAAAATCCATTCAGTACTTTTTGCGTTAAAGAAGTTCAAACATACATCCAGACATACAAACTTTCACATTTATAATATTAATAGGATTATAATTACTTGAAGTATGTGGTAAAAAGGAGTGTAATCTATAGTTTGTGCGCATTTTAATAATGATATGTTCATTTCAGCGAGGAAGCATATCTCACTCAGAGCTCTCAACTGTACTTGGAGACTTGTCTAGCAACGTTGGGTGATGTGTACTGCATAGCACAGTCTTACAGAGCCGAGCAGTCAAGGACAAGGCGGCATTTGGCTGAGTAAGTATACCATTATAGTACAAAATTTCATTTTGGTGTTATTTCCTAGCCAGTTGATCATACCTATGCACATTAGCTATGAAATAATGGGCTATGAATACTATTAACTTACTAAATTATACATCAAATTGTCTAATTTCGCTTAAAATAGTATTGTATCACCACAACCTGCAAGTTCTTAATGGTCAAACAGGAGATACTTAATAAGCTTGAGTCCTACCCAAAATGTATTAAAGCCCAACCAAACGCATTTCTTCAGCAGACTAATGAGAAAGACCCTCAACACTTCAATATTATATGATAAAATGGATTATTCAATGGACTGACACCATTTCGAGATAAATTTAAACTAAATAACTAGAGGTTATATCAAAGCTAATTCTAATTTTGATAAGTTAACCTGATTCCTGCTGCCGAATTCCACCTTCACATGACACAAATTAGGATACCATCCCGACCATCTGGATATGTAGTGTTCCTCTACAGTGGTCTTTTCAAGGAATTTTCTTCCACGTACTACAAAGCTTTTGCTTAAAGGCCGGCAACGCTCCTGTGATTCCTCTGGTGTTGCAACAGGCGGTGGTGATCACTTAACACCAGGTGCTCGTATGCTCGTTTGTCCATAAAAAAAAGCTAAATGCCATGCGATTAGACAGATTGCAATATAAAAAAGTGGTTGCACGGGTTGTCCTTAAGAAATAAGGAGTACATATCGTATTTTATCCATATAGCATTTCGTCGACCCATATAGCTGAATGGTTAGTGACCCTGACTCCTAAGCTAGGGGTCCCGGGTTCGAATCCCGGTAGGTGCAATCATTTATATGATGAATATGGATGTTTGTTTCCGAGTCATGGATGTTTATATGTATTTATGTATGTTTAAGTATGTATATTGTATTAAATATATCATTATCTTGTACCCACAGTACAGGCTATGCCTAGTTTGGGGCAAGATAATTTGTGTAAAAGTGTGTCAATACTATATTATTATTATATTATATAAATTCCGCCTTGATATTTCATTTGAGCACAAAACTGTCTATGTCCAGATACAGTCACGTGGAAGCTGAATGTCCGTTCATCACATTTGAAGAGTTGCTGGACAGGATCGAGGATTTGGTTGTAGATGTAGTAGATCGGGTGCTGGCCTCACCTGATGGAAAACTTGTATATGAGCTTAATCCTGATTTCAAGGTACAGTCAGCTATAAATTTCAATATACACGATTTTATTCTACAGATTTATTAAATTAAATGACAGTTTATATATTTTTAAATTATATCCCTCTATTCGGGGATTAAGTATACAAATTTAATTTGGTTGGTAATTATTGGTTGGTTAATTGATTAACGTGTTATACATTAAATTTGAATTATGAAACATTTCGTGACCTTTCCGGAGCCCGTTTTCAGGGGGACTGAAAAGGCGTGTTGAGGTAATATTATTAAACTTCGGGTTAACTAAAATAATAATAAAATGTAACGCTTACGCAAAGTCTAATGTTAATACACACATTACGCGCGTTTTAATCTTTTGAAAAGTGTTTTATTTAAATTTAATAAGTACCAAAATTTATGGATGTGACGGGATTCGAACCCGCGCCTCTCTAGTTACGTGTCAGCTCTCTTAACAACTAAGTCATCCGTCCGCATGGCACATGATCCGTAAATCTTAAAAGGCATAAAAGGCATTTATTTTCTCAGAATTGATTCCTTTAGAATTCTTTTTGATGTCATTTCTAATATACTAGATACTACTACCGCTTCGGAAACAAATGGCGCTCTTAGAAAGAAGAAGCGGCCCAAGGAACTCTCCCATCATTCTTTTTTGCGCTCTTTTTAATCAAATTTACAATATTGTATTGTCATTGCTATTGCTATAAAATAAAATAATCATAATCTAGTCCCAGGCTGTCGGATCTCTTAGATATTCAGCTGTGCCATTTATTAATAAAATTTTTAAATTTATTAATAGATCATTCCTAAACAGTGGCTGGGACTTTATTATAAAAGTGTATACATTTACCCTTAAAGCATTATGTATCTTGGTATTATTGTTCAACTGTTGGGTTGTGCCATCCGAAAAATGGTGCCCATAAATTTTGGTAAATCTCTCCTTAATAATTAAACATAATTTTATTTGCATATTCCCTATTTCAGAAACCAGAGAAACCATTTAAACGCATGGCGTACACTGAAGCTATTGAATATCTTCGGGAGCACAACATCACTAAGGAAGATGGATCCTTCTATGAATTTGGAGATGTGAGTACACATACACACACACGCACGCGTATTCCCGTCGGTGCAAGCGACAGAATTTTAAAAATTATTTTTTGTTTGTTTTATTTGATAGAAGAGGTAAATATACTTGTTAAATGCTAAGCTAACAATAATATATTAGTTTGGTTTAGTGACTTAAAATGTCAAAGATTCAAGTCTCCGTGAGTGTCTTTTTACCAAATCTATCATACCTATGTACCTACCTACACAACGGGAAACAATGACACTTAAAAATATTTTACTTTAACTCGGAAAGACTAACCCCGAACACTCCCTTGTAGATTAAGCCACAACCTGAGAGTTGAACAAAGCATACAAGATTTTATGAACGATGCGGGACTCAAACCCATGACCTCGCGTACCGTGCGAGTGCTGTTCCAACTGAGCTAAACGTTCGAGTAACGTATCGTCATAAAATCTTGTATGCTTTGTTATTGAGCACTCGTACGGTATGCGAGAGGACGCGGGCTCGAGTCCCGCATCGTTCATAAAATTTTTGTTATTAAACCTTTGTGGTGGTATGTGGAAGAAAGTTCCTTGAAAACTGCATTGAACAGCACACATCCAGATGGTGGGGATGATATCCTAATTTCAAATCCCATTATCACATACGGTTGTGCGGTGTGGTCAAATAAGACATCTAACGTAGCGGTGAAACTATGCCTTACAAAACTGCAAAGGCTAGCATGCGTCTGTATCACAGGCGCTATGAAATCCTGCCCAACAGCAGCCATGGAGGTGATATTAGATCTTCCACCTCTGCATATAGCAGTCACAACTGTTGCCAGAATGGCTATAATCAGAATAAAAATCAGCGGGATTAGAACGGGCATAAATGCAAGCCAACATGACCTTATACTACTGGCAAAGTCCTCGCAACCCTGGTTTATGCCACAAGACAAAATTCCCCCAATATTTTGCTTTGAGCGGAGTTTCAGGCTAAATATCAACAACAAGGAAGACTACTGTGATACCAAGGTAAACCTAGATAGTCATACCATAAAGTGGTACACGGATGGCTCCAGGACTCAAACTGGTACCAGTGTTGGAGGTTTCGGCCCAGCAATCAATTATCATGAAGCCTCAGGTAAAGCAGCAACTATATACCAGGTGGAAGTATATGCACTAGCACCTGGCTTACAAATGAACTTCGACAGGAATTACCAGTCAAGGAACATTGCTCTAATGTCAGATAGCCAAGCAACTCTCAAAGCACTGACATCCTACACAATAACTTTACGGTTAGTGTTGGAATGTAGAAGAAAACTGGATATCCTCTGCCAGAGAAATAAAGTTACCCTGGCTTGGATACCGGGGCACAAAGGAATAGCAGGCAATGATAAAACTGACCTGCTAGCTAAGGACAGTGCCTCATCATCCTTTATAGGCCCTGAACTCTTTTATGGAGCCGGTGAATCTCTTATCCGCAATGTCCTCAGGAAGCAAGAAATGCTGGAGGCAGCCAGCTACTGGTCTTCGTTACCAGGCGATCGATAAGCTAAGCTGCTCCTAGGCAACTATCAACGTAAGCGTGCCAAAAAATGCAAAGGCTTGGACAGGACGCAACTGAGAGCCCTCACGGGGCTCCTATCCGGCCATTGCAAGCTGAATAGACACCTAGCCAAAATGGGTCTCAGTGAATCAAACCTGTGCAGATTCTGCTGCGAAGCCACTGAAGATCCCATACACATTCTTCTGGAATGGAAAGCCGGGCTTCAGGCTGGGGTGTCTTAAAACACCTTCACTTAAAACAGTGGACGTGCCCTGCCTCGACCCTCTGAGGATCCTACGCCTTGTAAAAGTAATAGGTCTCGAGGATATAATTTAAATCTCGGTACAGCAACTTGCATCCTAGTTAGTAGCCTCGATTCTCCTCCTTAACTTTTAAGTTTGAAAGCAGGCGCGCTAGCGCAAGAAGGGGGCACAATAGATCCTAGGATTTAAGTGCATTAAAATCCCCAAATCATAATAATAATATCCTAATTTGTTGCGTGTCGTGCAAAGGCAGAAATCGGCGGCAGGAATCAGGTGACACAGCTTTTCGGAATATTCCACGTGGTAAATGCTATAAAAGACACACAACGAAGCGACGCATCAACGCATCGAGCTGTTCACAGAGTACTGGGTCCTCGACGTCAAGATCAAAGTAAACTTCTACGTAAAGTTCTACAAACCTGTAATGACCTAGTTGAGACGGACGGATGCATAGATTCAAGAATGCCGCGTGTACATACCATAATGTGAATGCTAAAACAGCGCGGCTTCGTGCGATCATATATTTTTTTATGACAATCAGGGACGAGTCGAGCAGGACGTTCAGCTGATGGTAATTGATGCGACCTGCCCATAACAATGCAGTGCCGCTCAGGATTCTTGAAATACCAAAAAATTTTGAGCAGCACTACAAATGCGCTCGTCACCTTGAGACATAAGATGTTAAGTCTCATTTGCCCAGTAATTGCACTAGCTACGGCGCCCTTCAGACCGAAGCACAGTAATGCTTACACATTACTGCTTAGCGGCAGAAATAGGCGCCGTTGTGGTACCTATAATATAGCCGGCAATCCTGTCCAAAGGAGCCACTGGTAAAATAAAGATAGCCTTAAAGTACGAATTTTGTTTTTTCATAAGGACATCCCAGAGATGCCGGAACGCAAAATGACGGACGCGATCGGCGTTCCAATACTGTTGTGCAAGTTCCCGGCGGAGATCAAGTCGTTCTACATGCCACGGTGTGCCGACGACCGACGACTCACCGAGTCCGTCGACGTGCTCATGCCCGGCGTCGGCGAGATCGTCGGCGGCTCCATGAGGATATGGGACTTCGACGAACTCATGGAAGGTGGGTGAAATACAACTATTATAGATTTCCAGGACAATACCTTTTATATTACCCTTATATTTACCCACTCTACCATAAAAGGCATAAAAGGTATTTATTTTCTCAAAATTGATTCCTTTAGAATTCTTTTTGATGTCATTTCTAATAACTACTAGATACTACTACTGCTTCGGAAACAAATGGCGCTCTTAGAGAGAAGAAGCGGCGCAAGAAACTCTCCCAGTATTCTTTTTTTGCGCTCTTTTCAATAAAAATATACAATATTGTACAATCATTTCTATCGCTATAAAATAATCACAATCTAGTCCCAGGCTGTCCGATTATTTAGATATTCAGCAGTGGAGTAATAGGATTTACGACAGAGCCATTTTTTTTATAAAACATTTAAATTTATTTATAGATAATGCCTGACTGGCTGGCTAGTACTTTATTATATCAGTGTTTACATTTACTCTTAAAGCTATTATGTATCTTATGAAGCCTACTAGAATTAGTTACAAGCATTCCCTTATTTCTAGTGTTATAATAATGAAAGTCACTATTAAGAGCAAAAAGGTGACGATTTTTGTGAACGTATATTAAATTTTCAAGCTGCCGCAAGCCCTGAAGCTTAAGTGGCAATGGGCAGGGCATATCTCACGATATACTGATAATCGATGGACAATCCTAACCACAAGATGGAATGGACCAACATTAGGCAAACGAAGAGTTGGTAGACCAAATAAACGGTGGACTGACGACTTAATAGAGATAGCAGGAAAAGACTGGATGCATAAAAGCAAAAATCGAACACTATGGAAAACATGGAGGAGGCCTTTACTGTAACGAGATTCACAACTCAAATAAATAGAAGTATAAGCAACTAATCTTACTAACACCAAACTATTAGAAATATATCTTACCTACTTATACTACTAATAATTCGCTTGTGTAAAAAGAGTTTTGGATTAAATGAGGCTTTATTATTAAATTTTAAAAGGATTCAAAGCGTTCCATGTTTTCATTGCCTAATTTAATTAAGCAATCTGCCTGCTTTATATGTTCTGAGCGTATAAGAGAGTATAAGGTATACGTGTTGATCTACCGTGCCCTTAGCAGTTATAATAATAAAAAAGTGTGTGTACTTTTGTACGCACACAGGAAGATAATCTTCTTTGGCTTAGAAAAACCAAAATCCATTAAAATTTTATTGCTCCTGTTATTTTACGTTTGTAGATAAAACAATATTGTAATAATTAAAGTAATTAAATACAACCAATGAATTTATTTAGTTAAGTAACGTGTAATTAAATATCATTAAATTATTTATATACAATTAGAGTTACTTACGTAGAAATTACTAAGTTTTTTATTTTATAACTTGTATATAAATTGAAATTTATTTAATTATCGGTGTTTCCGGGACATTATGACAGGATAAAGCACATACACCTTCCTTAAAGGCCGGCAATGCTCATGTGATTCCTCTGGTATTGCAAAAGAATGTGGGCGGCGGTGATCACTTATCACCAGGTGACCCGTACTCTCGTTTGTCCTCTTCCTTATAAAATCTCGTCCATTGGTTGTGATTCAGTACACATATTATGAGTACAAGAAGCTTCGTATCTGAAGTGTGATAAATGATCTAGTTGGCCAGCTAACGTCAGGGTGTCGAATTCGCGTGACGGTTTGCGCGCATATCGTAAAAATTCAGGCTGATAGTTTTTCCCTAACGCGCCAAAAGTAGCATTACTTAACTAACAAATAAAAAATAACTAAAAATTTAATTTAATACACCTTTACCTATATTAATAAAATGCTATTATTTTTATGTGCTTTTATTCTTAAATTTTCATAAAAAATGTTCATAAAATGAAAAGTTCTGGGCCAAACTATGTAAAATTTGTATGAGACCATAATGGCTCAAATCTATTCTGCATCGAATTAAAGAAAAATTACGTATATCATAAATCTCAGAGTAATCGGTGTACATACATAAAAAAAATACCGATCGAATTGATAACCTCCTCCTTTTTGAAGTCGGTAAAAAATTCAATTATTAAATGTAACTTTTACGTAGTATCTAAATTTATTGAATACATTTCAGGATACAAGAGAGAGGGTATCGACCCCGCCCCTTACTATTGGTACACAGACCAACGTCGTTTCGGCTCCGTTCCTCACGGAGGCTACGGCCTCGGTCTGGAGCGCTTCCTGTGCTGGCTCCTCAACCGATACCACATCAGGGATGTCTGTCTGTACCCCAGGTTCCTTGAACGTTGCACTCCTTAGGTACATTTTAAGGCCAGCTTACACTGTTCCAGTTGGACTGCTTCGAGAACTGATTGCTTCTTGATTCGTTGCTGGGATGCATATATATTGAAAATATCTATTTAATAACTTTATTTAAAAATATTATCTCAATGCTGTATTAAAAAAATTATAATAATAATATCCGTGTGAGCTTTCAGTTAATAGAAATGATTTTTGTTTAACACTCATAGTCAAGCCTTAAGGATAACTCACACTGTTCTAATAAGACAGTTTCTAGCTCATTTTGCTTGTTAAAATTCTTGTTACTGGGATTATTTTTAAATATATTATGAAGATTCTGTATAAATTATATAAAAATCAATGCTTTTAATATTGATAACTTACATTCTTTGTTATATTTCGTGTTTATAGATTAATTTTGAACTCAACAAGTTGTTAGCACGGTTCCAGTTAGATCAATACTCTCAAGAACGATGTATAAATATGAATAATATAGACATATTAGGGGCTAAATGGTAAAACTATTTTGAATCCAAACCTCTGTATAACTCTGACGTCTTGGTTGGGTACCATAGATAACTAACTATTGTTAACCAACTACAACCATAGATAATAACATAATTATGTATTGACAGTGTCACTTGCTTAATAAATATCTTGAATATAGATGTCACTTCACACTATACTAGCCTTTCCGCATCAGCCGTGCCCGCAGGCACTGGTAATTCAAAAAACAGAGAGAGCGGCAGTGCCCCAAGGCACTCTTTTTACCTCACCCAGTTTTCACCCTTATTAGGTGTACAAGATGGTTTATTTGCCTACGCAATTATGAACGAGTGAAATCCGATACACATTTCGATCCGTTACGATTCAAGGCTACCAATATTCGACGTCATAGCTTTACGGACATAGCATTTTTGTGTTCACTTGTTCCCGGGCGGCGCAGCGAGCGGTCGCTATCAAGACTTTGCAGGATGATTGTTCTTTGTGGAGATTTTGGTTTTATTTTATAATGAACACATAATGGTCATTACAAAAACATAAAAGGAAATAAATAAAACAAGTAATTAACATTGAAAATCAACATTTATTGTAAAATATACCTATTTTTACACTTATTGTCGAATGAAAAGTCTGTGTGAAATAAAATAGAAACACAATATGAATAATTTATACATGGTCTTATAGCTTGTTTCAATAGCTTTCAGTGACATTCACTCAAATCACTCTAGTTATAAGCATTTTATAACTACACGTAAAATAATACGCACGGGGAAAACGCTGCGCGAGCGCCGAACGCTTGCCGATCTAAGGTGTACATCAAGCGGCGGAGCGCGCTGATGCGGTAAGGCTAGGGGGAACTTTATCGACTAACTTCATGGTGTCGCCAAATCGCGACGCTGTGCAAGTTGTAAGTATACGCGCCGTTAGAATAGCTTATAAAGATGTGAACATATTCGCTTGATTGTACTATCTAGCTTGTTATGTAAGAGCCTGTCCAGATGAAGCGTTTTACGCGCGAGTTCACTCGCGCGTTTTGATTTGTATTGCGTCCAGATGCGGCGTATCACGCGCGTTCTCGCGCGCATGTGTTGGAGACGGATTTGAGCAGTTAAACATGGACTCGGATACAGCGGTTGTGTTGTGGCTTGCATACCGTCGATGGAGACGTCGTAAACAAAGAGAAAGTCGACGATTTAACGTACATCCCATTCTACGTGATAGAATGACGCATAGTATGTTTATAACTTTATACCCAAAACTCAGAGAACATAGTGAAAAGTTTTTCAACTACTTTCGGATGTCAATAGCATCGTTTGATAATTTACTAGAAATTATCAAAGAAGATTTGTCTCCATGTCAAAATTATATGGTACGGGATACTGTTTCTGCAGAAGAAAAACTCGTGATTACTTTGAGGTAATATTTTTTATTGCTTTAGTAATACCTTAAGTAACAATTATAAGCCCAATTAACAAAAATAAAGAATTTAAACAAAATTAACAAAAATTAGGAATCATCATTCTTATATAATATAGGTAGGTACTTAAGATTTAATTTAATTATCGTATAGTTCCATTAATTCAGATTCATTGGAATCTTGTGTAGATGCCGGTGAAGGGTGTTTGTAGCTAGACGTCGTTGGTGGTCGTGACGCAGTGCAATAACCTCGATTGTAAGTCGAAAAGGTTTCAGGTGGAAACGAAGATGTTGAAGGGTCTGTTGTGGTATATCCTGTTTCTCCAAAATAATCTCTCTGTCCACGTTGTGTCATTCCTGTTTGGTAATGATATTGTGTCGAAGGTTGGTAGTCGGAACGAGCTGCTGCAGGTCTAAGACACAGAGCTTGTTGAGCTTGAAGTACTTTCATTAATTCAATTTTTGTTTGAAGTCTGTTTTCCTCTGGTACTTTAAGAAGCTCTTTGTGTAAGGACAAACAAAATAGTTTGTCATCATCTGACTCTATTTGGTTTGTTGCCTGTGGCTGATTCCCAGATGCTAAATTTGTTTTTATGATTGAGAGGAATTCTTCGTCAGCCGCATTTAGTTTTTTCTTCTTTTTTGCCTGACTACGTGGAGGTCTCATCACATCTTCCCCATCGCCAGAAAACTCCTGTTCTTCAGTTGCAACACACGCGGTGTTGATGTTGCTCTCAGTTATTTTATTCCGTGTCGATCTTTCGAGAAACATCAAACGTTCAAAATAAATATATTTGGCTTTGCCGGAGGCTCCTGATCCAGACGGTGTGGTTTTCTTCTTCTTCATTTCTCTCACAAAGCCATCACGCAACCCTTTCCACTTCTTCTGCAATAAAGTACCTGTAAATAATAAAAAGATCGAAATAAAATAATAATAATTATTTTACTTTCTTTTCAGATATTTGGCCACAGGATGTTATTTTGCGGATCTGCATTATGCCTACAGATTAGGAAAGTCTACAGTTATCGAAATAGTACAGAAAACCTGTTACATCATGTGGAACAAACTGCTAAACATAGTAATGAGACAACCAACGAAAGCTAAATGGAAAGAAATTTCGAAACAATTTCAAAAATACACAAATTTTCCAAACTGCATCGGTGCCATTGACGGCAAGCATATCCGTATTATAAAACCTAACGATTCTGGGTCTCTTTACTATAACTATAAGAGTTATTTTTCAACTGTTTTGTTGGCCGTATGTGATGCAAATTATTGTTTTATTGCAGTGGACATAGGCGCATATGGAAAAAGTAATGACTCCACAATTTTTAAAGACTCTATTTTATATAAAAAACTTGTCGAGAAAACTTTAGATATTCCAGATCCAAAGCCAATATCGCAAACAGATGCAACCCCCTTACCTCATGTCATAGTAGGAGATGAGGCGTTTAGTCTGTCTGAAAATATAATGCGCCCTTACTGCGGTAGATCTCTAACAACCAAAAAAAAAATTTTCAACTATCGCTTATCCAGGGCCCGGCGTTACATTGAATGTTGCTTTGGCATCTTGGTAAATAAATGGAGAATATTTCATAGACCGTTGAATGTGGATATAGAATTTGCAATAAACATAATTAAGGCTTGTTGTGTTCTCCATAACTACGTAAGGTTAAGGGATGGCTATAGGTATGATCACACTCTCTACGAAACATCTCTGAATAATTTGAACAATGAGGCAGTGAGGCCTAATGCGAGATCATTGAATATAAGAGATAGATTTGCTGATTATTTTGTAAACGAAGACAAACTCCCTTGGCAAGATAAAATGATATAGTTTAACAATGTAAAATCTATGCAAATAATAATATTATTTAATAAAGTATTATTTACTTACCTAAAGTTTTTTTTTTCTCTTCGGAATCACCAACTTCACAAAAAATTTCCACTATTTCTTCCCAGTTCCTACGTTTAATGGTTCTATTAGAATAATCTGATGATTCCATGTCCCATAGAGCTACCCTTTTCTCAATTTCGTCGATAAAAAGTTCCGTGTCAAAGTTATCACGCTCCATTTTGAACCAAATACGTCCACTCGCCACGGACACGCGCGTAGTACTGGACGCAGCACAGGCCCCCGAGTACCTCGACTCGCGCGGCGCTCGCGCATGGGACGCGCGAGTCGAGAGTCCCGCTCATTGCACGCGTTTTACGCGCGAGTGAGGAAACGCGCGTAGGCATCTGGACGGGATGTACGTAGCTCTAGTACCTCGGTTACGCGCGAGTGTCAACGCGCGAGTGAACTCGCGCGTAAAACGCTTCATCTGGACAGGCTCTTAGCTTATTACCGTTAATTGAAATATTAAATATTTAAATAAATATACAAGATGTACAAGGCTGGTTATTAAACGTTGTTATGATTTGATGTTTTTGTTTTATTTTCTAACGTTACATAATTATATTTGTTTAATGTTTCGCGCTTGGTCACGAGTGAAACAACTGTTATTCAGTAAGTTGCACTACACCCGGGATACTCATACTTCCAAAATCAGGAAGTGCCCTTTCGCATATATTCCATCTTATACACCAATATCTAAAGTGCCGTACGGCACACTACACCCTAACCAAGTTCTGACTCTCATTTTGTTTATAAGATAGTTTATTTTGCATGGTCTTATAGCTCGTTTCAATAGCTTTCTTATACATGCTATCATATCATCCTAATTATAAGCAATATATTAATACACGTAAGATAAAACGCATTGACAGGCCGCTGCGCGCGCGCATGAATCGCGCGGATCTGAGTTATACCGCGGCCAGGGGCGTGCATTGGTTTTCCAGCGCGTAAGGCACTCGAAGTCTAACTAGTTGTATTTGCGATTAATACTTAAAAATTTAGTACCTGTTATAAGGATAAATATAAGTTCACTTACCATCATTTTTCTGCCGTTCTGTGAGATTGATCGTGTTTTTTAGCAAGATTTGTCAAATTATTCAAGTCACGGTATCCAGTATCCTTCCACACAGTTTTCGTTGTAGAAAATAAACAGCAATAGAAGCAGAACAATAAATTGGAATGGCGGTATCCAGCTAGCCAAGTGTATTTTTCGTAATACTTATTCACATTTTATATCTCACAATCATGAATCACGTCATGTGCGATGTCAACACTCTTATGGGAGCGCAATAAGGGTTAAACTCAGACACTAAGCGAACGAGAAGTCATAATAATTACTCATAACTCATAATGTAGGTATAATAACTTTCAATGGTTTAATTCGTGACAGCTAATTGTCATTTCGAAGTGTCATAAGCATGCCTACCCCGGATGTGTTAAAGATGTCAAATTGCGATGGTCATATTTAAGAACGATATACATAGTAATTGTATATTTTTTGCTGTGGTCGTCTTGACAAATTTTGTTATAGAAATTGATCGTATTCTACTAGCCTTTAGTAAGCATTATCGGAACTGTTTACTTTAGGTATTTAGTATATCGCGTAACGAAAAACTTACTGGTTGGGTGTTCAATAGAAGTTCGATTATAGAATAAAAGAACTAAATTTATCTGAATTATCTTGGAATCTAGTGTAGGTATATTATTTAGACTCTAAATATGGTAGGTAGGCTATGCCTATTGGTATATATGGAATGCACGCCCCTGACCGCGGCGCGGGTGCATTTGCCGATTAGGGAAGGTCACTGTCGATATCATGACAGTGACAATGATTTTTAACACATATTTAATTTGAACTAGATGTCAAGACACTACACTTTGTATTAGACGCTACTTCAACGAAGACAAATTTATTGGTATGTTAAATTAAGCTAAAACGCATCATGTCTGTGTTTGTCCGATAATATGACAATTTACACAATTGTTTTGGTGTTTGTTGATTGGGCATCTTAGACAGGATTCAATAACGACCTGTGTACTTGTAGCTGCAACCAATGGTATAATAGTGTCTTTTTTAACATATGAGTACTGAGTGTTCCTCGTACATTTCCGATACTGACTGAGTAAGTTGATACATTGTTAGGGGTGGAGCCAAAATCTTACGTGGATCAATAGTAACGTCAATGGTCAAAATTTTCGGTAAGTGCTAAATTTAACCGTAATTTTCGTTTGTTAAAAAACAGACCATAGCGTACGTCTATTAGTCAAATATTGTTTTAGCAATGCAAATACTTGATATGATGACGAAATGCCACTCAAATCTATACCTGCAAATAGAAATAAGTTGTTGCTATGGTAACTGCGTAATTAAAAACTGTACACGTTTATGGTGAAATGGGAAATTATTAGGATTAACAAGAGGTTTAAAAACACTATCTTGCAACCTGTCAAAACCTCTATCTGTTCGCTGTAAGTAGTTGTCGTAAATAAAAGAATAATATGATGACCAATATGTTCAAGTGACTACTTATTACGGACGGATTGATCTGGGGAAAACCACGGCGATACTGAACGAAACACCGTAAAAAATATTCAAGATGTATGAAATGTCAATGACTGAATTATTTGTATTGCGAATATATAGGTTATTATATTATATTACTAGCTGATCCAGCAAATATTGTATTGCCATATAAAGTAATAAAAATAATTTCAATAATTAAAATTTTTGGCGTATAAAAAATGGATGACCGACTGATTCTCAGACCTACCAATATTACCTTATACCGTACATAAAATTTATCGTACTACAATAATCATTATATTCGATTGCCATCTTGAACTCTAGTGCTCTCTGGATGGTATAAAATAATATTAAAATCGCGATACAAAAATTGGTGTTGATCGTAGAGGGGTGAAAATTTGATGTTGTGTTTTGTAATGATGAATTATAGTAAATTAAAATGAAAATTTTTGTAAAAAAAAAATTTAGGGATTGGTTACCCTTATCATTTAGCGGTATGAAAACACACATGAACGATACGACGATACGGTACCTTCAAAAAAAGTGCATCCCTGCACTCCTTCCTTAAAGGCCGGCAACGCTCCTGTGATTCCTCTGGTGTTGCAAGAGATTGTGGGCGGCGGTGATCACTTAACACCAGGTGACCCGTACGCTCGTTTGTCCTTCTATTCCATAAAAAAAGGAGTATGAAAAATAGATGCCGGCCGATTCTCAGACCTACTGAACATCATATAAAAGTCTCTACGCAACGCCAAGTGATCCAGCTGTTCACAGAGCACTGAGTTCCCGACAATTCGAGCTGCTCTACGTTGCACGCTGTCAAATCGATCGAGCAGATACTGGGGTGCACCAGACCAGAGATGACAGCAATACTCCATGTGTGGCCGGACCTGCGCTTTGTAGAGCGCTAGAATGTGGGCCGGCTTGAAGTATCTTCAGTTTCATTTAATAAATATGCAGGTTTTAAACGGTCGATCGATATGTTTGTTTGTCGACCTGGTAACTGAATGGTATAAACTTTACCGCTTCGTTTGATAACACGGTACGGTCCTTCATATGGTGTGTGTAATGGTGGTTTTACTGAATCTATTCTAATAAACACATGACTGCATGTATGTAAGTCTTGATGAACAAATATGTGTTTGTTATTACGATGTGAAGTAGGTGAGTGTGGTTTATTAGCTGCGATATGGGTACGTAATTTATCAACGTAGGTATGATCCAATGAGGTAGATGAAGTTTGTGTGTTTATGTCGAAGAAATCACTTGGTAGACGAAGGTTATAGCCGTATGTTAGTTCGGTGGCGCTAACGCCTGTGTCTGATCGTAGAACTGCGCGCAGGCCTAATAATACGGTTGGTAGTTCATTGACAGTGAAAAACTTATGATTATTTTATTTTTTTATATATTCCTTTTTAAATTTAATTTTAATATTAATATTTTATATATTTAATATTTTTTATATAAATCAAATTATAAATTTTAATATTAATTTTTATGTTAAAATATCATTAATCATTAATTTTTTTTCCTTAGGAGGTTTACCCCCATTCTTAGAATTTTTCCCTCGTGTTCTGTCCTCGTGTCCTTCCACAGGTGTTCGTTAACCTTGAACAAAGGGCTGTCTTCAAGCAACGATGAAAGCGTTCTACCTTTCCGTTACTTTTGTAAATTTGGGTTATAGCTAGTACTTCATATCCGTTTAACTCCCATAGTTTTCATGAGGTTGGTAAACAGAGAGCTTTCGAATTGTCGACCTTGATCGCTTGTTGGTGTCGCTGGGCATTCAAATCTTGAGATCCAGTGATTGTATATGATATCTGCGATTGTCTCGGCTGTAATATTGTCGCTAGGGATTGCCTCAGGCCAACCACGGTATGTCTGTCGATCATTGTTATCAGATAACGATGTCCTTCAGCAGAGGTAGGTAGAGGTCCAACAATATCTATGTGTATATGCTGAAAACGATCGGTTGCGTCAAAACATTGAATTTTGCTGACTGTGTGGCGTTGTATTTTACTTTTCTGACACTTTATACAAGTATTACTCCACTTCCCGATGTCGATATTCATTGATGGCCAAAATAATTTTTGACATATTAATTTACGTGATGTTCGTATTCCTGGGTGAGTAATATTATGTACACTATTGAAAATTTGTCTGCGGAATTCTGTAGGTATGTAAGGACGTACATGACTTGTAGATGTTTCGCAATATAATTCTGGGTTCGTGTTAGGTACATTTATTTTCTTGAAGGTTAAGTTTGGTTGTTGAATGAGTTGTGTTATGCTGCTGTCTCGCTCTTGTTCGTTTGCAATCTCGCTGTAGTCGATCGTAGGTGACACTGTTATTGTTTCTATTCGACTTAATGCATCGGCAATAATATTGTTTTTTCCACTGATGTGTCGAATATCGGTTGTGAATTCACTGATGAATAATAATTGGCGCGTTCAGCGTGGCGTTTCGTTTGCTGTATGTGTTTTATTCATAGCGAATGTGAGGGGTTTGTGGTCTGTGAATATAATTAATTCACGTCCTTCAAACATCTTACGGAAATGTTTCACTGACTTATAGACGGCTGAGAGTTGTCTGTCATACGCTGAGTATTTCTTCTCCGCCTCTGAGAATTTCTTTGAGAAGTAACCGAGCGGTTGCCAATTATTTTCGATGTATTGTTGTAGGACTGCACCTACTGCATTGTCAGACGCATCGCAGAATATTGCGATAGGGGCATCATGTGATGGGTGAGCGAGTAAGGTAGCTATGGATATACTATTCTTGCACTCTTCGAATGATTGTGATGCTTCGTCGGTCCATTCAATTATTGTTTTATGACGTTTCTTGACATGGTGTATATGTGGTCATGATAGAAATTTAACATGCCTAGAAATCGTCTTAAACCTTCTATAGTTTTCGGTTTTTAATATTCGGTAATGGCTTTAATCTTCCTTTCTGGTGGTTGTATACCGTTTTTTGATACGATGTATCCAAGAAATTTGACTTCCGTTTGGCCTAAGTTACACTTCGCGGGGTTGATAGTGATACCGTTTTCTTCCAATCTTCTAAGAACTGTTCTTAGGTGATCGCGATGCTCAGTCTCGTTTGCTGAGGCTATGAGCAAATCGTCGATGAAAAGGAAAACGTAGGCTAATCCACGGAGCTCTTCGTGAATAAATCGCTGAAATGTTTGTCCCGCATTCTTCAGACCAGGACACATGCGAGGAAATTCAAATAAACCCATTGGTGTGATGATAGCTGTTTTCTCTATGTCCTGTTCCCTGGTCTTTAATTGTTGGTAAGCGCGGTTGAGGTCGATTGTGGAGAATATTGTTTTGCCAGACAGATGATGGGTGAAGTCCTTGACTCTCGGCACTGGATAACGATCGGGTTTGGTTATGCTGTTCAATCGTCTATAATCACCGCATACCCGTATATCGCCATTCTTCTTAGGTACTATATGGAGTGGTGAAGACCATGGACTTTTACTCGGTCTGCAGAGTCCTTGTTGCATCATGTTTTCGAATTCTTTCTTCACTATTTTATAACGACGAGGTGGAATGGGACGAGCACGGCAATGTAATGGAGGTCCTTGTGTTTCAATTTAATGTTCCACGTTAATTTTTGGCGATAATTGCATCGATGTTAATCTCGTGGTACCGGGGAATTCGGCGAGTATCGCGTGGTACGGGGCCTGTATATCGATACTTCGTATTGTGGGTGAGGTCGTTGACATTATTGGCGCGTTGACTTTAAGACTTGTGACGGCATCAATTAATCTTCGATTTTTTAAGTCTACGATAAGTTGATGGTGGTTAAGAAAATCGGCACCTAATATTGGTTTCGTGACGTCAGCTACAATAAACTTCCACTTGTATGGTCGACGGAGGTTGAGATCGAGTTCTAATGTTTTCTCACCATAAGTCGAAATTGCTGTGTTGTTTGCAGCGTACAATTTAAATGGTAGGGGCGTTGCTGTCAGGCCTAGTTTTCTTGGTAGGACGGATATATTAGCACCGGTATCTACTAAGAATGACATCTTTGTTTTCTTGTCTGTTATGCATGCGTCGCAGTAGCTGTGAAGGCTTCTGGTCTCCAAGCTCCATCTCGGCGAGTAGCTTCTGGAACTTGCGGCTGTCGGATTCTTCATACACCGATATGAGACGTTCCTTGATTGCTGAATATTGTTTGTCTCTCGGTATGTTAAATAGGATGTCGGAGATTTGATCGATTTCAGCCTTTTCTTATTGGACGAGCACCATCTGTGTCAGCTGGGCTTGACTCCTCTTGAGATCATCGGTGGCGGCTTCAAAGCTGTGATATCACGATCGCGGATTTTCCCGCCAAAATGGTGGTATGCGCATCGACAGTGAAATGGTGGAGATTTCTGTCGCGGTTGGCGCTGGGAGTGGCTGAGCCTGGTTTGTGTCTTCCATTTCTTCGTCGGGTTGATATTCCTCGAGCAGAGATTTGTCGAACAGGAATTCGTCGTTTCGGAGAGCTGGTGAAGCTGTTCTTCAATGTGTAGCCGGGCAGAGTTTCGGTGTTCTTCTGTTCTGGCTTCCTTCCGTCGGCGTTCTTGTTCGGGCTTCCTGGCTTGCTTCCGTCGGTGTTCTTGTTCGGGTTCCTTCCGTCGGTGTTCTTGTTCGGGGTCACCACTTTAGAGACTGAGCGTTTGGCGATTAAATAAAACAACTGCTTGACTGTGAGGAATATGTGGAAGATATATTTATTAAAAAGTTACATGATATATATACAAAATCCTTAAAACTAATTACCCAATTACAATCGTTACCTAAAAAATATTTACAAGTTCAGAAAATACACACCAATACTAAAGTTTACATTTCAACCAATAGTAAAACGTTTCATTCACTAAGAATTGAGAATAATATTATGTGTTCTATCTCGCTCTAAAACTAATGCTATCGCAGTTTGTGTAATCTCGCGTCGAAGCTCGATCATACGATGTCAATGAGCATTCCGCACCTACGCTGTTGCTCATTGATTAAAATTGCATGAATAGCGATCGACGCCCGAGTCCCGACGCGTCATTTGAGGACGCTCGGCCTTGCTGTGCGGTTGTGTAACGCGGAGCATATGACTGATCACGTGAGTATATCTGCGATCGTCGAGAGAACGTGACGATGTTCGTTCATTGATGAGATTATTACCTACTGGTGATCTGTATGATTCTATGAGTTGATGTACAGCATTATGAAATGGTTCTTATCAGAGCTAATATTACGTTATATAAAATAAAATGTTCTTGTCAGAACGAACCTTTCGGCATACGCTTATTACAGTTATTATGCACGATTACTATTTCTACGGTCTATATTAGTATTATATTATTTTTTATAGTATTTTATACGTTACAAGTTAGATATTAGACATTTGTATTAATTGATATTATTGGTTGTAGGTACAGCTACAGGATGATAGAAAAGAACCTTTGTTAAAAGAACATTATCCCGAAATTTTTAAAATTTGCTAAAGATTACGAATTTAAGACCGACGAAGTTTACGATATTAAATATTCATGAGTGAACATTACAAATCAAATCGATAATAGAAACAAAGCTCTTTGTATTTTCCTAGCTTTAAAAAAGGCACTTGACACAATCTCTGTCCCCATTCTCTTAAGAAAACTTCAAAATAAAGGTACTTAACACGACATAGTAAAAAAATAAGGACCCCGTGTCACCTTACATAACTGTGTAAAACCAAAACAAGCCGATTAATGTGTAAATACATAGCCCCACGCACACATCAACACTACTACAGGCCGATAGGCGGGATTATGAGAATTGTCATCGTCTGTGACAGATCAGTTTGCGTTTCAATAAAATATTTTAAAAATGCCGTCGTGCGTTGTGAAAAAGTGTAAAAACGATACTTTATAAGTATTTGTGGCCATATATGATTATTTAAGGGAGAAAAAATTGTGAAACAAGTATCCCCCGTAACCGCACACACACTAGCATAACGGTGCTTCACTTGCTAATATAACCACGCGGAATCGTTTTTTTACTCGTCCGTCCGTACATATAACTTATTAAACTTGAAACACGTGATGATACCACCTCAAATAGCCTAGACGTATTTAGTAAATAGACTCCAGTGTGCACACCTTAAAACTATATAGATTTTTTTTTAAGTAGTACAGACAATTCTTTTTGTATTTATATTTACCTTGCCTTCTTTATTTTTGTAGAGACTTGTAGTTAACGACTTTTTTGTCTATCTCACTTATTTAATTGCTTATAAAATTTGATTTTTTGACTATTAGTAATTTCATAAATTGTTACTAATATTATACGGTTTATCATAATATTGTCTTCGCGTGAAGTGCCTACATACAAACCTTGTGATAAGGTCTATGAGTGGCGTTGTAATTGTTGTGTTCAAGTCAAGTTGGTAGAGATGCAACTTGTAGTGGTGTTGCGACTTATAGCGGGTACTTTATTCGGAAAATGGTTAATTTAGACCACAAACCTTGCTGGATCACAGATGTATACAAAAGCTACGCAAAAGCAAAAAACCATACGAACAAGGTACAATTGAGCACAGACAAAAAGATTCACTATCAGCTTACCAATAATATAAAGATTTTTCTCATATGCACGTAATAAAATGTTAAACATATTGTACAAAAAGTTCTGATCATTATATTAGGGCACCTAGGTATATTATATATTTTTTTTTATCCTAGAGGCGGCTGGCCATCCACCTTTTTCCCTTTGTAGCTCTAGGGCTCTTAGGAATGTGCCTAACTCAGGTTAACGTTAGGTATTTTGAATGTGATACTAATAAGCGAATAACTTAGAAGAGATAAAAGTGAGAAAAATCGAGTAATGATTAATTATTGAGTGAGTGGAAAGTGCGTCAGTTAGACTGATTAGAGACAGTGTTCTATGTGTGCGCTATTACGCTAGTTTCTTTAGTGTGTTATTTATTTAAATATAAATCATTACGGCCTTACAATAAAAATTGTCAAAAAGCTATACCTGAGAATAAACCAAGAATATGCAAAATGTTTACAAATAGACAATTTGCTTGCGATTGATTTATTCCGACGTGTAACGATTCCCGCATTTATTTGCAAGACTGATTGGCATTTGGAAAACTTCAGAATTATCATTATATTGTTGTCAGCGATATAGTTTATTTATAAGGCCGTTAGAGTTTAACCCCCTTATTCATAATGGTCCGCTAACTTTAAACAGCCGCTTAGGAGTGTTTTATTCAATCTGACTTAGGTCAATAGAAGAAGACAGAGTGAGAATAAGCAATGCTTTAAGTTAGCAGACTTTTGAATAAGGGGGTATGTCCTTAAACTACTTAGAGATTTGACTTAGGTATATAAATCAGTATGTTACCGGTGTACGACTTAGGTACGGTTACTAAGTTATAAGGTTAAGCAACCTTACCTCTGTCTTAAAACGACAATACGGGAGTAAAATAATACAATTTAATACAAGTTTATCTCTGTCAAAACTAACGTTACTTACTGCATAAATCCGTCCCCATACACCCGATAGCGGGCAATAACGTATCTATTCCTTCAATACAATTAAATTGATTTTAGGTTTATATGATTAGATAACACAGTAGATTGAATCGGCATAAGATTCACCAAACGACATTCCGTTAGATATGTAGGTATGTATTAATCATCTGATAACAACGGCCCAAATATTATTTCATTACTCATTGGGTGTTCAGCAAGATGTTACGTGTTCTAGTGATATTGTGCGTAGCAGCCTTTGTGAAATCACAAAGTACAAACATTTCACCGTGTAAGTTTATCCTCAAATTTATGACGGTGGCAAATCTTAAGCCTAAATATCACTGCAGAAGGCAAATTTCTGTACAAATTGCAAATGTATAAATTGGGATGCAGTGATTTTATCGTTAGATATTATTATTAATAAAGAACAGAAGAATAACAAGAGCCCTATTGCTAACTTTCACGTCTAGCAAGTACAGAAGAGTTATATTATGTAACCAGATTTTTTAAGGTTTTTTTATGTATTACAGTTAGGTTTATTCACTGTAATTAATATTCATATTTAAATCATTTAATATTATTATATCTCTTGAAAGAATGAAATCGATTACATTTCTGCCTGCCACTTGGGGATGTTCACTTCCATGTATAATAATAATAAAGCTTTATTTATTCCGAATAACTTGTTACATTTTGTTTTTGTATACTTAAATAAGATTTTAAACTTAAATTAAAACAGTTAATTCAAAAGTAAACTAAGTTAGTAAAATTAATTAAAATTAATGCTACTTATTGGATTAATTCGGACCCCTTTCGGGTAAAAGCCTCCTCCATATTTTTCCATTGTTCTCTATCCTGTCCTGTTTTCATCCATTTAATTTCCCGCTATCTCTTTTATGTCGTCGACCAACCGTCTCTTGGGTCTTCCGACTTGTCTTTTTCCTATCGGCCCTTGCCATTTTGTTATCTTCAGTGTCCATCTTTTGTCTTTTACTCTACAGATATGTCCAGCCCACTGCCATTTTTGCTTTAAAGCATATTCAAGAGCATCTGAAAGCTTGGTTTTCTTTCTTATAATCTCGCTTTTAATTTTTTGTATTTTCCTTAGCTTTAGGATGCTTCGTTCCATTGCTCTTTGTGTTGCTGTAATTTTGTTTTTTATTTTATTTGTGTAAACTCAAGTTTCCCCACCAAACCCACTTCCATGTACCCTTCTTAATTATCTTTTTTTTAACAAAGCTGTTTATAATTTTTAAGCCACTGTCCGTCAACATTTTTCCTCAATATTTTCCAATAACAAGTTTATCTAATTTGCTCCCTACCTTGGCATTCAGGTCTTCAATTAAAATAATGTTTATATTGTCTAAATTTTTAGCTGTACTAATAATATAAGTATTATAAGGTTTCATTTCTGTACATGTTATTTCTTTTTACTATGTTTTCCTTGTTTTCTCGTTCATTTATTTCTCTAAATAAATGTTTCCACTGTCTAGTCTCTACTAGAAGTGTAGAAGTGGTATAATCAATAGATTCATCACCATGATGAAATTGTTGGTAGAGATGCAACAGATAGTACTGCAGCACTGCTGTACCATCAGTAGGCTAGTTCAGTTGGATCACCAATCTCTTTACTTAATGTATCACAGATATCAGAAATACGATGCACAAAAACTTCTTTTTATTTATCCATTTCGTTTTCGAGCCTAATACCAAAAGTAATACAAGAGTTCAAGGAATCCACTGTTCAAATTTTCCTCATTTGCTCTCATCTATATCTTCCCTTTCTTGGTGTGCGTCCATGCAGAAAGGGATCTCGCAGAGCAAGCCTATAGGCTTGCTCTGCATGTTTCAGTATGACAACTCTCTCTGTTATCCCTACTTAAACATTTTATTGAGATAAAACCTTTAGTTGCAAATACAATAAAATAGTAGAAAATTATTTGTTCTTTTCTTATAATGACATTAAAACTATCATTGAAATCACTAAAAACAACATGAAGAGCTAGGGAGAATATCAACAACCGTTTAGACCCCGTAGAGCTATTTTTACATTCTGCGTTTTCTACTACTTTTAATACTGAAAGTGTTCCAATGACCTGATTCTTGTCGATGACTTAAATAATATCCTCATGTACTGAATCTTTATTATCCGCCCATAGTGTGGTTGTCAATAATTTTTTTCTCTATATACGACTAAATTGTTTATGTCGATATAACGTGGGTTCTTACCATCTTTGGATCTGTTGTTTCCAGAAATGGATGGCTCAGATAATATACAATCAGGTGTCCATCTCGACCGTGTCATTGCTAAATAAGAAAACATAAAATTTGTCCAAAAAGTTTGGGATCGGCAGGCCTATTAGTATTTATATCATATGGATTCTATTTCTACTTCGTCAGGCGACGCTGGTGCAGGCAATCTCCCCATCAACGTGTATATTGAAGGATGCATAGATCCACCTTGCCAAGCTCAGAGAGGAACTAACGCCACTATGCATGTGGTGTTCAGAGCACGTAAGTACAAGCCACAGCAATGCTTACACGTAGGTCACACTAAAAGTTTTGCGTTACTTAAAAAAACAACATGATATAACCAAAATATTACGTTTATCGCTTTTCAAAATACTCTCTTTTACATTATAAACATGTTTTCATGCGATCGAACCATTTTTTAAAACAGGAGGACTGAATGAACGAATGACTGGTGATTGAACGGTATCACTGCCTCTTCGGAATTTGTAAAAGTGAAACATCTGATCATATGACGACCACGTACCGGAAGACGTAGTGTTGGTAGGCCACCCAGAAGATGGACCGACGATCTGGTCAAGATAGCCGGAATACGTAGGATGAGGGCAGCGCAATACCGATCGTCGTGGAAATCTTTGGGGGAGGACTTTGTCCAGCAGTGGACGTCTTCCGGCTGATGATGATGTTGATGACAGAAATCACAGGGTGCTAGGTCGGGGCTATGTGCAGGATATGTAACAAGTTGTACTTTTTTGTAAGCTAAAAAAGACTTAGTTTTGTGGGCCGCCCGTGATAAAGCGTTGTCATGATGTAGTAGAACGCGGCCTTTTGGTCGTCTTTCGCGAGCTTTTTTTAACACACGTGGTAAACAAATGGTAGAATACCATTTGGGATTAACACTCTTTTGATCTTCAAATGGAATTGTGCAGATGGAACCCGTAGCCGAGAGAAATGTTCGATAATTTTTTTACTAACGTTTCTCGCCTGCCTGACTTTTGTTGGCCTGTTCTCATTTTCAAACACCCATTCATAAATTTGCTGTTTTTTTTCGGGTTCAAAACAATAAATCCACGTTTCGTCTCCTGTGACAATGTAATAAACAGCAATAGAATGTCCGTGGTTGTACTTCATTAGTTTTAAATGTACGGCGTTCAATCCAATCCGTGACATGAAATGCCGTTCATACCTTACTACAACCTGTAGGTAGTATCTTAAATAGAAGCTATAGCAATCCTCTAACAGTTAGAGAATTGCTGTGGCTTAGTTAGAGTCTAACTCTACATCAGGAAAGACTCTATACGCAAAGAAAGAAAAACCAAAGACCGAACTATTAGTCGAACGGTATTTTTAAAGATAAACGCAACTTTATGATCAAACTTCGCAATCAATCTTAATAACAATATTTATATTCGAATCTGATTGAACGAAGTAAGTAATTATCATCATCAAATATCATGATATGCATTAGCGTTCTTAAGAGATCTATTTTAAATCTTTTTTTATTTCTAGTTTATCAACATGACTTTTCTATATTTTTGCAATAAGAAAAATTTACCTCAAGGGCTCTATCAGACAGAAAGCAGTCGCGTTCAAACTTTCCTTTCCCAGCTTATGTTCTGCGGTAGAGAATTCACGTAGTTTAATTTCAAATTTAAAGGTCGCTTTTTCAGGTCAACCTGTAGTGTACGAGTATGTATGTTTATTTAACGTAAACGTGACGTAAAACGTAAAGACAGCGAAACAAAACGCAAACGCGGATCGTACAAACGCTTTTTGTCTGGTTCAAAGTCAAATACAATCAATTCGGTTTAAACTAAGCGTTTTAAATCTTTATATATATATTTCTTGTGTGCGTGTGTATGTCACAGAACTCTTCCTAGACGGCTGGACCGATTTTGATGAGATTTTTTGTGTGAGTTCAAGGGGATTTGAGGATGGCTTAGATTCACAATTAAACTACCTCCTAAACGGCTGGACCGATTTTGATGATATTTTTGTGTGTTCCAGTGAATTTGAGATTGGTGTGTGTCTTCAGGTGGATTCGAGAATGGCTTAGATTCACAATAAAACTACCTTCTAAACGACTTGACCGATTTTGATGATTTTTTTGTTTGTTTCAGTGAATTTGAGATTGGTTTAGATTCTCAATTCCCTCCATATAATATAATTCTCCTGCTCATGCGTATGTTAGTGAACTCCTCCTAACGGCTGGACCAATCTTTCAAATTTAAGACGTGTGTACAGGACAACGTCTGTTGGGTCGACTAGTAGTCACTATAAATATTTCTGTTACATTACTGAATTTACCATAATACGTTCGAAAAAAGTCAACTTTTTTAACAACGAGCTTGAGATGAGCGTTGCTCTCTTGCATGTTCTCAGTAATCTCAATCCACTCTTTACAACCAAATAGAGTATTTTAATTTTTTTTTTATGAAAATAAGGGACGAGGCGAGCCGGAAGTTCTTCTGATGGAAATTGATGCGCCCTGCCCATGACAATGCAGTGCCGCTCAGGATTCTTGCAAGACCCAAAAATTCTGAGTGGCACTACAACTGCGCTCGTTACCTTGAGACATAAGTTGTTAAGGCGCTATAGTCCTAGAAAGTAAAATTTTTACAAATCTACTTAAAATACTTCTAAAAATACTACGGTTCCAATTTTTTGACATGTTTATCTTCACTTAATTTTGCGCGGCGGCCATCTTGGATTTCAAAAATCATCCCAAATTAGTTCTCTGCACCTTCGAGAATCTCGGATACGATATCTATAATGTTGAAATCAAAATTTTGCGCGTAATATAACATTTCTCTCATACGTCGATAAAAAAGATTTACTTCAAAAATGCATAAAAAATATTATAACAGTAATTCCGTACTCTAGCACAACTGTAAGTTTTAAAAAATATTACGCGGTCCTTCTGGACCGGCGGTCGTTGACCCGCATCGCTCGGTTCGTTCTCAGCCATGCCCGACGCCCGTGTCCATGCGTACCTAACGAATCTAACGTTCGCGCAATTTTTACCTAAAGTGTTGGGAAAACCTCGCCTTAAGTCTCATTTACCCGGTATTTTCACTAGCTACGGCGCCCTTCAGACTGAAACACAGTAATGCTTACACATTACTGCTTCACGGCAGAAATAGGCGCCGTTGTGGTACTCATAATCTAGCCGGCATTCTGTGCAAAGGAGTCTCCCACTGGTAAAAATGACTGTTATATAGGTAAATACCAAATTAGTTTGTAAGGTGCTGCATCCAATATATGAATCGTGCTTATATAATACACACATCAAAAAAGTCTAAGCAACATGCATGATATTACAAATTTACCATTTATATTGATTAATTTCTAAGTCTTTATTCACTCAAAGTGCATAGGTATGTAAACTTTTTGTTGTTGATGACATACTGGCTGTTTGTAAAAAAAAAATCGATTATATTTTGCTTTTTGATATGAAACATCTATCGGCGGAGTGTAAACCTGATTGTTGGCGTGGCGATACAGGTCGTGGCGACGCTTCGCCACGCTATATTGTTGTTACCACCATCTGCACGTATTACGTAGTGCTTTCTCTTCTGGTAACTTCGAATTTCAATACTTCTGTTTATTGTGGTAAAACACAACTTATATAATTATTTTTACAATGTAATACTAATAATTATTATACTTTCATTGGTGAGTAAATGCTTAAATAGTGATTCTAACCTAATACCTATATTATTATAATTTGTCCTTATTGTGTTACTTGGTACCGCCATCTATACGTATTACGTAGTACTTTCTCTTGTGGTAGCTTCGAATTTCAAATGTTCTGTTTATTTGTGGTAAAACAGAACTTACATAATAATGTTTGTTTCCGAGTCATGGATGTTTATATGTATTTATGTATATTAATATGTATTTCTGTATGTTTATATGTATTTATGTATGTTTAAGTAAGAATATTGTATTAAATATATCGTTGTCTTGCAAGCCATAACACAGGCTATATATATGCCTAATTTGGGGCAAGATAATTTGTGTAAAAAGTGTGTCCATATTATTATTATAATTATTTTAACAATATAATACTAATAATTATTATACTTTGATTTGTTGAGTAAATGCCTACCTAAACAGTGATTCTAACCTACTACCTACATTATTAAAATTTGTTCTTGTGAATGTGAAACATCGAAATTGTTTTGTACAAGTACTTAATTGGCACAAAAGTACAGATTAAGACAGGAACTAAAATATATGGCATGATAAAAAAATACAATATTACGAATTTTCTCCAGAAAATGATGTAATACTTTAATAATTGTTAAAATAATTAAGTATGTAACTTCTGTTTTACCATAATAAACAGAAGTTTAGAAATTCGAGTTAGCTCAGTTGGCAGAGCACTGGCACGGAACGCCAGAGGTCGTGGGTTCGAGTCCCGAATCGTTCACAAATTTTGTTTTAAAATTTTGATTTGTGTATTAATCCTAGAAGTGACGATTATCACTTTAAAATCGTAACAAATTGAATTAATTTTGAGAAAATAAATGCCTTTTCATACCAGTATCTGAAATTTTAAATATTTTACAGCGACAACTACGCGCAGTATGACAACGTATATAATTCCAAGGTTGTTTGGAGAAGAAATAGACTACCCATTAGGTGAACAAGCCATCACCTGCAACTTCCTTGAAAATACCTATTGTCCGGTGATGAAGGATGAGATAGTCAAATACAAGTTCTCATTTTTCATACAATTGGTATTTCCTCCCGTAAGTATTCATCAAGTAATTTACTTCTTTAATGTGGGAGGCTCCTTTGCACAGGAAGCCGGCTAGATTATGGGTACCACAACGGCGCCTATTTCTGCTGTGGAGCAGTAATGTGTAAACATTACTGTGTTTCGGTCTGAAAGGCGCAGTAGCGAGTGAAATTATTGGACAAATGAGACTTAACATCTTATGTCTCAAGGTGACGAGCGCAATTGTAGAGTCGCTCAGAATTTTTGGGGTTTTCAAGAATCCTGAGTGGCACTGTATTGCAATGGGCAGGGTATATCAATTACCATCAGCTGAACGTCCTGCTCGTCTCATCCCTTATTTTTATAAAAAAAAATGTTGTGCTGATGTTCTCTGTGCTAACAAATTATAATATGTTAAGAAAAAATTAGCATCTAATGTTGTCTGTGCTAACAGGTGACGTCACTTGTTAGTACACCTGTATAATTAATTAACTAAGCCATTTAAATATCATATGAAAAAGAACTATAACTTAGTTACGAAATAAATATTAAAATATAAATACTTAGTGTAAAAGTGGTTTGACAAAGATTTCTTAATTTGAATCACAAAAGAACCACTTCTACCACAACTTTTGGAATCAGTATTTCAAAAAAAAAAACAACCTTTAAAAAACCGATTTCTAAAACTGAAAAGTATCAAAAAACGAAAAATTTAATTTAAATTAAACATTAACTTTAAGGATGCCTTCTGCAACTGGCGGTTAGTAGTTTTCAATCTGACAACTCCTGGAGTAATGATGTAATTTGTCATTTAGGAATGAGATAAGGGCCTTTTACCCTCGCCAATTACGCGTTGGCATTTGCATTTGCAGAAGCACTGTCGGCCTCGGAGATATAAAGCCTACTCTAGTGGTTAAAAAAGTTACCTTAATTAATGTTGATTAATAATTTGATATAATTGTTATAAGCAAGTCTTTTTCATATTTTTATTTTACTATAAACGACATTTTGAAGCATATTTTAAAATAATAAATAGATAAATTCCGTTTATATCAAATCTTCATCATCCTTGAATAGAAAGGGCGCAAAATTTCGTTACATTAACAGTTCGTACAATAAAATTAACTATTAAAAAGTCTGAGGGTGACGGTTCTAATATGTGGTGTCCTTAAGAAAGTAATTTATGTTATAATAACCTTTACCACATAAACTATTTTTAACAATTCTTTTTAATTTCGTTACACATATGTTTTGTACATTTTTTGGGATCATGTTGTAAGAGCATATACATCGCCAAACAAAAGACTTACTAACTTGACTTAACCGAATAGTAGGCATTTAAACTTGCTAGTATATGTGTATTCCTGGTGTAAACATTATGGATAATCATAGTTTCTAGCAAATTCGCTAATGTACAAACATATTGCTAGCATTATCAAAAAAAGTATGTGTGTAGAAAATCAAAACAAGTTTGTGTCATTTTTGCAACGTTTAAGTTTTTCTGATATTTTAACTGAAAGAAATACAAACAAAGCATTCACTAGTTTTCATGAACTTTTTTGTCTTCTGTACAACCAATGCTTCCCTAAAATTCTTATTAGAGTAATAAATTGTCAGGACCTAATTTGATAACTAGAGGGCTTAGAAATAGTAGTTAAGTCAAGCAAAAGCTCCGTTTTGAATATTACAGGCATAGAATCTCAAAAATTAAGAAAAGATATTTAGCCTACTTTAAACTATTGAGGAAATGCATATGCAAGGCTCAAATAGATTCTAAAAGATGAAAGGACCTATGCACCTCCATTGATGTTTCAGTCTTGAAAACCTCAAATGTTGGGACTTCTGATCCATCTATCATGATAACCGAATCTAATAACTATTTTTGTAATTTAACAATCAAACCTAAATCAAAAAGTTCCCCAGCTGATGCTGTTAGGGCTGTAGACTTAGTGCCTAACTCTTTTTTTGTTATGCCATTCAGTGAGCTAGAAATTGCAGAAGTAGTAAAGTCACTATAGAATACCAATGCTTGTGAGCTAGATGAAATTTGTACAAAGATATTATATAAGTCTGGAATTGCGATTCTGTTTTGACTTATCTGATCAATTTGTCCTTCGAAACAGGTACTTACCCGGATGTGTTAAAGAGTCACGCACAATACCACTTTTTAAGAAGGGAAATAATTAAGATATATCTAATTACCTTCCAATAACTCTTATCTATATCTTCGCTAAGATTTTCGAGAAAGACTTAAGACTAATGAATTATTGTGTAGAATTTAATATAATTTCACCAAATCAATATGGATTTCAAAAGGGTAAATCCACTTCCTTTGCCATTTTTAACCTATTAAAGTTAGTTACTGAGAATCTTGATTGCAAAAACCAGGCAACTGTTCTATATCTTGACATGTGCAAAGCTTTCGATTTCGTAAGTCACGATATTTTATTAGGAAAAATGGAAAGGTATGATATTAGAGGCCCTGCTTTATCTTGGTTTAAATCATATTTAATTGGACGCAGGCAATGTAAAATAACTCATCAGTCATCCTATTCCAACTGTAAAAGTGGAGTTCCCCAGGGCACTGTCTTAGGTCCTTTGTTGTTTATTTTTTATATTTATGACTTTTCTCAACACCGTTGTTTTATGTTTGCTGATTATATATCGATTCTCATGTACTCTAATACTGACAATTTTAAGGATTATGAATGGAACATTAACTGTATTTTGAAAAATATTATTAATTGGCTTGATAATAATGAATTAGTTGTGAATTTATTGAAAATGAAATATATGCAATTTTGTGTAAAATGACGTAGACAAACTGATATCTAAATATTAACTATAATGGAATACATATTGAAAAAGTGGACAGTACTATATTTTTAGGTGTTATCTTAGATTACTTACCTTAATTTCTCTGAATACGTTGGATAAAGTATGCTCTAAACTTTATAGATTTGTGTATGTCCTTAGAAGATTTAGGAGAATTGCTTCTGATAAGTTATCTTTAATGGCTTACCATGAATATGTCGCTTCAGTACTCAGATACGGTATTCTCACCTGGGGAATTGGCACAGGAGTACATCAAGCATTTGTTGCTCAAAAAAAAAATTGTATATGTGGAGTTGGTCCGACCTATTTATTCATGTAAATACTTATTTAAAAAGTTAAATGCCCAATATATATATATATATATTTGAAGCGTGTAAATTTGTAAAACTTAATAATAATTTATTTGACTCGTTCCAACAGATTTCCGGTTAGACTCGTTTATGGTCACTGTCCCAGAAAAACATTATACCATATAGTAGCTACGCAATGTGTATAAAATTATTTAATCATTTACCTCTAGGAATAAGAAACTTACCACAGAAACGATTTACTGGACTCCTGTTTAAATGGTTAATTGACAAAAAAAATTATAGTGTTTTTTTATTTTATTTTAAGTAAACTTTTTGCATGCTCATTTAAGTTAGTCGGATAGAAGACACTGCAATAAATTTAAGATCTATAATGTATATACTGTATTCAACCCAATAAATAAATTTCATTTCATTTCGTAGGTACTAACATTTCATGTATGCACGCAAGAAGTTATACGTCTTTGGCGTAACTAAGCAAAAATCCTATAAATTATTTATTCCTCGTGCTATTCTACGTTTGTAGAAATAACAATATTGTATAATTTTCAAAGATGGCTTTGACAATTAATTATTAAATAACGAATACCTTTGCCTATCCTAATAATGGACGAATAAACCAAAAAAATAACGAATATCGCAAACGGCAGAAAATTTTAGGAACCAACTTCACCCTGTTACAGTGATGCGCGCGCATCTTAAGATTTCACCTTCATCATTTTGTTTCATAACGCGCCTAACGAAGTATAACTTCAAAAATATATTATATATATTAAAATGCAACATTTGAAATAAACTTAAAGAAATCTGTTGATCTTATGTTTACACGTAAACTTTTGTTTTTTACAGATATCGCTGCCATTAGATTTGAAAGTAGTAGACCAATTAGGAAACCCGGTCTTCTGCTTCAGAGTCACTGTCCAAGTCCTCTGGTGATCCTGAGGCCAAATCAGAATTATACTCTTCCAATAAATGCATTTACTTATCGTTTTCATTCATGTTCTGCGTGAAATGTAATGTTCACTTTGATTTTTCAATAGATGTTTTGTATATTAGAGATAAGAGAAATGCTTAAATAAGTTTAAGCTGTTTCGATAATTAATCTGCTCTCTGCTATGCTCACACGTCCCGCGCGACCGCCGACGCCACCTGTTCAGCTGTTTTGGCGCTAAACATGGCGCGGCCACTTGAGGCTCTATAGCCACTTGTATTTACAATAGCCGAGGTATCAATATGCGATTTATGTTACGGGTTGCTAGATAAACAAGCTTGGTTATTGTAAGCAAAAAACATGCTTTGTGATAGATTTGTGCTGTGATATCGCCGCTCTTTCAGAGTTGTACGAGAAATTGTGACTATTTTGCTAAACGCGTCAAAATAAAAATACTGCAATTGAATTTTTTGTATTATTTTAGTATAGTGGACACGCAATAATATGGTCTTATGATTTCTTTCTAAACACATTTTTTTTTACTAAAAAAATATCTCACAAATTAATGTTCCCGTTGTATGCCAAACAGAAATTTCCGCCGCCAGCTAATTAAAATAAATACTAATTTATTTTGTCAAAAAAACATGCGCTTTGTTTATGGTTCTTAGAGCCAAGAGCCACCCGGTAAAAAATTCTCTTTGGTGTAGGGATACGTAGATATTGGCGGTCTTTTGACGGTTTTAGCACAGTAATATGTCTACTGTGTTTTAGTGGACAAGATATTGTGAATTTTAATATAAACTTTCAACATTGTGATATATTTGCCTAAAATTATTGTCGTTTAAATAGCTGTATTTATCAAGCACAAGCGACACAAGAACGTTGCGGAACGAATTGTTGCATTGCCCCCGCAAGGTTACCTATAAGGCCCAGTATATGAATACTCCATCTGGATTATATTATTATGTGATAGAGAAGTCAGGACTTTGATTGCACACAATACACAGAAGCAGAATAAAAATTTGTAGACAGGTCAGGTCTGGCCACGGAGTATTGATGTCATCTCTGGTCTGGCGCATCCCAGTATCAGCCTTACCATTTGACAGCGTGCAACGCAGAGCAGCTTGAATTGTCGGGGACCCAGTACTCGGCTGGATCACTTGGCGTTGCATAGAGACGTCGCTTCATTGTGTGTCTTCTACCGCATTTATTACGGGGAGTTCCAAGTAGTATTGTAGTAACAATGCTGTGGAATTAGATTCCTTGTGCGGTGTTTCCGGGACGATTTGACATAGGTACCTTGAAAAAAAGCGCGTACACCTTCCTCAAAGGCCGGCAATGCTCCTGTATATATATATTCTTACCGGAGAATCCTACGCATCAGCTGGAATAAGAAAGTTTTGTAGATCGAGATACTCCAGCACGTTGGCAGAAACTGGGAATGTTGCTGACCGTCAAACAAAAAAAAACCCACGCAAAATGGCATATATCCCATTTTGCAACTTCTGATGATAGAAAAGTAGAAGGGAACTGAAGATCTGAACATTAGGTAATGGAAGAATATCAATAAAGTGGGAGACTTGTTTCACATGGCACAAAACAAGACAATATTCGCTGAGCTGACGGCTTACCTCCAGTAGTGAGGAGATAGATTCCTATAAATTATTATGATTGTTCAATACATTCATATTAAGATTAGGTTTTTATTTTACAATATTTTATTCAAACAAAACAAATCTTTAACTATATTTACAATACTATGACTACATAAAATTAAAACTATCATTACGTGAAAGCGTACCAAGAATACTGGCAGCATTTCCGCGTTGGATAGTTAGGCTAATTCGTTGACCGGATTAGCTGCCAGTGCTTGGGCTTCCAGTTGTCTTATTGAGGCGCGAAGATAGTACTTTGTACATTCTCCGCGCCTCTCGGTTTCACGGCAAAGTGTCTCGACACCAAACGGTACAAAGATGTGAGATTCATTGAGACCGAAATATTTTCGACGCTTGCTGTCTTCGGCAGTCGAAGCAGCAGCCCTAGCACCAATTGAAGTAACTTGGATATGAGAAGGAGACAGTTTGACGCAAGTCGCGTCCCACACCAGCGTCCTTCCCCGTGCCCAAGCCACGAGCGTCATTCTATCAGGATGTTTGCCATCGCGGTAGTTAATATTGGCTCTAAAAGAGCTGGTATATTAAGAGTGGCAAATGCCCTGCGGATGACTTCATTAATGCTGGCGTGACGACTGATACGGCCTTCCAATTTTAGGCAGGAAAACCCGTGACGTCCAAGTGCATGGTTTTTATTTAATATGAAATCACTTAACTACCAGACCATCAAGACTGCAGACAAAGACTGTTGCTGCAGAATTGTGTCAGTGTTAAGAAACCATTATGCGGGAATAGATGAGCATAATATTAAACGAGCTGAAATCATTAATTACCCTTTACCTATTATAATAAATCTATATATATAAAAATGAATAGCTGTTCGTTAGTCTCGCTAAAACTCGAGAACGGCTGGACCGATTTGGCTAATTTTGGTCTTAAATTATTTGAGGAAGTCCAGGGAAGGTTAAAAAGTGGATAAATAGGAAAACGCTCGGAATTAAATAAAAACAACAAATTTGTTTTTACTTTGATGTGTCCCCCGTCATTTAGAAAACAAATTGAAAGAATAGTTTGAAATGAATAATTAATTAGAATTTTTACATTTCTTTCTAGTTAGAAATAGTTTAGAGAAAGTTTTCTCAGGTGATATAAAATTAACTAAATTTTAGGTACTACCTTACCTAACTCCACCAAAAAACAAATTAAAAAATATAGTTTATCAGAAAGCTTATTATTGTATCATAACTGTGTGTGTCTGTCAATATCAAATTGAAACCATATAAATTGCCAGTATTTTAGGAAAACTCTGTTTTGTAAGTTAGCAACATCATGTGTAATTAATAGAAAATAATAATAAAATTTCATTCTTATGAGCTTTTTTTTTTTTAATAAAAAAAGGATTCCTTTCGTTTGTTTGGACTTTATTTCATACAAAAGTTTAGGTCTTTTATTTATCCATTGAGGCAGTACGAAGTCTGTTGGGTCAGCTAGTAATAAATAAAAAGCCTTTTTTACTTGCTTATTCCTAGTACAATTTTCAATAAGAATATGCATGCAAAGTTATTTACAGATACAATTTTATTTTTCTTAATTTAATGCATTTAAAGAATAACGTTAAAAATAATATGGTTAAGTAGTTTAATATGTAACCATTTCAAGGTGTGTAGTTTGATTTGAAAGTATTAGTAAAGTATGTAACATAACGTGATATAATTAGATAAATGTTAGATTTTAAAGTAAAAATATTAATATCCCCAGTATCAGCTCGATCCATTTGACAGCGTGCAACGCAGTGCAGCCCGAAGTGGCGGGGACCCAATGCGCTGGATCACTTGGCGTTGCGTAGAGACATCGCTTCATTGTGTGTCCTCTACCGCATTTATCACGGGGACTGTTCCAAAGAGCTGTTTCACCTGATTCCTGCCGCCTGCCTGAATTCCACCTTCGCACTACACGCCACAAGTTAGGGTATCATCCCCACCATCTGGATGTGTGGCGGTCATCCACAGTGCGGATTTCAAGGAGCTTTCTTCCACGTACTGCAAAGCTATGGAATAAATTGCCTTATGCGGTGTTTCCTGGACGATACGACATGGGTAGCTTCAAAAAAAGCGCGTACACCTTCCTTAAAGGCCGACAACGCTCCTGTGATTCCTCTCGCGTTGCAAGAGAATGTGTGCGGCGGTGATCACTTAACAACAGGTGACCCGTACACTCGTTTGTCCTCCTATTCCATAAAAAAAAAGTTATTTCGTTACCAAGAACCCTCTCAAAGAAAGGTAAAGGCCGCCTCCAGAGATGACCAGTAGCAGTCTTTATTTATTTAACTATTACCCTTTTCAAAATGCCATGATCAGGGAAATGATTTTCCTTAAAATTTGAAATGTTTTCGTTTGTTAATAAGAAAGATATCTATTTTGTGTTAAGTACGAATGCTATTAATTGTATCTTATTTACTCATAGCTGTAAAATTTATTGATAATCATTAGTGATAATAATATTATCATGCAGGTGTCCAGGATTATATAAAAATTTATTATCTATACTAATAATAAATCTTTAGAGATCAAATTTCTGTACAAAGAAAAAAAAGGATCAAAACCGAGTCAGGGGGATGTAGGAAGAGATACAGAACAAGTCCCGATTTTTTTCAAATCTATTCTCTGTCTGTATGTCTGTTTATACGGGCTAATCTCTGAAACTACTCAACCGATTTAATTGAAATTTTGCATGGTGATACCTTACATCCCCGGTGAACATCTCAGATACTTTTTATCACGTAAAATTTAAGAGTTCCCGTGGGACAGTTGAAAACCTACAATTACTTATATAGCGTAGTACACTACAACTTTTGCACATAATATAATGAAATTTGGCATGTTGATACCTTATATTGCCGTTAAATATTTTGAATACTTTTCATCACAGAAAATTAAAGAGTTCCCGTGGGATAGATTCTTAGTGATGCTTAGTGACATAACTTTGCACATAATTTAATAAAATTTTTGCATGTTGACGACCTTATATTGCCGATCAACATCTTGGATACATTTCATCTTGGAAAATTAACGATTTCCTGTGGGAAAGTTATAAATTTATAGTTTCATATAGCTTATTATCATTCATAGCTTAATACACATCAATATAAGCACCTAATTTAGTAAAATTTATCAATGTGTATGATAAAATTTACAAATCCCATAAAATTGACGATGAAGTTCCCGCGGGAAACTAAAACACTACAAAAACATAAAAAATATAAGCCCTACACTTTAGCTTTCCAAAGAAGTATCTTCTAATATTATAAATGCGAGAGTTTGTAAGAAGGTATGGATCTCTATAAACCCCCGCGGGAAAGTAAAACACTACAAAAACATAGCCCAGCATAGCGTCATTCATGTTAAATAAATTGTGTGTGATGGACGTCATATCCACCTGAGACAAAGAATGAGAACGAAAAGTCATTTAGGTCAGACATAATAAATAGGTACATACTAAACTTAATCATACAACCCTGTGAAAATATCAGCCCTACTGAGGCATTCACTTTGGAATGGGTGGTAGTTTTTTTGACTTTCAATAAGTGATTTCACATCCTATTTTGAATAAAAATGTTTGAATTTGAATTTGAATTTGATGACGATTAACAACCGAGTGCGCGATATGTAGTGCGGTCCGGTGGCAGGCGGTGGGACGGGCATGCGGGCGATCGGAAGACTGCGGGTGGAAGAGTTATTAATTTTAAACGCCTGCAGTTCCAATTAATTTGCATTTTCAATGACTATCAACAAATCGCAGGGTCAAACCTTAAAATAATCAGACATAGACAGTGCTCTGTGAACGGCTGGATCACTTGGCGTTGCGTAGAGACGTCGCTTCATTGTGTGTCTTCTACCGCATTTATCACGGGGAGTGTTCCGAAGAGCTGTTTAAACTGATTCCTGCTGCCGAATTCCACCTTCGCATGACACGCCACAAGTTAGGATATCATCCTCACCATCTGGATGTGTGGCGGTCCTCCACAGTGCGGTTTTCAAGGAGCTTTCTTCCACGTACTACAAAGCTGTGGAATGATCTTCCTTGTGCCATGTTTCCGGGACGATACGACATGGGTACCTTCAAAACAAGCGCGTACACCTTCCTTAAAGGCCGGCAACGCTCCTGTGATTCCTCTGGTGTTGCAAGAGATTGTGGGCGGCGGTGATCACTTAACAACAGGTGACCCGTACGCTTGTTTGTCCTCCTATTCCATAAAAAAATGAGAATGTTGTGTTTTTCCTACGGCCAACTTTATTATAAATCGCAAATCTTTATGCTTATCCTGACTGAAATAAATAGATTAACATAATTTTGAAGGACATAGGAATACATTGCAGTAGCTATCTATAACTTTTGCATTTCTATCAAGTATTATATTTGCATACCTATCTATCCTTACAAGCAATAGCGTACCTATTGGTGAAATCATACAAGAGTACAAATTAACCTACATTACACAATATAGTTCTTCGAACACTTATATCTGGAGAACGGCTGGACTGATTTTCGTGACTTTTAATTTGTTGGATTTGCCTCCGTCCCGAATATAAAATCAATGAAAAATTTACCAAAAAAAGATAATATTCGCTTTCATTTAAAAATCATCATCAAAATTTTCTGAAGGGTAATCTTTTTTTATGGAAAAGGACGACTAAAGAGCGTACGGGCCGCCTGGTGATCTGTAAGTGATCACCGTCGCCCACATTCTCTTGCAACATCTGAGGAATCTCAAGAGTATTGCCGACTTTTATCTCTGGATCTAATGGTGAATGATGATGAACCGATTTTGAAAATTCTGTTAGCAATAGAAACCCAAAATTTTGGGAGTGTCATATATATGCAATATATTAAACCAAAAAGCCTTTTTTGGTTTGATATATAGCATATATAGAAATAAAATAATATGAAATAAAGAAAAAACGCGAACACTTAAAATAAATTGTATGGCAAAACAACGTTTGCCGGGTCAGCTAGTTTTTAATTAAAATAATAATAAAGACCGAAATGGTAATTGTGAAATTCACTGCTGTGATTTCTGTTTTTATAGAGTAGGTATATTAATAATGCTATTTACGGTTAGAGAAATATTGTTAGACGGTCAAAACCTCTGTTGATAGGCATTTCGAGAGTGTTCCCAACGCTTCGAAATAGGAATTACGAGATCTTATAGCGCGAGCGAATTTATCGCATCATGAAATTGCACTGAATAATCGGGTGGAACGATAGCGATAGGACGTCGCCGAAAACAAATTGTTGAGCGATATCTCTACGCATCGAGGCATCTCATCTCTATACAATCTCTACGATGGACCACTGGGGTTCATCAAAAGTACTGGATCCCCGAGGACTAGGGCAACTCAGGGTTTCACTCATTCCATTAACAACAATTTCTTATATAGATGTTCCGTCTTTGTGAGTGCTCTTAAATATATGCCCTGGACTTACTAGTAAGATTCTGCACCTGCTAAAAACGAACTACCCAAACTTGGCTGAAAGTCAACTTTTCGAACTTTATAAGAGCAATTTGAACTCTTTAGACAAATTATGGTCGGTTTTAAAAGAAATGGCTTGCTCAAAACGTCCCGTTGACATCGAGTAACTAAAAAAATCTCCATGACAAGTAGTGACTAAACTTTCCATAAGAACACTGCGTGAATCTGCCAAACGGATGAAAGGCCAACAAGACCATTCACAGGCAGAAACACGGTAACCTGTTGATTTAAAGTATAGGTATAACTTCAAAAATAAGTCCATCTTGATTTAATGAGGTTATCATCACTCGGAGCGGTAATATCAACAAGTAAAGTCTGACTCTCCAACCAATCTACCACCACAATAATCATGTAGACGGATTGGTTCTAGATTTAGTAACTGATACTGCGCCACTAGTTTATACAGGTGTCCCAAAGTTATGGGACATGAAGTACTTTCCCTTCATGTACCATAACTTTGGGACACCCTGTATTGTTATTTTCATAATATTCTGTTCTATGGTACATAAGGTAAGATTACTATAACATAAATTACTTTCTTTATGATACCAAAGACTGAGAATGGAGTGAAGGAAAAAGACAGGCTATTAAATAATAAATTAAACAAAAAGCCCGTTGAGTTTCTTGCACACGTTCTTCTCAGGTCTGACGCATACTATTTCGAATTGATGGTAGTTTTTCACTTCAATAAGTGATTTCAAATCTGAATAAAAATATTTGAATTTGAAAAAAAAAAAAATTGGCAATACTATCTGTGAAGATAGATCGGTCCCATTAGAGCTTAGAACGGACGATCTCCTGAACAGGCTCTGGAGGATACGACCTCGGCGGCCACACATGGCTATAAACCCTTCTACCTAAATCATATAAATTCGATACAACTATTATAGTTATTGGTTAAATATTATTTTTAACTGGCTTCAAAAAGGAATAAGAAGAAGGCTTTACAATAAGATTAAATTTTTTGGTGTTTCGTGTGTTACGATTTATAAAAGGAACTTTATTTGTAGGCGTGCATTTTTTCACATTTTTCTTTCTATGTTTATTTGATCGGACTAAAAGTAAAAGTCCTCTCAAACAAGAAGAAACAAAAAGAAAGTTTTCGACCAACAAAACAAAACTACAAATTAAACCCTGGTACCCAATTAGGCAATGTAGTTTTGGCCTTGACAGATTGGTGTCCAACCTTACTTACTAACAATACATGTCAATAGATTTAAATTAGTTTTCCTGTCTAAGATCTGTAAGTATTTAAATTATTGTCCTAAGATTTAGATTGCATCTGGCCCATACTTCTATACGGATGTGAGGTGTGGACCATTAAAGAAGACCTTTTTCAAGACCTATTACAGAAGAAGCTTTCGAAATGTAGACGTATGTTGGCCATTAGTTGGACACAACTTCACGAATGTGGAAGTTCTGCGCCGCGTCAATAAAAAACGCATCCTCATGCAAACCATCAAGATAAGGAAAGTCGTACATTTGTGGCACGTGCTTAGGCACGGGAGGTATGAACTCCTACAACTCATCATGATGGGAAAAGTTACCGGAAGAAGAGGTGTCGTAGGTAGGTCGTAGACAAGTCTTGTCTGCGCAGCATCCGAGAGTAGACAGGAATCGCGAGTGCGGCAGTACTATTTCGCCACGCGAAGTGTTATATTTAGAAAGTAGACTACCAACCTTTGCTAGTCGGAGAAAGCATGCAAAGAAGAAGAAGATTTAGTTATATTCTTTGAAACACAAGAAAATTTTCAAGACGTGACGTCACCTCTCCCTACTTGCAGCCGACAGACCGCTATATTAGCGGTACGAGAACAGTTGGTGGGCATTATGATAGCAAATAGCCAGGTTTTCCCAGTTTCCTGGATTTTCCCCCACAAACCTTATGTATTAGTTTTTTAAGCATAATAAAGTTTTATCCCTCAACACGTAGATAGGGTTGTAGAAATAAGTTTTCTGATACCTACATATATAAGGCTTAGTTGTAAATTGCTTTAATAAGTAGATTGTAAGTAATTATGTACATATCTTATTAACTAATATAGAAATTTGTTTTTTTTTTTTTTTTTGGCGGGCATTATTTCGTTCGTCGTCGGACTGTAAACATCTCACCGAAGCTCTGTCCATTTTCGTATTGACTGTTTGTAGTGAGTAATTATTTAAATTAAGTTGACAGTGACAGGTGGACAGGGTGAAGACGTCTATAAAAGACGACGTCTCCCTAGCGTCGATACGGACTGACGGACTGACATACACCACTTACACAATCACAAACACACTCCACAAACAGACACAAACAAAAAGAGACACAAATACAAACATACATGCACACAAACATTTACACTACTTACATACATACAAACATACATACATTACACAAAACATCACCACACTCGCCGGCGAGTGTGTTCTTCTCATCTTTTCATCTTTCATCTTCATTTTGATTCTCTCTCCTTCCCACAAGCACACAGCAGGTCCGAGGTTCGAGTCACCTTAGAAGACGCCCGTTGTGTTCTTTGAAATTTATTCTTAGAAGCTTAAAACCCTTTTTGATCTTATTTCCTAATTATGTAATAATAGTAAAAATGAATGCGATATTTTAGTATCGCAATTATTGATATACAACTTTGTTTCATTTAAAAATATCGATATATTATAGGAAGATATATAACCTGACCAATGTGAAAGGTCGTTTTCAACATTAGTTAAAACATAAAAAAATATGAAATTGAATCTCATGTCATGAACAAAATACGGGTTGCACTTCACGGTGCCAGCAGAACTGAAAACTTGAACATTAACATTGTGCATTTTTGAATAATTTGCAATGGTTAGGGAACAATTTCGCATGAACTGCTTTATTTATCAGTATAAAAGTACTTACTTGATTTTATGTGGTTAAATACAATATTCATTTATTGCGCTATCGTACACATAAATGAAAATTATATATTACATAAAAACTTTAACACTTCAGAACTATTATAATTATTTTAAATTAAAAAGTATCTTTTACAAAAATCAACTTTCATCAATTATAAACTGTAAAAATATTTCACGGCTGAGATTCAATATCTCGACTTCGCGGTGTTTCGGCTTCGCACTCATAATAATTATTGAACCACTGGTCCAATGTCCGTGGTAAGTTGAAATAACAGGACTATAATTAGTTAGAAGTGTAAATCTCTCATCCATAATTTCAACGACTGTCTAACGAATTTTCGATCAGGCCACGTGTCCTGACGCGAGTTTAACATTTTATACCCATCCCAAGAAAAGTGCTCAACGCCGCTAAAGAATTTTCACTTCACAAAACTAACTCTTTTAAATTTCAACATGAAATCTTCTCAGAATGGGTCTCATTGTACCTATTAATAGCCCGGTACAAAAACATTTTACTAATACCAAGCGTATGCAGAGTTTAAAAAATTGCATGACTCCATACCTACTTTGTGTAATGCAATCACAGCGATTCGGTTCTCTTTATTACCCCACTCAATGAACAATCTTGAACAATCACTCAATAAAAATGACAGATTCTATTTTCTCAGAACGTGTGCAAAATTTATGACGATCGGTTTAGTTGCTACGCGTAAAACAAACAAAAAGTCTTCTTTCTTGTATAAATTACATGCTTCTAATTGTCTTAACATCTGTCATGTACGCATGAGCCGGTTAGTATCACTTCATAATTAATAATTAATTTATTCTTTACTTTCTGTCATACAAGTATCGAGCAAACACGTTTTATTGAATATTCATTTTAAATTCAAGAAAAACAATGATAAAATTTTTGCCTGTGTTTATATTGACGACATATTATTCTTATGCTAATATTCAAGGTATGTTCTCTTTGTTTCATAAAGAATTACTATCAATATAATATTATTTCGTATTATAAAAGTGTTCGTTTGTTACCGTCAAATACGCCAACTTTGCCCGTTATCTTTATAAAGTCGAATAAAACATCCTGTTTTTCTATAGAAATGTATATACATTTTTAATTTTTTAGATGTATTACGATCATACGAATGCATTACTTATTAAATTGTTAAAACGATTTTACTTCGATTTGGATCACGGGCAAAATAATCTGTGTTTCTTGCCAACATTGCCCACGCCTGTTTTTTTGACGAAATTTAAGTCTTATTAATACGTAATATAAATCACAACTAGAAATATATGAAAACTGGGCCTAGGCTTGATAGTTTTATATGTAGCTTAATCAGTTTTGTAATAAAATCAGTGGGAAATGTTACCTAGCGATTATTGCTCCTTTCCATACAACTTCTAACAAACTGTTGTAATTCTTTAGGGTTGTCGCATGTTAGTTATGAGTCTCGAGTTTTGGAGAACATTAGAAATAATATTTAAATAAAAAAAATATAGAATCAAAACGTGTACTTAGAAAAAAAATGTTTTATCAAAGTTTGACAAACTACGTATTTCTAATACTATCTTACAATTAGAACGAATAAACTAAACCCTATCTGCTTTTTGATGACGGGCAAAGTTGACAAGAATGGGTCTGAACAGTTTAGGGTAACATTGCCCTCCATCATAACTGTTGTATTTCAAGGCATAGAACACTGAAACCACGTTTAAATGCTTTTAAAATTGTTATTCTATAACAAACAGGAAAATAAACTTACCTGCGTTTTTCCCATGACGTAAAATTCACCTAAAAATAACAGTAAAATTTGCCCGCAACAAAACTCTCAAAACTCTACGTTCGACAAGTCCTGACAGGTGACTGAACGAAGTTGGGAACGAAGGCAAGGCGTAGTGTTGCCAGACACATAATCTACTTTTCTCCCAATTATAAAATGTTTCGATAAACCTATATTTTTTTTCGATTTTGACGTATTCGCTTAGAAACTGCTTTTTGGGCAATGTTTTGTTGGTTGGCAAAGATGGCGTATTTGACGGTACGCACCCGGGTATTTATAGCATCCATTGCTCTGTCGTTTATGTAGCTACTACCGTGGCGGAGCCGCTGGAGACTGGGGGGCGCAGCCTTATATTGTCTGTCATGTTTGGGGTGGTTGCTGTAATCGCCACGCTGGGTTTGCGGGTTGACGATCGCAGTAGATGGTGGTGCTATCTCGGAAGGATGCTGCTACCCATCTTCCATTCTATGTATCCCTTAGTCGCCTCTTACGACACCCACTGGAAGAGATGGGGTGGTGTTATTCTGGTGAGACACCAGACGCACAGTGTTTCTATATTATTTTAAGTTTTTGTAGTGGGAAAGCTGAAGTTCGTAGTATTTGTTTTCTTTATTTTATACACACTAAGGAAATAAAAATACTGGTGGCTCGGAAGACGAAATTAGAAGGCGAATGGCTATTACCAGATCTGCAATGCAGAAGTTGACGAGGATATGGCGGGACAGGAATATAAAGCTACTAAAAGCTACTAAAGTTCAGTTAGTAAGATCTCTAGTGTTTCCCATACTACTAAATGGTGCCGAAACATGGACAGTCAAAGAACGAGAGAGACAAAGGATTGACGCACTAGAAATGTGGTGTTGGAGACGAATGCTACGAGTATCTTGGACACAACGCCGCACAAACGTCTCGATACTTGAAGAGCTCAAGGTGAAAGAAAGGCTTTCATCTATAGTCAGAGCCCGTATCCTCAGATACTTCGGACATATCACGCGACGTGGAGAGCATGCCATAGAGAGACTTGTTGTTCAGGGAAGGGTCAACGGCAGTAGGTCAAGAGGTCTCTCCCCTATGCGCTGGACAGACCAGATCAAAGCCTTAACCAATACTCCCCTCAACACATGTGCCAGAGAAGCAATAGCCAGGGATAACTGGCGTAGAATCGTTCGTCGTTCGACGTGACCACGACTGCTCTGTCAAGAGTAATCCGACGAAGAAGAAAAGGAAATAAAGATAATATGTGTTAGATACTAGAATTCTAAGATAAACATTACATAGTTTACTGACATTAAATTGGTATTATGCAAAACTCTGTAAATGTAATTTGCATTTATTTCTTCGTCTGTTATTCATTACTTTCCACTTTTGATTCTTTGCATGATTTCTCTTAGACGTTTACATCTTTTCTTCAGACGTTTCTCGTATCTAACGCTCATGTCTTTATGTGTTTCTTTTATTCTAGACAGATACGGCAACATTGGTGACTCTTTCTTCAATAGGAATCCAAAGTTCTTCAATATCATTATTTTATTCCTCTTCTATATTAACAAGTGTATTTAGAAAAAAAACTAGTATGCTTTAGACCACACGATTGAAGTAAAACAAAATAAGAATTTATAAAATTGTTCAATAACGAAATGGCATTACGAATTAATCAAGAAATCACCGTTCGCGTAACGCTGTGGTATCGTATTCATCAGCTTACTCCTCAAGTCAAGCATTACGCATGTAAATAAGCTTAACATAAAAAAAATAACTGTATAAAAATAGATATTAATTTAATAAATGTTGTTAATTTGCTTAATATGTAGATGTAATGAGTGGGTAATAAAACGCTTAAATTTTTCATTAAAATGCAAATTTTAGTCAATTTATTTAAATATTACAACTACCAATTCTAACTACTCACTTAAATCTGAAAAAAAAAAATCAGGTTAGAAGTAGAAGTATAGTTCAGACAAAAAACTATTCGGCGAACTCTACAGCTTTCCTTCGATGATAAATTGAGCGAGACGGTTGGCATAACCTACTGCCATTGTGCTCAGAACGTGTGCGCCTGAGTTGACTCCGGTGCATGTAATAATTCTGGCGCTCATATTGAAGTCAGTCTTTGTCCATCCGATCCCGAAGGGTGACGGGTGAAGCCTAGTGGTATAACTCTTTCGTCTTCAAATTCTTAAAGAGCAATATTAACTGCCAGTTCTTGGTCACTTAGGGACACCAGTTGATCAAAGGTCGACGATGCGACTTTCCCTATGGTCTGTCTGTTGGTGATTTTTTTTTATGACAATAAGGGACGAGATGAGCAGGACGTTTTTGATACGCTCTGCCCATTATAATGCAGTGCCGCTCAGGATTCTTGAAAAATCCAAAAATTCTGAGCGGCACTACAATTGCGCTGGTCACCTTGGTACATAAGATGTTAAATCTCATTTTCCCAGTAATTTCACTAGCTATGGCACCCTTCAGACCGAAAAACAATAATGCTTACATCTTACTGCTTCACGGCAGTAATAGGCGCCGTTGTGGTACCCATAATCTAGCCGGCATCCTTAGCAATGGAGCCTCCCACTGTAAAAGAAATTAACATATATGGGGGGCGGCTATGACAAGAAAGTTGAGAGAGGGCTGGTCAGTTTTTTTGGATATAGTGCGGCCTTCGAACATGTATAGCACTCTTCACTTCCATCATTTTCAGCACAAGAGTTTGTACAAGTGTACCACCACCTTCCTCGCTGGCCATGTCATTCAGGTTATAAATAAGATATGTATTATTTTAGATAAGCCATGTGCTTCGAAGCAGATTCCTGGAGAATCAGTGGTATGTGTTTGTAATGCGACTTACTGCGATGAGCTACAGAGGTCCATACCCAGTAAAGACACCTTCTATGTTTATACTTCTTCTGAGGTAACATATAAATAAGTATTTGTTCTCAATATTTTTTTCCGAATTCCTGCCTTAATGTATTTTCAGTTAACGGCTTATATCTTAAATATGCTATTGCGTGCCTTCCACGATCGGCACGTGCCCCCGCGTCGCGGGATGCCATAGATCGGCGCCATTTTGCGCGCGCGTAGCGTCTATTTTAGCGCATTTATTTTACATGCATTAATAGATTGCTTATAATTAGAATGATATGAGAGAATATATAAGAAAACGATTGAAACAAGCTATAAGATCATGCAAAATAAACTATAAACTTATAAACAAAATGAGAGTCAGTACTCAGCGGTCGGTCAGCACGTAGTGTGCCAAACGTTTTGGTGTAAATGAAAAATGTAGTGCCAAATGGCACTGGTCGATTTTGACTGGGTACTTATTTATTGTGTGATCTGTAATAGATCCCGTCTCCTCACAATCATCGTCAGGTGTTCGATATTCATTGAGTTGCGAAGAGTACAAAGCTGTTACAGATATATAATATAAACAGCACAGGTTGCAGTAATGCGCTGTCGTAAGCTAACAGTCTTAGTATTTTTTTAAGAGGGGGCAACAGGCTCATGTGATTTTGGTGTAAATGAAAAATGTAGTGCCAAATGGCACTGGTCGATTTTGACTGGGTACTTATTTATTGTGTGATCTGTAACAGATCCCGTCTCCTCGCAATAATCGTCAGGTGTTCGATATTCATTGAGTTGCGAAGAGAACAAAGCTGTTACAGATATATAATATAAACAGCACAGGTTGCAGTAATGCGCTGTCGTAAGCTAACAGTCTTAGTATTTTTTTAAGAGGGGGCAAGAGGCTAATGTGATTTTTTTTATGACAATAAGGGATGAGACGGGCAGGACGTTCAGCTGAAGGTAATCGATACGCCCTGCCCTGTCTTAAAGCAACGACAACAAGCAAGTCTTGGAAACCTTTCTTATTTTTATTAAAGTAGGATTGTGAAAATTATTTCTAGAACTTATCGTATTGGATATTTGTTTTATGACAGTAACGGACAAGACGAGCAGGATGTTCAGCTGATGGTAATTGATACGCCCTGCCCATTACAATTCAGTGCCGCTCAGGATTCTTAAAAAAAAAACAAAAATTCTTAGCGGCACTACAATTGTGCTCGTCACCTTCTTCTTCGTCTCATTTGCCCAATAATTTCACTAACTACGGCGCCCTTAATATTAAATAAAATACTTTTACTTTATTTCTAAGACTTTACAGTCAAAGAAAAACATAAGTACAAATAATTTGTCTTTTTGCAAATTGAACAAAAACACAATCAAAATGGTTGAATATTTCAGGGCGGATTAAGATTTCGGAAACAGGCTGGGATTTTTGCAACAAGGAGTGGTGAGTATTTTATTTATTTATTGGTTCCCAAACAACATAAATGTATTAATCTTCACCAAATAACGCTACTTTTAGTAAATCATAACCCTGGTAAAAACATAAAGGAACCAAATACAATATTTTAATGTTTTGCATATGTACGTAATTCCAGAAAAACGTCCCAAACCACAATCATATCGAAATTGAGTTAAGAACACAAAACTGGTCATGTGATTCATATTAACGGACTGACAAAAAATGATGGCAGCCCTATTGTCACTCTTTAAATGACATCATGACATAGTAGCCCAACCCAAATGTATGCCCAACCAAACTCACTAATACTTATTAAACTTTAAACACGAATTTCTTAAAATGTGATGTTTGTGGCTTGGAACGTTTTCGACACCATGCCGCGACACCATGCTACAAAAAAGGCATTATTTATAGCTAAATGTATTTATCCGCAAAGATGTCTTTCTACAGCTCCCTTTTCTCAGCTCAGAGCTCGGAAGAAAAACTCTTACTAAAGGGATAAAATTAAAACTAACAAAAGACGAAATCACAGTTTAAGATAAGTACATAATATTGTCGTGTATTATTGAAGAACTCAATATATATCTTAAATTAATTTACAATATTCAGTTATAGAAAAATATATAATTATTATTCTATAATTTGTAATTATGTGCGGTTATAATAATATAATTTTTTATTTGCATTTGGTAGAAAGCTATTTATTATACGGCCATTTATTCAAACAAAATAATTCTTGTAACTATGTATATTAACAATACCATGACTACATAAAATTAAAACTATCATTACGTGGAAGCGTACCAAGAATACTGGCAGCATTTTCGCGTTGGATAGCTAGGCAAATCCGTTGACCAAGATAGGTGCCAGCGCTTGGATAGTTCGGTTATCATCAAGTTTTTTTTGTTATTAGATATGGTTTTAATGTATTCAAATTCAAATTCAAATATTTTTATTCAAAATAGGATGTGAAATCACTTATTGAAAGTCAAAGAAACTACCACCCATTCCAAAGTGAATGCCTCAGGCCTGAGAAGAATGGGCGCAACAAACTCAGCGGGCTTTTTTTTCATCAAAAATATGTTTTACAATTAAAGTAACATTTACAAAGTAACATTGTACAATTAAACTTATTATTTAATAGCCTGAGGGCGGTCGCTCCATTCCCAATCTGTAGTATCATTAAGAAAGTCATTTATGTTACAGTAACCTTTACCACACAAACGTTTTTTAACAATTCTTTTGAATAACGTAATACATTTGTTTTGAACATTTTCTGGGATCTTGTTGTAAAAGCATATACATCGCCCCACAAAAGACTTACTAACTCGACTTAGCCCAGTAGTAGGCATCATCAGTTTATGTCTGTTCCTGGTGTTAACATTATGGTTATGACAGTTTCTGGCAAATTCACTTATGTGCCTATGAACATACATTACATTATCAAGAATATATTGAGAAGCAACAGTCAAGATGTTAATTTCTTTGAATTTTGCTCTCAATGATTCTCTAAGACCTAGGTTATAAATAGCGCGAATAGCCCTCTTCTGCAGCACAAATATTGTATTAATATCGGCAGCGTTGCCCCATAGCAATATACCATAGGACATAATACTATGGAAATAACTAAAGTATACTAGTCGCGCCGTATCTATGTCAGTTAATTGTCTAATTTTTTTAACCGCATATGCTGCAGAACTAAGTCTGTTCACCAATCCTTCAATATGGGGGCCCCATTGTTATTTGGAATCTAGAGTTATGCCAAGAAATACAGCAGATTCCACCGGTTCTATCACCTCTCCGTTTAACAAAACATTTGCATTTACATTTTTGACATTTGGTACGGTAAATTAAATGAATTTAATTTTCTTGCTATTTAACAATAAGTTATTAGCGTTAAACCAGTACACAATGTCAGATAAAATATCGTTCACTTCGTCATACATAGCTTGGTTTCTTTTCACTTTGAAAATCAGTGAAGTGTCGTCCGCAAACAATACTACCTATGTTTTTTCTCTATAAGATTAGGAAGATCATTTATATAGATAAGGAAGAGGAACGGTCCAAGAATAGACCCAAGAAGAATAGGTCCAAGAATAGTTTGTTTTACATTACTTTATCAATAATGCATGTAATAGGATCATCAAAGTAAAGTAGACTTGTAACGATATAAGTTGCTGACGGCACTACACAGCGTGATATCTCCCTTTAGGCAAATTTCATTTACATCGTTTATATACACTAGGAAAAGTAATGGACCGAAAATTTACCTTTAGGATCATTGCATGTCATTAGTTGAGGCAATCTCTCCGCCCCAAACATTTTAATAATTTTGTATCGGTTCATGATAAGTGATTTTAAGGAACATTTTAAAGACAGAGCCATAACATAAAGGTGTTATTATTGTTATAATAGTTTCATGCCTTACTGTGTCAAATGCTTTTTATAAGTCCACGAATATCCCTTATTTTCAATCAATGACGATCTTATTATTTTTACTAAATTAACTGTTGTTGCTAGTGTATTACAATTACGGCTCAATTGATTTTTTTTTTAAACCCAATTTGTAGATGTGATGAATATCATGATAAAATAAATACACAGTAATTGAATGTTAATAATGCATAATTAAGCAACCTGCAATTCACGAAAAAGTTTAGATCCATGAATAAAATCGTACAAGTAGACAACTAATTTGTAATTACTAACATTTAGTTGGTAATTACTTTTTGTTTTGCATTTTATTGATTTCTATACTACTTTGTTTAAAATTGTAATTTAACATCTTGTAATAACTGTATTAATTGAAAGTAATTGTTCTTTTCTATTTAAATATTATGTAATTTAAACGCGTTGCGAACTTCCTAAAGTTTAAGTGTGTGTTATTATATTGTAAGCTATAACTATATTGTATTTTAAATAAATATTCTAAAAAAAAAAGAAATATCATATGGTATCTGTATGGTATGGTATGGGGCTCCTGTTTTCATAAACTCTTCAGTTAAGTCCATTTTGTATGCAGATTATTACTAAAAGCAAGCTCCTTATTAGTATTTTTGAAGTCTTCTCGAAGTTACGTCGTATTTTTTATTGGTAGGCCATTTGTGTATATTTTGGTATTAGTTTAGTGGCCGTTTTGCGGATAGCGACTACAGTATATAAATACTACCACATACATCTACAATTTATCGAATAATATGTAGATTCGGATGTCATGTTTGTATAAGCTTGCTGCTTTTAAGCTCCGCGAGATCATGTCTGGGGGATAAAACACTTGCTTCAAATGCTCATAGCTGGTGAGGTTTGCCCGTCAGGAATTATAGAGAATGTTGGTAAGATAGTGCAGCAGTTAGCTGGTAGTCGACAGTACGCAAACGATACTTTTTAGTGCTGATTTTTGTCTAGATCTGACGTCACTAAAATGGTGGTTTATCTCCATATCAACGCGCGGAGTGTATTACTGATTAATTAAGTTTTGCCTATTACAGTTTTTTTATGGAATTGGACGAGACGAGCAAGGCGTTCAGCTGATGGTTATTAATACGCCATGCCCATTACATTGCACTCCAGCTCAGGATTAGTGAAAAACCCAAAAATTCTCAGCGGCACTACAACTGCACTCATCGGCGCCCTGCAGACCGAAACAGTAATGCTTCATAACTGCTTCATGGCAGAAAAAGGCGCCGTTGTGGAACCCATAATATTGTTGCGTAGCAACGCTTCGACGTATATGACGAGAGTGTCAAATTTCATATCGCGCAGCAACGTAAATGACGAGAGTGTCAAACTTCAAGACATTGTTAATTTCATCAGCTCCGACAGCAATACTCGTAGTTCAGCGGAAAAGTGTTTACTTTAGACGCTGTAGACCCTTGTTCGATACACCTACCAGTTTATGGATTTTTTGGGTTTTATAAAGTTAATGGAAATTTCTAGTAAGTTCAAGAACAAATCGAACAGAATAAAGAGGATGGGAAATATGTAAGCAAAAGGATAACAATAGTTAAAAGAAATATCTAGTACAATTTAAAATTAAAGATGGAATGGGGGAATCATTTTGAAAATAGAACAGATCCGGGGGTATATAAGCCGTACTAAGCGTGGCCTACGGCAGTTCTAGTTCTGACTCGAAAGTGTAAAGAAGAAGAAGAAGAAAAGGAGAAGTAGTGAAAAGTGGAAGTGTTCCAAGAAGAAGAAGATAGAAGAGACTTAGTGTTCGGTGCAGTGTGACGCGTTGAAGGTACCGCCGCCCACAAGAGGAACAGCGGCAGACCCGCGAAGTGCAAGTTCAGAAAAAGTGAACGCAAATAAAGACTCGTTCCTATAAGCGGAGTATTATTTCCAATCCCTGACCCACTCTCGTGTCAATATAGCCGGCATCCGGTGCAAAGGAGCCTCCTACTTACAGATTACAGCTGCCCTCATAGTCGATAACATCTTCGATTTGCCTCTTTAAAAGGACATCAATCCTGAAGTTTAACATATTTTTCAAATATGTCATATTTTTTCAGATGATTTAAGAAAGTTCCACCTTGTTTTGGATCCAAAAAAGACTTATCAAAAAATACAAGGGTTTGGTGGTTCTGTAACTGATGCGGCTGGAATCAACTGGAAAAGTTTAACGCCAACATTACGTAAAAGTTTAATAGAGTAAGTTTAAGTTAATAGTTTAGAAATATTACTATAATAATAAAGTAAAGTAAATAATTTAACTAAATAATATTTTCTCTAGTGAGGTTTCAACAAGTGAAGTCTGACCGACAAAAGTTTCATTTTAACCGACTTCAAAAAAGCAGGAGGTTCTCAATTCATCCGTATTTTTTTTATGTTTGTTACCTCAAATCCTTCGACTGGATGAACCCATTCTGATAATTCTTTCTCTAACTCTTTTTATTTGAAAGCCGGTGGTTCCCGTGTGGTCCCATTGTAATATGGTCTAGATCTGACAATGGCGTCCACGAGAAAACCATAAAAGTCTTAAGTCTATATATACGAATAACTCAATATCGCGCCAATTCGCCAATCGCGCGCCAAGATGATTCTTTTTTTATTTCAAAGGATATACTTCAAAGATAGGTTGGTGAGAGTTTAGTTAGGTTCTGATTACGGAGTCGATGACAAAGTAACGGCACTCTTCAATTCTTAGGAGCAAATTAACGATACTCGGCCGAATCTTTTTTATGCTATATATATTTAAGTTATCTACCATAATATGGTCAAGTTATTATCGTAGTCGAATATAATGATCAATGGGACTCCTTAACGACTTACAGTAAGGGTCCAATCTGAAGCAGAATTTCTAACTGTCTGTAATAAAATTGCAAAGCACTTACGTTCATTGCTGTATTGAAAAATTTTGTATATCTATACATATTTACACAAATCGATAGTTAGTTCGGATAGTGTACTTCAAATTCACTAAAAATCATAAAATAAAAAAATAAATATAAAAACAACCGACTCCTAAAACACTATTACTTAACAACAGATATAATGTGCACTAAAAAGTATAAAATAATTGCGTTTATGCAATCTAATTAATTAATCTTATTCTAGTTACGATTATTGTAATTTTTGGAGTCGGTGTCATCCAAGATAGGTTTGTTACTACATACATAGTTAAAGGTGAGATGTGCTTGAGTCGTGAGGAGGCGTAGCGGGTCGCGGCGGAAGGACTTGAAGGAATGTTTTAGAAGTCGGTTGTTTCTTTGTTAAAAATTTTTTTTAATGATAACGATTAACAAACGATAGTTATTGACTTGTTTTGATTGACTTGGAGATTGTCGTTCGTGCGTTCAGATGCGCCCCTGAATTTAAGAAGCCCTTTCCAACTGTCAATCTTCAAATTTGTCTATTTAACAAGTAATTGTAGGATCAATTCTCAAAAAACAGCTACCTTACAATATCATTAAATAATACTAAGCATAAAAACTACTTCTTATCTTACTACTAATCCTTAATTAGTCATAATCATGGCACCCGTTCGATGACATCAGGCAAACTTGAAGTACCTAGAGTAAACAATTACTTTGGCGATAGAACTCTAAAGAAAAGAATACCATATCTGCTTAATAGTTTGCCAGACGACATCCGACGGGAACCAAACCAAAAATAAATTTAAAAAACTATTGAATCAATATTTATTGTTGCAGTAACACTTGTAAAATACGCTTTAAGATTTATTGTATGAGACTCGCTCGATCCTGTAGACAAACTGTGTAAACAGTTTTACAGGAATTTGTATTATTTTAAGAAGAAACTGTATGTTTATAAATAAATAAAATAATAAAAATAAAAAAATACTACACACTGTAGCGTAAACAATCACTATTATAAGAAGACTAGTTATATCATGAATATTATGAAACTTCGTCACATCATAAGCGAATGCAATCGATGCAACAGTTTTCTATAATGAAAATAAGGGCCGAGACGATCAAGACGTTCAGCTGATGATAACTGATACGCCTTACCCATTACAATGCAGTGAATCAGGATTCTTGAAAAACCCAAAGCTCTGAGCAGCACTACAATAATTGCGCCTGTCAGCTTGAGGCATAAGATGTTAAGTCAAAATATGAGTACCTGAACTTCCAATAGATGTATCAAATCAATCCTCTTCCAGGGATATTAGATTCATCATTAAGGTGCGTACAAATTACGCGCGGCAGCCACGCAAACCCGTGTTCGACCCTAGTTGAGCTTCATTTGCCGCGCGAGCCAATCTATATATATAAAAATGAATTGCTGTCCGTTAGTCTCGCTAAAACTCGAGAACGGCTGGACCGATTTGGCTAATTTTGGTCTTGAATTATTTGTGGAAGTCCAGAGAAGGATAAATAGGAAAATGCTGCTAAATTAAATAAAAGCAACAAATTTGTTTTTCCTTTGATGTGTCCATACATAATTTCTATGAGAGAATTTATTGACGCACGGTTTGACAGTTCTGCTGTGAAACAATTTCATTACGACAGCAGGGTGTTAATTCATATAAAAACATTATTTTATTTATTATATCCAGAACAACGTCTGTCGGGTCAGCTAGTATGTTGATATAAATTTAAAAGAACGCAATTGCCGGGCGGGCAGCCGATACAGCTTGAACAGCCCGCGGCGACCAGTTCAATCTTGTATACCAAATAAGCAATAATTTTAAAATTTCTAGCAGCCTATAATACCTTTTTCCAGTATCAAAACAGTCAATTTCATTGTTTTAGCTCGTCGCGCGAACTAAAACGTCCCAACTTACTTCACGCGAGTGAACGACAGAAGCTCATTTGATGCGGTTTCAAAAACCGTCAGCAAGCGAATCGCCCCGCGGCACGTTCGATAGTTTAGCGAGCGTAATTTGTATGCACCTTTAGAAGTAGTTGGTGAGGATATGCTGTAGCATGGATGAGCAAAGGATGCAATACATCCGATAAGGGTCGCTGTGCCTTTTAAACCCTCGCCTTGATACTGCTTGGTATACTCCAGTGATTCTCAATAATTGACTTCTCTATATTCAATGATTTTCAGGTCACTGTTAGTAACGAAATTTTTTATTTTTCAGCTCGTATTACGGTATCCGTGGTCTTGAGTACAACATGGCGCGGGTACCAATCGGTGGCTCTGACTTCTCTACTCACCCATACGCTTACAACGAGTTGCCAGTTAATGATGTGCATCTAACAAACTTCACCCTAGCCCCTGAGGACTTCCAGTTCAAAGTCAGTATATATATCGACTAGATTCTTTGTCAAGATTTCTTGTGGCATTCTGATTTTATTCACCACTATTGGATGGCAGATTTTTTGCCCACGTAAATTGCGCAGTAGTATTTCAATTATCGGAAGACGCAGTGTTGGTAGGCAAGATGGACCGATGATCTGGTCAGGATGAATAGGTTGGATGATGGCAGCGCAGGACCTGTCGTCGTGGACCGTTGGGGAAGGCCTTTATGCAGCAGTGGGCGTCTTCCAGATGATATGATTATGATTTCTATTAACTTAACTCTTTAGTTTGTGATCCAATTGTGTATGGTGTTTTTATGGTTGATACGGGAAGGTTGTCAAAAATGTACTAACACTGTTTTATTAAGCATATAGAAATTCTCATGAATTTCTAGTAGTTTGGAAATGTAGTAGAAATTGAGACAGCATTTTCGCTTTGGACTGCTAGACTGATCCTTCCACCTGGATACAACTACCAACAGTTGGTTTTTCAGTAGTTGTATTGAGACGCATAGATAATATCTACCTTGTAGAATCTGCGGGTCTGAGCCAAGTATCTACAAAAGCCTTTCCAAAACTTTTCCAGTAGTTCTATTGAGACGCATAGATAGTACCTACTTACTTAGTATTTTTTTTCAGCTACCAATGATTCACCATATTATGAATACATCTAAAGTTCCAGTGGATATCGTAGCGACTACTTGGTCGCCACCACCCTGGATGAAGAACAACAATGAATTTACAGGCTTCAGTCGGCTGAGGACTGAATACTATCAAACATATAGTGATTACCATGTTAAGTATGAACAGACATAAAATACTTTGATACGTATTTATACTTAATAGATTGCTTGTAGTGCCAGGTCGACCTGTTATCTATCTACATATATATATAAAAGAGAATGTATGTTTGTATGTTCCCTAATAACTCCTAAGCTATTTGACCGATCTCAATGAAATCTTTTGTAATAGATTCGTTGCAGTTCAAGGAAGGTTTACACATATAATGTATTTAGCAAAAAACATTTGCCAGGTCAGCTAGTAGTTAATAAATCATTGAATTTGTGATATTTGATTTAAAAGAATTGAATGACAGTTTTAATTTTATGTAGCCATAGTATTGTAAATATACTTGTAAGATAAGTTTTTAAAATTACAGTTATATAAAAATAGTATTGGTAGTAATACAAGTAATCGTGTAATTTCTACAAATTTCATAACAAATAAAATTTGTAGGATATGATTATTAACTATGACAGTAATCACAACCATGATGGTCACGATTAACTTTACCATTGGCATTACAATATTAGTAAATACGTGTATAAATATTCAAGTAAATCCGACCTTGTATTCTTGCGTTCAAGTCAAGCAAACGCGCATCTGTCTCACGTGATGAAAAGTAAAAGTCCACCAGACAATATGTCAAATTGCCTTTTACCAGATTTATAGTCTCTTATTACTAAATTGCTAAAATATTTAGGAAAGACAATATTAATTTGTCCTTCCGAACGAATCACAATGTCAATCGAAAATGTAATGGCAAAGATCTATTAAATAATTCCGGCGTTTGTAAACTAGGTTGTGACACTTGAAACGGGGTATATATAGGTCAAACGGATCGAAATTAGATTAAAGGAACATATTGCCGCATTTAGGAATAATCATCCCGAAAAATCACACTTCGCGAAACATTTAATTGATACAGGTCACTCATTCGGAAACAATAATAATTTTAATATTTTACACACTTGTGAAAAAGGATTTCGCTTTTATGTGTTAGAGCAATTAGAAATAATAAATCACAAAAATGCAAAACATGTTTACATTGTTGAATGAACAAACAAATTTAGTCCCATCACCTTTGTTACGTATCTCTTCCGGGGGTAATACGTCACAACAGCCGACCATTCACAGCGCGTCATTTCATGGGACGAGGGTATAACAGAGCGGCTTCCGGCTCATTTGATTCAGTCTCGTGCCAGATTTTGGCGAGACAACACATCCTGAGGATGCCTCGTGTAGAGGCGAAACACGTGTCGAATTGTTTAAAAACAAATATTGGCGGAATAAACACTAAAGAAAACTCAAATCATTTATATAGTCTCTTATTATACGACTAGTTTCAATATTTACATGTAATCCTTTAATGCAGTGTTTCCCAACGTGATGCCCACGGCTCACAGGGGTCCCCCTTGTGCGTGATTTGAAAGTTAAGGGGGACAATTTAAAAATGTACTCGATACGACTTTAACCGCTTTGGGTTATTTAAATGCAATGCTAGTGGTGACAAACTTAAAAAAAAGGCAAATTCCAAGAATGTGCAAGAAAACTTATATACCGTTTCATTTTCATAGTTAGCTGAATGTAGATTTAGTGCTTTTGTGATTTTGCTCTTAATAGTGATTTTCATTATTATACGAGTAACACTAGAAATAAGGGATTAATTGTAACTAATTCTAGTAGGCTTTATAAGATACATAATAGCTTTAAGGGTAAATGTATACACTTTTATAATAAAGTCCCAGCCACTGTTCAGGCATTATCTATAAATAAATTTAAATGTTTTGTAAAATCCTATTACTCCACTACTATTACTATGCTATTACCACGCTATTGCTGCTAATATCTAAATGATCGGACAGCTTGGGACTAGATTCTGATTATTTTATAGCGATAGAAATGACTGTACAATATTGTATATTTTTATTGAAAAGAGCGCAAAAATAATGCTGGGAGAGTTTCTTGCGCCGCTTCTTCTCTCTCATAGCGCCAGTTGTTCTCGAGGCGGTAGTAGTATCTAGTAGTTATTAGAAATGACATCAAAAAGAATTCTTAAGGAATCAATTTTGAGAAAATAAATGCCTTTTTATGCCTTTACTGTTAATGACTTACCGATAAAAAAACAATCGATATGACACATTGCGGACACTTGACATTAAATCTAAGTAAATTAGAACTTAATATAAAATCTCTGTGCAGCAAGCATCAATTGCAAGGATAAATGAATATAGAAAATAAATATTAAAATTATTTTAAACTTCAGTTTTTCAATACCTGCTTAGAAATTTTACAAGTACGATGTTTTGTGTTTTCTTCCTAAAATTTAACATTTATGTTTATTAAGGGAATAAAACCATTTTTAAAAGTTAAAATTATGTAAGGGGCGCATAAAAATTTTAGAAATGTTAAGGCCTAAAAAAGTTTGGGAAACACTGCTTTAGTGTGATAATGTCTTGTGTGAATCTGACTATACATTTATTTACAGATTTTTGCAAAAATATAAATCCGAAGGTGTATCAATATGGGGTATTACAACAACGAACGAACCGATTGATGGTGTATTCAATTTGGTTCCATTTAATTCTCTTGGATGGACTTCTGCTGAAATGGTTGGTCTATTAATATATATATACAGGGTGTCCCAAAGTTATGGGGGGACATGAAGGGAAAGTACCTTAAATATCGTAGATAGGCTATTTTACTGAAATGTTATTTTTAAAAGTTAGTAATTCTGCATTCAAAGATTTTCTTAAAATTACTTGCCTCGTCGGGGAATCGAACCGACTTAAATGTAAAAAAAAAACCCCTACTCTTATGATGCCAATCGAAAGAATGGCCAAAAACTAATAAGTCTTCTTAAGTAACATAGTATTTTAAAAGAAAGGAACAACGTAAAATGAATGTTTTCCTACTTGGATTGGTACGAATGGACCGATTAGATGACCGGCCAGATCCCCAGACCTTACACCATTAGATTCTGTAGATAATAAAAAAATAAGGTTTTATAGGAATTTGCCAATAATATTTTAAAACATCAACAATTGTTTCGTAGCAAATGCTCCCTATTGTTATAATGAAATTGTGTCACAGCGGAACTGTCAAACCGTGCGTCACTAAATTCTCTCATGGTAAATATGTTCATAAAAACAAATATTGAAAATAAAAATAATTATGGGTACCAAATCGAAATAAAAACTATCCTATCTCTCAAGTTGAACCAAACTACACTCCTTGAATTAATCCCCATTAAAATCCGTTCATAGGAGTCCATCGCGGACAAACAACGTGTCACGTAATTTATATATATTAAGATAATGAAATGCTCACACAATACCTTTATTTATTTACGATGTGTGTGAATTGATGCATCTACTGTGCTCAATAACTCTAGTTTATAATTATAAATATACATTTAATTTTGACTTACTTGAGTAAAGCATTACTTTTAAGTATTTTTGTTGGGTCACTTTACATATATTGTAGTTTAAATGTATAATAATAATAATATGTAAAACGATGGAGCTGGACGTTATTATGTTGAATTTATAGTGGAATGAGTGTCTTGCCACTTCTTCTCTTTATAGCTCAACCTTTTGCGAAGTGACGGTAAGTGCAAATAAAGAAAACTTGAAATTTATAAGTGTCATGTCCTTGATATACACGAATAAACTGATTGTGATTTGATTTATTCATTGCATTAATTTAATTTATTGATGGATTAGGAATAATGGTCCCTGATTGTAAGCGCTTACAGCGGCCCATTTCGGCTTGCAACACCACAGGAATCACAACAGCATGTCCTGGTTGCGTTGTATCGTCCTTCGAACATCAAGTTAGAAACTTCATTCTTTAGTTTAGTCGTAACTGGGGGGAGATTCCTTGAAATTTGTAGGAGACGATACACATTCATATGTTGCGGATGATAATTAAGCTTGTGGCGTGTCGTTGTGATGCAAGGAAGTGACGTCACTACGCAACGGGAATAGAGCAGTACTAGATACCTGACGATTCAAGCAAATCGTTATCATTTATATAGAAATTAAAACAAGTTTAAACTATAAGGGACGGAGCATTCGCCCTAATTTTTTACAAGCAATGAAAGAATAAATTTAAAATAAAATTCGGAGGTTCTTCAACAGGGTGAGTATTCGCGGTACGTGGACAAATTACACTAAGATTAAAATATATAAAAAACGAAAGAGACTTCTTAAATTTTAAGTTAATTTAATAAGCCTTGGCTCATAATAATTATAATAAATTTAATATAAACATTTATTTTATGAGAAGATATTTAAAATTCATCATTAAAAATACGACTAAAATACTACTAAGCTTTACTGTGCCGACTTTTAATTTATTCTGCAAATAAATAGATAATATTTTGATATCAACATAACGAATCCCAAAACGTTCTAAGGCGCAGCGTATAACGATACGACTATAATCATAAATATGTATTTTAATACATTTATGTTCACACAGAAGAAAGATGTTGCTTACTTTAAATTTAATTAATTTGCAAGTTATGCAACTCTTATTTTTTGTTTGCCTGTGGCACAAAAATTCTTACATATCTAATATATAAAATTCTCGTGTCACGGTGTGCGGGACCGAACTCCTCCGAAACGGCTTGACCGATTCTCATGAAATTTTGAGTGCATATTGGGTAGGTCTGAGAATCGGACAACATCTATTTTTCATCCCCCTAAATGTTAAGGGTGGACCACACGATTTTTTTTTTAATTTTTTTGACATTTTTTTTTGATTATGAGTCAGCATTAAAAAATACATACAACTTCAAATTTTCACCCATCTACGATCAACAGTTACTTTTGTATCGCGATTTTAATATCGGCAATACAACGTTTGCTGGGTCAGCTATCTTAATATATATAAATCTCGTGTCACAATGTTTGTCCTCAATGGACTCCTAAACTAATGAACGGATTTTAATGGTGATTACTTCATGGAGTGCAGTTTGGTCCAACTTGAGAGATAGGGTAGTTTTTATTTCGATTTGGGACCCATAAATATTTTTATTTTCAATATTTGTTTTGTATGGACATATTTTCTATGAGAGAATTTAGTGACGCACGGTTTGACAGTTCCGCTGTGAAACAATTTCATTCTAACAACAGGGAGCATATTTACGAAATAATTTTTGATGTTTTGAAATATAAAACAGTTGTTTTTTTACTATCTACAGAAGAACGTCTGTCGGGGCAGCTAGTAATATATATGAACTACGTGACACGTTGTTTGTCCGCGATGGCCTCCTAAACTAATGAACGGATTTAAATGGGGATTACTTCATGGAGTGCAGTTTAGTCCTACGTGAGAGATAGGATAGTTTTTATTTCGATTTGAGACCCATATTTTCAATATTTGTTTTGTATGGACATATTTTCTATGAGAGTATTTATTGACGCACGGTTTGACAGTTCTGCTGTGAAACAATTTCATTATAGTTAACAACAGGGAGCAATGACGTTCTATACATAATATAGAATGTCATTGACAGGGAGCATATTTTACAAAATAATTCTTGGTGTTATGAAATACTAGCTGACCCGACAGACGGAAAAACTCTTGCGGATGGAATTTTGGAAACCCCGTTCTTAGCTGACCTCTACTCAGTGAAAAAAATGCTCCTACCAAATTTCAAGTCTTTAGCTCTAATGGTTCCAGAGATATCGTGATGAGTATGATGACTATATACGTGGAAATCTCTTATATATATACAGATTATTGACAAATACATAAAAAAACAGTATTTTTTTTATTATGCACAGAACAACGTCTGTCGGGTCCGCTAGTATTATTATATATTGAGAGACCGGTAAAATCCTGTTCTCTCAAGAAAAATATGCTAACCACGACCGGGAGGATTTTGACGGTAAATATTAATCAACATTGACAGTTGACGTGAAACGTTTGACTGCAGATAAACTGTCAAAATACTACAACAATTATTTGGATATGCTTTTGATAAATTTAATCGGAAAATCCGAAATATTATGTATTGTAAAAATAATTTGATTCCTATGATTTCAGGGTGAATGGATAGTCAATAATTTGGGTCCAACAATAAGAAATTCTGAATTTAAAGATTTGAAAATTTTGACATGTGACGATCAACGCTACACGATACCAACCTGGTTTGCCGGTGTAAGTAGCAAAAAGTTTGAGTTATTTTATCTTGTACAAAAATTTGTACAGAAATTTATAATAGACTGTGTAGTATTCGAACCCCGCCCTCTTGGAATACACCCCAACAACAGAAGGGAAAACAACGAGAATAATTCAAAATATCATTATGCTCACCAAGAGAGTATAAAGAGTGTAGAATCGAGCCGACTTTACCCGACCAAGCTACGCCGAGCGAGACGGCTCAGTCTCATTCGGCCTCTCCCTCTTCTTGGACAATAAAAAAACCTCATTTTCGTGTTTTTACTTTATAACGTTTAATCGGCAAAATAATTACCCTCATACGCACATGTAAGTTTCACTTCAATAAATGATTCTAACTGAATTACAGTTAACAAATGAATATCCAGAGGTATTGCAGTATATTGATGGTATTGGAGTACACTTCTACGGCGACAAAGTGAGCCCTGCACACTATTTGGATATGGTAACGAATAAATACCCCGATAAATTTATTTTGGCTACCGAAGCCTGTGAAGGTGAGTTTAAATGTTTTTTTTTATAAAATTAATTGTTACAATCCTTTCGAACGTCGCTACTGTAAAACTTAATATTCAAATTGTTAAAAGAATTGTAAACTTTAAATTCAAATTCAAATATTTTTATTCATAATATAAGGATGCAAAATAAGTTATTAAACGCCAAAAGCTACCACCCATTCGAAAAAGCATGTCTCAGACCTGAGAAAAACGGGCAAGAAATCAAGCGAGCTGTTATCAATAAAATTTCTTCACAATTTAGTATCGTGTATTTATTATTTAATAGCCTTAAAGCGAAAAAAAAAAATATTATTTTAAATTCTGAAACGCATTTTTGTACATTTTCTGGAATCATGTTGTTAGAACATATGCATCGCCCAAAAAGATTTACTAACTCGACTTTTATTTAGTAGATATTAATTTTATTTTAAATAGTGACACTAGATAATTTTTTCTCTGGTAAATTGTTTAGTTATTATCAAGATAAAGACCGTAGAGACATGTGGTCTCTATGGTCTATAGTAATCTGTGGTCAAGAGTCACTGTTTTCATAAGGTTCTTTATAAAAGAGGCTAAATTCACTTCATTCAGATCTTGGATTACCTACGCATTAAGATGCTTTCTATATTACGGGCCTCAGGCCATATAGGGTGTGTTCCGATATGCACTGCGACCAGTGTACAGTGTGACGTCAATTTAGTATACTGTGAAGCAGTTCCTTTATAGCCAATTATACTGGTTACTATTTAAAACGGAACGCAATCTCGTATACTGTCGCCGCATTTTTTGACGCAGCATTCAAATGAGTGTATTAAAGTTTACTAGTTCATTAAAAAAACTTTTGTTGGAAGTACTGTCAAATTAAAAATATTCTTATTACTGTTTCGGTGCACTCGAGTGGTTTTAACTGATCACGTGATCAAAGTACTGCGAGTACCTTACCTCTAAACCGCCAGTGCTCACAGTAGAATATGGCGGCGATTTATGATGTCATATATTTCCCTAGGGTAATACGGCAGTATACTGGCAGTCCATAACGGAACGAATTATAGCACTGTGCAGTGCTCGTAGTGCATATGGGAACATACCCAAAGACAATAACATAAAAAAAAAAATCTGTGGTGCAATGTGACTTGGACTCTTACGTCGTGTCCATTTTAATCCTCGCCCACCAAACTAATGGTTTTATCATTATGTTTTTTCGACGCTTTATACGTGAATCCGTTTGTCCTCCTCAAAAAAGTACTTCTTTATATGAGAAGAAGTGATAAGACAAACGAGTCATTTAACTGATGGTACGTTTGTATCACTTAAACAGTCTGCCTATTACAATACTTACTTTGAGACGTAAGTTGGTAAGTCTCATTAGTTATTAGCCCAGTTATTTCACTAGCCACGGCTCACTCCAAACTGAAACACAATTGTTCGATATTAGAAGTGGACTGTATATTGTTTGGTAGGCGTAATAAAACCAACTGAGAAAAAAGAACAATGCTTATACCACCGACCTGTACTGCGACTCGCCACAAATAGCATCTAATGGTGCACGGCACTACAGGAACCAACGTGGTTTCAACAATCGAGGCTGAGAACTACGCAAGCCGAAGAAGGGGTGTGTAGGTTAATGCCTTGCGCACACACATACGTGCTAATGCAAAGACCGAATAACAATAATGTTGGCACATTACTTCTTTACGGCAGATGAGAATGGCCTTAAGGCGAAGAGTAAGCAGAAAACACGCAAACATGATGTTTTTAGACAAGTTTTGTGGTGAAAGTATAGCGTTTCGAGCTATGAACACTATTTAATCCTGTTACACATATCCTTAAGTCTTATTTGTAGGTTGCTAATGCTTGCTGTTGGTTATAGTTAACACTGCCGAGCCTTTTTGAACTACCACTTTTCTTTGAAGTTAAACAATTTTTTTTCTCATGGCGTGACGCATTTTTTTGGTGCTTCTCTCAGAAAAGTAATTCTTAAAGCTTGTACTTGTTTGTGTAGGTTCATTTATTCAGATAAGTAGTGAATAACGAGGATTGTAAGCATATAAACTGTTTTCCACCCAAGAATTTTGAAAATATTGGCTTAGTTACGTAGATGGCGCGCCGGCAGCCGTGAACTAATATCGCTCAAGGTCGCTGGCATTTAGTGTCGCCTTAAGTTAAAAAAACAACACCATACAGAACTGACTTATATTTTCTCTCCAAGGAAATTCAAGACCATTGTTCACATTAGTGGAATACATATCGTCTTTTTAATTTACTTAACTTATTATCACCTGTGGGAGGCTCCTTTGCACAGGTTATCGGCTAGATTATGGGTACCACAACGGCGCCTATTTCTGCCGTGAAGCAGTAATTTGTAAGCATTACTGTGTTTCGGTCTGAAGGGCGCCGTAGCTAGTGAAATTACTGGGCAAATGAGACTTAACTCCTTGTCTCAAGGTGTCGATCGCAATTGTAGTGCCGCTCAGAATTTTTGGTTCTTTCAAGAATCATGAACGGCACTGCATTGTAATGGGCAGGGCGTACCAATTACCATCAGCTGAACGAACATCTAGCCTCGTCCCTTATTTTCATTAAAAAAAAAACTTGTCGTATATTTAAATAGTTTTTAATATCTTAAATCGGGCAAACGGTATAGTTTTTGAGGATGTTGAAACTGATAGTGCTGTCAAAATGTAAGTACAAGTTGGCTTCATGAAATTATCAACTTTTTTATCATGGCTATTGTTTTCATGATTCTGCAGTGTGTTGAAGCCGATAATGCTGGACTTTTGAAATTAAATTGTGTGTTCAGCGACACTCCCGAAAATATCGAAAATGATACCCATATGGATTTTATTAAAAATATCACATCATGGATCCTGAAATGGGTGTCATATTTGTAATGATTCAGAATCAGAATATCTTTATTCAATAAAATCTCGAGGATCACATTGAATCGTCACAAAATAAATTATTCTAATATACAAAAATACAAAGTTGTATCCATAATTATACTATTGCACTATATTATACAAAAACTAGTCATAGCTCTATACCGGTTTACAAGAACCTAAAGTATTGTCAAGCTGTCATTGCGAGATGGAGCGACATCTGGCCAAGCTATCTTGGCATTTATAAAATCATCTATTCTATAATAGGCTTCCTTAATTAATTGTTTTTTAATATAAGATTTGAAATGACGAATTGATATTCACTTTTGATGGGAGTTTGTTATAGAAACGCACAGAGTTTCCCATGAAAGAATCGTTAAGTTTTTGTAATCGGTATCTTGGAATCAATAATTTATTCTTGTACCTTGTATTAATGTTATGTATACCATTTCTTTTCAGCAGATTATCTTTATTTCTATACGTGTACAATAAATTTTCATAAATATATCGAGAAGTTACTGTTAAAATATTTATATCTTTAAAACGGTCATGCAATGAGTCGCGAGGTTCATATTATATATGCCACGAATTGCTCTTTTCTGTAAAACAAAGATTTTTTGGATATCTGCTGAGTTACCCCATAGCAGAATGCCATACGTCATAACACTATGAAAGCAGGTAAAGTACACAAGTCTAGCCTATTCTCCGAAAATCTTGAAAATGAAACCCATTTTGATTTTATTGTAAAAGTCACATCCGCCATCTTCGATCTCATAGATGTTAAACTTAAACGGACAAAGTTTAAAAACACATATTGGAAAGTTTCCCGTCAATATTTCAAATAAAATTTTTCAAGGATAATTAAAAAAATAATTATTTCCAAAGAAAACATTCAATAAAATGTTGTTTAAAAATATTACATAACAGTCATCATGTCGGCTATAATATTACATTAGACACTGTATAGCCATCATACATACACTCTAGATAAAAATCTTACGCTTTTTACTTTTTTACGCTCCGCAATTTCGTTCCAAAAATACAGTCGAATTGAGAACCTCCTCCTTTTTTAAAGTCTAACCCCTATTGCTTCAATGGAGTGTATGCACAAGCCTTGTACCTGGCTTAGTTTCTATATACTATGGTTCTAGTTCAGCCGCGATAGTGTAAAGGAAAGAGAAGGAAGAAACCTTCTGTTGACCTCACATTCGGACGGCTACCTAGTTTCCGTTGACGCTCCTCTGGGATCGTCGGACCACAGCCTGATCCGGAGCACCGTGCCGATCACGGGCCTAACACGGCCCCGCTTCTTAGGCTGTCGCCGCGTGTGGCACTATAGGCCAGCAGAGTGGGACGAGTGCTTTTTTGTGCATCTTACCCGTGGAGGCAGATCTGTTTTTCACTGGGAGATCCAGATGCCGCTGCTAACGCTGTTGCTGATGTGCTACTGCAAGGTATGGAACTATTCATTCCATCCTCTTCTGTGCCTATCGGTGGCAGGTCCAAACCATGGTTTGACCGCTCCTGCAAAATGGCCTCTCGCCGAAAGCAGGAGTACTATCAGGCTTGGGTCAATGCGGTGGTATCTAAGGATGTGAATTCCAGCGAACTTAAAAACACTTCAATCATGCCTCCAGGTCCTGCAAAAGAGTTATTGCTGACACGAAGTCAAAGCACATTGGCAGGATTGGCGAGAGACTTGCACGCCTTCCCTCGGGAGCTCGTGCGTTCTGGTCGCTCGCCAAGGCTGTCCAAGGAAACTTCTGCCAGCCAGCCATTCGGCCACTGCACAGGGATGATGACTCGCTGGCCCATGACGTGAAAGAGAAAGCTGATCTCCTGGGCTCCCTCTTCGCATCCAACTCAACTCTGGATGACCAAGGTGCACCACCACTGCATATTCCGCGGTGCGAGTCATACATGCTGGAGGTAAAAATCCGGCATGGCGCCGTGCTTAAGGCGCTTCTCACCTTGGACATTCACAAATCGAGCGGGCCCGATGGCATTCCCCCGATAGTGCTGCGGACATGTGCTCCGGAACTGGCGCCGGTCCTTACCCGTCTTTTCCGGCTCTCCTACTCATCAGGCGTAGTCCGATCACCCGATCCCTAAGAAAGGTGTACGCTCAGATCCGTCCAACTACCGTCGTATTGCCATTACCTCTATTTTCTCCAAAGTAATGAAGTCGATCATCAACCGCCAGCTCTTGGGATATCTAGAGGGGCACCAGCTGATCAGCATATCAATAATATGCTGCAAATCAGCAATATTCATTGCTATGCAGACGACAGCACAGGGTATGCTTCCTACACCGGCCGTGCCAACATGTCCCGGGATAGCGTCAACGAGAACCGGAACAAACTTGTGTCTGTAATCGAGACTATGCTTTGCAAAGTCTCGGAATGGGGCCGACAAAATTTAGTCCTATTCAACCCCAAGAAGACACAAGAAGACACAAAAAAGTCTCCCTTTGTCATATCCCCTCGATTCGAGACCACTCCTCTAACTGCCACAGCCTGTATTGGCATACTTGGCGTCTATATATCGAGCGACGTTCAGTTCCGTGGTCACTTGAAAGAGAAGGCCAAACTGGCCTCAAAGAAGCTTGGTGTACTCAGTAAGGCGAGACAGTACTTCACTAAAAGCCACCGCCTGTAACTTTATATGGCGCAAATTCGGCCTCACATGGAGTACTGTTCTCACCTCTGGGCGGGTGCTGCCCAGTACCAGCTTCTTCCATTTGACCGCATACAACGAAGAGCGGCTCGAATCATCGACGATCAAGTCATCTCCGATTGGCTTGATTCTCTAGCATTGCGTAAAGATGTGGGTTCTCTCTGCATCTTCTACCACATTAATCACGGGGAGTGCTCAGAGGAGCTGTTCGGGTAGATTGCAGCGGCCGAATTCCCTCACCGGACATTACGTGCAAAGTACCATTCGCATCACGTAGACGTCTGGCATTCCACAACCGCGCGTTTTGTTCGAAATTGCTTGCCTCGCACAGCCACTTTGTGGAATCAACTACCGGCAGCGGTCTTCCCGAACAGATACGACTTAGGGACCTTCAAGAAAAAAGCATACTCCCACCTTAAAGGCCGGCAACGCATTTCTTGACACACCTGTTGTTGCGGATGTCCATGGGCGGTTGCCTCACCTCTCCCCATCCCGTGAGCCTCTTGCCCGTTTGCCCCCTCTCATGTAAAAAAAAAGAAGACGTAGTGAAAAGTGGAAAGGGATCCAGGAGAAGAAGGAGAAGCTAGAAGAGAACTAGTGTTCAGTGCGGTGTGATCTGTTGAAGGTACCGCCGCCGACAAGAGAAACAGCGGCAGACGCAGCGATGTGCAAGTTCAGAAAAGTAAACGCAAATAAAGACTCGTTTCTATAACCGGAGTATTATTTCCAATCCCTGACCCACTCTCGTGTCAATACAATTTTTATTAATAAGCATGGAATGTTTTAATAATCCAGGTGCATATCCTTGGGAAACCTCAGTTATATTGGGATCATGGAACAGAGCAAAATCTTATATTACAGATATTATCGAGGTAAGATTTTTTTGTAACTACAATTACTGTTTTATCCACAACCCAGCCAACCAAGTTAATGAACTAACCCAGGTAAGGTCAACCGTTTACTTGGATTAATTCCTTTTTTTCTTCATTATTAATTCTAGCAACAGTATTTCAAAACCAATACGATTTAGGGACGACAGTATCGTAGGAAGCTTCGAGTATCGTCGCACCGAAAATGTCGGTAGCTTGACGAAACAAATTCAAATGTCTTTGTTTAAAAAATTGGATTTTAAATCACCAATATCCGAAACTATCACCTATTTCGTACTAGATATTTTTTATATTAGAATCTCGAAACACATTTGTTTTAGACATTTAATGGATTCATCTAAAAGTATAAATATCAACAAAGGATTTATAACTCGACTAGACCAAGTAGATAGTTAATGTTCGTTCCTGGATTATCACTGTTTCTAAAACATTGTGTCTGTAAACATACATATTGAAAGCGATATACGTCACTCCAATTAACCAGTTGGCTGTTTATTCCCTTTTTTTTATAAAAATAAGGGACGAGACGAGCAGGACGTTCAGCTGATGGTCATTGATGCGCCCTGCCCAATACAATGCAGTGCCACTCAGGGTTCTTCAAAAACCCCAAAAATTTTGAGCGGCATTACAACTGCGCTCGTCACCTTGAGACATAAGATGTTCATAAGTCTCATTTTCCCGGTAATTTCACCAGCTATGGCGACCTTCAGACCGAAAAACAGTAATGTCTACACATTACTGCAGAAATAAGCGCCGTTGTGGTACCCATAATCTAGCCTGGCATCCTGTGCAAAGGAGCCTCCCACTGGTAAACTCTTATATAATAAAAAAATTGTCTGCATTTCAGGACTTAAACCACAACATTGTCGGATGGATAGATTGGAACTTGTGCCTGGACTCAGAAGGAGGTCCAAATTGGGCCAAAAATTTCGTCGACTCGCCTATAATAGTTTTTGCTGACAAACAAGAGTTTTATAAACAACCAATGTATTACGCCTTGGGTCATATTTCTAAGTTCATTCCGAGGCAGTCTTATAGGATTGCTGTCGAGACTTCCGAAGGATCGGATAACAGCGTTGCATTTGTGACACCAAGGAATACTACGGTCATTGTTTTGTACAACGAGTAAGTTTGATAATTTACTTTATTGTGACTCCTTCCTAGAAAATTGTCTAATTTATTCTTTCGACATCTGTTTATTCCGTTACTTTCTCCCATCGAAACAACCCTAGAATTGGCTTTCCATAATATATGTGGAAAGAAAGAAAGAAGAAAGAAATAAAAATCATTTATTCTGCAACTTAAAGTATACAAGTAGACTTATTTATAAATTTATATTAACATGCAGAATAGGAGTTCACCTCAGCATAATACTGGTCACACTCATAGGTGATATGATCTAGCGAAGGTCTAGCGGATTGTCAAACTACTTAAAATTTAAACATGTATGAAGGGTTACCATTCTAAGATAATAATATCACAATAAAAAAATACAACAAAACAAAAATTACATAAAATTTCGTGACCCGACCTAATTCAAGTTAGTAATGTAGTTAAGAACACTAAAATAACAAAAATAATAATAATAGTAACAAGTGAGTACTAGTTTCGTGATTGAATAAGTGCTAATTCTGCTGATATTAATAAGAATCTCTCTAAAAAGAACTCATGACAATAACAGGTCGTATAATTTATTTTTAAACAGCACTAGTGTCAAGTAAAAGAGTTTCCTGTACTTTTTGATGAGTATTAAGGAACTTTAAGCTTACTACGAAAACCTTGTTTATATTGGAGGTTCCTTATCGGAGGGGGGTTATTATTCCATACTTTGGCTGATGAGAATCGGACCAATGTGGCGCCCATGTGGTGTGTATTTCGTTGATTCACACGAACATTAGTATTTTTCGACTTATGTGTTTAACATAAGTCGAAAGCTCTAAAAAGAACTCATGACAATAACAGGTCGTATAATTTATTTTTAAACAGCACTAGTGTCAAGTAAAAGAGTTTCCTGTACTTTTTGATGAGTATTAAGGAACACTTTAAGCTTACTACGAAAACCTTGTTTTTATTGGAGGTTCCTTATCGGAGGGGGGTTATTAATCCATACTTTGGCTGATGAGAATCGGACCCATGTATTTCGTTGATTCACATAAACCTTAGTACGTTCAGACCGAGGTTTATGTGTTCAACATAAGTCGAAAGCAAACTCGCTCTTGACCTCTGGCCTCCAGGGTTCTCCACTATGCCGTGGGAATACAATGAAATAACGCAAGGCCGAAGACCAAAATGGATTAGCTATCACACAGATTAACGTTCTTTAAGTGTCATTTAGTAACAATGAAAAATACTAAGAGTTTTCACCGTATCCACTGATCGTTGTGACCATAGACTTAAAATATAGACTCTATAGCGTAGATACTATATACCACTGACCTGTATAAGTACCACTGGACATGTTGTTCCATATGTTTGAAGCAAATATTGTGCCAATTTCAAGCGCCACTCGCGGGCATCCAGACAACTAATTTTGACGTATAATGCAAATGGCTACGAAGGAATGTACAATACTGTGAAGTATTTTTGCATTTTGAATTAATTTCGTTCGTTTTCGTTAATAACGTAGATACAGCTGGATAGAAAAGGAAATCGAATCGATTGTTACTGTAACCGATTTTTATTCAGAAGTCGTAACCGTTCAGCAACGCTGGAATTAGCTCGATAGTATTTGATGGTTGTGACCATGATTCAAACAATTTGATCAAAATATCGTCTTCTAATATAAAATTTATTATCGTTAGAAACAATAATAATAATAACCTGTTATAATCTTAACAATATTATATCATACTGGTGCCTTACAATCTTCCTTTAACTTAAGTGAAGGCATCAAGAAATACACGGGGTACACTAAAAGTTTTGCACTCCTAGCTAATCGGAACTATTTGAATTTCGAATGTTATATTTTTTGAAACGTTGCAACCTTCACAGTAATAAAAAAACTTCGCGAAAGACGACCAAAAAGCCGCGTTCTCCTACATGATGACAACGCTTCTTCACACACGGCCATCAAAACTAATTCATTTTTAACTTCCGAAAAAGTAAAACTCGTCACCCATCCTCCACATAGCCCCGACCTAGCACCCTGTGATTTCTGTATTTTCCCCAAAATCAAAGATTTGATGAGAGGTTTCACTTTTACCAATTCCTAAGAGGCAGTGATAGCGTTCAATCAGCACGTAGAAAACCTGCCTACAGATCTGTGGTTCTTCTGTTTTAAAAAAATGGTTCGATCGCATGTTAATTATGTAAAGGAGAGTATTTTGATATTGTTGTTGTTGTTGATGTTGTTTTTTTAAGTTCCGCAAAACTTAAGTGTGACCTTCGCGTAACATCTAATGCTTTTGTTAAACTTTGCAGTGATGATGAGAAAACTATTCACATAAAATGTGGCGAGAAAGCTTTACAATTGAAACTTGAGAAGAGATCAATAGTAACGGTGGAATTATGTAACGCCGATACATAGAAGTGCGAATCAAGACATATTTATATATATTATCATACTTTAAATTTATTGCGTGTGTTATGTATTAATTAAAACTCATAATCATTTAAACATGTTGTCATTAACTTATATTAATTTACATTTATTTTTGAACAAACTTTGGTTTCTTTTGTGTAAGTGTATCACGTTTCATCTTCTTACAATTACCTCTTTATCTTTTTTCTATCGACTAAAAGCAATTAGTTTCATCTTCTACCATTCATGTATATAATGTGGGGGGCACTGCATTGCCCCCACCAAGTCGAACAAAAACAGCGGCACGGCCGTCTTTTACTCGAAGCAGTTCAGGCCAGTTTCATCCACCAATAACTTCGTTGTGTATAAAACTAGCAGCCCGAATTTCTAGTAACCAAGCTTTCATTGTAAGAACAATATATATTTCAAATAAATTAAATTTGAACTAGTACTTTAAGAATTATAACTAGTCAAAGTTTCTTAATGTTGCCACTCACTGTCCGATTATCAAAACTCTAAGGCACTTCTTGCAGACATAAAAGCTTCAAACTCAGAATACAATAACACTGTTATTAATATACGCGAATTAAAGTTATTCTAAATTTAAAACTTTTTGTCTTGTCACTACACAATTACGAGAAGTAATTTTAAGCTTGGAATAAGTTTTCGTTGTATTTATTTATGAAGCTATAAAATATTATAAGGATTACAGCTCAAATAGTAGTTTCGAGAATCACAAGTCTGAGCGGCATACATCTATATCTAATTAATGTCATCTTTCGAAATATTAAAGCACAATTCTCAATTTGTCAATACAATAGACTAACGGCCATTTTCAATAACCTATCTATCCTTAGTTTAACTTACTAGAGGTAGACAAATCTATCCTTTTACGCATACTTACATTTCAATAACCTATCGACTAACGGTCGTTCCCAATATTCAGTCTATCTCTTACTTGAGATAAAAATCGTAACTATCGTTGTCTTTTCTGTCCCAATAAACTTATCGACGGTAACTCACCTTATCCGTACACGCTGTCTGTCAATGGGACGATGTATAGTTTACCAGCGATAGAAGTTTGTATGGAAATTGCAATTCACTCGTCCCAATATAAGGCGATAAGAATGACTTATCGGTTATATTGGAACGCCTTCAGATTATTGACAGCTAATTACTGACAGTAAAAGGTAGTAATTGATCTCTATCTGTAGATAGTATATTGGGAACGGTTGATAAAGCATTTGACTATAACTATATTGCATATAACTATGGATAGATAAGAGATCTTGTCATTAAACGGTGACAGCAATGTATCCATAATTAGAGAAACGTTATTGAAAACGGCCGTTAGAAGCATTTTCCGGCGAGACTTGTCAAAAATTGCAACATCAAAGCCTCCAAGAAACACCCATAGAGACAAGGAGTGGGCTTTGAGAATAACTGTATGTAGCTTCACTCAAATAATAGTATCGGAAAAGTAAAAGAGGGAGGCTACCCACAAAAATAAGAAAAGCTCATCAAAAAAAGGGAGTGGGCTTTAGAAAATGCATTGTTTTTCTTGTTCAAGAAGTAGAAGTTACAGGAAATGAAAAAATTAGGACTATCTGCAAAAATAAATGAGATGCCATCAAAAATATTACTCATTAAAAAACCAAGTCTCGCAACTCAGTTCAGCAACAATAGAAAAAGTTGTGTGATCCATGTAACACAAATTGGTAAATTTATTCAGTCCCAATTTATGGTTCCTTCTGCCTTAAATTATTACGTAATTAGCTGACCTAGCAACAACCTATACTGACCATATCAATATTAAAATTCTTTTCAAATTTTAAATAAAATTTGGAAACCTGTTATTACTTATTCATCTACTTTTATGCAACTTCAGATACATATAATTTGGTCTTTTAGTCTTCAGATCATCTTTCTTTTCTGTTGGTTTCTGGATCTCATTGTGTCTACAAGTCCCGAAAACGGCGCTTCAACCAGAAGCCATAGGATGCTTCCCATGATATAAGAGATAAAAACATTGCCCAATGTAACCTGCGCCTGAAAAATTAATTAATTATTACATTTAATGACTAGATGAAAACGTAAATATGACTTGTTATTCATAGTTAGTATCAAAGCTCTTTCGTATTTATCAACCAACTCAGTCTTAATATCACCTCAGTCTTAATATATCTAACTATACTAACCAAGTATAGGTGATTCGATTGAACCAGTAAACTGCTTCCTGCTATCATACGGAAGACAGCTTGATGAACTATGAAGGCACAATAGGATATTCGATATAAGACCTTCCACACTGGAGCTTCAAGAAATCCACGATATGTATCTAGAAATAGAAATATAAGGACATAACTTAAAAACATTGTTTTTGTTTAAATTTATTATTAAATGATTTATTACCGGAAGCTCTGGGTATTTTTTAACCCGGAGCTTTTTAGTCTTTTTCGATAAGACAGTTAACTGACATAGATACGGCGTGACTAGTTTAGATAGTTTCCTAATAATATGTCCTATGGTATTGATCCATACCATCAATGCAGCAATTAATAATATCTTTGTACTGCAAAATTGTGCTATTATGATATTGAATCAAAATTTAAAACGATAAACATTTTAACTGAGAGGCAACCCTCTCAATATATTCTTTATAATGCTATTAGTGAACCCGACAGACATTGTCCTGTAGACACATCTTAAATTTGAATAATCAGGCCAGCCGTGTAGGAGGAGTTCAGTTACAACAGACGCACAAAATAAATATATATATTAAGATATGTGTACAATATAAGCAAATTTTCTAAAAACTGTAATAATCATAACTTTAACACCAGGAACAGAATGTATTATTAACTTGTTATATAAATACTTGGTAAAATCGAGTTAATCATTTTTTCACCTTGAGCTCTTTAAGTATCGAGACGTTTGTGCGGCGTTGTGTCCAAGATACTCGTAGCATTTGTAATAAAGGTTACTTTGACATAAATTACTTTCTTAATAATTATACCACAGATTGGATATTGAGCAACCGCCCTCAGGCTATTTAAGTAATTACTTTTATTGTAACTAGTCAATATATAGACGGATTTTTTTTATACAGTGTATTTAGATTGACGACCATCAATTCATTATTATAATTTGCCAAAACGATCGTCTTGTTGCCAGGTGAATCGATGATGAATAAATCACTTCTTATAGGATTAAAATGCGTGTCATTTCAACTGTGGTTTTAAAAGTTAAATTTTTATTATTATTTTAGCTAACCCGACATTTCGAGGCCTTTCCAGATCACATTTTCAGGGGGACTGCAGTTGAAATGAGTCAAGATAGTATTTGTCATAGTTGTTAATAGGATATAGTATAGTTCTTTATGAAGTTAAGCGCCATTAATTGCTTCGGAGGTGATATTTGCTCTAGACACACAGTTTTTGGCAAAATTTACTGACAGAGTCCTCTTATTTCGTGGTAGGAATGTGTAATTGCAGCAAAGTGATGATTCGTCTGTCTTAGCCCGGGAAATGCGATTGTTACGCGAGGAGATTTCGGCATTTCGATCAGAACTATCCCGCCTTACAAACGTGGTAGATGATTGCTGTAAAAGACTTGATGGCATAAAGGCGAGAATATCGAAGCTTGAGGAGCATAGTTCTAATGAAATGCAGTCCGCGGTGTCCGTCTCGGTAAAAAACCTACAAAGGCGTCTAAACGAATGCGAACAGGAGGGCTTATAAACCATTTAGATATAACTGGCATTCCAGAGAACTCAGGGGAAAACACCGTACACCTAGTATTAACCCTTGCTCAAAAGATAGGTGCTGATATGGATGAAAACGATATAGTAAGTGCGCATCGCATCGGGCGCGTACCGCGATCTACAACCGGCGGCGACGCGAGCGCGGACCGTATTTTTATTTTATTTAGCTAGGCAGCAGGGAAACGAAAAAAAATGGCGTTTTATCTGGACGCGTGGGGGTCGAGTCTATGTAAGGCGAGATTCAAAAGCGAAGTCCTTTAACATCCGTTCAGAAGAAGATCCAAGCTTTTTGGATGCAGTCCGGTTTAAAACTTACAGTAATTATTTATTATATATGTGTTTTATTTTTAATATTATTTTTGGTCTGTTTTGTGTATTTTGTTTTCTTGTCGGGTTATTATTTCTATATTTTCATATTACCGAACTCAGAATCATTAATCTTTTGTTGTTTATATCATTATTATATTTTGTTATTGTCGAATTTAAGTATAATATGTTACAACTTAGTGACATTTTCTTGCTGTACTTCTTACTGTAGTTTAATTGTAATATTTTTGAGATGGTTATATTACGTTTGCACACGTTGTAAAAATGAAACGAAAGTTCATATACCTTTTCTGAAATTTTCATACTATGTTGATATGATTTTAATCTTGCCAAATAATGTAATTTTCTTGTCCAACAAATACTTTTTAGTGAAAATATTTTTTGATTTATTGAAAAATCTATGTATAACTATAATCTCGTTTTACATCGAAGCAGTCGTGTGGCAGTATTTTATATCAATATTATTCTTCTATAGAGAATCGTACTATAATTTTTATATAACTGATTTGATGGGAAATGGGAAAATAGAATCAATATCAGCTTATCCTTATTATTGTGACTCGAGACTGGAGGGAGACCAAAACAATATAAAACTTTTCAAATATTCCTTAGGTTACTGTTTAGATAATTGCTCCTTGAATGCGAACACCACAATTGTGATTCTTGTATTCAAATATGGGTAAAAACAAAAATACCTATTTGAAAGTTGGTCTCCTAAATCCGGGCTCGCTAAGCACTAACCATGAGGAATTTATTGTGGCAATGGAAAGACACGCTGTAGATGTAATGGCCATTAATGAAACTTGGTTGAAAGATGGGGAAGAAGGTCGTGCACCTTTAGTCCCAGGTTATAGACTAAAACATATCCCACGTCCTATAAGTGTCCGAACACGTGGGGGAGGTGTAGGATTTTACCTAAAAAGGGGTCTCAATGTACGTATATTTCCACACCCACCAAGTCCACAAGTTGAACTGCTATGGATAAAGTTAAATCTTAGTAGAAAATCTATCATTATAGGTACGGCTTATCGACCTCCTTAGATGGATAGTAACGTGTTTTTGGACGCTTTATCAGAATCTATAGGATCTTTTGCATGGTGTGATCACATCATATTACTGGGCGATTTCAATATAAACCTTCTGAATCACGACCACACTAACACAATTAAATTACATCAATTCACACAACGCACGAATCTCACTCAATATATTACTGAACCTACACATTTTACTGACAATAGTCAAACGCTACTAGACCTAGTATGTACCGACGCTCCAGTCCACAACATCACTGTTGATCATATTGAAGTACTTAGCCATCACGCTTTTATATCCTGCACACTAAAAATTATGAAAGAAAAATTTAAGCCTAAATGGATAACCTATAGACCTATCAAACTTTAAATTAGACTACATCTGCAAACTCAACAACGTTGGTGACATGGTACAGAGTCTAAACCAATTGATAATTACCCTTTTTGACTCCTATGCACCCGTAAAAACTATTTATATCAGGGAAAAATCCTATCAGTGGATCACGTACAACATCAAACTGATGATGAAAAAACGCGATGAAGCCCTAGCCTTATCCAAAAGAAATATTCAGCATAGACCATACTATATTGAGCTTAAAAAATTTACTAAAATGGCAATAGAGAGGGAAAAGGCTGCATATTTTAATAAATACATTAATTCGAATTTAGATAAACCTAAGACTCTTCGGAAGGATAAAACACCAAGTACGCATCAAGCCGCAAAAAGAAATCGCTCTACCGTCACACCTTAATGATCCGGATACTATTAATACTCATTTTCTAATTGTAGCAGTTAACCAAATTTCTACTGCTGATATAATTTTTTTATGAATAACTCATACAATAAAACCGTTTTTTGTTTTGAACCTGTATATGAGTCTACAATTTTGAAAATTCTAAGAACACTGAAATCTCAAGCAATTGGTAGTGACGGTATTTCTCTCGAAATGCTACGCCTCATTTAAGCTGACATTTTGCCAGTCCTGACACAGATAGTCAATAACTCTATGACCACAAGCACGTATCCGGATCAATGGAAAAAAGCTATCGTTCGTCCACTAAACAAGATTGCAAATCCCTTAGACTTCCGAGACATTCGACCAATAAGCATTCTCCCATGTATGTCTAAGGTATTAGAAAAAGTTGTACATGGCCAAATTATGACGTACTTGGAAACTAATGGCATACTTCCAAGCCTGCAATCTGGGTTCAGAAGGGGTAGGAGTACCACCACCGCATTGATAGACGTTGTGGATAATATTTTGCTATCACAAGACAAGGGTGAGTGCACCGTGTTAGTCTTATTAGATTATTCCCGTGCTTTCGACACTATCAATGTGGAATTGCTGCTTTCTAAGCTTGTCTATTATGGATTCAGTGATCATACTGTATTGTGGTTCAAAAGTTATTTTGGAAATAGGTACCAGAGCGTTGCTGTTTGAGACGATAGTGGAAACACACGTTATTCCCGATATAAGCCGATATCAAGAGGTGTACCGCAAGGATCTATTCTTGGCCCTTTACTTTATAACCTTTACACTGCTGATATCATAAATAATATAGAGCACTGCAAGTATCACATATACGCGGATGACATACAGCTTTACATTTCGTTTCCTACAGATCAGACTCAAGTAGCCATACATCAGTTGAACGCTGATCTACAACGAATTGCTGAGTGGTCGGAACGAAGTGCTTTAGCCTTGAATGCAGATAAGACTAAATATATGATTCTTGGTACACCTTCTCTTATAAAAAACTTTGAACAAGCTAATCCATTGATACATATTAAGGGAATATCGCTGGGACGCGTGAATGAATCTCGGAATCTTGGCATTGTGTTCGATGAAAGCTTAAGGTTTGACAAACATATCGACCAAGTAATATGCAATTGCTTTTATCGCCTAAAATTACTCTACCGTATTAGAAATGACATCACTCCTAAACTCCGGCAGAAGCTATGTGATGCACTGGTGCTTTCTAAATTAACCTACGGTGATACGGTTTATGGCGATCGCATACTTGTTCGTACACAAAATTCTATTCAGCGCATTCAAAACGCGTGTGCTCGCTATTGCTGGGATATTCCACCACGATCCCACATAACACCATATCTAAACGATGCCAAAGTTCCCAATATGGAAAGTCGTAGGCGCACGCGTTTTGCAGTTTTACTCTTTGGAGTTATAAAATATCATATGCCTCCTTACCTATATAAAAAACTGTCTTGGCTAGGAGATAAAAACAGGGCCTATAGTACCAGAGCATCACACTGGATGCTAGACGTGCCTAAACACCATACAGCTGCCTTCAGAGGTAGCTTTCGTTATAGCGCGACCAAATGCTGGAACAACCTGCCTCCACCATTGCGTGACCTCACTACAATTTCAAACTTTCGAGTAAAAATGAAGAAATACGTAATGGCGAGTCAGATTGATTCAGCTCTGGTTGCTTAAAAATAATAGGCATTAAAAATACTAGGTTGGACTTTTCTTTGTTTTTTTTTTTATTATATAATATTATATTGTGATAAATATTTATAATTTATTACTCAGCACCGCAAGGTGAAGCGTCAAACGGGAGCTACTGAAAATCAGTGCGGTGACACCACAATTGTCACAGGTAACCTGAGTAGCATCCCTTTTGATACACACTGCCACATAGCTGCTATATTATAATATCTTGGTAAAGTTATTTATTTATTCTTTGTAAAATATGTTCTAGGTTAGTTTTAGTTATAATTTTTTCTTTTTTTCTTATTCTTATTTTTGTAGCAATGTAATGTTTCATGTGTGTGTCAAATAAAAGATATTATTATTATTATTTAATTTAGAGATTATTGTGTCCCAGGTGTTAAATAATTTTAGATCGTCATCTCTATTGAAATTTGGGTGTTTCTTGGGAGAAATCTTTTCCCTTTAGCAAAACTTTCGGTTGTTGGAAGCGGATGTAGTAGTTTGATGATGTTAAAAAATACTATGTAGTTACGTAACATTTTTTTTGATATTTTTTTTCTTGATACCTAATATTTGCAATTGTATTTGAAGTTGGTGTGAAGTTGACCATAATTCGTAGTGGAAGATTTGAAATATTGGTGTGATTTATGGTCTGTGGCCTCGCGTACCCCAATATGAACCATTTGTTGGGGATCCAGTGCTCTGTAAACAGCTAGATCATTTGGTACTGCGTAGAAACGTCAATTCATTGTATGTTTTCTACCGCATTTATCACGGAGACTGTTCCGTAGAGCTATTTCACCTGATTATTATCACAGAGTTCTACATCCCCTTCACCTGGATTTGGAGCGTTCTTCAACCGTGCCATTTTCAAAAAACTCTCTGCCACATACAATCAAATAAGAATAAGTTGCATGGCTTGCGTTTTGTGTTTGCGTTTCCAGGATGATACGACGTGGTTACCTTCAAAAAAGTGCGTACACCTTCCGTAAAGGCTGAGATGCTGATTTCTCTGGTAATGCAGTGGAGTATGTGGGCGGTAGTGTAATACGATCGTTTGTCCGTGATAAAAGAAAACTATAACCTCCTTTGAAGATTGAAAGCCAAGTTTACCTTCATATTTAAAGATAGCACCAAAAATAATAGCAGCCATCCAAACAGCAGGTGCAGGTCTTAAGATTGAAGCTATCATTGCACGACTATATACAGACAGTGGTGCCTCGGTGTACTGGGTATCACTTGCCATGACAGTTAGAAGCACGAAGAACGGCAGTAAATAGTAAATAAGTTGATATTTCTGAAACAACATAAAATTTAAATTCGAATAGAAATACGCATATTGGCAATGAAAACATGAAAGCTTGAATCAAGAAGAATTTTACCAGAGAAAGGCTTCTAAGGACAGGATAGTAACATAATGGTACATTACATTGTAAGTATTACAGATAATGATATACAAGGTGAAACTAAATGGGTATACTATGCTTTGAACCAGACATTCCCTTGGTCATCTCTAATGACTATGTGAAGTCAGAAATGAATTAGCATTCTAATTTAATACAATGTTTAAAGTGCTAAGTTTTCGCAAAAAGTATGATTCCCTCAACCCTAATCAGCTGTTTTTTTGAACTCTCTTTGACCTTAAACAGATGAAAAACGAAGATGTGACATGATATCAGATAATAGTAAAATGCCTACGATTCTTTGCAGCTGTGAAGCAATTTGTGTTATCATTTTGCCATGAAGACAAAGTTATTTTATATGTGCATTTTCTTTAGCTGACATTGAAAATACTTCTCAATTTGTATTTACTGTAGTTATGTATTACCCAATAAAGATTTTTTTAATTCTAATCTTATTATGAAACTATGTTATGTTAGTACATATTTACTCTGATTTCCGCGAGTGTTACAAATTTAAATAAAACTCGTTTAAAAGATAAAAACTAGTGTAATTGTAACTGTATTTTTACATTTTGTATTTTTTTAAATATGTTAGGTTGAAAAGATCGGCCTGTCTGCGTTAATACTCTTTGAATTGTGCTTTGAAACACGATATTTACTGCTCTGTGTGTGTGTAAATGTCTATTCTAAAGGCATATACACAAACTTCAATGTAGAATTATTTGAAGTTTTCTTCAAGTTACATTGAAAATAATTCCAAATTTGTAATTGTAGATTATGGGTACCACAACGGCACCTTTTTCTGCCGTGAAGCAAAAATTTGTAAGCATTATTATGGTTTGGTCTGAATGGCACTGTAGCTGTTCTTATTACTGGGCAACTGAGTCTTGACATTTTAATTCAAAAATGTTTTATCCAATAAAGATAATTCTAATAGACTCCTATTAAGAAATTGTTCTTCACGGATTTTTTTTGTCAAATATGGATCTTTGACCATCCTCATATTAATAATATGTACTCCATTCCCGGACCGGGTTTTGTACCCGGCCTGGGTATGGAATGGGGCAGTTATTGAGTTTTTTGTAGGAAATTTCTCACTAGCAGCCCATAATTCAGAAATGTAGATGCTCGCCCCCTATTACGTGGGAATTAAACATAGTGAAACGTGGGTGGAAAAAATACACCTCTAACCCTTCAGGAATACAGACGTGAAACTGTGTAATGTTATGTAATTTCTTATTTTGTTTATTTGTTTCAATAACAGGAAGTAAAAAATTAATGAATAATAACATAGACACAAGCCACATTTCATGTAGTGTGCATACTCCTTAATCATAGATTATTGTTTATGTTTAAGTCCATAGGTAGGTGACCTCAGTCTCATTCAACAAAGGCCCCGCCTAAAACTGGCAGTCTCTTTAAATTTAGGGTTGTCTAAGAAAATAAATTGAAAAATAATATTTTTATTTCGTAGGGAAGTCTTTTTCTTTTTTTTTTATTTATTTATTAAAACTTAAACATCACCATACTATTGCATATGACCCAAATAACGTACCATTGAAGGGATGTTATTATACCCTTTCTGGTTCACGTTGTATATAGGCAAGTGACTGGAGAAGCTAAGCCAGAACTGTAACTAAGTTACACTCCAGTCATCACTGAAACGGCCAGCAAAAGGATTTGATGGACGAATGTAGCTGTGATGAAGCCGAGGCACACATACGTAAGTCCATCCATGCCTAGTTGTAGCCAAGGCTTGTATAGTACTTTTCCCAAATAATGCGCGGCCAATCCCAATTAAACCTAAACGGCTGTTCTCGCCTCTTGGGTTTGAGGTAAGTTCATCAGCAATTGTCTTCATTTAGATTTATGTTGTTCGAGTTTTAGGGGCTACCTTCCCCTCTTAAAATATCTGTAAGAACTGGAGGTTATATAAACAAAATCTGATTCTTTTGACTTTAATGAGTACCCAGTAGAATTTATTTACTTAACTTCTTATCTTATTACTTTTCAACATTAATGACGAACAACGAAAAACAATATTTTTTTCCGCGTTAAAGTATTAATTTTTTTAATAAATATTTTTCTGTTTCCAGTTCGAAATTCAAATAAAGCCTTTGATAATTTACCTCCTTGGTTTCCATGCTTCGGAGTTCATTCATTCATTCATTCATTCGTGAGATCTTTCCATTGATGTTCCATTATTAAATTACACGACAGATATGAGTTTACTGTGTAATTTATAATAATGATAAAATTTATTTTCAAATAACTACAGACATGAGACATAGATGTGAGAAACTTAATATTATTGTACCGTTAAATTTAAAGTAGGTATAATCGTGATTAAAAAAACATGTTACTATGGAACGCATCTTATCTATAGATTGGAAGTATTTGTGTGACAGATGAAGGTGCTCTGTAGTCTGTGGTTATAACGTAGGACTCAGTTTAGCGCAACACTCCAAGAAAAAAGCGATTATACTTCGTCGCCCAATTGTAATTACTATTTCAAATTTACGTTTACGTTTATTCAAACTGCACGTTTCATATTAAACTAAATTTCAATTGTATTTAGGCAGTCCCGCCTCTTATTGTGTAGTATTTACATCCTCTTTGTTCGCCTTAGAATAATATATTCTACGTACAGCGACCATCGGTTTCATTACGATGTTCGAAGAAAAATTAACTGTTTGAGTTTATTTTGCCATTACATCCCACAAAATTTTGGAGGCTCGTCCGGGATTGGCAAAATAAAATTAAACATGACGAACAGGGGTGGGCCTTAAAGTGACGTTTTCAGAAAACTGTAGTAAATTTATTGAATTAGGCGTTACTTTGCGGAAATCCATAATTATACAAATGAATTAAGTTTTCTTTGGTGTTAATTCCGCCAATATTTGTTTTTAAAAAAATCGACACGTGTTTCGCCTCTACACGAGGCATCCTCAGGACGTGTTGTCTCGCCAAAATCTGGCACGAGACTCAACTCAATTCAACTCATCTTTGAGTTAAAGAAAAAAGAAAACTTGAATCATTTGTAGAAAACTTTAGTGCCATCTGTTAGTTGGCCCAAAAATGAAAGCTTTGTCAGCTGTCACTCGCTTTGAAACCTTTCAACTTTTCTTTATTTGTGTCACTGCCCACTGGTCACAAAATGGCGGCTACTTATAGCGTTTACGCATATATTTGCTCTCGTGTTCCATTTTGCATATTTACACTACTAAATCCAACCTTTATGTTCTATGTTGTGTCAAATTTAAATATCTAACTCTACGCGCAATTTCAACAAGGTAAAAAATTGCAATACCTGCATTAAAAAGTAGAGTTAGTTATTTAATTGCGTCACAACATTACAAATGAATTTTATAATTTCGAGCTTATATATAGTTATTTTCGGGGCCAATCTCCAGATGGCGCTACTTTTCAAATAGAGAGCTCATAATGCGTAGAGAGGGCACTCTTTTCCCTATATATTATTATACTCTTTGATGACGAATAAGAAGTGCTTTTCATGATTTATCTACGAACTATGGACATCGGCTACGATTTCCGCTTAGAGGTGAAAAATAAAGGACACATGGAAGATATTTACGATTATCTATCGGTGTCTGAAAGCTGTGAGCTAAAATAAAAAACGAACGAAAATTAAAGATGTACGGCGAACTGACGAGGCACGCATTCATTGCTATATCTAACTTATCTTCTTACCAGTTTACCAGTGGGAGGCTCCTTTGGATACCGGCTAGATTATGGGTACCACAACGGCGCCTATTTCTGTCGTGAAGTAGTAATGTGTAAACATTACCGTGCTTCGGTCTGAAGGACGCCGTAGCTGGTGAAATTACTGGGCAAATGAGGCTTAACATCTTATGTCTCAAGGTGACGAGCGCAATTGTAGTATCGCTCCTGTTTCGTCTTGTCCTTTATTGTAATAAAACAATGCATACACTCTTCTCTCCAACTTATATATGAGCACTTGCAGAGTATGAAAAAGGGGCTTATAATCGCAATCAGACTTATCGTTATTTACCACCTGAATCTCCAACATCGCAACGCACACTAAAGTAATAAACCTGGCCTGTTTCCATCGTTTGTCAGCAGCAAGAGACTCTATATAAATGATCCAAGTTTAACGCTTAGCTTAACCCGTTAACTTACCTTATATTTGCTAATTTCGAATTTGTTACGCTGTAGATGGTATACAAACAGTCCCATAGAAAGGCCAATGATGAAGCTAGTTAAGTTATTCTGAGCTGGTGCATGTATGAACCCAAGGGCATCAGTTAGCAATCTGCGTACGGATCTAAAAGAGACAAAATATAAAAATAAATAATGTTTTCTGTAGTATAAGAAATTTTAAATACCAGTTACAAGTAGTTAGTCATTGATATATTGGTGATTACTTAACCGAAATCTATTATTTTTTGACTCAGAATAGTATATTGTGCAACTCAACAAGCTTTTGTAACTTAAATTATAATTTTATTTATTAAATTAAAATGTCAGACGCGTCAACCTCAATTCAGTTTTGATATTTCGATTGTGTTTTTTTTGTTATTATTTTATTTATTTTAGCAATTTTATCTAAATTTGCGTGTGCCAAGTATAATTTGCGTGTAGTAAACTTTTTGCAATCAAATAACAGTTTCAGTTACAAAAAAACTCTCGCGTAATTTTAAAATGGGCGAACGGATCTTTTTCAACCGCAACAGCGAGCGCCAGGACTACTACTTCTTTTCCCGCAATAGTATTACAAATACCTATGTAATATTCAAAATAATTCAATCAATAACATTTCCGTAATATGACAATTGTTCATACAATGAGCGGTTGCGGGGTGTAATAATTTTTATTATTGAGTTGTATCAAAATATAACCACTAGCGACATCTTGTCTATTTTAAATACATTGATATTATGTTTGTGTGACTCTGTAAGTTTTTGTCGAGGACCGGAGGCCATTCCCAAACCAACAAAATATGAGAGCGGTATTGAAAGAGAAACTACCCCAGGAGGGTACCGGATCTTGTAGAGCCGGAGAATCCCTCCCCGAGCATTCGCGCTCGGGCTGCCCCTCGTATTCTGGGGAGGGCACAGTACCGCGTATGTCACAGGACAAACAGGGCAGCAACACCACGGCACCCCGCTCCACGGTTAACGTGGACTTTTGTAACATCCGGGGAATTCACTCCAACTTAAACGCCGTCCACCACCACCTTGAGACGGCGCAGCCGGCCTTGTGTTTCCTTACGGAGACGCAGATATCTCGACCTAGCGATACGTCATATTAAACGTATCCCGGGTACAAAATTGAGCATAATTTCACGCCTCATGCCGGGGTATGTGTGTACGTTAGGGAGGATATCTGCTGTTGCCGTCTCGGCAATTTTGAGGGTAGGGACCTGTCCACTCTCTGGCTCCGCGTTGATTTAGAGGACTGCGTCCGCATCTATGCGTGTGTCTACAGGTCCCATAGTGGTAACGCAGAAACGGATCACCTCATGGGCTGCGTTCAAGCGGCATTTGATGACGTGCTTGCTCAGATCCCCTCCTCTGAAATCGTAGTCTTGGGTGATTTCAACGAGCACAATGCCGAATGGCTTGGTTCACGTACTACAGACTACGCAATGCGATCTGTGCATAATTTTGCATTGGCGTATGGTCTGTCCCAATTAGTTGAGTCGCCAACGCGGCTCCCGGATGTGGATAGCCACATGCCGTCCTTATTGGATCTTCTGCTGACTACACATCCCGATGGTTACCAGGTCTCTGTTGACGCCCCTCTTGGAACGTCCGACCATTGCCTGGTCAGGAGTGTAGTGCCTATCCGACGCCAACGTCGCAAACCACCAGCGACCCGCCGCGTATGGCACTACAAGTCGGCAGATTGGGATAGGATGCGTTCGTTTTTTGCATCCTACCCTTGGGGCAGGGTTTGTTTCCTTTCGGATGATTCTAGTGCCTGTGCCGTTGCAGTAGCCGATGTGATACTGCAGGGCATGGATATTTTTATACCAAGCTCTGTAGTACCGATCGGTGGCAGATCACAGCCCTGGTTCGATGCGTCAGTTAAAGCAGCATCTGACTGCAAAAAACGGGCGTATCGAACTTGGGTTTCGGCGCTGGGCTCAAAGGATCCGAACTGCAAAGTTCTGAAGAGGAAATATAACCGTGCCGCCGTTGCACATGATGAATGACACTCTCGCCCATACGGCAAAAGAGAAAGCCGATCTCCTGTGCACTCTTTTTGTCTCCAACTCGACTCTTGACGACAACGGAAAAACACCGCCGACCATCCCGCGATGTCAGAGCTCCATGCCTGAAGAACAGTTCCGACAGAAGACTGTTAGGCGAGCTCTGTTTTCGTTGGACGTCAGGAAGTCGAGCGGGCCGGATGGCATTTCTCCAATCGTGCATAGAACGTGTGCCCCTGAGTTGACGCCGGTGCTAACGCGTTTATTCCGGCACTCTTATTCAAAAGGCGTAGTCCCTGATTAATGGAAGTCAGCCCTTGTCCATCCAATCCCAAAAAAAGGAGACAGTTCGGATCCGGCAAACTACAGGCCTATTGCTATTACCTCCCTACTCTCCAAAATCATGGAGAGCATAATTAACCGCCAGCTCTTGGTATACCTTGAGGGTCACCAGTTGATCAACGACCGGCAATACGGCTTTCGCCATGGTCGGTCGACTGGCGATCTTCTGGTATACCTAACACATAGATGGGCGGCGGCTATTGAAAGCAAGGGGGAAGGCCTGGCAGTTGATCTGGATATAGCGAAGGCCTTTGATCGTGTATGGCACAAGGCGCTCCTCGCAAAACTTCCATAATTTGGGATTCCCGAGAGCTTATGCAAGAGGACCTCCAGCTTCCTCACTGGGCGCAGCATACAGGTCGTTGTCGACGGTTATTGCTCGAATCCCAAGCCCGTGAACGCTGGAGTGCCCCAAGGCTGTGTGCTATCTCCCACGCTGTTTCTTCTGCATATCAATGATATGTTGGACCGCCAACATGCATTGCTATGCAGACGACAGCACTGGTGATGCCGTATACACGGGCCATGCTGGTCTCTCTCGGGAAAACGTCGAGCAGTGCCGGGAGAAACTTGTGTCTTCTATCGAGTCCTCTCTCGAGAAGGTCGCGAAATGGGGTAAGTTGAACCTTGTCCAATTTAACCCCCAGAAGACTCAAGTTTGCGCGTTTACCACTAAAAAAACCACATTTGCCGTATCACCGCTCTTCGAGAACACTTCCCTGAAAGCCTCGCCTAGTATCGGAATACTGGGTCTCGAAATCTCGAGCGATTGCCAATTCCGTGGCCATCTGGAAGGCAAAGCCAAATTGGCTTCGAAGAAACTGGGCGTCATAAATAAAGCACGGCAATACTTCAAGCCGGCCCACATTCGAGCGCTCTACAAAGCGCAGGTCCGGCCTCACATGGAGTATTGCTGTCATCTCTGGTCTGGCGGACCCCAGTATCAGCTCGATCCAATTGACCGCGTGCAATGCAGAGCAGCTCGAATTGTCGGGGACCTAGCGCTCTGTGAACGGCTGGATCACTTGGCGTTGCGTAGAGACGTCGCTTCATTAGGTGTCTTCTACCGCATTTATCACGGGGAGTGTTTCGAAGAGCTATTCAACCTGATTCCTGCCGCCAAATTTCACCTTTGCACGACACGCCACAAGTTACGATATCATCCCCACCATCTGGATGTGTGGCGGTCCTCCACAGTGCGGTTTTCAAGGAGCTTTCTTCCTCGCATTACGAAGCTGTGGAATGAGCTTCCTTGTGCGGTGTTTCCGGGACGATACGACATGGGTACCTTCAAGAAAAGCGCGTACACCTTCCTTAAAGGCCGGCAACGCTCCTGTGATTCCTCTGGTTTTGCAAGAGAGCGTGGGCGGCGGTGATCACTTAACACCAGGTGACCCGTACGCTCGTTTGTCCTCCTATTCCATAAAAAAAAAGTAAAGGAAATAAATCATTCTGCACTGAATAACCAACGTAATTTCATTTACTTAATTTAAACGGCAATTCACCGTTTGCTGGGTCAGCTAGTAATCTTATAAACAACTTAACAAGAAACGCCTAGATATAATCTTATATGCCATAGAAGTGCAATGAAGGCAATTTCTGGTGGTACTCCATCATAAGTAGGCCCCATAAACCTACACCTAAGTTCTAGGTGTTGGATAGTTTGCAGTTGCTGGATCTTTTTTTCTCTATGTACATTGTGTATACAGTATTTATCTTGCCATTGTCACTACAGAATTGCATGACAGGGAGAAGTAATTTTAAACTTGGAGGAACTTTACATTGCGTTTATTATAAGACATAATATACTGTGCTATTAATAAACGCGAAGTAAAGTTATTCCTAGATTAAAACGAGGGAGGATCCGTAGCTACTACGGTACTGGCTAGAAGCCGATCTAATACCTAGCCAACCGATATGTTTGAAGCATTTAAGCAAAAAGCAATCATATATCGTAAACTTATAATGTCAAAACTTTTTGTCTTTATCTTACCTTTGTTAGTGCAGAATTACGTGACAGGGAGAAGTAATTATAAGCTTGGAGGAACTTTACATTGCGTTTATTAATAAGACAGATACTTTGTTATTAATAATCGCGAAGTAAAGTTATTCCTAGCTTCAAACTTTTTGTTTTTATCTTACTTTTGTCACTACAGAATTACATGACAGGGAGAAGTAATTTTAAACTTGCAGTAACTATTCAAGCGCTTATTAATGAGACAGTAAGTGTCTTATCAGTTATGCTGTATTATTTTATTTATATTAAAACCAAACTATTAAGGTTATAAACTTTTGTTGATACAAAGTTTTCCAGTAAATTCTTCTCATTAAGGTAAAATTTTATTAAAGAAGTTGTATAATTATTATGACTTCCTAATGAAATACTCACTCGTATTTAGCCAAGACCGTTGCATCTATGTCTTGATAATATAATACTTTAAGTCCTGGAGCGATAAGTCCAATGATAAACAAAATCATGAGGACCAGTCTTCTTACAGTTCCTTTGCACATTATAAAAACAATGAGTCCTAATATGTGCAACTGAAAATCAGCTGCCAGGTGCCTGCAAATGTATTGTGATTAGTATTTCAAAGTTATTAATTTATTCCGTTGATTGAATGGATTATGAATATCAGCATAAAGCTGGGTTTAGACAGGGTCAGTAACTGACTTCGATTTCGAGACAAGTCAGCGCTGACCCGAAAAATACCCAATGTAAACTGATTTGAAGTCAGTACAGCGGCGGGAATGCAATATTCGCAGACGAATATTTTGAGGTTAGTCGGCTCCCCTCCACCCGCGCCTTCCTGCGCCAGTGGCAAAAACCCCGACCCCGTGTAAATGGGGAAGTCAGCACTCAGCACTGGGTCAGTCACTGACGCTGTGTTGTCGGTTGACGTCGTGTTGCATAGACGCTTAAAATGTCTCGTAAACTAAGCGACTGACTCCATGTAAACGAATGAAGTCATAGATGGCGGCAATGTCGGCGCCGTTACTGACTTGTGCACAGACCCTGTCTAAACCCGGCTAAACACTCGACAATTTCTCTTTTAAAATCATATTAATGATATAATAATATTAATTTACATCTATATTTACATAAACTAACTGTAATACACGAAAGATTAACAACAATTACATTCCACGTCTTATAAAAAACAAAATAAAGTGGATAAAAAATATGATAGACAGTTAATTATGGTATTATTATTCTACTACTAGACCAAACAGTTCTATGACTGGTACTTAGTAGTAGCAGTACTTTCTACTCAATAGGTATAACATGCCTTAATGAGTTAAATTAGGTCACTAAAAACTTTTTAATAGCTCACACAAGATAAATTTTACAGTCAGCCTTGTATTGACTATTTGACATAGTGCAGTTACAATAGAATTTCATATCAATCTTAGATCAAGGATTGGTCTCCGCTGCGCTTCGACTAGACACCGCAGGCGTAGTAGCAAAGTGCGGCAACTATTACTACACTCAAGTGGGCGTACTCGAACCCGTCTCGAAATTTGTGTGACGTTGACGTGCCACATGTTCTGATAAACTTTGCTAATAATTGAAACTAAAATGCCGGGTTGTGTTGTAAAACTTTGTTAAAATAATACTGCAAGAAATAAGAAAAAGTCAGTGACTAGGATACAATAGAATATAAAGTTGCCGTAATAAGAAAGCGATTGTTCTTAGGTAGTGCGGTATCTACTTGCAGCGCAGCAGTGATCCATACTTAATCTAAGATATCAATATAATTTTCTCGTTTTATAATATGGGATACTTATTAAGTAGAACAAGAAAGCAAGTCTTACCACGAGTGAGGCATACATGTCCCATCCATAAAGTAATTATTTATGTACATGACATGTTTCCACCAAGATCGTCTGCAATCTATTGCTTCTCGAGTCACATACACCTGTTATTTACAATCATTTTAAAATTACACTATATTCACCACGGACTAGTAAAAAAATAAGGGCTCCGTGTCACCTTACATAACAGTGTAGCACCAAAACAAGCCGATTAACGTATTTACGACTAACATAGCCCCACGCACACACTTACACTACTACAGGCCGATAGGCGGCCATTATGTGAATTGTCATCGTCTGTGACAGATCAGTTTGCGTCTCAATAAAATATTTTAAAAATGCCGTCGTGCGTTGTGAATAAGTTTAAAAACGATACTATATAAGAATTTGTGGCCAAATATCTAATATCTTTAAAGGAGCAATTCTTGTATAAATATATATATATATATAATCTGAATCTCGGAAACGGCTCCAACGATTTTCATAAAATTAAGTATGCAGGGGATTTCGGGGGTGATAAATCGATCTAGCTAGGTTTCAATTTAAAAAAAATGGTTTTATCCATGTTTGAATGAGAAAGCAGAAGACCCCGGTTCGAATCCAGATGTCCTATTAGTTTTTTTTTTGTTCAAGTTTTGTACATTCTTAAAAATCAGAGCAAGGCTCGGTCGTCCGGATATTGATTATTTAAGGGAGAAAAAGTTGTGTAACTAGTATCCCCCGTAACCACGCATACACGTAGCATAACGGTGCCTCACTTGAAAATATCACGGCGTGGAGTCCTTCTTTTTTTACTCGTCCGTGATATTCACAAATTAAAATATATGTTCTATTTGAGATTAAAACCAAATATTTTCGTAAAAGACTTTTGAGATAAATATAATATTACTTGCTGCCACGAGAAACATTGATCTGTACATAATAAATAATATACTGTTTTTCATGAATTTGTCAATAATATTTCAAAGCATCATAAATTATTTCGTAAAATAGTGCTCCATATTGTTTTAATGAAATTGTTTCAAAGCAGAACTATCAAACCGTGCGTCAATAAATTCTCTCTTAGAAAATATGTTAATACAAAACAAATATTGGAAATAAAAATATTTATCTCATATAAATATCTCTCAAGTTGGACTAAACTGCAGTCAAAGAAGAAATCCTCATTAAATTCCGTTCACAAGTTTAGGAGTTCACTGGTTCAATCGTTGGTTTAATCTTAATTTCAATATTAAATATGTTTTAATGTCAAATTAAAATATCATTGAAAATTATTATTTTTAGTTTGGTTTTCTATGAAAGTGTGTTTTGTTTTATTACTAGGTATTTATTTTTGCTTTTATTCTTAAAACGACGATAATTTCGAAGAAACCATATCATCTAATGCATTGACAATACAAGGGATTTTGTGTGTCAACCTGGACCAATCAATTTCTTCTAACCAAATACCACTCAGATGTATTACTGTGGCAGAGTAAAAAATAGTAGAGAAGTTGAAATTATTGAATAATGAATTGCTATTTGTGGACAGCGCTATCATGAGCTATATTTTGCGGGAAACTGTCAAAATGAACTGACGGTAAGTATATCTGTACAATATACTTCATCCTGTCAAAAACATGTCCAGAAAAAGTATGATTATAAGGAAAATAGTGGAAGTTTATAAGAACTATAAATGTTGCTTTCATGTTATTGGTTTAATGAAACAGCCGTAAACAATGTGCAGTAGAATTTTTACTATTGCTAATTACCGAAGCACGCAGTGTGAAATGATAAGTATAAGTACTCGCTTTGGTGGGGGCGAATTTTTCTCTGCCGTTAACCTATGTTGTATTTTCCTAAAACTAAGTTACTATAAATCAAATTTTCTTGAACATTATTTATATGGACTTTTTCTTTAAAAATTTAAATTTAGATCTTTGTAATGAATTGTTTATTAAATTATTGCTTGATAGCGAAACGTACAGAACTGTTTACCACTCCTCCAAGTATGGTTGTCTCAACGATCAAACCTTGCATGTCACAATGCACCGGTAAGAGCAGAAGACAAATGACCAATACAACATCCTGATTACACTTACGAGCAGTTGAATGCTGGTTTCAGTGGTCGAACCACGCATAACTCTTAACATAGTTAAGACTTTATTAATTACTAAATCAATCCACTGATAAGGAGGACCTTCCTTAAAGGCCGGCAACGCTCCTGTGATTCCTCTGGTGTTGCAAGAGATTGTGGGCGGCGGTGATCACTTAACAACAGGTGACCCGTACGCTCGTTTGTCCTCCTATTACATAAAAAAAAAAGAAGTAGAAGTTGTAGAAGTTAGCTACTATTCGATGTAACTTGTTAAAAATTACAGTAGACAGTATTATAGGCAAAGTCAGGTCAGTCATTCATGTTACTTTCAAGTTCATAAAATGAGATAAGAAACTTGATAAGTGTGCAATGTTTCAAATTCAAACGGTGTCGATAGTCATATTTATAAATTCCGTTTACTTAAATACCAATATTTATAACTAGGTACTTCTTAGATGAGGCTTAGATGAACTTTGAACTTAAACAACTTACCTTCCAGAACGGTCCACTACCCGCAAATCTATTCCATGATGCTGTTAATGCCAGCCATACCGCGTAAGGTGGCGTTAGTCTGAAAGTAACGAATAATTCAAATCCAATCTGCCATTTGGTCAGTCAGCAATTTGAGAAATTATAGAAACATTTTGCATTAAGTGTATTGATTTTTTTTAAAGATATTTTCATGTTAAAGGGGTGGAGGTATTGAAAGGGTCCGATAAAGTGGACAAAATTACATTTCGTTTGGTATATCGTGCAGCTTGTCTTACTAAGTGTATATTAACGAAAAAAATATATCCGCCGGCCCCCTTTTTTATGCAGACATAATATGTCTGCTTGCCACCTCGGGGGCGCCTCTTACGACACCCTTGAGCCTGGGACTACCCTATTATTTTGCTCCGGGGCAAAGGTTTAGTAATTCTCTTACACTTTTAAGGGTTTTCATGAAACAGCATAGTCAGCACTATCACCCTATTCTACCATCACCCAGTAAAATTTATGGTTCTGCGAAAATTCTCAGCTTTAATACAGTTTAGAGGGCATGTCATACTTCTTCTTATCATTAACTAAATTGATATCAGTTATCACAATTCCACCGAAATTGTTCCCAGCTGTATTGAAGATGATCTTTAGGAGACTAGACTGGGATACATTCGGAATGAACGTGATCGGAGAGAAATAAGGTCATTTGAGATTCGCGGACGATTTAATGTCCGAATAATCCGAATGTCCAGATACTCTGGAAGCAATACTACAACAATTATCAGATGAAAGTGCAAATGCAGGACTATCTATGAATGTAGAACAAACAAAAATGATGAGCATTCTGCTGCAAAAGAGGCTATTACAATTAATAACCAACAATTAGATTAGAGAATTATATGTAAACGAATATATTTATTTAGGGCAATTAGTATCACCAACAGAGAATGCAGAAAGAAATTGATAAAAGAATAGCTAACACATGGAAGAGATTTTGGTCCGTGAAATAATGAAAAACAAACAGATGCCAATGTCAGAGAAACGCAAAGTTTTTAACGCTTATATCCTGCCATGTCTGACATACGCATGCCAAAATTGGGCTTTAACAGAACAGCAGCAAAATAAAATCAATATATGTCAGAATGGGATAGAGAGAAACTTATTGGAAGTAAGAAGAGATAGAGTACAGATAAGAAAGATCAAAGGGATAACTAAGTTCAAGAAAGTTCAAACACTTTACAGAAAATTGAAATGGCGCTGCACAGGACATATGTTGAGAGTAAAGAAAGAGAAATGAGGCAATATTATAACCGAATGGTACCCTAGAGAAACCATGCGAAGCAGAGGAAGACAGACAAAGAGTTGGGGAGATGATTTTAAGAAAGCAGCGGGCCCAGTATGGTTACGCATAGCAAAATATAGAGGGAAGTGGAAAGCCTTAGAGGAGGCCTTTGTTAAAAGACAAGCTGTTGCAAGGGCAGAACAACCGAATGCCAACGATAGCACCTAGTTAGTTCAAATTATATATTTTGTTACCTCTATTAAACTTTTAATATGCTTCTTAATTAAGTTAAAATTAGCAGCAATAAAGGCTTATTTTATTTTATACTATCACAATTATGATTAGTGATTCCTCTGGTGTTGCAAGAGAATGTGGGTGGCGGTGATCACTTAACACCAGGTGACCCGTACGCTCGTTTGTCCTCATATTCCATAAAAAAAATATTTACCTCCAGACATAGTCTTACCTCCACCATCTTGTGAAGATCCGTTCTAGAATATCGCGTCCCTTTAACTCTTTCTCCTCCAAAGACATTTGTAAATTATGAGAAAGTAAGAATGCGGATATTAAAAAAAATACTTGCACTACTATAAAGCCATTGTAAAGTATTTTGAAGATGGGACTTTCATAAGCTGCCTGAAAATGAGTATTAATTGTTTTATTTTGTTTCATGTAGGTATATACAATTCAAAAAATCTTTATTCACTTTAATCAAAATTATTTATTGCAAGTCAGGATGAAGTACAAAAGTTACAATAATTATAAAAATATTCAATAACATTAAAATTTTGCCACATTCATCCCAACTATCTTTATCATTCAAATAATCTTTCACATTATAATAGACCTAAGATGTTAATTTATTTTTTCAGCCTTCTTTATGCTCCAAAAGTGTGATTATCATATTTAACGGGGAGCTAGTGTACGTTGTCCTAATGAGCGACCATATTAAACACAAGGTCACGTCAAGGTCACAAGTTTATATTTTGTCATAACATTTGTTCGACTTCCATAGAGAATGGTTGTGTGTATTGTTGACACTACAATCACACAACGCAGCACATTCACGATGACCCAGATACGGCATGTGTTATACATAAGACAATTATAATTAAATGTATACAATATTAAGGCACCGCAAACATTATGGTTGCTAAATGCTATCAAACTTGAATCAAAAACCGAATATTTATTCTTTAAATATTATGCAGATGAAAATGCACAGGGAGAAGATGTCCAAAAAAGGGGCAATTACAAAAAATACAGGATTGACATGAAATTGTCCAGTAGCAGAGTTATATTGCAGACAGTAACCAGCTGACGCCTTTCAGTATGAAACTGATGAAGATGAACTAGCGAAAGAAACAGAGTAGATTGGTTTAAAAAACCGGAAGAAGAGGATGTTGAAGACGTCATTATCCCCACCATTGCGGCAAGATAGTTCAAAGACCAACGCAGCAGGTAAAGAAAAGCCATTAGGAAAATAGAAAGTATCCTTATTGTTCAAAATATCAAGAGCTATCAAGCTCGAAGGCCTCAATACAGCTTCCCAAAGTGTAGGTTTTAATTGAACATGGACAAATAATCTAGTTGGGCAAGTCCAAAAGGAAAGAGGTCACTCGTTGAATCCAACCAGGGTGAGCAGCGTTCGGGAAGCTCCGTAAAATCTCGTCCAAAATACCACAGTGTCTGAAGACGAACGTTTTTAACAAGTGTTTGTTGCCAGTGATGACATACGGAACGCAGACGTGGTCGGTAGCTGTGGGCCTTATCAGGAAGCTCATTGACGCTCAGAAAGCAAAGGAGAGGGCTATGCTGGAGTTTCCCAGCGAGATCGAATCCGAAATGAGGAGATCCGTAGGACAACTAAAGTCACCGATATAGCCCAAGTGGTTGCGAAACAGAAGTGGCAGTGGGCAGGGCACGTAGCTCGACGGACAGATAGCCGTTGGGGCAGTAAAGTCCTCGAACGACCACCACGTGCCGGACGACGTAGTGTTGGGAGGCCTCACACAAGATGGACCGATGATCTGGTCGAGATCGCCGGAATACGTGGGATGAGGGCAGCGCAGGACCTATCGTCATGGCGATATATCAGAGATAATAGTATAGCCTAAATTAGCATCAACATATCAATCTCAAAATTAAACTATCACCTTTATTATTTCATAACCATAATGTTAACAACAGGAACAGACATAAACTTATAATGCCTACTACTCGGCTAAGCCGAGTTAGTAAGTTTTTTGTGGGTCGAAGTATATGCTTTTACAACAAGATCCCAGAAATTTTTCAAAACGAAAGTATTACGTTATTCAAAACAATTGTTAAAGAAACGTTTGTGTGGCAAAGGTTACTATAACATTAATTACTTTCTCAATGATACTACAGATTGGGAATGAAGTGACCGCGCTCAGGCTATTAAATAATAAGTTTAATTGTACAATATTCCTTTGTAAACATATTTTTTGATGAAAATAAAGCCCGCTGAGTTTGTGGCGCCCATTCTTCTCAGGTCTGAGGCATTCGTTTTGGAACAGGTGTTAGTTTTTGACTTTCAATAAGTGATGTCACATCCTATTTTGAATAAAAATATTTGAAATTGAATTTGAATCATAACCCAACTATCAGGGAAGTAATACAAAACAAGAGTACAGCCAACTACATTACATGTCAAAAAGAAACTAGAGGTGTTGGAATTACGCTATAAAATATGAACCAATGTGGACTAATTGTATTCAACTTTTGAAGTTGTAACTACCAAACATATACAAATTATAAAACCCTTTAAGAATAAGGTGCTCAAAGGAATTGTAAATGCAAATTGGTACAAAAGCAACGACGCCCTTCATCGTTAACCCTAAGGTTGATTAAGTCGTAAAAAGTAAAAATAGCATATACTAAGTGTAAAAATCACAAGAACATTGTGTCTTCCCCTTAATAGAGACAACTAGAATAGTTAATGGTCACTAAAACAGGTATATTTGTGGTCATAATATTTCTTTTGCTGTTCAAATCTAGGTCATATTTGACATATTTTAAATGAGCGCATAAAAGAATGCTGGAAGTGTTTCTTGCGCCGCTTCTTCTCTCTCAGTGTGCCATTTGTTTCCGAAGCGGTAGTAGTATCTAGTGTATTAGAGATGACATCAAAAAGAATTCTAAAGGAATCAATTTTGAGAAAATAAATGCCTTTTATGCGTTTGATTTGATCAAAGCTTGGAGATTGAAGAAAATCGTACAAGAAAATATTTAAACATTTAAGCCATTATTTGGAATTAAAATCACATCCATCATACATTGCAATAATCTGTGATTGCAACAAGTTGATTGATGATATAACATTATTATTATCGACTTGTCAGATAACCACTTTTTTGGATAAAAAATATTTTTTTCATATAATATCCCATGTTTTATTTCTAACAAAAAATTCATAAGTAATTAAATAATTTTAGATCATTTATACGCCTAGATAGACTGTGACACCTGTTAAAATGGCGAAAAAAAATGAGGTTGACTGTAAATCTCTATTTTGAGCAATACACGCATAATATAAAGTGCCACACATACAAATTGCGAGAGTAAGACGTAGCTTATCACGCACACTACAAAAATAAAACTGACCCGTTTTAATTGATTGTCTAGCAGCAAGAGGCTCTATTTAGACGTATAAATTATATAATAATTTAAAATATCATATAAATAAAATATAATATATACTCACTGTCTCCATGTAATGCACATTTTGTGATAGAACTATGACAGGATGTAACGAGTGACCAATAATACTTAGCACCATTAAGACAGATCTGAAAGACACATATTTCATTCGTAAATATTCAGTTCTATGGGCAATAAAGTGTTTGGATAACATCAAATCAACAGTTTTCTTTTTTCAGCAAAATCTTTCGATTTGCAAAATATAAATTTGGTCACAGTAAGACAATCTTAAAAATTCAGATGAATTATTAGCAAATAAAGTCTGGCCTGATCTGTTATAGGAAGTTACTTACACACGCATACGTACGATATCATATCATCCCCATCTGGATGTGTGGCGGTCCTCCACAGTGCGGTTTTCAAGGAGCTTTCTTCCTGGTACTACGAAGCTGTGGAATGAGCTTCCTTGTGCGGTGTTTCCGGGACGATACGACATGGGTACCTTCAAGAAAAGCGCGTACAACTTTTCTTAAAGGCCGGCAACGCTCTTGTGATTCCTCTGGTGTTGCAAGAGAGTGTGGGCGGCGGTGATCACTTAACACCAGGTGACCCGTACGTTCGTTTGTCCTCCAATTCCATAGAAAAAAAATCTTCTAAAGTTCTTTCGTTGGAATATTTTACTAAGATTCTTATCGAAATCCATTCCTAAGCATCTAATGGAGAGAGTTTCACTACGACTTTTATTTTTACGAAGTCGGTGTACAAAATTAAAATTGATATTTTATTTATTTAGATTTTATTATAAATAACACTTGTAAATTCAAATCATGCCCATTTCATCTTTATTCATTTTTCATCATTGACAACAATACAATTGATCACTTCGGCGGCTAAACAAAATTTGACCAAAATTCTTCCGCATAAAATCTTTAATATTAAAAATATTCAATCGAATTTGGATTGAGACTTGATTATAATATATTTTAAAATTATAAAAATAAATTATTAAGGCACGTACATCATGGCTTAGAAGAGCATTTTATTTCAAAACATTATAATTACCTTATAGCATCGAGTGACTTGAAGCAATTTTGTCTCTCATCTGATCGGTCACTGGTATCAACGAGTTTTAAACTATTTCTTAACAGCGAGAAGTTCATCAGGTAACTGTTCCCTGAAATTATCATTTTATAATAAAATAATCAAATAGCAGCCAAGTTCACGTTCCTTATGACGTCAAAATACGAACTGAACCCGCATGTCTCGCATTCTGCAACCACGCGAATTGCATGAAATTTTTTGGCTATGGTATTAAAGGTGCAGACACTTTCATGATGCTGCGTTCCCCGACCGATACGACATAGGGATCTTCAAGCTAAGAGAATACAAGAAGTATGCTCTTAGTTTGAAGATCAGAGATCAGAAGATGTTCATGAGGAGCGATTTTCAAATTTCATGTATCCATAACTTTTGCAACAAACTCAGTATAAATATTATTATTGATGGTACAATAGTACTTTAGATGTTACAATAGACAGATAAGCTTAAGTTGAAGGAACAATTATCTTTTTAAGAGAATGTTGGCCTAACTTCACTACATAGTCTTCTTTACGTCGTGGTAGGCGATTGTACCAGTTCAGACTGCCCTCTTTGAGCTTATCGGCTGTAGGGGCTACTTTGAAGGGGCTATTTTGGGCGCAATATGCCATTCAACATTTACAATGTGGAAGTCATCTCCTCACTTTAGGGAACATTATTATGTTATCTGTGTAGCAATTAGAAGATGAGTCGGTGGTATTGCTATATTTGCTTTCTAGGTTTCTATTTTGGGATCGGCTCATTTTAGTCCTGTTTTTACTCATCAGCTGTACTGTTTTTACTCATCAGCAATAAAGCCTTAATTTTTTTGATGAATAGCTCCATTACTAAGTTAATTAGGTCCGGTCTAAGCGCAGAGTCTTGGTGGACTCTGACGTTGACATTCAGGCCTGTATCAGCTGTACATACGGTTCGTGTCGGTCTTTAGAGTTGATTTTGTAGAAATCAATCAAACACTTTCTCAAGATCTGTAAATATAATGTGTGGGTCTTCTATTTAGAGAAGGTGTTTCCAAACCTCAGCCGAGATATCATCTGGCCACCTCATGTATACCAATCTCCTGTACGGAAATTTTTGTGATTTACCCAGTTGACAAGGGAATTAATTTGCTATGTTTTATCGGTCACACTTAATAGTACTTTTTCTTTATCCCTGATTAATTTATAGTTTTTCATATCTTGTACCTATTTATTAGTATCTTGATTTGCAAATTTGGATATTTCTACAACTGATTCGACTATATCCATTTTGTTATAGATTCTGTTTTTTTCATTAGATATTTTTTTCGCTGGTGATTTGGTTAACTTGTATATCTCTCGGTATTTCTCCATATCTCAGTCATACCAGATTTTACACGGTTCTGTTTTTTAAACATATTTAGATGTGGGCGCATTCGTGAAAATCTACCCGCTATATCTTAACAGTATCATGAGAGTAGACAGGTCTGTATGTTATTTGAATTAAAGGTGGAAACGGTGAAAGTAAACTAAGAAACGGATCAGTGTGTGTGCTAAGGTGAGTAAAAAAATGGGTAACGTGTCACTGGCTTTCTTTGGGCACAAGTATATGATGTCAGTCTTTGCGTTGGTTAGTCTTGGGTACGTCAACCTAAAAATAAATGAATTAAAGAAAATAAATTTACTTGTGCCTATATTATAATATTACCTGTTCTTAATGTGCCTCTTATAAAAAAGTAATCGTAAATACTGGCGACTAAATTAATAAACAATATTATATACATTAGTTTTGCTACTATAAAGTCTCCATCATCAATATCCATTTTTTCATTTGATTTTGTACACTGAATGTCATGTACTTTGGATTTTAATTGGTACTCATTCCACAATGACTCATTAAGACACATCTCAAGGACTAATTTTAGGTCCGCTGATTTATGTTGTCTATAATACTGCTTACATCGTCTAGTTAAACACACACCATAGAGTGGCTTTGTATGATTAAAATGTTTTAAAGAGTATTCTGAATATTCCTGCAACAAAACAATTAAAAAATTACTGGTATTAGTTAATGTATTAAACGCGCGTTCTTCATTAAATATTGAAACCAACAATATTAAACAATATTAACAATTACAATACCGTGACAAAAAATTATATCTCAAATAAGAATACCTTTTTCGTGTGCAAAAAGTTTTTTATGTCATTCTGCATCATCCATAAAACATGTTTGTGTATAAATTAATTTTGTATCTTAAATTATTTCATTATGTTCATGAATTGTGGTAACTAACGTTTTTTATTTGATGAGGCTTATTAATAATTTATAGCTTGGTAAATTAGAAAGGTGTCACATTTATCAGTTGAAGTAAGTACTGCAGGTAGTACGGAAATGTCTTTTGAAATGAATAACCTCAAGTAAATTAATTAACATTAACACAGTATAGAATTATCTCAAAATTGAAATTCAAATTCATATATTTTTATTCAAAATAGGATATATAACATCACTTATTGAAAGTCAAAAACTACCACCCATTCCAAAGGGTATGCCTCAGACCTGAGAAGAACGGACGCAACAAACACAGCGGGCTTCTTTTTTTATAAAAAAAATGGTTGCAGTGTAAAATCGTACAATACAATGTATAATTTACAAGCCTGAGGGCGGTCACTCCATTTCCAATCTGTGTGTCATTAAGAAAGTCATTTATGTTATAGTACCTAACCTTTACCACATAAACGTTTTTAACAATTCTTTTGAGTTTCGTAATACGTAAAAGGTTAAACAATGCACCACAAAAAACTTACTCTCTCTGGGTAGTATGCATTAAGTTTATGTTTGTTCCTGGTGTTAACATTACGGTTGTGACAGTTTCTAGCAAATTTACTTATGTATCAGCCCCGTACTGTACATTGTAATCGTATATCGTCATATACATCGTAATAGAAAAAGAGCCTGTGAACCCCAGGCCTACGTTATTTTATAAAAGTTGAAAGTTTGTCAGCGCATGCTCCCACTACAAGTAAGAACGATGGACCATTATGGAGTTTGGGTTACAATGGCTTTGGCAGGTATACGGTACTAAAGGTTTGTAAAATACCGATCTAAATACATCAAATAACCGTTCACGGGTTCTTAGACCGTAAGTTTATGTTCAGAGAGTGAAGCCTCGCCTCGTATAGCATTTTATGTTTGAGTAATAATAATAATTACAAATAAAGCCTGTAAGAATTATGAAAGACATCGATATTGATATAATATTAGGTTTATTTTATTTTAATGGTGAATCAAGTTTAAAATTCCATGAAAAGCCTTAATGAAAATATTTTTTTTAAATGAAACAAAAGCATATCATTTTATTAAGGCGACTGCAAAGATACACTTATTAATTTAAGAATATAAATAAAAACAATTGAATATAATACTGGCAATTATAATGTCTTACATTACTTTTGTCGCATAAAAACTGTATACGGTAATAATATTATCTTCACCTGAATCATTGTAAGAAGTTCACTTGGCGTATCAGATACTAATGTGAACTCGACGGAGCAATAAATACCATCTGGATCATTTAAACATTGAGCATAGTTATCCATTTCAAACATCGGTGGCATCTGATTGAATTCTGTTTCTGAAAGGCAAAAAAATGTACCAGGTTAGGTGGTGTCAGATCCATTGACATTGTCCTACTTGAACTCAATATCAAGGATATTAACATTCATTAGAAGCTGTAATTAGTATGGGCTTGCCTCAGGGTTCAATCCTTAGACCGTTCTTATACCTCGTCTACATTAATGATTACCCATTTGTAGCTTCGAAAGAATGTTAGATATTGTTCTTTTTGCAGACGACACTTCATTAGTTTATAATATTGTCACACCATCACGGAATTTAGATAAAGTAAACCAGTTCTTGGAAAACATATCTAAATGGTTGAATGTTGAATAATTTTGTCACCTAAAGAGGCAAGAAAAAATGTATTGAATTTTCCATTAAACTTGTTCTCTATTTCGTTTCTTGGAATAGTATGAGATGAAAAACTTCAAGGCGGTGCAGATATTGAGGCATTGTCAAATAAACTCAGTGCTGCTTCTTTTGCTATCATAAAGATTAGAAATCTTACAGATACTAATACAGCGAGACTGATGTATTTCAGTTATTTCCGTAGCACCATGTCATAAGGAATTCTGCTATGAGGGAAAGCAGCTGATATCGAAACAATATCTATTATCTAAATCTAAGACCCTCCCAAAAATCACTTTAACACATATATATTCTTACAATAGCATGCCAATTCATTTATAATTATATATGGATAGTTTATAATAGAAGGCATGAATACATTCAAAATAAAGATATACATACATACTATTAACACAAGAAATAAAAATAATATCACTATTCTAAAAAAGAGACTCTGTATAATACAATACTCATTTGTTTATCAGCTCAGTGTAATACAGCTCTTTCCAAATAATATTACATGATAATTAATCCATCTATATTAAAAATATATAAAGAATCGCCTTATTCATAAAATCCACTATACGATTAGAATATATAATATATTAAAAATAATAATTCTTCATATTAAGTTTGTATTGTATGTTTGAATGTAACAAGAATAATGAATATATGTATATATTATTTTGGTTCATATAAAATTCATTGTAATTGAAGTAAATAGAATCGTTTTGTGGACTTGCTTTGTGAGCATTGTTTTTGTAATTTTGTATTTATCACGTGTATGCTATATAACACGCTTCGTCATGCTCACTAAAATAGCATTGCTTCCGGCGACTTACTCTCAAATATTTTGTGCGAAGGGAACGATGGCTGATCCATGTGTCAACTCGTGAACGGGTGTTACTTGTTGTGCCAGGCGATATCACTGACTGTGTCTTCTACTGCATTTATCACGAGGAATGATCCGAAGAGCTGTTTGGCCATATTTCCGCACCTGACGAAGTCCTCCATGTCTTGGCGTACAAAGAAAACGTCAAGGAGACGTCACTTTTATGTGTGTCTTCTAATGAGTTGCAGCGTTCCGAAATACTGTTTAATCTGAATCTTGCCTTGGAATCCTTACTACCCGGATGTGTAACGCTTTTTCAAAATGGAGTTTCTAAGGAATTATCTTCCGCTTACAACTAAATAATGCAGTAAGTTCCTACGTTGGGATATTGCCGGCAACGCTCGTGTGACTTGACTGAATCCGATGACATTTCTGTCCTTATAATTTATCGACGGTAACTCATCTTATCCGTACACACTGTCTGTCAATGGGAGGACGTATAGCTTACCAGGGATAGAAGTTTGTACTGAAATTGCAATTCACGCGTGCCAATATTATCCATAACTGTCAGTAATATTGGCTGTTTCTGTAATGTATTTGTCAAACTCACGGGAGTAGGGATTACATGTGCAAAACCCTTATTGTTTATGTTGAATATTTAGTTAGGGTTGTTGCACTGTCGGACTTAACTTACTTCAAGTGGCAGTTGAGTGGAATCTGATGAAGACAATAAACAATATTACGAGGAGCGTGTAATTTACACAGAAAATATGACGATTACGAGTTCATATTCTTCAACGATTTGCTCATGGAGATATCTCCATGAGCAAATGGTCATGGATATACAGGGTGTCCCAAAGTTATGGGACATGAAGGGAAAGTACCTTAAATATCGAAGATAGGCTATTTTACTGAAAGAAGACTTTATGTTATTTTTAAAAGTTGGTAGTTCTGCATTCAAAGATTTTCTAAAAATTACTTGCCTCGTCTGGGAATCGAACCGACTGAAATGTAAAAAACAAAACACCCCATCTTTTATAATGCCAATCGAAAGAATGGCCAAAAACAAATAACTCTTCTTAAGTAACATAGTATTTTAAAAGAAAGGAACAACGTAAAATGAATGTTTTCCTACTTGGATTGGTACGAATTGACCGATTAGATGGCCGGCCAGATCCCCACTCCTTACACCATTAGATTTCTTCTTTTGGGGATACGTGAAAGATATGCTATACAAAAAATGATACGAGAACGTGGGCGTGTTACAAACAGAATTGTGCCATATCATATCGAGTATTCACCATAAAATGATAAGAAAATCAACAGGCAGCGGACTCATTAAAAGAATGAATGAATGAACTCATTCAAGATTTTTTTTAGGAATTTCTGATGGAATGACGCTGGTGGTTTGGGCACGGGTAAGGGCGCAGGTGTGGGACGCGACTTGCATCGACACTCTGGCTCCTTCTCATGTCCAAGTTACGTCGTTGTCGTTGATGCTGGGGCTGCTGCTTCGACTGCCGAAGACGGCAAGCGTCGCAAATATATTGGCCTCAGTGAGTCATACATCTTTGTGCCGTTTGTTGTCAAGACAGTTGGCCCGTGGGGCCCAGAGGCTCGGAGAATGTTCAAAATACTATCTTCGCGCCTCAATAAGGCTACTGGAAACTCAAGCGCTGGCAGCTTTCTCGATCAACGGATCAGCCTTGCTATCCAACGCGGAATTGCTGCCAGTATTCTTGGTACGCTTCCACGTAACGATAGTTCTAGTTTTATGTAGACATAGTATTGTAAATATCGTTATAAGATTTGTTTTAAGTTTTGTTAAAGTGCTCAATAATAATTATTTTTCTGCTCAATGTGAAGGCAGTATTTATGGTAATGTAACCTTGCTGTTTAATTCACATAGTTACTCCAAAAATTATTGTCAACAATGCAAAAAGTATCCGACAAATTAACGCGAAATGTCATGTAAACTTTCCGTTGTCATCACATCTGTATTTATTTAATATTAAAACATCAAAACAAATAAATAAATTTGGAGTGTCTGTTTGTAATATTGAAATGACTGTTTTTACTAAGTGTATATGAATATATACACCGTACATACACCAAAATAACTGTTTGTTCCGGCTAATCTCTGAAATGCTGGACTGATTTTGACGCATTTTTTATTGACAGGTAGCTGATGTAATGAGGAGTAACTTTGGCTCCGTTTGTTTTAGAAAAATTCTTTAACTAAAAAAAAGTAATAATCCAATGTCAAAGAAACGGTTTAACTCTAAAAATAATTTATATGGCAAAATAACGTTTGCCGGGTCAGATTGTATAAAATAAGTTGTATTATTATATTTTGCATGCTTGTAAAAAAACCTTGAGATATAACGGCCGTTCCCAATATTCAGTCTATCTCTTATTTGAGATAAAATTCATAACTTTCGTTGACTTTTCTGTCCCAATAAACTTATCGACAGTAACTATATATATATATATATCTAATATATAAAATTCTCGTGTCATGGTGTTAAACATTGTATTCCTCCGAAACGGCTTGACCGATTGAAATGAAATTTTGAGTGCATATTGGGTAGGTCTGAGAATCGGACTATTTTTCGTCCCCCTAAATGTTAAGGGTGGTCCACACGATTTTTTATTTTATTTGTTTGATTATGAGTCAGCATTAAGAAATACAACAACTTCAAATTTTCACCCATCTACGATCCACAGTTACTTTTGTATCGCGATTTTAATATCGGCAATACAACGTTTGCTGGGTCAGCTAGTATATATATATATATATATTTATACATAAGCTATACCGATATATATATATATATATATATCGGTAAAGCTTACCAGCGATAGAAGTTTGTATGGAAATTGCAATTCACGCGTCTCAATATAAGGCCATAAGAACGACTTATCGGGTATATTGGGACAGCTTCAGATTATTGACAGCTAATTACTGACAGAAGAAGGTATTAATTTATCTCTATGTGTAGATAGTATATTGGGCTTATGGCTGCTGAGTTTAATATTGAGATGACGAATTTCTCCGTAAATTCCCTCCGTTATTTTGCGTAAGCTCGAACGCATGGGAGGTCTCAGACAGAGAGCTTTTCTACAGTCAACTGGCGATAAGAATCACTTACCGGTAATATTGGGATAGCTTCAGATGACAGATAGCTAATTACTGACCGTAGAATGTAGTAATGTAATATATTGGAAACGGCCGTTAATTGTCATCAATAAACTCGATTAACATTGCCAAAAAATCAATCTACCTTCATTCACAGAATTAATTCAACTAAATTTAAGTTCTTCGTGATAGTCAAATATTTTAAATTTTACAGATAATTGTTATAATTATGATTAAAATAATGTACAAACCATTTAGCTTGTAAATAACTCCATAACATTGCTGGATGGTTATTATAAGCAGAATAAATAATGTCGCCATAGTCACAGTCAGAAATAAAATATTATACACATAAAATATATAAACACTACTCAACACACTTGGAGTTTTGTCGGAAATGGGGAGATGCAGACTTTTCCGTGCATTTATGAAGTTAAAATTTATGAAGGACACATCTTTTTGTGAGGTGTTAACAAAGTATTCAAATCTTTATTGATTATATACCTACATCCTTACTATATATATGAATATTTAATCAGTTTATTTTGTATTCTTAACCGTCCGAATTTGAGTACATAAATAAAAAAGGATTGTGTGGATTTATCAAACCATGGTAAAAGTGAAACTTTTTTTCACATTATAGACATTTAACTAAAATTATTTGGAATAATATTCCATTATGGTTATAAAAATCGCTTTATTAATCTTAATTTTATACTTTGAAAATTGGAATGATAATGGGAAATAATTAAAGTAGACTAAGTCTCCAACAGATATTTTTATTGAACTCTGTGTCTTAGTTGGATAACCCTGGTTAAAAATTTTGAATAAAAGTTGCACTTTGATAAATAACAACATTTACATTAAACACTGACAAAACAAACAAAATAGCGTGGAGCACTGGCACAAATGAGTAAATAGTCTATACACTACACGGTCAGCTGCTGCGAACTAGGCGCCGCCCGACCGTCACGCGACTTGCAACACACAGACGAAAAGGTTTGAGACGATGTTATAAAAAGTTTCACTTTAAAATATATAAATTCTATCCTAAAATATGCCATACTAAAACATAACAAATATAAAATGAATAATTAGGCTACAACCACAACGGCGCATATTTCTGCCATGAAGCAGTAATGTTTATTATTACAGCATTACTGTGTTTCGGTCTGAAAGGCGCCGTAGCTAGTGAAATTACTAGGCAAATGAAACTTAAGATGTTAAGTCTCATTTGCCTCAAGGTGACTAGCGCAATTGTAGTGCCGCTCAGAATTTTTCGGTTATTCAGAAATCCTGAGCGGCACTGCATTGCAATGGGCAGGGTTTATCAGTTGAGCGTAAAGGCAATAAAAGAAAAATAAAAAAACTTTGAAAACTTCTCGTTATAAGTGATAGTAGTAGATAATAGATCTTAACGCATAGGGTTCGACCCGTTCACAGAGTACCCACGAATTCTACTACAAGGATCAAACTGAAAGTTCTTAAAAAATCAAACTGAAACTGTCAAGTTATTCGTTTTTTCTATATGTTTTTAAAATATTGTCCATTTACATGCAGAAAGGAACTTTGCCCACGCACCCTTAGGGGTCCCTTCGATGGCCTTATAAAGAACAATCACAGCTGCCTCGACGCCCATATTACCACGAAGTTTTCTTTTATTTTCGGAAATAAAAAAGTCGTCGGGTACCTTTTTTCTCACGCTTCGACCTTCATCATTTTAGCTGGCAACCTCAGAAGAAAACATCTTCTGAGCAGATTGTCTTTTGGTTTCAATCAAGGTGATGGGAGACAACTGGATCGACGATGATTCGAGCCGCTCTTCGTAGTTTGAGGTCAAATGGAAGAAGCTGACTAGGGAACGCCCGTCCAGAGATGGGAACAGATACTCCATTTGAAATGAAGTAAGTACTACTATCCTTACTCAGTAAATCAAGCTTTCTAGAAGCCAATTCGGCCTTCTCGTTCAAGTGACCACGAAACTGAACGATGCTGGATATATTGACGCCGAGGATACCTATCTTAGCTGTGGCAGTTAGAGGAGTGATCTCAAATCGAGCGTATACGACACAAGGAGACATCTTGGCGGTGTAACAAAACGTTTAAACAATATACACATATGATTCAATCAGCTTGTCTTTTTCAATTATAATTAATAGCATGGTATTCTTTTTTAATGTGGCATATTTTCCAAAAGACAATATGCTATCTATCACAGATTAATTCAATCAATGTGAACTTAGAAAGACATATTGTCGTAATGCCTCGTATTGTAAATAATTAAATTATTGATGAAAACCTAGCATGATTGCATTGTTTTATTTCTTTTATCATTTAAATAAATTCGTTAAATAATTCTTGTTTTAAAACAAGAAACGTTTTTTATAAAACAGATTTATAACAAGCAAGAAGTAAGATAATTCCCGTGAGTAATTAAGAAATCATTATTATATTTTTATATACTTTTTTTTTATAATATATTAATATGCTAACCTTAAAGCCAGACCTAGTGACCATAATATCATCAAAAAGAGTGTTGTAATGAAAAAGGATTGTAATTTGAATCTGCTAAGTCATATTTATAAGTTATATTTATTCGTTTTTATGTCTTTTAAAATATTTTCACTGTTGTTCATTTCATTTAAAGCATAAGTTGTGAGTTGTGACGTATTAATAAGTGTTATTAGCATTAGCTGATAACCTTTGTAGTTTTTTTAGATGCTAAGTTGACCTAGTTTTATATCGGTATATGTAATATGATAAATAAAAAAATTAAAAAAATTGTACTGAATTTCATTACAACACTCCTTTGTATGATGTATGGGTTTGGGTGTTTTAATGTTGGTAATAAGCTAACTGTTTTAGAATCTTTAATAGAGGATTTGAAGCATGGGTGTAGATAAAATAAAATAAGAAAAATTTGTGATATGATGAATAATTATAATAAAAGTTTTATGGCAGTGACGATCTGCAGGAGTTTTTTCTGCCTTAAATAATTTATACGTCTAGATAGAGCCTTTTGCTGTCTTACACTCACCAGAGACTTTGTTTTAGTGTGCGTGTGTAGCTGAAAATAGAGGCTAACAGTTGGCCCCTATTTTTTTTTCGATGTTTAACAGCTGTCACTGTTTATGTAGCCGTATTCAAACAAATTCATTTAATAGTTTAACGATATAATTTTACTGTTTATTTCTCCTCACAAAAGATCTTAATTTAATACAAAACATAAGTGTCACATTTTTTAACAGCTGGTAGACCTTACTCCTAGATATCAGGATCAGGTTGTGAAAAATATTACACAAGTGTACAGCTAGAAAGTCACCGACATAGCCCAAATTATTGCGAAACTGAAGTGGCAGTGGGCAGGGCACAAAGTTCGACGGACAGATGGCCGTTGGGGCAGTAAATTCCTCGAATGCCGATGCGTACCGGAAGACGCAGTGTTGGTAGGCCCCCCACAAGATGGACAATCACAATTAAATCACAACTACAACTTGCAACGTTAGCAACGACAGCATAGAAGTCTTAGAATATTGACAAAATAGAAATAGTCCCCGTGCGTGCCCCTTTTAGATAGCACTAGTTTTGACAGGAGTAGTCTTAGGTCAACACCAAGAGAGGTAATATTAATTGGACAACTCCAATTAATATTACCTCTCACGTTACTAAATTGTATGTACATTATGTCACATACTCAACAGATGATTGGAAATGTAAATGAATTAAACATAATAATGAAAATCATGTAATGATAATTATTTATTTCGGAATACGTTGGATGAGGGCAGCGCAGGACCAATCGTCGTGGAGGTCTATGGGAGAGGCCTTTGTCCAGGCATTAAAATAACAATACATTATTTATAAGCAAAATGTGTGTGTGCGTGTTGTTGTGTGTGAGAGAGAATGTGTGTGTGTATGATACTCTCGGTTACTATCAGTGTATGATGTTTTCAGTGGACTAATAATAATAAGTAGTAAAATGTGAATTAGTTAAAAGGCTCCTGTTTCCATTAATTGAATTCTGGTATTGAACACTAACTTGTTGAGTTCATTAAAAATATTTATCGTCAAAAATATGATTTTTAAAATATTTTGTATGCTGTCCGTACAAAACATGTTGTAAAACACATAAATTACTACCCTGGGCGAATAAAGAACAAAAAGTGGGGCAAAACAAGAATAAAATAATAAATTATTCATTAATCTTATTTTCGAGACGAAACAGGAATAAAATCTGGGGCGAAACTTTGCGGGGGCGAAACAGGAACAAATCTCCAATTTTTGTGACCGTAATGTGACAGAACTTTGTTTACCTTATTGTAAAAATTTAAATGCAAGTATTGTAAAAAGATATTTATTTTCTCAAAATTGATTCCTTTCGATTTCTTTTTGATATCATTTCTAATACTGCTACTGCTTTGGTAACAAATGGCGCTCTGAGAGAATAACTAGCACTCTACTCGCAGGTCCGGCCACATATGGAGTATAGCTGTCATCTCTGGTACGGCGCACCCCAGTATCAGCTCGATCTGTTTGACAGCGTGCAATGCAGAGCAGCTCGCATTGTCGGGGACCCAGTGCTCTGTGAACGGCTGTATCGCTTGGCGTTGCCTATAGACATCGCTTCATTGTGCGTCCTCTACCGCATTTATAACGGGGAGTGTTCCGAAGAGCACTTGAAGCAGAAGTTTCACCTGATTCCTGCCGCCAAATTCCACTTTCGCACGACACGCCACAAATTAGGATATCATCATCCCCACCATCTGGATGTGTGGCGATCCTCCACGGTGCGCCTTGCAAGGAGCCTTCCACGTACTGCAAAGCTGTGGAATGAGTTTCCTTGTAAGGTGTTTCCGGGACGATACGACATGGGTACCTTTCCTAAAGGTCGGCAACGCTCCTGAGGTGTTGTAAGAGAATGTGGGCGGCGGTAATCACTTAACACCAGGTGACCCGTTCATTTAACACTCGTTTGTCCTCCTTTTTCCGTAACAAAAATTATAATGTAATATAAAATATTTATTCGCAGACTCTATATTTTCTTCGTTTTGTGTTAGTTTTTTTAACACTATATGCACGATATAAAACCGACGCACCGTTGTGTTGCAAGAAGAGTTGAAAGGAGATTAGCAGTCAGTCTGAACTTAGTTAAAGCACAGTAGCCATAATATGTGCCAGTATGGAAACTATGCCTTGTTGATAAAATACTTACCCACATGTGCGTACAGTCCATTGAGGCAATAGGGTTGTCTGGTTATTTTTCCTAATTGACTTTAAAAATGAGGAGCTTCTCAATTCGACTGTTTTTTTAGAACGAAGTTCCATATGAGGCCATGCGGAGCGTAAAAAAGTTAAAAGCGAAGGTTTTTATGTATAGTGTATCTATGATGACTATACAGTGTCTATTGTAATATTATAAGTCAAAGTCAAAGTCAAAAAAATCTTTATTTACTGTAAAACTTTATAAGTTATTTAGTGCAAGTCAGGATGAAGTACAAAAGTTACAAAAGCATTCAAATGAGTATAACAATATTCATTAACAAAATTTAGAACATTAATTCCAACTATCTTTATCATTAAAATAATCTTTCACGCTATAATAGGCCTTAGATGTTAATTTATTTTTTACGATACATTTAAATTTTTTAGTAGGTAACATTTTAATTTCATTTGGGAGTTTATTATAAAATACAACACAATCCACATTAAAAGATCTAGCAATTTTACGGACCCTAGTAGGTGGAATTGCGAGTTTATGTTTGTTTCGAGTATTGACACTATTCTATTTAAATTGGCTAATATTTTTATGGGCGTATAGGAGGTTCTCGTATATGTACTGGCAGTGTACTGTCATAATATTTATTTCACTAAACTTTTCTCTCAATGAATCCCTTGAACGCATTTTATAGACTGCTCGAATTGCTCTTTTCTGCAGCACAAATATGTTTTCAATATCTGCAGCCGTACCCCACAATATAATTCCGTAAGACATGACACTATGAAAGTAGCTGAAATATACAAGTCTAGCCGTTTCAACATCTGTCAGCTGCCTAATTTTTTTTATCGCAAATACTGCAGAGCTAAGTCGATTACATAAGTTTTTTATGTGAGCACCCCATTGTAGCTTAAAGTCTAATGTAAATGGAATGTTGTCGTTTCTACTACATCGAGTTTTTCATTATTAATTTTTATAGGTGTTGGTTGGTGCTTTATATTTGGAAGTGTAAATCTTACACATTTTGTTTTCCTTTCGTTTAAAAGTAAGTTATTAACATTAAACCAATTTACTACTTCAGCAATGTCGTCGTCAACCTGACAGAAAGATTTTTGCTGGCGTTTTATTTTATAGTCTACATGATGACTGTTATGTAATATTTTTAAACAACATTTTATTTAACGTTTATCTTGAAAATATTTTACTTTCATTTTCGTTGAAATATTGTCGGGAAGCTTTGAAATATGTGTTTTTAAAATCTTTGTCCTTTGAAGTTTCACTTCTACACTACACAGTCTTCTCTGCAGTCATCATACGGACATGTCTAGACGGGGCAATTATCGTATTCGTGAATGTCAATTGAGGACAATTAACATATATTTTGAGATCCAAGATGGCGGATGTGACTTTTACAATAAAATCAAAATTGGTAGCATTTTCGAGATTTTTGGGAGTGCCAATTACAAATATGACACCCACTCCAAGATCCAAGATGGCGGATGTGACAATTTCAATAAAATCAATGTGGGCATCATTTTCGAAATTTTCGGGAGTGTCAATTACAAATTTGACACCCACTCCAAGATCCAAGATGGAGGATGTGACAATTTCAATATAATCAATTTGGGTGTCATTTTCGAGATTTTCGGGAGTGTCGGTGAACACACAATTTATTTCAAAAGTCTAGCATTATCGGTTTCAAGACCCTCGAGATTCATGAAATCAACACCCATGATAAATAAAAATAAAAATATGATAATTTCGAATTTCATTTAGCTCCAACTTGGATTTACATTTTGACAGCACTATCAGTTTCACCCTCAAAAACCATGAAACCGACACCCGTGATGAAAAAGTTGATAATTTTGTGCAACTGATATCTTGAATTTTCATTTTGACAGCAATTTGTGTGTATGTCGGGTAGGTCTGAGAATCGGCCAGCATCTAATTTTCATAACCCTAAATGATTAAAATCGGACATTTCAATTAAAGACATAACGAAATTAAAAATGTAAAACTAAGGAAAATAATGCAACAATAAAATAATAAAAAAGTAAAATTAAACTTTTATGTTAGCAAAAAAAAAACTATAGTCCCACTTAGTAGACTTTCCACTAGCACGAGATCGGTATCTAATCGAGTGAATAAAATATAACGGGCCTTACAAATACAATTGTCATAAAGTTTTTCCTGAGCTTAAACTAAGAATATGCAAAATGTTTACAAATAGACATTTTGCGATTGGTTTATTCGGACGTATTAAAACGTTTCCCGCGTTTATTTGCAAGGCTGTTTGACATTCGGAGAACTTCAGAATTTTCATTTTATTGACAGTGTTGTCAGGGATATAGTCAACTTTTTGCATATTCTTAGTTGATTCTATGGTATAACTTTATACAAAGTTTATTTGTAAGGCCGAAGAAGTTTACTAAGCGTCATCTTCTATCAATAACATAACCCAAGTACAGCACGCTAGAAACGCGTGCCGGAAGTAAAAATATTATTTGGTTCAGTCCCTCATTTACTCATCACTGTCGCCAATTACTGATGTATGGTAGTTTCATTCCTAGTATGGAGGTATAATATATCATTGATACATAAGAATCTATCCCTTTTCTGCGTCAATACGTTAATATCGATATCCACCCTGTGCTGCTTCAAGTTGTATATTTCAGAGAAACTAATACTTTATAAATGATAGCGCTCATTCAATCATTTCAACCGGAAGACTACCACCGCAAAGAAAACCACCGGAAAAAGGCAGGATGCCTTTGATCAAAGATCGCCATGATGATCGGTTCTGCGCTGCCCTCATCCAACCTATTCCGGCGATCTTGACCAGATCGTCGGTCCATCTTGTTACCACCAACCAACACTACGTCTTCCAGTACGCGGCCATTCGAGGACTTTGGCACCAACGGCCATCTGTCCGTCAAGCTATGTGCCCTGCCCACTGCCACTTCAGTTTCACAACTGCTATCTGGGCTTTGTCATTTCTGATTCGATCTCGTAGGGAATCTCCGACCATAGTCCTCTCCATTGCCCCCTTGAGCGAGCATGAGCTTCCTCATCAGGCTCATAGTTAGCGACAACGTGCATACCGTAAGTCATCACTGGCAACACACACTGGTTTAAAACCTTCGTCTACAGACGCTATGGTATTTTACGAACTTATTATTGTATTTTATGAACGAGCTTTTACGGAAGGGTGACATCCGAGTCTTTTTTTAATTATGACAGTAAAATCAGGACCATGATCATCACGACGCATCCTTACTCAAATAATTAATACCAGCTCTAAAGGTTGTTGCATTTAATATCCGATTATTTATATTTATACACTTTATTCTTAATTACTTTTTATTAAATATTTGGTATTTAAAACGCTTTTATGTATCACAATTCATATATTGATAGAGTACCTTACAAACTAATTTGCTTTGTTTATTACAGCCATTTAGTTTCGGCCGTTGAGTTTCTTGTATGTTCTTCTCTCGAGCTCTACTTTTTTTGAACATTATGGTAGATTCAGTAATATAAACGAAATATTTATAGTGTAGATTCAAAAGTGCTTAATTTAAGCCTAATTGAATAAAGTTTATTTGACGTTGACTTTGAAGGGCTCCGTAGCTACTCAAATGACTGGGCAAATGAGACTTAATATCTTATGTCTCAGGGTGACGAGCGTAGTTGTAGTGTCACTCAGAATTTTTGGGTTTTACAAGAATCCTGAATGGCACTGCAGGGCGTATTAATTATCATCAGCTGAACGTCCTGCTGGTCTCGCCCCATATTTTCATAGAAAAATAAGCAACATTTCAAGCAATTTTGCTAATATGCAATTTGTTTCGGCCATTTTGTTTTCCTTACACAGTTTTGAAGGACTCCCTAAGCCTTAGTGGAGGCCCTCCATCGACGTTCAAAGGAACGTTGATTTGAAGTTGGCGAACACGAGTAGATACGTCACTTAACATTGACGTTTGTGTGCAAATTTCACAGACACTTTTTTTAAAACCTACGAAGATCGCTTGAGACGCAAATGCGTGGGCTGTGATAAAATGTAAGTAATTTTGGTGTATTAATGTGGGTTTCGTGCTAGTTTTATTCGAATAACAGTGCTTCAGTCCAAAAAGACGACGTATTTTGTACAATTCACAGAGCACTGGGTCCCCGACAATTCGAGCTGCTCTGCGTTGCACGCGGTCAAATGGATCGAGCTGATACTGGGGTACGCCAGACCAGAGATGACAGCAATACTCCATGTGTGGCCGGACCTGCGCTTTGTACAGCGCTAGAATGTGGGCCGGCTTGAAGTATTGCCGTGCTCTATTAATGACGCCCAGTTTCTTTGAAGCCAATTTGGCTTTGCCCTCTAGATTTCGAGATACAGTATTCCGATACTAGGCGAGGCTTTAAGGGAAGTGTTGTCGAAGAGCGGTGATATGACAAATGGGGTTTTTTAGTGGTAAAAGCGCAAACTTGAGTCTTCCGGGGGTTAAATTGGACAAAGTTCAATTTACCCCATTCCGCGACCTTCTCAAGAGAGGACTCGATAGAAGACACAAGTTTCTCCCGGCACTGATCGACGATTTCCCGAGAGAAACCTGCATGGCCCGTGTATACGGCATCACCAGTGCTGTCGTCTGCATAGTAATGAATGTTGGAGGTGTCCAAAATATCATTGATATGCAGAAGAAACACCGTAGGACATAGCACACAGCCTTGGGGCACTCTAGCCTTCACGGACTTCGGGTTCGAGCAATGTCCGTCGACAACGATCTGTATGCTACGCCCAGTGAGGAAGCTGGAGGTCCACTTGCACAAGCTCTCGGGAAGCCCAAATGATGGGAGTTTTGAGAGGAGCGCCTTGTGCCATACACGATCAAAGGCCTTCGCTATATCCAGGCTAACTGCCAGACCCTTGCTTTCAATAGCCGCCGCCCATCTATGTGTTAGATACCTATACCAGAAGATCACCTGCCGACCGACCATGTCGAAAGCCGTATTGTCGGTCGTTGATCAACTGGTGACCCTCTAGGTATACCAAGAGCTGACGGCTAATTATGCTCTCCATGACTTTGGAGAGCAGGGAGGTAATAGCAATAGGCCTGTAGTTTGGCGGATCCGAACTGTCTTCTTTTTTTTGGATCGGACAAGGGCTGACTTCCATGAGTCAGGGACTACGCCTTTGGAATAAGAGTGCTGGCGTGTAAACGCGTTAGCACCGGCGTCAACTCAGGGGCACGCGTTCTAAGCACGATTACCTACCTGGTGATCACCTGGAGTTGTACTCTGGACCCCGAAACGTGAAGAAAGCTGTGCAGAACCTATTACCTTACATCATGTAAGTGCCTCCATTCTTTTTTGCTGAAGATTTATTTTCAGGGATTTGCTAGGAATGACGAAACGGCCGATACTGAAATAGGAACAACAACTCGGAAATTTGCAAAATACGGACATCCTCAACTCGTGATACCCGCCCGGTTAAGAGCCTGGAATTTATCTGGAGCTCAGTATGCCCACCATAAGTGGCGCGTACACAATTATTATGGTGGAGCTGGTGAAGTGTTGAATAAGCATTTAGGTTAGCTTAGAGGAATACCCGTGGGACGAAAATCGCCAGAAGCGGTCATTCTATACCAACAGCTTGGAGTCACGTAAAGTACAAAAAGGCACAAATAAAATTTGGAAACCTGTTATTACTTTTTAATCTACTTTTATACAACTTCAGATATATATAGTTTGGGCTTGTAGTCTTCAGATCATCTCACTCTTCTTTTGATATCAGCTTCATGGCCCTATTTCTGGATCTCATTGTGTCTACAAGTCCCGAAAACGGCGCTTCAACCAGTAGCCATAGGATGCTTCCCATGATATAAGAGATAAAAATATTGGCCAATGTAACCTGTGCCTGAAAAAATAATTGATTATTACATTTAATGAGGAGATGAACACGTGAATATGACTTGATAGTCACAGTTATCAAAGCTGTTTCCATATACAGGGTGTCCCGTAATCAGTGGACCAACGGGATACCCGTGATAGGGGTGGTCATCATCTCTCGAAAACACCAAATTTTACTGTTCTAGGGCCAGTAGTTCAAAAGATATGATTTTTTAAGCATTATTTTGAAAATTCTACCCTTATCAACACAAAAGTTGAAAAAAAATATTTTTTATTTTTATTTTGCCCTGTTTCTTAACTTAAGGTGGCTGAGGAAACATGTGTCTTCACAATTAAATCCATTTTTGTGAATAAATATTGCCAAATTAAAAATTAAAAACCAAAACATGCGCAAATATCAAATAACTAAATTTGCAACGTGATGTTTGAAGCAAGCTAGTGCAAAAAAAATGTATGACAGCCTTGCGGACCATTATTTAAAAAACATCTGCAGTTCATACTGATTCCAAAAAGGTATAACAATATTACATTTTACAAAAAAAATAACTTAATAACCAATTTTAGACTCCAATTGCGAGAAACATTTAAGCGCTATCTATTCTGAGAATTATTTTGTTATCGAGAGAGAGATAACACAATATGCTATCTCTTTCTCGCTCAGGTACCTTTTTCGTTTACGGGGTCCTATTGGCCGACGCCTATGATCCCCACACCCTAATTTTTCAAATTATTCTTAGTTTCATCAGAGACTTGCTCATAGCTCGTAGCTGCACACGTGTTTTTTACTTCGCTACCATTACGACTCTTTTTTTTGGTGACTGACGCTTGAATTGGACCTTGTTTGTCTTTGTGATTTGGATACTGTTTGCCCGGATTTTATAAAATGCCTAATACCTATACTCCTCGTGAATATGCTGAGATGTATTTTATTTACGGTCTGTGTAATGCAAACGCTCGGCAAGCAGCCCGTACGTATCGTGAGCGCTATCCTAATCGCGACCGCTATCCGGATCATCGAATTTTTCTCCGTGTAAATAACGCGTATTTAGAAGGCAGAATTCCCGGAGCTGCAAACAACGTGGGAAGACCTAGAAGAGTCGATGAACTTCAAATACTGGCCGAAGTGACAGAAGAACCTTCTACGAGTGTTCGTCGTATTTCAAGACGTACTGGTATAGCAAAAACAACAGTACATCGCATTTTAAAAAGAAACAGTTTATACCCTTATCATATTCAACGAGTGCAGGCACTATTACCTGCTGATTATCAACGGAGGATAGATTTTTGTGCAGAGATGCTTCGCCGATGCCGACAAGATCCACTATTTTTCAATTCAATATTATGGAGCGATGAATCGTGTTTTAAAAGAGTTGGAGTGTTTAACATTCATAATTTACATGAATGGGCTGTTGTGAATCCACGTATTGTACGAGAAGATAGATTCCAGCACCAGTTTGGAGTCAATTTGTGGGCTGGAATCTTAGATGGTAAACTTATTGGTCCATTTGAGCTCCCACCGAGGCTTAATGGTGCTCGGTACTTGCAATTTTTAAGAAATGACTTAAGTAATTTATTAGCAAATGTACCACAGGAGGTATGTGAGAGGATGTGGTTACAGCATGATGGCGCACCCGCTCATTATTGCAGACAAGTGAGGGAATATTTAAACGAGTCTTACCCAAGTAGGTGGATTGGACGAGGAGGTACAATCCCATGGCCAGCTCGATCACCTGATCTTAATCCATTGGATTATTTTTTATGGGGATATTTTAAAGAATCCGTATATGAAACCGTTAACGATAACGAAAGACAGCTAAGACAAAAACTGAATGTGGTGAGTGAAAAAGTCAAAAATAATGAAAGGGCGTTAAAAAGTTTAAAAAGAAATTTTATAAGAAGATGCCGGCTATGCCTTAGAGTAAGAGGAAGACATTTCGAACATTTATTATAAGAAATAAATAAAAAAATTCTAACTATTTACTTTTGTTTTATTGTAAATTCCGCCAAGAAATTGCTATCTAATGTTGATTTAAAATAATTATTGTCTTTTATTGTTTCACAATAATGATTAATTATACCTTTTTGGAATCAGTATGAACTGCAGATGTTTTTTAAATAATGGTCCGCAAGGCTGTCATACATTTTTTTTGCACTAGCTTGCTTCAAACATCACGTTGCAAATTTAGTTATTTGATATTTGCGCATGTTTTGGTTTTTAATTTTTAATTTGGCAATATTTATTCACAAAAATGGATTTAATTGTGAAGACACATGTTTCCTCAGCCACCTTAAGTTAAGAAACAGGGCAAAATAAAAATAAAAAATATTTTTTTTCAACTTTTGTGTTGATAAGGGTAGAATTTTCAAAATAATGCTTAAAAAATCATATCTTTTGAACTACTGGCCCTAGAACAGTAAAATTTGGTGTTTTCGATAGATGATGACCACCCCTATCACGGGTATCCCGTTGGTCCACTGATTACGGGACACCCTGTATAGCCAACAATCTATACTAACCACGTATAGGTGATTCGATTGAACCAGCAAACTGCTTCCTGCAAACATACGGATGATAGCTTCATGAACTATGAAGGCACAATAGGATATCCGATATAACACTTTCCACACTGGAGCTTCAAGAAATCCACGATATGTATCTGTAAATAGAAATTTAACGATTTTTAAAAATATAAATTTATCCTTGAAAACAAACAGTGGAACTATGTGGCGGCAGCAACGATATCTATACTATCGACACTATTAACCTTATTGAGAGACGGACGATATTATACTATACAGAACTCGTTATATAAATATCTGTCTTTCTTCCTGTCTCGTGGAGAAGTTTACTCTTAAACGGATGGTAGAAGCTTGTCGAAGAAGCTCGTGTGTCTCTGAAGTGCTCTCATTAGTACTCATTTCTATCCCTGCCACCGTCCACCGTTCCCCAACCATTTCCCACGCCTCAAACACTTGTGCAATTTATTTTCTAAGAACACAACTTTACAAAACACATTTAATAGAAATTTTACAATAACAAATGCTTAAACAATGACTATGGGATCTTCACATCCTGCTACTAGTACGCAGTAAACCTTTTTTTACTATCCTCTCCAACTCTATTCTTTGTAAAGGAAGCTATTTATTACTTAAACTACTAAAATGGCCATAATTTGGCCACATCGTAAAAAATAAGTAACTGACCGCGTCTGCACATATTTTCAATGCTTTCTAAATTACATTTAGCGGACTGTAAACTATGACACAAACAATTGATGTTAAGACGATCAATATTTCTATTTCCTACTTTCTACTAATATTAAAACTATACACTAAATACCCGACGAACTCCTTCAGCTGTTGAGTAGGAGCCTTGGAACGTAACTTTAACCTTGCATCCTGTATAATATATAACAATTATACCCTATAGTGTAATTAATATACCCTTATGGCATTAGAAATAAACTTGGTATAAAGTTATACCTGAGAATAAGCCAAGAATATGCTAAATGTGTTTTATTCGGAGATATAACGTTTCACGCGTTAACTTGCAAGGCTGCTTGACATTCGGAATACTTCAGAATTATAATTGTATTGGAAGTGTTTTCAGCGATAAATTCAACATTTTGCACATTTTTGGTTAATTCTTAGTTATAGCTTTATTCCAAGTTTAATATATAAAATAAGGCCGTAAAAAGTTTATTTAAAATTGTAATAAGAAGTTACAATCTATTTCTTTTTATATTTGCTAATTTAATGAAAGCCATAAATTCAATAACTTAATTTAGGTTGGTCGCACAATTTCGATTTCTGTCTTCGGTATCCCGTATCGCATATTTCATATAGAATATTCTTGATTACTCGCACTTTCTTATTTCTCCGTTCAGGAAGGATCCAGGCGTTAGTTTCGATGTTGGAAGCTCGCATTCGAATGAAATGAATCCCTCTGTGAGCGTAATACAATCATACATTTAATAGCATTACAGTAAACGTATATTATGTAATGCGTGTTGTAATTAAGACAAACATTATAATGTAAAAAAGACTAATATTTTCGCTTTGGAAAAATAAAAGGCTCTTCAAAGCGCAGGTCCGGCCAAATATGGAGTATGGCTCTAATCTCTGGACTAGCGCACCCCAGAATCAGCTTGTTTTTAAACCATTTGACCGCATGCAACGGAGAATCGTTCCAATTTCGGCCATCCTTTGTGTGAACACCTCGGTCATTTGGAATTGTCTTCAAACATTGCTTAATTTGGAGTTTAGTATTGGTTTATAAAGGGGACTGTTTCAAAGAAATTTTTGACCTGATTCCTGCCACCGAATTCCCCCTTCGCCCTCCTCGTCATTTGTATGTTTGGCGTTCCTTCACAGTGCGGGATAGTAGGAACTCTGCACATGTAACAAAATGTGGAATGAGCATCCTTGCGCGGTTTTTCCAGAACGACACGACATAGGTTTCTTCAATAAAAGCCTGCAATGGTCCTATGATTTCTCTTGTGTTGCAGGAGTATGTAAAAACTATAACCTCCTTTGATGATTGAAAGCCAAGTTTACCTTCATATTTAAAGATAGCACTAAAAATAACAGCAGCTATCCAAACAGCAGGTACAGGTCTTAAGATTGAAGCAATCAGTGCACGACTATGTACAGGCAGTGGCTCCTCACTATACTGGGTATCACTCGCCATGATAATTAGAATCAAGCCAATACCATTCTGCAGTAAGTAATAAAAAACCTTATATTTCTGAAATAAAATAAACTTTAAATTAAAATACAAATAAAAATCCATATAGTGTTGGATAGTTCTATCATTTCTTAAAAGACAGAATCTCATTCGAATAGAACTTACACATAATGGTAATCAGTAATGAATCATGAAATCATTTTGGTAGGCTTGTAAATACAATATTAAAGTTTACTGTCGAGTGTAATTCCTAAATCCTGAACAGAACATACTCTGGCTAGACTAGTCCCACAAACTAAATAAGTGAAATTTATATGTTTTATTTTCCGTGAAAATGATGATATGATGGTTTAGGCTCAGTTTTTTTTAGCACAATAAACAGAGAATCGGTTCAAATCATTCTGAAGAGATTAAGCATCATCGATACAATTTATGGAGTGATATATTTTAAGGTCGTCAACGTCCAGCAGGAATTTTTTATGCTCAAAGCACGAGTCAATATTATTTAAAAATAAGGTGAAGAGGAGAGAGACAAGAATTGATCCCTGTGGAACTCCAGAGCTAATATCAACTGTCTCAGATTCAAAACCATTGATCACTACCTTTTGACTGCGCATCGTGGTATAAGATTTAAACAATCGCCACAGATTGCCCCAGATGCCGTTTTACGCCAACTTTTCAAGTAACAATTTATGATATACTCTGTTAAAGGCCTTCTGAAAGTTAGTATACCATCGGTTTGTGTGTTTTGATCAAAATTCCCGAATAAATTTGAGGAAAACACTAGTAGTGTAACACAAAACCATCTTGTTGTGGTATGATATATTTATGTAACATTAGGTAGATAGCTTTATGAACCAACTTTTCCATATCATTTTTTGATCTTCCCTTGTGTACTGGCACTGTACGTGCCTGTTTCCACATTGAGGGAAAATTCCCTTCTTTCAAACATCGGTTATTTATTATAAATAAAGGTTTGAAAATGGTTTCTGAGGTATTTCTAAGAAAAATAAGTGGAATATTATCCAATCCAGCCCCTTTGTTAATGTTTAATACTTTATGTTCTGTTATAATATTATTTCCAATCCCAAAAACAATAGTATTGTACTGTCGGTTTTTTTGTTAAATTTTCTTTACCTGATAACTTACCTTATATTTGCTAATATCAAATTTGTTACATTGCAGATGGTACACAAACAGTCCCATAGAAAGGCCAATGATGAAGCCGGTTAAGTTATTGTAAGCTGGTGTGTGTATGAACCCAAGGCTGTCAGACAGCAATCTGCGCGTGGATCTAAAACGACAATAATATAAGAGTTAAAGCAACTTTTCTATTATTATCTGAATACTAACGGCCCTACAAATAATATTGGTTTAATATTATACCTCAGAATAAACCAAACACTGTCAAAAATGATAATTCGCTAGTTCTCCGACACGCATCCTAGCAAATAAACGCTGGAGACGTTATACGTCCGAATAAGCCTTAATGATAAGCAAAATGTCTATTTGTTAACATTTTGCATACTCTTGGATTATTCTCAGGCTTAACTTTATACCAAGTTTACTTGAAGGTCGCCAATGTTTAGATAATAAACATCATTTAGATCGCAATCTGCAAGATGCCCATAAAACCGGCATCTTTGCCATTTTGAGAAGCTCAACTTGTAAATAACAAATACGGTGTATCCAAGAATACACAGAGTTCCAAACTGAGTTCTAAGTCTTTATGTTATTCTTGCAACACCTTGCATGACTTTTGAGACAACAAAAATAAAGGGTTCTCATACTATCACAATAACGTAATTAATAAATGAAGTGTGGATACGTCACCGCACTGCGGAATCTTTCGTTACTTGAGCGTAAGCTCCAACAGATCCGTGTGCCTCTCCACTTCCCACTTCTACCCCCGCGATTAACCTTTAATCCATGTGTCCGTCGGTGACCATGCGTTCCGTAACTAATAATTTAACTTTCGGTTAAGTTTACGAAGTACATACTCATCTGGGCTTTGGCGTACAATAAACTGCTAGACAATCGCCTATTTAAAAGTGTGTCAAAAATGTCTAAGCGGCATTGTATATATGTAGGTATACATTAACTTAGGTAAGGCACTTAGGTAAATATTTTTTGAAGTACTTATATACAAGATGTGTATTTATTATGATTTGCTAAGGAAATACTCACTCGTATTTAATCAAGACCGTTGCATCTATGTCTTGATAATACAAAACAACCAGTCCTGGAGCGATTAGTCCAATGATAAACAAAAGTATGAGGACATTTTTTTTCATAGTGCCCTTGCACATTATACAAACAATGAGACCTAATATGTGTAATTGAAAATCAGCTGCCACATGCCTGCAAATGTATTGTAATTTAGTATTTTTAAGTCAGTAATTGATTGCTTAGGCTGGGTTTCACCAAATAACTTTTGCAATAACAAACATGTTAAAGAACCGGTTGACACTTTTTAGATGACGTCATAACTTTAACTGTTAACTGTAACCATCCAATTTATAATGTTAATCCATTGTTATAATGTTCAATAGCTAAATAACGACCTGTCAAAAACTGTGAAAAATATTTAAAAACTTCTTACAATGTCTAATGTTGAAACAGCATGAATGCTGTTTGTGAACATTTTGGTTAATGCCATCCATTTTATTTAATATTGCCTTGTAAATATATAAATTTAAATTTCTTTAATAAAAATTATTCTGTGTTATTTTTGTACATTAGTAATAAAATAATTTTGTCAATAGAGGCATGTTAATTATTACTACTAAAGAAGTTATCACTTTTTACTATGTTGAATGTGGTAGTTAAAGGGTTTAGGGTACCATTTGTAAATGTTAACTGATGCTTTGAATATTTTTCCTATTTTATTTTCCTATTCTGTGTAAAAGCTGAGGAGTATGAGAATGTACCTACATATTAATATATTAGTATATCAGGACATAAGTTTTTGTGCTTTTTCTATATTTTTAATGAAATCATTATTTCTGATATTATTTGTGTTATTACCAAACATTATACCCATTTATACATCCATGGGTCTATGATGCTCGAGATCACGATCTTACATTGCCATACCCTTTAGACATTTATATTTTCCCTTTTTCATTTAAGAGGAATAGAACTCTCAGAAGGTTTAGGTTGGGTATGGTTTTTTCTTTAAGACGGACGGTGAGGTACTCCCGTGTAGTAAATTTGTTAAATGCAAAATATTATAACAAAAATATATATCGACAAGAATTTCGTTTAAATATATTATTAGATAACGATAGAAGACGGAACAGACGTGGTCACTAGCTAATAGAATCATGAGGAAGCTTATGGTCGCTCAGACGGCAACGAAGAGGGCTGTGCTCGGAGTTTCCCTGCGAGATCGAATCAGAAATGGAGAGATCTGTGGGAGTACCAAAGTTACCGACATAGCCCAGATGGTTGCGATACCGAAGTGGCAGTGGGCAGGGCACATAGCTCGATGCCACAAGATGGACCGATGCATGGTCAAGACCAGACGGTCAAGATCGCCAGAATAGGTTAGATGAGGGCAGCGCAGTCATGGTGATCTTTGGGGGAGGCCATTGTCCAGCAGTGGCCTCCATGTTGAGTGGCAGTTGCAGCTGAACTGATGATATGATGATATTAGATCATTAGTTAATACAACAAGAATGAGTGAATTACCATGAGTGAAGCATGCATGTCCCATCCATAAAGTAATTATTTATGTAGATGACATGTTTCCACCAAGATCGTCTGCAATCTATTGTTTCTTGAGTCACATACACCTGTAATTTACAATCATTTTAAAATTACACTATATTCATATTTTTTTTTTATTAGGATTCAAACCAGATGTTTCCCACAATGCACAAATAAAGAATTAGAAGAAAATTAATTCAAATAACGAAAATCTTCTACTACTATGTTTGGTTTTCGGTGAATACTTTTATTTAGTTTTTTAACTATTCCTTTTTGTTTTTAGTCATCAGAAGGTCATATGATATGAAATAGGCTAGCAAGTTATTTATGAATGATTTCGTAATCTATTTCATCAAATGCGTCACCGGAACATGAGCCCTTATTTCTCTTACGAGTAGTCGTATTTATGTCGTATCCTATCACATTTTGTGATAGGATTATGATTTGATATATAAGACATTGTAGGGACACACGTATGCAAATATGCTTAAGGCAGCATTTTGTTTATGTATGCGTGTCCACACTGTGTTCCCATCAATTATATTTTATTTTATAAACAGTAGCGGTCTGTAACTCATGTAGTTCGGTTCACTTATAATAATTAATGCAATTAAGTAATATACATATTGAAGAAGCTATATTGAATTTTATTGAAGACAACACTTCCGCCTGTTAATAGGACCCTACTCTACATTGGTGACCCCGACAAAAGAACACATCTTAGAATAAAAGTGAACATAGTATTTAATAAAAGTGAATTGAAGAAAAATTGAATATGACAACACCTAACCTTGGAGCAATGCCACCCGCGGAAGTCTTCGCGATCACAGTGTCCTCAAGGATCCCAGATTTTTCTATGGATCAGCCGAGAGTTTGGTTTTACAGAGTGGAAGCAATTTCGGCTCCACAAAAATTAAGCGATGAGAATAAATTCGATCTCGTCATATCAAAACTACCTAAAGAAGTTATTGTGCAGATAACAGATTTTTTAGAAAAACCGCCGGCCACCGAAAAATTCATTAAACTCAAAAATAAATTATTAACATTATTCGAAGATTCAAAATATAGGCAAATAGAAAAACTAATAGGAGAGGTGGAATTGGGTGACCAGAAACCCTCCCAGCTACTCCATAGAATGCGTAATTTGGCAAGAGATAAAATACCGGACGACACTCTGCGAGTTTTGTGGCAAGGTCATCTGCCACCTACGATTAAGGCCGTACTGGTGGTGGCAGAAACAAAGGGCTTAAATAACCTGGCGATGATTGCGGATAATGTTGCGGAAGCCACACATTCCAGTCAAGTATCGGAAGTGATTCAGAAGAAGACCAGTCATGAGGACGTCGAGGTAGCCACACTAACTGCGGAGTTGGCAAAAATAAACGCGCGTCTGTCGAATATCGAACGATCCCGATCGAGACATCGGCGACCCAGGTCATCGTCACGCAGTTTTTGGGACTCTTCAAGGTCGTTGTCAAAGCGACGTCATCCCGGTGCACCCGACTGGTTGAGCAGCCACCACTTCAGGTACCAACAGCGTGCTCATAAGTGCATCCCACCATGCACGTGGAAGAGAAGCCCCAGCCCCAGTGCAGCAGCTACCCAGCCGGAAAACTAGCGCGGGAGGTGCAGATAAGGGCGGAGGTCTGTACCATTACACCCTGCAGCCGTCTTATGGTAACAGATTTAAATTCTAATTTAAGATTTTTAGTTGATACCGGTGCCAATGTATCTGTCTTACCAGTGTCCAAAAACCCTTTTACTAAATTACTGCAATCAGATTTATATGCTGCTAACGGTACAGAAATTGCAACTTATGGCGTTAAATCTCTAGTATTAAATCTTAATTTAAGAAGACCGTACCGTTGGGAATTTATTTTAGCAGATGTTAAACAGCCAATTTTAGGCGAATTTTTTAACGCATTATAAGCTCTTAGTCGATTTGTACAGAAAAAAATTAATAGATCAAACTACTAATTTGTATGTGTTAGCCTCCATAATTAAGTGTACACAACATTCGCTGAATTCTGTTTGTGAAAATTATCCATATTACAATTTAGTATGTATCTATGTATCCTAACATTATTAAACCGATGTCCTTTAAAGAAATTACACCGCATAATGTTTTACATTATATCGAGACGAGCGGTCCACCTGTTCATGCTCGAGCTAGACCGTTGCCACCGGATAGATATAAAAGGGGAAGGAAGAGTTTAGAATAATGCAAGAATTAGGTATCTGTAGGCCGTCTAAAAGCACTTGGGCCAGTCCCCTTCACGTCGTTGTAAAGAAGAACGGCGAACTTAGGCCATGTGGCGACTATCGACACCTTAACGCGATTACGAAGCCCGATAGATATCCAGTTCCTCGATTACACGATTTTACTTTCATATTGGCCAATAAGAAAATATTTTCAAAATTAGACGTTAATAGAGCCTACCATTGTATTTCTGTTGCCCCTTGCGATATAGAAAAAATTGCAATTATTACCCCGTTTGGACTTTTTGAATTTCCCCGAATGACTTTTGGATAAAGAAACGCAGCACAAACGTTTCAACGCTTCATGAACAACACGGTTTTACAAGGTTTAGATTTTTTTATTTAATTATTTAGATGACGTAATAATTGCCAGCGAAAATGAGACCTTACATCAAGCACAATTAATGTTAGTATTCTAACGTTTTAATACCTATGGCATATTTGTAAACTTAAGCAAATGTAGCTTCGGACAGTCGCGTATAGAATTCTTAGGCCACGAAGTAAGTGCAGATGGTATTAAACCGCTAAAGATAAGGTAGAGGTCATTTTAAATTATCCTAAGCCCGTAACAGTATCAGACTTAAGACGTTTTTTGGGGATGATAAATTTTTATAAACCTCATTTACCTCATTTGGCTTCACATCAATGCGAACTCAATAAATATTTAGTAAACGCTAAGAAAAATGATAAATCGAAAATCATTTGGAATGCCGACAGTGATAATGCTTTTGTGAAATGTAAGATAGGTCTTATAAATGCCGTCACATTGTCACATCCACTCTTAGATGTACCCCTTGCCTTGATGACGGACGCTTCTAATACGTGCATGGGTGCTGTTCTGCAATAGCGAGTTAAAGGTAAGTGGAAACCCTTAGGATATTTTTCCAAAAAGTTTTCTCCTACCGACCAAAAATACTCTACATACGATAGGGAGATGTTAGCGATTTTTCAGGCCATAAAGTATTTTAGAAAATTGTTTGAAGGCCGTCCTTTAACAGTATTTACAGATCATAAGACCTTGTGTCATGCATTTTCTAAAATAGGTAACGATAGTAAAGAAACGCCTAGACGGACGCGACAATTACTTTTTATAAGTGAATTCACGGTCGACATACAGCATATTAGCGGTAAAGATAATATTGTAGCCGATACCTTATCACGTGTAGAAACAATTGTGTGCCCGACTGTACTCGACTTCGACGAACTTGCTGACGCGCAAGTGAAAGACGAGTACTTGATTAATATGATGCAAGTGGGAATAGCGACGATAATGTTAAGTTTAAGAAAATGTATTTACCCACTTGTAAAAAAGGAGTTTACTGCGAAGTTTCGAGCAATGTTATTAGGCCTTATATAACCAATCATTTTAGAAAAATTGCTTTTAATAGTGTTCATAGTTTAAGTCATCCAGGTATACGTACGACCCGAAAGATGGTCTCAAAACAATTTTTTTGGCCTGGTATGAATATAGATGTAGGGAAATGGACTAAAGCGTGTATTCAATGTCAAAGATCGAAGATTTCTCGTCATGTTGTTTCGGATATCGGAAAATTCCCCGAAGTTTCTCGATTTGAGCACATACATGTGGATTTAGTTGGTCCCTTGCTGACATCTCCACAGGGATACAGATATTTAATCACAATTATAGATAGACGTACACGCTGGCCCGAAGCATTTCCCGTAAAAGAAATTACTGCCGATATAGTTGCTAAGTATATTTATGAAGGTTGGATAGTTAGATATGGTTGTCTCATCCGTATAACTAGTGATCAAGGACGTCAGTTCGAATCAAATTTATTTTTAAAGCTAATGTCCTTTTTAGGTATTCATAAGAGCCGTACCACGCCTTACCACCCGCAAAGTAATGGTGCGGTGGAAAGATGGCATATATCATTGAAGGCAGCCCTAATGGCACGAATACTTGATAGAATAGGTCGTGGATTGAAGAGTTGCCCACGGTTATGTTAGGGTTAAGAGCAGCGGTTCGGACTGACAGTGGTGTTAGTGCCGCAGAATTGGCCATCGGTAAAACTTTACGTTTGCCTGGTGAATTCTACGATGGTTCTACAATAGACCGTGACGTAAGTGATCCTTATTGTTTAGTAAGTAAAATCCGTGAGACTATCTCTCAATATCGCCCGACGAGAGATAAAACTAATACAAAAAAAGTATTCGTATATTCGGATTTACAAAATTGTAGTTACGTTTTTATTAGAGATGACGTAGTATATAGATCACTTAAGCCACCGTACGATGGTCCATATCTAGTTTTAGAACGTAATCCGAAAGTCTTTAAAATTCAACTTCCAGGTCGAGTCACACGCATTTCAATAGATAGGTTAAAACCAGCGTTTATGATAAATGATGATCCGCAGGTTGACAATCCGATTATTACACATGACACAACTTCAACGAAGTCGATTCAGCCTGCGCCACCCATAAGCGTAACAAGGAGTGGGCGTGTAATTCGACGACCCGTGCGATTCGCGCTGTAGAACGTTTACACAGAATCACCTATATTCACTGTTGTTTTATTTCTAAGTATTATCATATATTGCATGTCAATTAATTATAATGTGTTAGATTTAAGTTTTTGAGAATAATTTTAAATGTTAATTATTTCACTTTATGTTTAACATAGAAAAATTATTAATTTTATAATGTACGAATTTTACATATTTTGTTGTTGTGCAAGAGTAGAAAAATGATCATATTGTTTTTATGCATTAATATCGCATGCATTGTAATTTAATGTAAGTTAAGTAAATAATTGTAATGTATTGCATCGTGTTATAATTTTTGCAACATAGGTATTACGATCACTGAATAAGCATTTTATACAGTACTTATTAGGGCAATTTTTATTATCATTTAGTACATTTTAACGTAAGGTAGAAGCAGTACAGTTATAGTATTTTTTTTAATATATTAATATGGGCAATTATTAAACTAAAGAAAAAACTGGTGGAGTTACTAATGTACAAATTGATTCAAGGAAGATTTTTTTTTATGGAATAGGAGGACAAACGAGCGTACGGGTCACCTGGTGTTAAGTGATCAGCGCCGGCAACATTATCTTGCAACACCAGAGGAATAACAGGAGCGTTGCTGGCCTTTAAGGAATGTGTACGCGCTTTTCTTGAAGGAACCCATGTCGTATCGTCCCGGAAACACCGCACAAGGAAGCTCATTCCACAGCTTCGTGGTGCGAGGAAGAAAGCTCCTTGAAAACCGCACTGTGGAGGACCGCCACACATCCAGATGGTGGGGATGATATCATAACTTGTGGCGTGTCGTGCGAAGGTGAAATTCGGCGGCAGGAATCAGGTTGAACAGCTCTTCAGAACACTCCCCGTGATAAATGCGGTAGAAGACACACAATGAAGCGACGTCTCTACGCAACGCCAAGTGATCCAGCCGTTCACAGAGCGCTAGGTCCCCGACAATTCGAGCTGCTTTGCGTTGCACGCGGTCAAATGGATCGAGCTGATACTGGGGTGCGCCAGACCAGAGATGACAGCAATACTCCATGTGAGGCCGGACCTGCGCTTTGTAGAGCACTAGAATGTGGGCCGGCTTTAAGTATTGCCGTGCTCTATTTATGACGCCCAGTTTCTTCGAAGCCAATTCCGTGGCCCTCCAGATGGCCACGGAATTGGGAATCGCTCGAGATTTCGAGACCCAGTATTCCGATACTAGGCGAGGCTTTAAGGGAAGTGTTCTCGAAGAGCGGTGATACGGCAGTTGAGGTTTTTTTAGTGGTAAACGCGCAAACTTGAGTCTTCTGGGGGTTAAATTGGACAAGGTTCAACTTACCCCATTTTGCGACCTTCTCGAGAGAGCTCGATAGAAGACACAAGTTTCTCCCGGCACTGCTCGACGTTTTCCCGAGAGAGACCTGCATGGCCCGTGTATACGGCATCACCAGTGCTGTCGTCTGCATAGCAATGCATGTTGGCGGTGTCCAACATATCATTGATATGCAGAAGAAACAGCGTGGGAGATAGCACACAGCCTTGGGGCACTCCAGCGTTCACGGGCTTGGGATTCGAGCAATAACCGTCGACAATGACCTGTATGCTGCGCCCAGTGAGGAAGCTGGAGGTCCACTTGCATAAGCTCTCGGGAAGCCCAAATGATGGAAGTTTTGCGAGGAGCGCCTTATGCCATACACGATCAAAGGCCTTCGCTATATCCAGACCAACTGCCAGGCCTTCCCCCTTGCTTTCAATAGTCGCCGCCCATCTATGTGTTAGGTATACCAAAAGATCGCCAGTCTACCGACCATCGTCGTTGATCAACTGCTGACCCTCAAGGTATACCAAGATTTATGCTCTCCATGATTTTGGAGAGTAGGGAGGTAATAGCAACAGGCCTGTAGTTTGCCGGATCCGAACTGTCTCCTTTTTTGGGATCGGATGGACAAGAGCCAAGTGCCCGTTGAAATCACCCAAGACTACGATTTCAGCGGAGGGGATCTGAGCAAGCACGTCATCAAATGCCGCTTGAACGCAGCCCATGAGGTGATCCGTTTCTGCGTTACCACTAGACACACGCATAGATGCGGACGCGGTCCTCTAAATCTACGCGGAGCCAGAGAGTAGACAGGTTCCTACCCTCAAAATTGCCGACACGGCGACAGCAGATATCCTCCCTAACGTACACACATACCCCGGCATGAGGCATGAAATTATGCTCAATTTTGTACCCGGGGTACGTTACAAAATTGAGCATGATTAGGTTGAGATATCTGCGTCTCCGTAAGGAAACACAAGGCCGGCTGTGCCGTCTCAAGGTGGTGGTGGACGGCGTTTAAGTTGGAGTGAATTCCCCGGATATTACAAAAGTCCACGTAAAGCGTGGAGCGGGGTGCCGTGGTGTTGCTGCTTGTCCTGTGACATACGCGGCACTGTGCCCTCCCCAGGCCGGCTCTACAAGATCCGGTACCCTCCTGGGATAGTTTCTCTTTCAATACTGCTCTCATATTTTGTTGGGGGGGGGAATGGCCTCCGGTCCTCGACACTAACCTATGCGAAACATAGCGGCACTAGGCCGCTACTTCACGCCGGTATTCTGTGCGAGTGTGGTAAGTAACGCGGACGAGTCTGGCCCGATTGTGCTGACGTCATAAGACGGCAGCGTGACTCTCCCACTTTCAAAAAGCCCGTAGTCGCCTCTTACGACACCCTTGGACCTGGGGCTACCCTATTCTTTTTACGCCCCGCGGCAGCACAGGGCATCGATAGACGACCATGTCTATGCTATGGTTATTGTTGTAATAGTGTTAGCAGTGATCGTGATCACCATGGTTTTGTTGGGTTTGCGCGGTTTTTGCCACCGCCGTATCAGGGCTTGGCTCCGCCGTGAAGTAGACAAGGCCAGCCAGGCTCGTGCACAGTCTAACGGACAAATTGGCCAGCCTGCGCCGAGTGCTGCAGGATATGTGTAGAATTAGATTTATATTTTGTGATGTTTTTTGAATAAAATATAATATTTTTAAACTAACCAGTGAATATATCACCTAGTAATAATTGTGTGTAAATGTTACAGCTGAAAATGTATTTTTATCTTTTCGTTTTTTATTTTCATTATTGTATTTGTACCACGAATCATAGTTACTTTGTCTTTTTGTAAAAGGGGGGAATAGTGTAGGGACACACGTATGCAAATATGCTTAAGGCAGCATTTTGTTTATGTATGCGTGTCCACATCAATTATATTTTATTTTATAAACAGTAGCGGTCTGTAACTCATGTAGTTTGGTTCACTTATAATAATTAATGCAATTAAGTAATATACATATTGAAGAAGCTATATTGAATTTTATTGAAGACCACACTTCCGCCTGTTAATAGGACCCTTATTTATAATTTTTGGACTTTGAACTTAAACAACTTACCTTCCAGAAAGGTCCACTACCCACAAATCTATTCCATGATGCTGATAATGCCAGCCATACCGCGTAAGGTGGCGTTAGTCTGAAAGTAACGAAAAATTCAAATTGAATCTGTAATTCCGATGTCTGGTAATATACAGGAATTATTAAAATTGTAGTAAAATTTATTAAATTAAATTTGTAACCAAAATTTTTGAACGATGCGAGACTCGAACTCGCGAGCTTTCGGGTTCTATCTGAGCGCTCTTTCAACTGAACCAACCGTTCGAGTGACGAATGGTTCGTAAACCTTGGTATCTCTTATACATAACATTATAAATGTGAAATGAATCAAATAAATTAAAACAAGTATAAGATTTTTTCAAATTAACACAATGATACATTAGTTAAAGACAAAAAAATAAATTTTGAATGCAACGCTCTTATCCTTAAATAACAAAACAAAATAAATAATGTCATCGTAAGGTTATTAGTAAGCACAGAACAGAATCTACGGTGCTCCTCCTCCACACGTCGTTTTCCTCATAACTGATGGTCGTGACTCCCCAGCTTCATCAGTTTCTCCCGTACGATTTCCCTCTATGTGCTGCGATCCTTTGCTTCATGAAGAACATTGTGGAAGTTGATGTTCAGAGAATATCGCATTTGATCCGACCATCTCATGGGACTGCTTCCTCTGGGACGTTTGCCATCTACCTTGCCTGCCATCAGCTGTTCAAGATTGTGACAATCTTTACGAGCAATATGTATGTAGTGGGCAGGTCGCATAACTTCTTTTCATTTCAGCTGGAAGACGTCCACTTCTGGACAAAGGCCTCCCGCAAATATCGCCATGACGATCGGTTCTGCGCTGCCCTAATCTAGTCAATCTTGAGAAAATCGTCGGTCGCCGATCGAGGACTTTACTGCCCCAACGGCCATCTATCCATCGAGCTATGTCCTGCCCACTACCACTTCAGTTCCACAACTGTCCACTACCACTTCAGTTCCACAACTGTCTGCGCTATTTCGATAGCTTTGGTTTTACTACGGATCTCCTCTTTCTGATTCGATCTCGCAGGGAAACTCCAAGCATAGCCCTCTCCATTGCCCTCTGAACGACAATGAGCTTCCTCATAAGGCCCAAAGTTAGCGACCACTTCTGCGTTCCGTAAGTCATCGCTGGCAACAAACATTGGTTAAAAGGCTTCGTCTTCAGACACAGTGGTATTTTGGACGGAACTTCCCGAACGCTGCCCATCCGAGTTGGATTCGACGTGTGACCTTTCTCCCGAAATTGGACCTGCCCAACTGGATTATTTGTCCAAGGTCAAAAATTTTGAGAGTAACTACAGTTTCCAACTGTTATGAGTAGTACTTCTTATCATAAACTAAATTGATACCAGTTATTACAATTTCCCTTACATTTCCAGACATAGTCTTACCTCCACCATCTTGTGACGATCCGTTCAAGAATATCGAAGCCCTTCAACTCTTTCTTCTCCGAAGACGTTTGTAAATTATGAGAAAGTAAAAATGCAGATATGAGAAAAAATACTTGCACTACCATAAAGCCATTGTAAACTAATTTGAAGATTGGACTCTCATAAGCTGCCTGAAAAAAAAATTAGTTAAATGTTTAATAATGCAGTACCGAATTTATAATAACGTAGACCCAGCGATATGTATATCTTTGATTGTGTGTATTATGTGTATAATTAACTAGCGGACCCGACAGACGTTGTTCTGTTATAAAAAAACTCTTGCGGATGGAATTTCTTTAAATCCGTTCTTAGCTGATCTCTAGTCGGCGATAGGAATATTTCTACCAAATTTCAACTCTCTACGCCTTATGGTTCCCTCATCACGATATCTCTTTTATATATATATAGATAACATATTATGTTAATCCACATAAGACCCTATTGCCCCATTGAAACTGTAAATAGTATAAAAATAATATTTTTGTATTATAAAACGCTTCATTGCATTCATTAAGAATTAATATTCTGTGGTTAATTCAAACTAAACACAAATGTGGTCTATGTGGTCAAACATCTTTATTGGTGGTCATAATATATCTCGCTACATTATAGTATTTTATGCAACAGTTGTATAAGAAGGGTAAAAAACCATCTCTCTAAATGTCGCATACAACGATTTTGTGTACTACTAGGTAAATTAAAATAAAAATAAATGGGCCTTAAATTTAATATTGTACTTATCTGGTGAGTTATTGTTACTTCAAGTGAAAATTTCAGAATATAGGTAATTTATTTTTCTTAAATTGACATTAAAATGTCTAGTGTAATGATTTAAGTTACATGGAAATATTATGTATGTTTTAGAGGGTGTACTAGGTATTAATTACCCAGTGATCGCATGTTTTATATGCGTTCACTGAACCTACCATCCCTAACCTACGATCCAACCTTCCAATACGATCCGGAACCTATTTGTGGACTCCCTAAGAGCGCCACACATTCGTCACACCCTGAGGAACCAATGTCAACTAGAAGCACTTAAACTCTGGAGCAATTCAACAGGTTTAAACCATTCCAAAGCACTGATAAAGGCTTTTAATAACAGAAATGCGAACGAAGCCCTATCATTGAGCAGGAAAAGCCTATGCATACTCTCCAGGATGCTGACTGGGCACTGTCGCCTAAATAAGCACCTCTGTGTGGTCGGAATAAAAAACGAAAGAACTTGTAGATTTTGCCTAGAGGCCGATGAAATGCCTCTTCATCTCCTCTACAATTGCGTCCCACTAATATCGTAACACCATCGTCATCATATCGTAAGCGTAACACCATCCAATATCCATCCATCATGGCGATTATACCCTACTCCCAGATGCTGTTTGCAATACTCGCGTGAAGAAGATACTGCCGTTCATAAACGCGGCAGAGCTTGACGTCGAGCTAAAAGTATGAGTGACGAACACAATAGTTCAATTCTGGACGCTGTGTTACTAGGACCCAAACAAGACTAGGAATATAGCCACCCTCCGCAAATAATAATAATAATCCCTCAACTAGACTTAGTTGTCTGCGGCACCAAAATCTGTGCTTTTTTGGCGACATTAAAGTACTAAAAACAATGCTTTTTTAGAACATAGAGTGTCATTAAAGTATGTTTTTATATTCGTTATCGTTGTTGTATAAGTGATAGATAAATGCAGGGGAGTAGAAAAAATCATCTAAGCCAGTCTAGCGAATATCTAAGAACAAAGCGATTCACTGGATTGTATGAAACGTGCAGTCATTGACAGATTGACAGAAGACAGCTATAATCTTGTAAAAAAAAAGGAGATCCACTACGTTATAAGCAACTTTTCGAATTCAAACTATGCCAGATTATACTTCGTGGCCAAGCGCCATACTGTAATTACTAGTATTTCAAACTTATATCAAATCACTGCACGTTTCATACTAAACTAATTATTTCAATTTTTACTCAGAAAATCGCGCCTCTTATTACGTAGTAGGTATTTACATCCGCTTTGAATCAAGCCATTACTTCAAACTGTGAACAACAACTTGTATATTTTATATCACCGCGAATTTGGATGAAATTATATTATATTTCATATGTTTGTCCAGTCATAAGTTATTAATATACTCACAGTCTCCATGTAATGCACATTTTGTGATAGGACTATAACAGGCAGGATTGAGTGGCCTATAATAATCAGCACTATGAAGAGAACCCTGAAAGATGCAGACTACATGAGTACATAATATTATGTTTTATTTATGGAAAATGTAACGGTTGAGTCACATTAGATCACCTTAGTTTTAAGATACATTTAAGATACTTGTTCTACGACGTCTACTTTTTTATAAAGTACAAATTTAACATTGATATTATTCATTCACTTAGGTCTATTAATGAACCTTGTAACTACAAATCTAGACCTCATCATTTACATTAATATTTCATTATTGGCAACAATACACTAATTGATCACTTCTGATCGCTTTAACAGTGATCTGCAAAATCAGAGGAACGGCGTTATTTTCAAATAAGACCAGAATCCATTACGCGTCCAATTAGCCGCGTGCTGACTGAGGGAGCAGGCTCGCGAGGTAGCCGTACGAGGCAAATCATCGGTCGTGCCTCGCCCGAGGCAAAGGGACTCGCTGGCTCGCTTGATCGTGCCACGGCCCGAGCCGAACGTTGTCGTTTTTGTCCATGCTCAAAAGCGCCTCGGTAAGTTTGCGCGCGAACTCAAGTCGGTTGTGTTTTGCTTCGCTTGTTCGACAAACAACGGGATCTTTTCTGTTTTTTATAGTAAGTTCCAGTTAAGGTTTCCTCAATATTCTGGACACAGAACTTAAAATGCCAAAAGCGTTTAACACAACTCTTCTTGCTCTGGACAGCCTGTAATTTGTTTTCGTTTTCTTTTTTGTACAAGTCGAAGAATTAATATAAAGGCAGTGGTGGCTTTAGCTTTCCGAACGTACGGTCTCATGTTAAACTGGCGAAAATATAAGCTGCGTCAGGCACGTGCAGTCTCTGTTCAAATGAGAGCTCGATGTTGGCTCAGCCTGACAGTGGCTCGGCCTTTCGCCGCGCGGCAGCCTCATACAAAAAATCTATATACAGCGGTGGCCTCAAGGAAATAGTAATTTACATTTGTTATTAACAAAATAAGATAAAAAAAAAACTAGCAATTAGTTTTTTGTTAATAACTCAAAAGCTAATTGATATAGAATTTTGAAAAAAAAAAAATAACAAAAAACAACCGACTTCAAAAACACTATTCCAAAACAATAGATATAATACGCACTAAAAAGTATGAAAATAATTGCGTATTTTTAAACAATCTAATTAATTAATCTAATTGTAGTATCGATTATTGCTATTTTTGGACAACGGGAAGCACCAGCTTCAAATAAAAAAAGAATTATCAAAATCGGTTCACCCAGTCCAAAATTTTGTTGTAACAAACATAAGTAAAAACATACCGACGAATTGAGAACCTCCTCCTTTTTTGAAGTCGGTTAAAAAGCTCTCTAAAGAGAAAAAAATACAATAACATATTGTCTGCTTATGATTTTAATTCAATGCCAAAAATAGGTCTCCAGCGCCCGTATCAACATGGGAGCACTGCTGATATTAATTTATAAATTTAAGTAAATACTCTCGATAAATTCCTAAGCGTCATTGCAAATCGAATAAGCCATCGTCATTAGGAGCTTTATCAAGAACTAACGCGTCTATGCACTTGTTGACTAGACTATTATGAAATAAGGTAACTAAAAGCAAAGACATAATGTACATCATGACTTTGAAGACTATTTTAGTTCAAAACATTACCTTATAGCATCGAGTGACTTGAAGCAATTCTGTCTCTCATCTGATCGGTCACTGGTATCAACGAGTTTTAAACTATTTCTGAACATCGAGAAGTTCATCAGGTAACTGTTACCTGAAAATCTCAATTCTATAATTTTTTCTATTATACATGCCATATTTAAATGTTGTGGTAAAAAATTGCCACGCAACTTGACCGGCTCTTTGACTGAGACAAATTTAACAAAATACATTTTGAGACATGACTGACCACCGATTCAGTTAATCAGGTTAATTTAATTACAATCGTTTTAATTGTAATATTATAACTATTATGTGTTATAAAGTAACTATTAAATCTAATGATTATGAACTACATATTCTATTGTTGTCGTAACTCTGTAGACTAATTGGACGTAATTCCAGAAAACCGTTCCAAACCACAATCATGTCGAAATTGACACAAAACTGGTCACATGATGCATATTAACGGACTGACAAATATGGCAGCCATACTGTCACTCTTTCAATGACATCATGACTTAGTATCCCAACACACATGTATGGAACACACTAATATTTATTTAACTTTAAACTGTGATATTAACTTGTGATTCCTTAAAATGTGATGTTTGTGGCTTGGAACGTGTTACGTAGTAGTAGATACAAACCTCAGTGGTTTTAACTGCTTTGAAATCAATTTGTGAAATTTATTTTTTTAATAAATAAATTTAAAAAAAGGTGTTCGGGTTAATACCAGCTAAGTGATGAATTAAAATCAGACATCACGTCAAAGAACGGACCACCCCCACCTCATTGATATGAGGCATTCCGCAACCGCGTGATTTGCATGAATTTTCCTTGCCTTCTTGCGACAGATACAGATGTGAAGTCAGTTTCTAGCTACGATATTTCCTGCCTGTTAAGTCTCAAGGATCTCTAAGCTAAGAGTTTCCCTATCAATGACCAGCTACGCAACTCGAATATCTCTGGTATTAAAGATGATCATGGGCGGCGATTTCGTACTTTTCATCAGCTTAGTTAAGGCGAGTTTGTCAGCACAAGGTCTTTGCAGACAGATATATATAAAATAAAGGAGCAATTAACTTTTGGAGAAATTGTAGGTTGCTAGTTGCAGCAAGAATTTTATTGCTTGGCCATTTTGCCCACGATTCTAAGTAATTTTTCAAAATCATCTTCAACAGTCAGTATAACTGTGAATCTCGAAAAAGCTGACTGGTACTGCCAGGGACCGAGGGGATGTGGATTGGTGAAGTGAAGTGGGGTTTATGGGTGAGATATATACGAAGATCACCAGCAGAGTGACTTAGACGAAAATTTTATCTCCTTGTGCTCTTCTATTTATAGCTGGCGGTTGATGACAGACTCCATGACTTTTGAGAAAATGGCTCGGCCCCGCTTATATTTTCCAAGGTAAAAAGAGCGCAACGCACAAGATCCCAAAGGAAGACGTGCAAGTCTCTTGCCAATTCTGCCTATATGTTCTTGTGCCTTTGACTTAGCCTCGGCAATAACTCTTTTGAGGGCAATTGTTTAGGCTGTAAGGCTGGATGTAGGGTTTCAAAATACGCCGCAATCGCTGATAGTTCCGACGAACTGCCTCATTCCAAATATCAATAACCTGTAAGGGTACTTCCGCAGGTTCTACAGACTTATTCAGTTGGCTAGTGTATTCATTTTAATATTCTTACTATCGATTTGTTATGTTTTATCCATAGTACTTTATGTTTGTTCGTGAAAAAATTATTCGTATTTGATATCTTTGATTTGCATCTTGTTTTTGTAAATATGAAATTTGCATCTGTTGCGGCTCTTTTCATTCATTCATCAATACATACACTACGGTGCGGTTGCTTGTGCCTGCGTCAGTTATTTTCGATTTTTTTCGATTTCCTACCTTGTGTAATAATAACAGTCTTTTTAAACTGTTTTAAAACAGTGGTACTGCACTCTAAAAAGAAAGAACTTAAAGAGAATAATTAATATACATACTTATGTAGTGTTGTCATTACCTGTTCTTGATGTGCCTCTAATAAAAAAGTAATCGTAAAGACTGGCAACTAAATTAATAAACAGAATTATGAATATTAGCATAGCTACTATAATGTCTCCACCATTAATATCCATTTCTTCATTTGATTTTGTACACTGAATGTCATGTACTTTTGTTTTTAATTGATACTCCTTCCACATTGTATCATTTAGGCACATCTCAAGGACTAATTGTAGGTCCGCTGCTTTATTTTGTCTATAATACTGTTTACATCGTCTGGTTAAACATATACCATAATGTGGCTCTGTATGATTAAAATGTTTTATTGAGTATTCCGAGTAATCCTGCGGCAGAACAATTGAAAACATTAGCTTATATTTGTAGAAAAAATATAAAAATTTTGACTATTTAATTTAAAGATATTAATCAAAGAAACACAATTCCAAACAAGAGTTAGGCTTCGAACTATCCTTATATATAGTAGTTAAAATTATTATATGAACACAACGAGAAAAGCGACTGTATTATTAGTAGACACGTGTCCTTAAATTCGAGTCTATAAAGTTTTCGTATATACATCAAAATATCTGGACGACCGAGCCTTGCACGGATTTTTAAGAATGTACAAGACTTGAACAAAAATACCTAAAACTAATAGGACATCTGGATTCGAACCGTGGACTTCTGCTTTCCGGATCACCCAATTTCCCATCTGAGCTATTATAGTCTTGAGTATAGTGGTGGAATTTGCCTTTGTATTCTAATGTTATTGTAGCAGTTTCTTATTGAAACACGGGTTAAACTACATTTTTTTTAACTGAAACTTAGCTAGATCGATTTCTCGCCCCCGAAACTACCTCTATACTAAATTTCATTAAAATCGTTGGAGCTGTTTCTGACATTCAGATTATATATATACATAATTGCTCGTTTAAAGATATAAGATTTATATTTGAAGTGAACAAATAACTATCCCTTCTCTTTAATCGGCTCGCTATTCATACTTTTTCCCTTTTCCTCTATTCCTTTCATTCACCATCGCTCGTCCTTCTCGCAGACAAATTATTGCATTGCGAAACATTGGTACATATGTCTAATTATATTAACTATGGGGACTAAGTTTTTAAAACGGCAAAACCCTTAACTACAAAGCCTACATACAATTTTATTAAGGTCTACGAAGCACGTATTACTTTAAGAATATAGAAACAAAAGATTTTGACAAAAGACCATAAACGGTACTTCTATCCCCACCTGAATCATTGTAAGAAGTTCACTTTTCCTCTCAGATACTAATGTGAACTCGACGGAGCAATAAATACCCTCTGGATCATTTAAACATTGCGCATAGTTATCCATTTCAAACATGGGTGGCATTCGATTGAACTCTGCTTCTGAAAGGCAAGAAAATGTAGACAATTTGTTATTAGTGGTCTCTCACTTTTGGGATTAAATATACGTATTGAATATGTATCAAAATATGTGGATAAGATTCGAACTAGCGCCTTTCGGGATATGTCCCAGCGTTCTTGCTAACTATGCCTTGTCCTGTGCTTCTCCGGAGAATAAAAACAAAAGAGGCGACTCAGGGTATTAACCAGGCTACTTTGCAAAGGATACTGGCTAGATTATAGGTACAACAACGGAGCTTTTTCTGCCGTGAAGCAGTAATGTGTAAGCATTATTGTGTTTCGATAGGAAAGGCGCCGTAGGTACTGAAATTAGTGGATAAATGAGACATAACATCTTATATCTCAAGGCGACGAGCGCAAACGTACGTACGTAACAACCACTCAGACTTTTTTTGGGTTTTTCAGTTATCCTGAGCGTCACTGCATTGTAAAGCGTATTAATTACCATCAGCTAAACGTCCTACTCGCCTCGTCCCTTATTGTCATTAAAAAAACCTTCCGATTGTTGTCAGAATGTTCGAAAAAAGCGCGGATTTGAATGCCGCATCCTCCATAAATATTTGGTACAAATTCAGTTAGTATTAGAAACTGAAGTTCAAGTAAAGTAGTGCAAAGTCCATTGACATCATCAACAGCCCATGAAATGACATAAAAAACATATTGTGCTATACTCGATTCTAAGCCTTTGCTAACTTCTAAGCCTACTTCGTAGCTTTTGACTGCCCATCTATCTATTTCCTAAAATATCGGCTGATTGGGCATGGCAACAAGTGTACTGTTTGTAAATAATTAATAATCCTATAGATGCGCTAGGAGACGCCGTCTCCTAGCGCATCTATTATGATCATTTCCATGTACTTAGAGAGCAGGGAAGTTATAGCAATAGACCTGTAGATAATCGCACTCGGATAAAAAAGGGCCGACATCCATGAGTTCGGAACTAACCTATTGATGGAATGGATGGAAAAAATGCATTTGCACTGAATTCCACTCAGGGATATTAGGTACCGACCACATAAGAACAGAAGAGAGAAAATCATCTCACTCGACTTTTTTTATGGAAGAGGATAAACAATCGTACGGGTCATCTGATGTTATGTGATCACCGCCAACCGCATTCTCTAGCAACTCCAGAGAAATCACAGGAGCGTTGCCGGCCTTTAAGGAAGGTGTACACGCTATATTTGAAGGTACCTGTATTGTATCGTCCCGGAAACACCACACAAGGAAGGTCATTCAACAGCATGATAGTACAAGGAAGAAAGTTCCTTAAAAACTACACTGTGGAGAAGAACGCCAGCCATCCAAATAATGGGGATGATATTGTACTCTTAAAACGATTTTCTACAATCCAACAAAAATGGAGCCACCACTAGTGTTAAAGTTAATTTAGTTCCGTTTTTCTATAACCAAATTTCTATTGAACGCACTCAGTTAGTTTTAACTTAGGTACTTTTAAAACCACAAATTCGACAAAGTTGAAATTACAACGTCTACCTCTTCGCGATATATGTGCACTACCTAAATATTATATTATAAAGGTGCTGAATACTACACTGGTATCTACAGTGCCTACCTTGCTAGAAAAGCAATGCACACCCCTGACCCTGTGATAATACTGGGGTTTTAGCTCTAAGTATTTGAACTCACGGAACGCAGACCAGTAGATCTGCGTTCTGGATCTCCGATGACTTATATTTGAGTCGTCCTTGAGTTTCAATACTCTATATACTCTCGAACACTTGGCGCTGCATAGCGATATCGCTGCTCTGTCTTCTACTATATTTATCACGGATAATGTTGCTGGAGAGCTGTTTCACTTAATTTCAGCCACCAAATTCCACATTTACGCCTGGGGATGAGTGGCGTTTCCTGCTCTTTTTACTAGAGTTGCATAGAGACGTCGCTTATGTGTCTTTTATTACATGGAAAGTGTTTCGAAAAACTATTTAATCTCAATCTTTCCTACGGTAGTAAGGTTTCTACCCGGATGTGTTAAGGATTTGTAAAGTTCATTCGCAATAAAGTTTCTAAAGAATTTTCTTCCACCTACAACCAAATAATGCAATAAACTCTAGCTTGGGTTAGTTCCGGCAACGCTCCTATAATTCCTCTGATGCAGGAGAGCAAGATTGAAATCATGACAATGCTCATTAATAATTTTGTAAGACACTTTATTGTAATCAACCAACATTACGAAGAAAGTTAATGAATTACCCTCTATTCACAGACTTAATTCAACTTAATTTAAGTTATTACGTATATTTTCAATCTTAATAGTTATCTATGCAACCGTTGTGTAATAAGGGTTAATAAAACACGAATGTGAAAATAGTATCACATGAGTGTTTTAATACATAATTATCAACAGTTTCATACAAGACTTAATCTACAGCCATAATATGAATCCTCTATAAAAGATTCTGAAACAGTTGGCTTACTACTAACATTAAAAAAGCCAGTCTTAAGTTACTAGTAATGGTTGCATTACATCATCCAAACGAGTAGCGTAATGTTGTACTGAATTTCATTACAACACTCATTTGGATGATGTAATGCTTATTAGGACATGGGGTGTTTAAATGTTGGCAATAAGCTCACTGTTTTAGAATTTTTAATTGAGGATTTAAGGCATGGGTGTAGATTAATATTATTAATGCAGTCGTGTACTAACCATTTAGCTTGTAAATAATTCCATAACATTGCTGGATTAGCATTAATAGCAGAACAACTAATTTCGCCATATGCACAGTCAGATGTTATTTTATACACTTAAAATATATTTCTAAACACTATTAAACGTACATAGAGTTTTGTCTAGAATGAGGAAAATGAATATAATTTGTTGTAGTTAAGATAAAATTTGTTCACACGTTTTTGTGAGGCGCATTCAAGGTACTTGTAACTTGATTGTTTCTTTTAGAAGCCTAGAATCATCGACGATTAACGGCCGTTCCCAATATTCAGTCTATCTCTTACTTGAGAAAAAATCGTAACTATCGTTGACTTTTCTGTCCCAATAAACTTATTGACGGTAACTCACCTTATCCGTACAGGCTGTCTGTCAATAGGACGACGTATAGCTTAACAGCGATAGAAGTTTGTATGGAATTCACGCGCCCCAATATAAGGCGACTTATCGGGTATATTGGGACAGCTTCATATTATTGACAGCTAATTACTGACAGTAGAAGGTACTAAATATTCTCTATCTGTAGATAATATATTGGGAACGGCCGTGAGTCATCTCCGATAAGCTTGATTCATTTGCGTTGCGTGGAGATACTGTGGGCTCTCTCTACATCTTCTTCCTCATGTATTCCTGGAATTTCTCAGAGGAGTATATCCAGTTGATACCAGCAGTCGAATTCCACCACCGTACATTACGAAGAAATGCCAAATCCTACCTGCATAATGCTGACGCTTCTCTCCTTCCTCAACCACTTTGAGAGAAAAACCCGGTTGCCGCAGGCTTTAAAATGTGTTCGCCAAAGCACGTCATTGTCTAGCATATTGTGGTAAGGTGCTAAGCTATTTCCTCAATACTCTTATTTATTAATTAGCATCGCTAACATAGTAATCACTAAATAATTACACAAAATATTATTTAAATAAACCATATATTATTTTATCACTGTGTTCCGAAGAGCTGTCTCACTGTAATCTGATCTCAAAGTGGTTGAGGAAGGAGAGAAGCTTCTCGCAAAACGCTTGTTTATAATTCCAAACGTGAGCATTGTGCAGGTAGAATTTGGCATTTCTTCGTAATGTCCGGTGGTGGAATTTGACTGCTGGTATCAACTGGGTATACTCCTCTGAGAAATTCTAGGAATACATGAGGAAGAAGATGTAGCGAGAGCCCACAATATCACCACGCAACGCCAATGAATCAAGCTTATCGGAGATAACTTTAACCGTCGATGATTCTAGGCCGCTAATAGAAACAATCAAGATACAAATACCTTGAATGCACCTCACAAAACCGTGTGAACAAATTTTATCATAACTACGACAACTTATATTCCTTTTCCTCATTCTCTACAAAACTCTTAGTACCTTCTTAGTAAATTCCCACAATTTTTCAAGTTTATGCCGTTTTTAACACATTAATTTCACAACATTTATTTCAGCATGGAATAAATTGCCGATAATGGTTTTGGCTTTTTGATGGCTTTTTAGTTTTAGAAATCTCATTAAAATACGCCAAAAATACTAAAAATTATTTAATTTTTTTCTCATTTTTCCAACTCATAAAATTTTCATATCAAAGTATATACTTTCATTATTTATACATGAAAGTATATACTTTCATTATTTATACATTTTTTTTTTATTAATTTTTAAATTAAATAAGTACACTTTTAACTTATTAATATATCTTGCCAAACTTCAACAGTTTGTTGGCAAGTTAATGCGCTTAAAAAACATTTAATTATGTGTACATACTTAACTACTACGTACTATAATCTAAACTATTAGGACTTACAACTAAACATTATTAGAATTATTCAAATTAGACAAAAGAAAACATTTACTAAATCTATTATTGTATCTTGTTATTGTTGAATAACATTGAACAACATTCAGTGAGAGTTATTCAATGCTATTCAACAGCGCATTTTTCATCTTAAATTTAACTGCATTTTTATTTAGTTTGGGAACACTCCTCAGCCACGCTATCTCGTTGTATATGACTGGCACCACATATTCATTCAATCTTTTGCCGTAGTAATTTTTAATCTTTGGAACCATTAACTTTCCCTCCCTCACGCTTCTGGAGTTATATTTATTTTTTATAGGAACTTTCAAACTATCGTTAAAATAAAAATCTATTGCTATTTGGAATTTGGTTTTTAAATCAACAGGTAGTATTTTAGTTAGTGAATATAGTTTTCGATAATCACCTTTACAATTATTTTTATCTTTTTTGCTTACCAAATATTTTATAAATCTGGTTTGCAAGATATATACCTCTTTAGTATATGTATTGTAGGTACGACCATACACACCAACAGCGTAGTTGATAAGCGAATCAACTAGCGCATAGTACACAGTGCGAAGTGTTTGTTTATTATTTACGTACCTTAGCTGATAATATTTGCTTAAAATAGCTCTCAATTTTATGCATAGCGCGTCAATATGTAATTTTAAATTATAGTTCTTATCAACTACTAATCCTAAATATTTGTATTTTTCTACATATTCTATTGCGGAACAGTTACAATTTGCTTTATTTCGGTGTAGACATTCGTAAGTATGTCCTATTATAGGTATATTATTGTAGTTTATATTTTTTGCATTTCTGTTGTAGGTGGAAAAAATATGCAAACACTTAGTTTTTTCTAGATTCAATATGATGCTGTTGTCATGCGCCCATTTTATAATATTTTCGAAATCGTCTTGGATTGCCATTTGTGCACTTTCTATGTTTTCAGACGCATATAATAGGCACATGTCATCAGCATACATATAAATATTACATTTTTGCACGACGTTAACTACACTGTTGACAAGCATTGTAAACCCAATAGCGCCAAATACAGAGCCAGTCGGCACCCCTAGGGTCACCTTAGCCTCTTCACCAGTGGTTCCATTTATCATCGTGTTTATTGTCCGATTAGAGAGGTAGTTTCTGAACCACTGATTCATTTTACCCCCCACTCCGCATTCTTCCATGGCTTGCAGCAACACATCATGGTCTAAAGTTTCAAATGCCTTTTTGTAGTCTAGAAAGAGAGCTATTACCTGCTTTCCACTATTTAGACTATCATTTATAAAGTTGGAAAAGTTGTTAAGCGCTGCTTTAGTGCTGCGCCCCTGTCTGAAGCCGTGCTGGTGAGGTGTCAACATACTGAATTTTTCTAAAAAGGAGCAAATTTGTCCTACAATTATTTTTTCAACAATCTTATTTATCACTGATAATATTGCTATTGGTCTATAATTAGTATATTCGTAATGGCTACCACTTTTATAAACAGGTCTAATTAATGCACTTTTTAATATATTCGGATATAATCCAGTTAAAACACTAATATTTATAAAATGCGCTAAAACTGGACTAATTTTTTCGTTTATAAATTTTAAGTCTTTAACTCTTATCTTATCTATACCAGGAGATTTTTCAATATTAAGTCTGTTGATTATTTTATAAATATCCCTCGATGAGGGTTTAGCAAATCTGAAGGATACATTATTTAGATTTACATATGTCGTTCGGTCTAACAATTTCATATTACAAACATGTTTTAAATCTATGATTTCTTTCGTAAAACTTTTTGAAAATTCATCACAAATATTTATCAAATTATTGGTTTTTCCTATGTACTTCATAATTACACTATCTATATTAGGTTTCACCCTTCCTATCCAGCTATTAATATTCCTCCATATTTTCCTATAATCTCCTTTACATAATTCTATTTGACTCTGCCTATATTTATTTTTAGCAGCATTTATTTCTTTATTTACTTTATTTCTGAATTTTGTGTACTGTAATCGTTTGTTAATATTATTATAGGACGCTTTCCACGCGCGAAATAAAGCATCTCGTTTTAGAAGCATGCAGTATAAGTCTTTGGTAACCCACGGTTGAGGTTTTCGCTTCTGTTTTACTATAATTTCATTTTGAGATTCCAAATAAATACTGCTAAAAATAGAATAAATTTTATTATATAAAATTAGTGGACACGTAATTACTAAAAGTTTATGCCAATCGTATTTATCTAGTTTATCTGCGATAAGATTCTCATCATATAAAACTTTTCGTACGTCTTCACCTTCACAGCTGTTGCTTTGCGGAATGTTCATAGCAATACCTACAGCGTAGTGGTCCGATATATTACACTCTAATACGAACGCCTCACACGTCTCCTGTCTCGTTCGCACGCACACGTGGTCAATGCATGACGTATCCAGCCGGCCATTCACGATCTCCTCGCGTGAGTGACATGAAAGTATATACTTTCATGTATTTTTCTTTTGACTTCGCTGGAAGCAGGATTTGCATTGCCAATTTGGCTGCTGATCTTAAATCTGGTTGAAACTCCTCCTTTTTCAAGTCGGCTAAAAATATTACAAAATATGCTAAATCTTTGATGAACAGTTAAAATTACTGATTGTTTGTCCAGAATGTGGCGAAAATAGCAGTCTCCGGAACTATTTTCCGAAACGCAGAAAACTTATCATTAAAAATGTTTATAATTCGATCAACTTACGGAAGAAGTGGCCTAGATTCAACTTTGCAGTTTTTGTTAGAAATGTATCACAAAAGCTAACAATTTTATATAAAAAGAGATTATTCAATACACTCTTATGTATGTATTAAGATACATACACTGTCTGATAGGATTAGACTAAATTACAATATGTCTTAATTGTTACGAATAATTTATTGGTGTTGATTTTACAAATAAGAAGAAAAAATAAGATTTGAATCCATACTTTCCTGTAAATGTTTGATGTTCCTTTTTGACTTTATGAAAAAAGCTTAAAAACTATGCCTCAAATCTGGTTGACTTTTGCAAATATGAAAGGGGCATAAAAATAATCATAAATAGTCACCCGTTATCACTCCTAGCGGGATAACGTCGAATTACTAATAATTCTGAGAAAGGTTCGAAGCTGGCAAAAGTTTATGGACGTGCCATTTGTCTCGAAAAAAAAATGGATTGCATTCAAATGGTTTCGCATCCTATAAATATTTGTCTCCTAACCAATAATAAATATGTGTGACAAATCTAATACTCTCTACCGCTATTTCTTAAGATTATTAGAAAGAAAACTGGAGGCTGGAAATCCAGCACAGTCACCGAAGGCTACATTGAGGATTCAGTCCAAAATAAAACTAAAATTTCAACCAAATTAACTGAAACTATAAAAATACGCCCCAATTCGCCTCAGCCGACAACTTCCAGGGAGTATCCGCCATGGAATCCATCGTCTGATGAAATAGCAGTCTCCTACTTTTACACATATCCAGAACACCCAAATTTGTAATAATATATCAAACAGCATAAACATTCCAAACAAAAATGTAACTATTAATTTCACAAATTGTACTTTTGACAATTAATTTTAAATAGGTACCTCTAATATTATTATATATTATCAATAAATAGTTAAGATAAACAACTAGTTCTATTTTCCTCATATTTGAAATGAAAAGTAGTGTTTAACTCGGGTCGAAAGAATCAATTTCTACTCGGACTATAGACTTAATACTCTCTCTATATCTCGGGGATTGATTCTTTCGACCCTTGGTTAACAATCTATTATTATTTATGAAATTTGGTGATAGACCTTTCTAAAAGGCCGGCAACGCCTCTGTGAATCCTCTGGTGTTACAGAATAATGTGGGTGGCGATGATCACTTACCGGTACGCTCATTTGTCCTCCTCTTCCATAAAAAAAGTATAGCCTTTTATCCAATTCTCTCGCTACATTTGCTATTAATAATGTATTTGTCAAATATTTCAGCTCCCGTCTTGTTTATAGTTTCCACGTTAGTCATTCATGGTGTACTTTCTCTCAGTTGTTTCCAACGTTTATTTAATTTCAAGCATTTAATCCTATTTGCTCTTTTAACCAATCTTGCTTGCTTATCTTCTCCTCTATATTTTCGTTATGTTGCTTAGATTTATTTTCTTGTAATTGAGATATTTTGACTGTAATCGTTTCGTTTCTCATATATTTATTCTCTAATATTATTATTTCCTCGCGATAATAATTTCAAAGTTATTTCTCCTTATATTTTGTTTGTCTTATATTTTTTATTTTGCAGTTTATATGCTTTCTGAGTTTGTAAACAATATTGGCACTGCATTCTAGAAGTCTTAGATTCGGACGTACTCGACATTCGTATGTCGACAGGTCAATTCACATAACGTTTAATAGAAATTCTCCATTGCCTTTGTCGAAGTCCGGTGGAATACAAAGTTGTCAATGCCCAGGATTTGTTAACGTCTGGTAGTTAAGTACAGCAATTTTTTTATATAAAATCACGTTCTCGACACAAAAGTCAGGAGTACTTTTCTTTATATTATGACATATTAGCAATCAAACAAACCAATACAAGGCTGAATTACGAGGTTGCAGCGACCGAGGATGATTAGAACCAACAAAAAAAATGTTATTCGATTTATGTGCAATCCGAAATAAAAATGCTGTACTGGTACCAATACTTGCGAGCAGCGGCCGGCAAATGTTGTATGAAAATCCATATCTGTCGTGATTATCGGCCAAATAAATTACATAGTAAGCTTATATCTGTCGTGTAATTTTAAAATGGAACGATTTTTTACTCTGAAACATGGCAACCAAAGAGGTAACCTATGAAATGCTTTATTAAAATCTAGAACTAGATTGCAAATAGAAAGCTGTTTGAAAAAAAGTGAATGCTTAAACGCGGAAAAGACCGTTGTTCGTTGTTCGTGATTGATTTCGAACAGTTATTTGTTGACAAAATGAGCCCAAATGAGTGTGATGGACGTCTGTTAATACTGTCAATAGCCTTAACTAATCAAGTTTTATAGCAACGCCCAGTATAGTTTCTGTGACAAGATAGCGTCGCAAGCCAATGTAGGGAATAAGTGTACTAATTTACTTCTTAAACTTAAGCTTAAATAATATTGACGGTGCGCCGCGAAAATCAGTTGAAAAATTAACATTGAGCTACGAATGGATAAGACATTACACAATTATCACAATAATGTGTTATTGTTAGGTACTATTAGATGTATCAGGGTGTTTATTTTTTATATTATGCTGTAGGTATAAAGATGAGATTAAAAATTCATGGAATAGTTAAGTAGGTTATTATATATAAAATGACTTAATACAATGAATTATAGATATTCCTATAATTTTTTTTTTATGTCCAAAAACAATAATTAATATAAATATTATACTGAAAACGTGACTAGGTACAGATGAGTAGATGATGAGTTGAGTAGGGAGTATATGAAGACATAATCTAAAGAAAACTAAACACAACAGATACTCTTGGACAAGTAATAACAAACTTTTGAAACACATATGTATGCTGCCTAGAGTTCTTTGGACATATCGCCAGAAAAGATGGCCACAACCTCGAACAACTGATGGTTACTGGGAAGGTAGACGGACGACGCCCCAGAGGTCGCAGCCCTACAAGATGGTCTGACCAAATCCGTACATCTCTGAACACCGGACAAAATGACGCTCTGCACGTTGCCAAAGACAGACACAGATGGCGAACTATTGTCAAAAAGTTGAATCCTCAGAGAAATCACGACCCTCATCAATGACGAATACGACGTGAGGAGGAGGAGGTTGTATGCTGCTTAGCTTGATGTAAAATCTACAGAAAAAAATAAATAAACACAACAAATACTCTTGGGCAAGTAATAACTAATTTTTTGAACCAATTAGCTAACGGCCGTTCTCAATAATCTACAGATAGAGATAAATTACTACCTTTAACTGGCAGTAATTAGCTGTCAATAATCTGAAGCTATCCCAATATACCCGATAAGTCATTCTTATCGCCTTATATTGGGCTATACGTCTTCCCATACTAAACATACACATTTCCATACCCTTGGGCACACACAGCTCCATCTTCCAATGTGAGTGCGTAGCCATCAAGGAAGCCGCCAGCGCTATATTAAGAAGAAAGGTACATGGCCACAGCATCAGATTTCTTTCTGACAGTATGGCGGTACTAACAGCGCTGAAGGGTACCACCACACACAACTCAGCACTAATACACGAATGTCACCAAACCCTGGAGCAAGTTGCCTCTTATAACCAGGTAACTCTGCAATGGATCAAGGGACATAGTGGTTCGTTGGGTAATGATGCAGCGGATGAGCTTGCAAGGCGGGCATCGGCAAATATAGTGACTGGTCCTTTGCCACTTCTGCCACTGCCCTTCAGCCAAATGCGCTAATAGATACGCTCTCTCACCAACGACCTACACAACACCCGATGGATGAATGTCTCAAGCTGTAGACAGTCGAAGGTGGCGATACCTGCACTATCGCCCAAACTGACACGTAGACTTATCAGCCTCAACAGACATGACATCCGTATAATGGTGGGCACCCTAACGGGTCACACATCACTAAACAAACACCTTTTCACAATCGTCGTAACGGACACTCCTAAGTGCAGAGGTTGTCTGACCGAAGACGAAACGGTCGCTCTCGTAATCCTGGAATGTGCGGGGGTGGCCAACCAACGGGCAAAAACCTTAACCAATACGAGGTCGCTCCAAGAAGTCTGTGAACACCCCAGGAATGTTCTGAACTTCTGGAAGGAGCTGGGTTGGTTGGAGTAACTGGCCATTACTGCACGCAAAATGGACCCATGCCAGTGGTTTAATTGCGGAAACAGGAGCCCCTATACCATACCACACTATACCATACGTCTTCCCATTGACAGACAGCGTGTACGGATAAGGTGAGTTACCGTCCATAAGTTTATTGGGACAGAAAAGTCAACGATAGGTCCGATTTTTATCTCAAGTAGGCCACAACCGAAGATAGACTGAATATTGGGAACGGCCCTAAGTCTAGTGGTCAATCCTTCAATATGGAGGACCCATTGAAATCAATAATAATTCCATGAAATATAGCATAAACATAATGGAGTGCTTGTCGCCACGTTAATGTATGGAAGTGAGAGTTGGGTATGGCAGAAGAAGCATAAAAGCAGAATTAACGCAGTTGAGATGCGATCACTGCGTAGTATGTGTGGGGTAAGACTGACTGATAGAATTCCGAATGCGGTAATACGAGCGCGCTGTGGTTTGAAAGAGGATGTTGTGACAAGGACTGAAAAAGGAATGCTTAAATGGTTTTGACACGTGGAGCGAATGAGTGAAGAAAGAATGACGCATCAAATATATAAGGCAAGTGTGTATGGGCAAGCCGGTCGCGGGAGACCTCGTAGAACATTCGTCGATCAAATTGGGGACGTTTTGAGAAAAGGAGAGGTCCGAAGCACCCGCAACCGGCGAGCATGTATGAAAAGAGTAATGAATGTAGAGGAAGCGCGTGAGGTTTGTAAGGATAGAAGCAAATGGCATTCTATATGTCTCTGCCTACCCCGACGGGAACAAGGCGTGAGTATGTGTGTGTGTGTGTGTGTGTGTGAAATATAGCATATTCCACAGATTTTCTTAATCTCGGTTTGGCAAAATTTCTTAACGTTTGATGCAACATATTATATATTTGTGGTTTTCTTTCAATTTGACAATAGGTTGGTGGCACTTATCCAGTAATGTGTACTGGATTAGTATACTGTTTGATAGAGTTACTCCGTCAACCGTTACTTGATTTCTTTTCGGTTCGAATATGAGTGAATTGTCATCTGCAAATATTATTCAATTATTATTTCTACCAGATTATGTCAAACATTTATGTAGATAAGGTAGAGAAACGATCCAAGAATAGACACTTGTGGTACTCCCCTTCTTCGCCATAAATTTTACCACTGGTACGGCTCCTTACACAGGATGCCGGCTAGATTATGGGTACCAACCACAACGGCACCTTTTTCTGCCGTAAAGTAGTAATGTGTAAGCATTACTGTGTTTCGGTCTGTAGCGCGCCGTAGCTAGTAAAATTACTGCGCAAATGAGACTTAACATCTTATGTTCCAAGGTGACGAGCGAAATTGTAGTGCCGCTCAAAATTTTTGGGTTTTTCTAGAATCCTGATCGGCACTGCATTTATTATTGGCAGGGCGTATCAATTTCCACCAGAGGAACAACCTGCTCGGCTCGAAACGGGAACTTTGCGTCAATAAACAACCCAAACACTCAATTTTAATACCCTCTTGTTCCGATAATGGCACAGGTTTTTTTTTTTTTGCTGGCCATGGTTTATTGATGCAACGTGGTCTATATTTTTTTTGCAAAATATTTCTTTAGCCAAATTTGCGCAACCAGATTTTGTTTTTTGTTTGTCACGCGACCAAAATTTGAAGCTGTTAGCAGCAATCTATAAGTGCCATCAGCTCACTGCTATCTTTTTGCAGAATTATTCTTTTTCTATAAAACTGCGTTCTTCGTCAATTCTATTAACGACCGTTTTCAATAAGGATTAGAGATACGTTATTGAAAATAGCCGTTACGGATATATTGCTATCACCGTTGATAACATCTTATCTATCCGTAGCTATGTCACATATAGTTATATTATTAGTTACAGTCCAATGCTATCTGTCGATAACTTATTGAAATGAAAGTAAGCGTAAAAGGATAGATATCTCTATCCTCTAGTGAATTAAACTAAGGATAGATAGGGTATTGAAAACGTCCGTTAATGAAAATATGAATTCATCTTACAATTTTTGAAACATATTGTCTTCTGGCATATCTGGCTTATTACATTGATGTCAGTAATTTCCATCTGTTAATATAACGAATCCAATAGGTAATTTTTTCTTCATGTATTAAATGAGTCTTTTAGCTAGAAGGTTGTTACGGGAGTAGGTGCGACATGGACATTTGACATGATCTTGATCTTGTCCATGTTCATGTTTTTGAGATCTACTAGTTGGGAAGCTGTATTGCGGTCATCGAGTATTTGGCTTAAGTCTTCAATATGTACAAAATAGTCCATTATAAATAAAAACTGTTAAATGAAAATCACAATATTCTACATAAGTTTATTTTAATTTCATAAGTATGTATACTGCATAGTACCAATAAAGACTATTTGTAAAAATGAGTATTCATGTAATATAATGTATTAATGTATGCGTCAACTCATACAAAATGAATCCATCACTAAATGTACAATTACTTTGCTGTTGCGTTGGACTAACAAATTCTGGCAAGAAAATACAACACGCAAGTAAGACAATAATATAATTTAGTATTTTTTATAAGTATCACAAGGGAATGATAATTTGAATGATATTTCAAGAACAAATTCTAAGAATTACTTAATATTAAAATTAATTAACTATACCTTGCTAAGCATAAAATACGTGCAAACGTGTATTTTAGCAAAAGTTTTATATTGAACTACGTCCTAAAATGGTTTAAAAATGGAATTGTATTTGTTGGATTCTTCTGTACAGTTGCATTTTATCGAGTTACCTTTTACCTATTTAACAACTCAAAATTATACTTAAAATTAATTACATTCAATATTCAAATTAATAACACAGACATAAAAATTGTAAATTAATAACACAGCTTTGTAGGCTTATCGACATAAATTTGCAGTATAGCAAAAACATATTGTATCAATGGCAAAACTTTTCAACTTTCACTTATGAGTATTTACATCTAGGGCGCAATTACTAAATGCTGTTATAAATATCGCACAAATGTATTGCAAACACATTGCTATTTTTTTACTTTATGCTATGATAATTTAAGGCAACCATTCCGCGTCTGCTTTCATATCACGACTATTTGGCATTTCTGTTAAATCTTCTTTGCTATCAGCTACTTTGTGATAAACTTTTTTCCCAGCATCTACTACGTATTCGACACCGTCGGCTGAAAAAATAAATAGATATTGGTTTAGATCGGAATGAGGTTAATCAGTACATAGTATAAAACAAAGTCGTCTTTTTTAACATTAACGTGCCCATGGATGTTGCGAATACAATACATGAGATGCATTGACAGCGTCTAACGTGAGAGTGAGCTCTTAGCTTGAAGGTCATTACTAATCCTATAGATAGGAGGAAACTGCAGCCGGCTGTGACTTCCTCTGAGTGTATGTGCGGGGTAAAAGTTTCTTGCGAAAGACGCGATTGTGGAGTATGTGCCTGTATGACTTTCAAAGCCATTATTAAAGGGACTGTTTCATATAAATTTATGTCATGATACTCTGCCAAATATGTATCATACAGTGTTGGTCTGTCTTCTATTTCTTGAATCAACATCGATACATCGATGTCTAGCGGCTTGATAAACGTTAATCGCTACACTAGCTAGTGCAGACTACAGACTAAAGTGAGCGTGGTCTGCGTTAGCGCGTGTAGATGCGAACGTTATATTTTTTTGGCGCACTTCTTCTAGGGCGCGGTGCGGCGCGGTCTGTCAGATCTACGAGGATATTTTGTGTGTCAGACTTTTTGCGCGCCGTTTGCGTTACTACATATAATTCTATATGTTTTATTATCACAGATTAAAAAGTGCGTCACGGATGTGTGCCAGATATCACTGCGATGCGGATGATATTTCGCATTTTGTCTTTACGTTCCGTGGTAGAATTCATACAAAGTACATAACACAGTTCTTGAATGCATAGCAGTTATACTCTTTTAAAAAATCGAGACGTTGTCACACTTTTATTCAGTTTCTTTGGTTTTGTCAGAAAGACTCTTTAAAACTATATAGCACCTAGTTATCAGCACTCATATCTTGTAACGATTCGAAGCAAGCAGTCATGAAGCGCTGTAGTAACATAAAAGGAAAGGACAGAATTTGAGATTGTCAAAGATTTTCGGATCATTGTTTACAATCCAGTATTATTGCAGGTTATACAAATTTAGTCTCACCGATAACACCACCAGTCTTTCTCACAGCTTCCCCGATGTTATGAGATGAGAATGTATTTGGATCAATATTTATATTGACGCCCTCGGTTCCATTTGCATGTTTAGGACATTCGGACTGGGAAATGATTGACAAATCGTAAGGATCCACGCCAAATGATGACAGCCTGGAACGCATCTGAAATTTTTAGCAACTAATTAATTTTTTTTCTGCGACTTCGTTTCTTGTGGAACAGGAGGACCAATGACCTTACGATCACCTGATTTTTATTGATCACTCACACTCTCTTGCGATACAAGATGAGTTTTGCGCTTTTTTTTTAAGTTGCCCATGGTGATATTCCTGGGAACATCGTGTAAGGATGTATATTCTCCAGATTAGGTATCTGTGCCTACGTGGCAGATTGTTCCTTAAAATCTGCATTGTGGTGAAACGTCACATATTCAGATTTTTTATGATAATAAGGGACGAGACGAGCAGGACGTTTAGCTGGTGGTAATTGATACGCCCTGCCCATAACAATGTAGTGCCGCTCAGGATCCAGAACCCAAAATATTCTGAGCGGCACTACAATTGCGCTTATCATCTTGAGACATAAGATGTTCAGTCTCATTTGCCCAGTAATTTTACTAGCTACGGCGACCTTCAGACTGAAACACAATAATGCTTACACGGCAGAAAAGGGCGCCGTTTTGATACCCATAATCTAGCCGGCATTCTATGCATAGGAGCCTACCGCTGGTAAAGATGAATTCCAGGAATCACTCCAAACCCCGTGATGAACACGATAGAAAACGCGCAAAGAAGCGATGTCTTTACTCAGTGCCAACTGATCGAGTCATTTGCAGAAGAAACAGAAGACTCGAGCAGCAGTTTATCTGTTAAACATAACAATCGCTTAGCTTATACTGGAACAACACCTTAAGGTATAATATTTCACTTACTTTGTCTACAAACATTCTATCGAGCTCCTTGCTCCTGGAGAGGATTGTGGCTGATCTTCGATGCGCGAATGTGAGAGTTTGACATGTAAACACTGCTGCATATTTGGTATAGTCGGTTGCCAGTATTGTGTAGCTTGCAGATCCAGCAACACCTACGAAATCGATAGGATATACTGTTGAATCTGTTGCTACCCTCTAGCATACAGAGATGATAACTGTATCAAGAGATAGCTCCTAAGGGGTACTTATTAACTTCCATAGCAAAAGATGTAATGAGATAACAGCTAATAATTAAAACACTAAGGCCTATCGCAGATGACACACTTTATGTGCTATCGAGTCTGCGGCACACAAAAAGTCTCCATTGTGCGCAAAATGTCTTTGGCAGATATTACAAAGACTCAACGCACACGACGTACACTCTTGGTCATACTGTCGGCAGAACTGTAGGGATGTACACGCAATGGAAGTAAAGAGATTATTATTTCGTACTTGGGTTATAAACTTGAAGAAAACATAGAGAATTTTGGGTTCATAATATATTTTCAAAACGATTATTATTAAAGGTCATTTCATATAAAATATCAGTTCTAAAACTATATCCAAATAAATTTGCACACTTCATCCCACATTTTACTTTTTAAATTTCTGTCATGATACTCTGCCAAATATGTATCATACAGTGCTGGTCTGTTTTCTATTTCTTGAATCAACATCGATACATCGATTGCCACAGTGTGTTCGACGAGGGTAACGGTGTATATATTCGTTCGTGAGGCTAAATCTTCCAAACTTGGTTTCGCAATCGTATGTGACTCTAATCAAATTATTACTGCTATTGGCACACGATGCAACATAAACTTAGTATACTACCATTAGACGAACCCTGTGTGAACGTGAGATAACTATCCTTACATAAAAACCTAAGTGTGAGAAAGAGAAGGAATATATGAAGATCATGAAACATTTTGAAACAATTTATTGTCCATTAGTCTCGTGTCAAATTTGACCGCGTTTTAATTTGAGAGTTTTTATCGTTATTGTTCTGTGTTTTAATGGATATTAATGAAAAAATATAATGGTGTCGTGTTCTGTATTCCTCGCGTCACTTAGTCAGCCTTAGATTAATCAGCCAACCTGACTTGATAGCAATAGTTAAAATTAATGATTCAACTTTTTTCCTTTTCCGCAGACGGCTGTAATGCGCCATACGACAGACGGACGAAAAAGTTTGTGGCGATGTAGTAAAATGTTAAATAAATAAAAAATAATACTAACTTAACGGGAATTTCACTTTCATTCTTCCAGGAACAGCTGGGTCGGGAACAGTCAACACTCCGGTGTATCTAAAAATAACCTTATCATCAAATTTCTGCTTTGCAAGGAAGTCAGATCAAATATTTATGTCTTTAAGACCATTATCCAAAATGTTTTATGACAATAAGGGACGAGACGAGGAGGACGTTCAGCTGACGCCCTGCCCATAACAATGCAATGCCGCTCAGGATTCTTAAAAAAGCAAAAATTCATAGCGGCAATACAACTGCGCTCGGCACCTTGAGAAATATGATGTTAAGTCTCATTTGCCTAGTAATTTCACTAGCTACGGCGCCCATTAGACCGAAACACAATAATGCTTACACATAACTGCTTCGCGGCAGTAAAAGGTGCCGTTGTGGTACCCATAATTTAGCCGGCATCCTGTGTAAAGGAGCCTCCCACTGTTAAATGTCCTTGGTCACCTCTTAAGACACCCTAGGGCCTGAGACTTTTTTTTTATGCCCCGGGGAAGCACAGGGCTAATTTAATTTGGGTTTATTGTTACGTAAACTGGAGTGTATGACACATTTCAATTTAGAAACGTTATCGGTATCTATAATCATTTCATGTACTTTTATTATAGGTTCTGCGAAATAGCAGAGTATTAACCTATCGCTACGTATTTAAATAAATATTGAAACAAAAGTCTATATAAACAAACTTATTTAATTAGAAATTATTTTGTAACTAGCAAAAATCAAAGTAGAGCATATTTATATAACATATATACTGTATAAAAAATATAAAAGAAAATAAATATATTATACATAAAAAATATGCGTATAACAACAAAAATGTTCACTTCTATCCTTTTTTTAAATAATATTACAATGATATAAATTAAATTATTTTGAACTATCGAATAAACTCAAGAACAGACCGAGACAGAAAATAATAAGAAAAATCGCGATTTTTTGCTGTTACTCTTCCGTTACACCCATTCGTTTTAACTTTTTCATTAAACACACGCTTATCCTGATGTTTTATTATACATTTAGATCATAGGCTCAAAATATACTAGCGTTTAGATGACCTGAAAGCCTGTGATCCGTGACCAATTTTGTATTCGTGCGTAAAGGAGCAAATGCCAAGCGTGGGTTGCTCTTTATGCCTTTTCAATCAAAATCGGGTAGTTGGAAAAGGAACTTGCTGTATCTCCGTCAGAGTTCTTCTCGCTCACACGCTACTTACTATATTGTCACGGCCGTTCCCAATATTCAGTCTATCTCTTACTTGAGATAAAAATCGTAACTATCTTTGACTTTTCCGTCCCAATAAACTTATCGACGGTAACTCACCTTATCCGTACACGCTGTCTATCAATGGGACGACGTATAGCTTACCAGCGATAGAAGTTTGTATGAAAAAGTCACGCATCCCAATATAAGGCGATAAGAATGACTTATCCAGTATATTGGGATAGCTACAGAAATTTGACAGCTAATTACTGACAGTAGATGGTAGTAATTTATCTCTATCTGTAGGTAGTATATTGGGAAAGGCCGAAAGTCTATTGTGTAGATTAACTCACCTATAGTCGTGCTTAAGCGGTGTCAATCCTAATATAAAATGCTGTGACACTTGTTCCAACTCATAGGTTCCTGGCTCATCAGTTTTGGTGAAGTTATAGGTGATGCAGTGCGAGGCTGTGGACGTCTTCTGTATCACGTACCATACTCCCAACATCTGCAAAAAACGTCAAAAAAAATAAAAGTCAAGGCTATCAGTATTGAAGAAGTATTACCGATATCTCGCTCTCGCTCTTTCATATGAGATATTTAAGGCGAGTACTCGATATTCGGTTCTCGTGATATTCTCATTATGAAACGAAAAATATTTAAAAAAAAAAACTACCGACTTCAAAAACACTACTCCAAAACAATAGAAATAATATGCAGCAAAATCGCCTTTTGCTGCGAGCGTGAAGCAAAGTGTTTTAAATTTCGAACCCCACGTGATGGTCACGTGGGGTTCGAAATTTAATGTATTTATGGACATACGGGAATTACTCAGCGTTAAAAAATAAACAATGCGATCCGGTGCGTTTCGAAACTTATTTTGGCCTAGCGAATTATCTCATTGTCACAAAAATTTATATGTTACTTATCGAAATTTAGATTTATAAATTTTACAATTGCCTTTTTAAAGACTTAATATTTAAAATAAATACTAGTAATGATATTTTAAACATTGTTAAATATTATTTAATTATTTCTCTTACTATAACTTATAACACTTTTCTCGCTAGTCGAGATGAAAAGTTGTATGTTTCACACGAGAGCAAATCTTTTTTTGTCTCGTGTCTTTAAATCACCCACTACCTCAGTAGTCTATATTAGAAACAACTAGACTACTTCTCCAATTCGTGATTTAAAGTCAGCACTCGCAGAAAAAAATAACTTTGCTCACTTGTTGAACAAATAACTTTTGTTATTTTAGTTTATTTTTAATTAAATTGCGCTTAATTACGTGACGTGACGTTCTTTTCCGTTTCATTTGTAAAAAAATTACCCACATCCGCCTGAAGAAGTTTCACTTCAAAATGCATAAAAATATCACAGCATTTCGTACTCTTGCGCAACCGTTTTTATAAAATATTACGCGGTCCTTCCGGGGTGGGGTCGTTGACCCGCATCGCTCGGCTCGTGTCTCAGCCATGCCCGCGTCGAACGTATATCTAACGCTAGAGAATCTTTGCGATGACGCTTTTATCGTCGATAATATCACTATAGCAGCCTTGAGCTACAAAACGACAATTAGTAATGTAAATCGACAGTTGCATCCCATATCTATGAAATTCGTTCCTAAAATCATAAGACTTTCAATATACTAGCATTTATTCAAACAAAATTTTGTCTTAAACTGCAAATCTTGTTACATACTAATGAACTGTGATTAGTAGAACTATCGCCTTAAGAAGAGTCTTCACTAATGACAAAGTTTAAAAACCAAATAATTAAACTGTAACGGCCTTACAAGTAAAATTAGCATAAAGTTATAACTAAGCATAAACCAAGAATATGTAAAATGTTTACAAATAGATACTTTTGCTAACGACAGGTTTGATCGGACGTATAACGTTTCCTGCGTTTATTTGCAAGGCAGCTTGTCATTCGGAAAACATCAGAATTATCATTGTATTGACAGCGTTGTCAACGATATTGTGAACATTTTGCATTTTCTTTGTTTATCATCAGTTATAACTTTATACTAAGTTTATTTGTAAGGCCGTAAGAATTTTTCACGGATTCGATCCCTCGACCTCGCGGTGTTTCAGCTTTGCAATCACAATGATGCATAATTCAACCACTGGTCTATTGACCGGTTAAAATAGCCGAACTATAATTAGCTAGAAGTATAAATCTTTCATCCATAATTTTAACGACTGTCTTACGAATTTTCGATCAGACCACGTGTCCTGACGCGAGTAAAAGTTTTTAAACCCATCCCAAGAAATGTGCTCAACGCCGCAAATCAAGATGTTTTCACTTCAAAAATTATTAATATGAAACTACAAACTAACACAACAAATTAAGAATTTCCGTCGATATGCTTGTACTAATATGGTAAGTCTACACATAAAATTGTGAGAGAATTTAAAATCAACTGTCAGATTTTGTTAATTTGTAATTAAAATATATTTGAATAACATAAATTGTACGATTATTTCATTAAATATATTAATAAATTAAATAAATTAATTAAATTAAATCAGCGTCCGCAAAATATCGTATTGACATTGTCTAATCAAAGAGTTCGAGATGACTTACTCGCTGCCGTAAAACGCTTTAATAGGAAAAATCCACAAAATAAGCTGAATACATCTCATTTGGGTTTCGCTGGCCAAAACACACCCATATATATATATCATGGAGCATCTATCCCCGAAGAATAAAAAGTTACATGCTGCCACTAGACTAGCTGCGAAAGAAAAGAAATATGAATATGTGTGGGTAAGAAATGGTCGTGTATTTGTTCGGAAAAACAATGAAGCTGCAGCACTGTGGATAAAAAATATTTAAACTCTTAACGGCTTAAATTAGTTAATTATTTATATAAGCATGCAGTAACATTTTTATTGTATAAAATTCGCGTTAAAATTTTTTTATCAAAATGTACGAGGTTTACGGACCAAAACAGAGGATATCTATACAGCGGCTCTATGTCAGGACTACGATCTAATAATCTTAACCGAAACTTGGTTGAACAACACGGTTTTCGATAATGAAATCCTAGATAGTCCTTATATTTTACATAGGCGAGATCGCTCTTCGTGTCCACTATTTTACCATAAAAAAGAAGGGGGTGGCGACGCAATTGCTGTTAGTAAAAAATTTGAGTCTGTAAGGAAGTACGAATGGGAATCTGTATGTGAAGATTTATGGATAGCGATTAAAGTCAGTCATAATATTATTATATATTTTTGTGGTGTCTACGTTCCACCGCCTGTAAAAGAAGATTACTTAGAATGTTTTTTTAAAAGTGTGACAGATATTTGTAATAACAAAATATCTCAAGATTAACCCACTATTAATGTTGGTGATTTCAATTTATCCAACATCTCTTGGGCAGCTGATCCGAATGGAAACGAAGAATGGCTTAATGTCTGGTCAACTATGTAATAATATTGAATCTCTCTTTTTAGAGCATGTTGCTTTCAACAACCTGAACAATGCAATCCTATTCAAAATATAAACGAACGTATTTTAGACTTAGTTCTTACAAATAATACAGATTGGATTCAAGTAAAAAAAGAATAAAATGCTTTGGTCACAATAGACAACCATCACCCACCCCTACAAATTAACTTAAAAGTAAATTGTAACCGCTACATGAAACCTTCTCGTACACCATTTCTCAACTTCTTCTTATGTGACTATGGTAATGTCTGTAATGAACTGGATAAAATAAATTGGTTGTCTCTATTTCACAATGTCTATTCGGTCGATGCAAAACTAGAAATATTTTACCAGACACTATGCCCATTATTTATAGACATACACCCATGCGGAAACCGCGAGATAGTCACTATCCTATATGGTTCTCAGGTCCACTGTTACGAGCACTTAAAGAAAAAGCAAAAATCTACCATAAAAGTAAAAAATATAACAACTCAATGGACAAATTATCATACGAATTACTACGCGAACGTTGTGCCATCATGATAAAAGGTTGTTATGACAATTTTACAAAACGCGTTGTCGAATCTATCCATGATGACCCTACCTACTTTTGGAAGTTTTTTAAACAGCAACGTAAAAATGGTCCAAATTGTATTCCGAACGAAATGAGTCTGCATTATTTTGTGGCCAAAGGAGGAAAGAATATATGCGACGCCTTTGCAAAACATTTTTCATCGGTCTATACTAACACCAGTAACTGTCACGTAGGAAATGCACCACACCTAAACAATATTATTTCCAATGCTCCACTCGGTAGTTGTCAACTAACTGAAGAGGAAGTTTTAAAATACCTTTTAAACTTGAATTCACTTAAGGGACCCGGTCCAGATCTTATTGCTCCAATATTTCTAAAAAAATGCGCACACCAATTAGTTAAACCACTAACTCTCAAATATAATTGTTCTTTGCAAACGGGCATATTTCCTACCAAATGGAAAATTGCATATGTCACACCAGTCCATAAGTCCGGCAACTCAAAAGATATAAAAAACTACCGGCCTATATCTGTTTTATCAATATGTGGAAAGGTCTTAGAAAGTCTAATTCAAAAAGTAATATATTCTCATATAGCTCAATATCTCGATCCTAATCAACACGGGTTTTGCCCTCGGAAATCCACTACCTCGAACTTAGTTAGTTATATTTCAGACATCGCAGAGGTTGTAGATTCTACTGGTGAGGTACATGCAATTTACACTGATTTTCAAAAAGCTTTCGATATGGTGAACCATAATATTTTATTGTCAAAAATTGAGTTTTTGGGAATTCATGGCTCATTGTTGCGTTGGTGTGAATCTTACTTAAGAAATCGGTCACAACTAGTTGTTGTTAATGGATTCAAGTCCTATGAGATAAAAATATCATCGGGTGTACCTCTAGGATCATATTTAGGTCCCACATTCTTTTTAATTTTCATAAATGATTTGGCACTCAAGTTAAATTCTAAATTCAAATTGTTTGCAGAAGATATGAAAATTTACAAAACTATTAACAGCCAAGCTGACGTGACAACACTACAAAATGATTTTGATGCTGTTCACTCTTGGTGCTACACAAATGGAATGTTCTTAAATATTGAAAAATGTTTCCACATTAAATTTAACAGAAAGAAAAATCCGTTAGACTGCGTATATAAAATAAACAATGTTAGTCTTAAGGAAGTTTATAGTATCAGAGACCTTGGCGTTATAATAGACTCAGCTTTAAGTTTTCGCCCACACATAGAACAAATAACATCTTAAGCATCAAAAATATCTGGCCTAGTCTACAGACAAATGAAAATATTTAAGGATCCCAGTTTATCAATACTCGTTTACAACAGTGTTGTCCGCAGTATCCTTGAATATTGCAACACGGTATGGAGTCCAGGGTATGAAGTTCATTCCGATAGAATAGAACGAATTCAAAAACGGTTTCTATACCATCTATCTTACAAAGACTGCAAAAGTAATAAATTGTTTTCGTACGACTCTCGTCTCTCTTACTATAGAATGAAATCACTTAAAGACCGCAGAAAGATTGCAGATGTTATTTTCTTGGCAAAGCTAATGAAGGGACACATTGACGCGCCTGAATTACTTGAACGCTTGAAGTTCGTTGTGCCTCGTGATTGTAGCCGCTTACATAATCGCAAGATTCTGTTTGCCACAAAGCAGAACCAAACTTGGTGATCATAGTCCGCTTTATAGAATGCAATTTTTTGCAAATTATTACAGAGATGATATAGATATCTTCTGTGACAATATACCCAAAATAAAAAATAAATTAAGTACATAGATAAGTTAGCAAGTAAGTAATCTGTTAATCTTTTTTTTTTATTGTCTGTTAGAATAAGTCCTGTTTTTATCAAGCTTGTTTGTTAAGCGTGTTTTGTTGTCCTGTAGTTATTGTTTCACTTAATCACGCATGCCACGTCCACATCCAGTAGACTCAATTGATAAATAGTATTTTTGTATATTTTACTACTTTGCAGTCCATACAATTTTTGTTGTCAGTTTTGTGGACTAAATAAAAAAAAAAGCAAAGCTCTATAACGTATTTAAAGCAAAATAGAAAGAAAACAAGAATATTATCCTCAAGTAATAAATGAGTCATACTGTTATGTTCTCTTTGTTGGAGTCATGCGTCGCTATCGTGTCTCTGGGGTCAAGTTCCTCTTGTTCACCCGATACCGTTATCGCATCTCAACTCAGTGTTATGTTTGTTTTATCACTATTTGTTGAATGTATACACTGCAGGGGAATGCTCCATAGAGCGTCTTAATACGTAATCCAAGAACAAGTATATTATTGTCTCAGTTTTTATAACTGATAAAAAACCTAATTGAAACAGTGGCAAACGAGTTTCCTAGCAAGGTTAACGAATTATTTATAAGCGTTAAGAATTCGTCTGCCAGTGTTTTACGAATGGTCAAATCAAATCAAATCAAATACACTATTCATGTAGGTCACGGAAATGACACTTAAGAATGTCAAAAAAATATTTTTTCTTAATGAATCTACCGCTACTTCGTAAAGGGTTGAGCTAATGAGAAGAAGTAGCAAGAAACTCATTGCCACTCTTTTATAATATTAAGATTTACATTTTCATCGATTTACAAATCATTTCAATTACAATATAATATGTAAAGTGATGCAACAACCATACTCAAACGTCGAATAGTCAATGTCTTACACGAGTAAGTCGAAAAAGTAAATGTAAATTAATACAAAAGTTATTGAGTACAGTAGCTGCATCATCCACATACACCATAAATAAATAAAGGTATTATGTGAGCATTTTATAAGCGATTATAAATAAAATATACAATACACAAGTAAAATTTGAAAAACAAAATTTTATGAACGATGCGGGACTCGAACCCACGACCTCCGGCGTTCCGTGCCGGTGCTCTAACCAACTGGGCCAACCGTTCGAGTATCGTTATAAAATATATAGATATAATCTGAAGCCGAGCCTCCGGCAACAGGATCATGATGCCACCACAAACTGCGCCCGTTCACGAGCGTGACGCATGAGCCAGCCATTGCATCCCTCAACCATATTTTAATGAAGGGGACGACCCGTCCCATGTCGCCGCCACAAGCAGTGACACTTAAGTGAGCATGACGAAGCCTGTTACGGGAACTCAAGCAAACAACAATAAAGGAATCAAATCATGCAATACGGTGGTTGTAGTCCAAAAAAGGTTCAATTTTTTATTATATTTACAGATTTTATTCAAAGATAAGGCAGATCTGAGCATATGTTCTTCTCACGAGCTCAACTTTAAATACTTCAACTATTTAACAGTGGCATGTAGGTATCTCGGCTGCGTTTTATCCGACGTGTATTTTCCATATGTAACGTCATTGATTTACGACCTACACCAAACTTGTTTCGAGATTTGTTTGCATACAATACCGGCTGGGTATTTTTATGTTCAATGAAGACCCCTGAGAACACTGCATTGTAATACGCAGGGAGTGACACTTACCATGAGTAAATTCTCTTGTCAAATGTCAAACAAAAATGTTTTAGCTCGTCTCTTGTTGAATTGTTTAAGGAACCGGTAGCGTGCGATTCAATATGTCCACTTTGTTATGAAAAATTTAAATCGTTTTATAAAACAGGAAGCTATAAAATCATCAAGTAAACAGGTTTCATTCAATATACTCTATTAACTATTATAAGCATAAAGAGATAAGATTTGATTTTTCGAATTTTTGTTTGTAATTTATGAAATCTAAAAATAATTGACTGATAAAAAAATCAATAATTATTACCTTGATAACGTGAATGCGCTAAAAAGTGAAGAGAATAGTTAAGTAATTAAAGAAATATAAAACATATTTCTTTATGAAAGCGATCTCAATTTAAGCGAAAACTTCTTAACTGAAATCGATATAACATTCAATACATAACAATAAATCATATTCTCTTCTCAAATCACTACTTTTCACATAGTTTGCATTAAAAATGAACTAACAAAGAAAAATCATAAAAATGTTATCCAAAGACGCTTATTAAAAGTTTTATATAGTCAAAACACGGACGAGAAAAAAAAATAAGGACTCCGTGTCACCTTACATAACAGTGAAGCACCAAAACAATCCGGTAAATGTGTAAATACATAGCCCTACGCATACACTTACACCAATACAAGCCGCCGTTATGAGATTTGCCATCGTCTGTGACAGATCAGTTTGCGTTGCAATAAAATATTTAAAAATGTCGTCGTGCGTTGTGAAAAAGTGTAAAACAATAATATTAAAGTATTTGTGGATATATGATTATTAAAGGGAGAAAAAATTGTGTAACTGGTATTGGCTAGTGTGTGTGCGGTTACGGGGTATACCCCGGTACATAAAGGTGCTTCACTTGCTAATATCACGGCGCGGAGTCCTTCTTTTTTCACTCGTCCATGAGTCAAAACTAATCATTACGTAGCAAAGATTAATTAATCATTAATAAACGGCAAACGATCCAGAGGGAGACTTTTCTCATTCTGACTTAGGTCAATAGAAGAAGACAGAGTGAGAATTAGCAATGCTTTAAGTTAGCAGACTATTATGAATAAGGGGGTAATACTTTTAACGAAACAAGAATTGTAAGAAATAAGAGACCTTTTTATTTTTATTTATTTTATACGAAGAATGCGGAACGTTGCAAATTAATGTAAAATATACAATAAATTTGTTTACCTGACATTGATTCGCTTCGATAATCAAAATATTATATTCCTAGCCAGTTTTCTGCACTATATACTTGCTCATTATATACTTAAATAGTCTCGATACCTTTTGCATGCAATTTACATCAAAATCTCATTTTTTTTCAATAAAATAACCCACATAACCCATGTTGCTGATAATGCAGTTTACTAAAGGTGCTTTTAATAAGTCATCTAGTCTTAAATTTCATCAATTTAAAGAATACGAAAAATCAATCAAAAAAAAATCTTATCTGTTATATAAAAATATTAGTTTAGATAAATTTCACAATTAATGTACCTGGTTCATATCAAAGCCTGGCATGGGCTCAACAACAGGGCACGCTCCTAAGTGGTAAGTGTGGGATAACGCCCCACTGCATAATGCTCCCAACACTAATAATCGTAACATTGTCACACACAACCGTTTCTCTTCGCTGCTCAATAAAAACTGGTTGTAGAATTATAGAGCACAAGACTGTGTACTGTGAAGGCTGATGGGCAATGGCATGGGCAATGGCCAATGAGTTGACTAACAAAATACAAGACTCTATATGTAAAGCTACGGCCACACTACCGTAACATGGAAATGGTTGAGTCACATAATGCTCAATTATGTATGTTCCAAATACATACAATACAGAATCGCTTCGCACAACCGAACACTTTCAAAAGTACTACTTTCGTGTGATGCGTGCAATCGATATCAACGTAGTGGCAGAAAATTAGTGTCTTTTCTTAAAGTTGGCATTTATCGAAATTTTATTTATATTATTATCGTTAGTGATATTGTATATTGTTAAACAAATTTAAAGCTTTCGTTACGTCGTAGTTTTTTGGAAATAATGAAAGTTAATTCAGGCTGTTTTAAAAAAATAATGGACGAAGGTACAAAACATTTAACTAATTTTGTTTTCAACACTGTTTGTTTCAGTTTCCAAATGCACCAGCATTTGACAACTAAAACAATAATTCATGTTCCAATTAAGGCGAAGAGTTAGCAGAAAACACGCAAACAAGGTGTTTTTAGACAAGTTTTGTGGAGACAATATAGCATTTGGAGCTATGAACATTACTTTATCCTGTTACACATACCCTTAAGTATTACTTGTAGGTGGCTAATGTTTGCTGTTAGTTAAACTTAACACTCCAGAGCTATTATGAATTACTTTTTTGTTGTTCTTATAGCTTTTACTTTTTTGTGTTGGTACATTTATTAAGATTAGTAATCACTAATGAGGATTGTAAGCAATTAAACTGTTTGCGCCTGTTAAAATGTTAAATTTTCGACGCAAGAATTTTTAAAATATTGGCTTTGTTACATAGGAGCCGTGAACTCATATCGCTCAAGGTCGCCGGCATTTAGTGTCGCCTTAAGCATCAACACAATTCGGTATTGTGCGGCACTGAGTCGCGTTATGCTCCGTAGTTTGAAACGTACCACAGTCGTCCACTTCCGTTAGTCAATAAGAAATCTGTTGTTTGACGATTATTAACCGATTTTCGACCTTGTCAAGTGATTTTACTGTTACCTGTTAGTAGCTTTGCAGGAAACTTTTCAATACAAATGTTCTCAACTCTTTTCTCCTTATTCAAAGACTCTCTTGGACCCCACGTCAAAACTATTTTGAAATAATAATAATTTGGCGTCTTTCTATTTTTGTTTTTGTAAGTACTCAATTACTACAAAGGCTTATTAAAACTAGAATGCCGCAATCGCTCGTGGTAGCGGTTCGCTGCGGCGTAAATTTAAACGAAGCGAGGTAAACTAAGTCTGTGTAAAACAATGACAATTTTGAGAGAAGAATCTTTTGGAATTTGGCGCCATAATTAATATGAGGAATTAGCACCTTTTCTGGTCACATGAGAGACATGTGCTGATTTGCAAATTCATTAACTAAGAACCTGGCATTCGAATCGAGAGTGTTACAATTAAAACCTCACTATAAGTTTACGTCGTGGTCTTCTCTCGCCGCGCCCACATCGGCGCGGTGGGGGAATGCTGTTCAGGACTTTTCGTCCCCTGCAGCAAGGATCACTCGCCGCCCGTTGATACGGGCGGGTCATTGGGGTTGAGAGTCGTTGTTCTCTGCGGTCATCTTCTTTGAGTTTTTGTTTATTTGATCAATCGACTCAATTTTAAAATAAATATAAATAGCGCGTGCTAATTTAGAACAATTTGTAAAACATGTTTGTTTTAAATTATAAATTGAATCAAGTGGAAATTCAAAATTCTGTCTCGACAATAACCTAGAAAATTTCGAAAGCTTTCTATGAGTTCAAAAATTTTTAAAATCGGTCCAGTAATATTCGAGAAACAATTTAACACAGAAAGTAATTGGAGTCACCCGGTGGGAGCTCCGCTCAGCTTCGCTCAACAAAACAATAACCGAAAAAAGCAAAATAGTCCGACAGAATAGTTTCTTCCCATTAGTTTTCAAAAATTTCGTAAGCATAGTTAATTTTTGGACGAGAACAAAGCCCAGATTTTTGAGACTTTTACTCATGATGTTTAGCGATGGAGCTGTAGTTGTCTTTATTTCACTAATGAGTATTTTGCATGCGTTAGCACGACGATATGATGTTTTGGAATGCTTAAATGTAACCTCTGTGTTGGCGATGGTTCCACCTGGCATAACAACCATAGATAGAAAAAAATTGTATTAAAAATTAGAATTTTTAATATGAAGCCGCCCCGCATCAAAGAATATGCGAGGCGTCAGTTGTCAATTACCGCCTAAGCGCGATACCACGCAAGCCCGAGTTACTTTTGTATTTTATATTATAGTCATCAGTATCCTGTGTGTGTGTTCTTCACAATTAACATTTACATCAAGTTCATAATTGTTTTAATCTCTTCGCCCTATCACCAACACACTGCTCATATTTCCTTTAAAAGCCCAAGCCTCAAGCCAAGTTTAGCCCTCAGATCATTGATACGTCTAGATACTGTGACAGCTGTGAAAACGTCGAAAAAAATTTAGGTTGTCTGTTAACCTCTATTTTGAGCATTGCACACACACTAACATAAAGTGGCATACATATCCCGAGTGTACGACGTAGCTTTTCACGCACACTAAAGTAATAAAACTGGCCTGTTTTCATCCGTTGTCTAGCAGTAAGAGGCTCTGTCTAGATGTATAAATTACGTAAGTGCTAAGGTGTAGGTAGATTAGTGTAGGTACTTCAGTTATTTTCACAGTGTCATGACGTACAGTATTTTACTGTTGGCTCATGCTGCTGACATTGATATAGTGTATGCTCTGCAAAAGAAAACTGTTCGTGTTATGTATAAGCTTGGGTATAGACAGTCACCCAAAGAAAAGTTTAAAGAAATAAATATTATGACTGTTCATTGTCAGGACATTTATGAAAATTTAATATACGTTCACAAAAATTATCACCTTTTTCTCTAAATGGTGATTTTCATTATTATAACACTAGAAATAAGGGATAACTAACTCTAGGAGGCTTCATAAGTATGTAAAATGTATACACTTTTATAGTTGAGTCCCAGCCGCGCTTTAGGCATTATCTATAAATAAATGTAATGTTTTATTAAAAAATGGCTCTGTCGTAAGTCCTACTACTCCCCAGCTGAATATGTAAGTGATCGGACAGCCTGGAATTAGATTGTGATTATTTTATAGCCTATTGCTATATGCAATGGCAGAGCAAAATAGTATATTTTATTAAAAAGAGCACAAAAAAAGAATACTGGGAGAGTTTCTTGCGCCGCTTCTTCTCTCTCAGAGCGCCATTTGTTTTTAAAGCGGTAGTAGTACCTAGTATATTAGAAATGACATCAAAAAGAATCCTAAAGGAATCAATTTTGAGAAAATAAATGCCCTTTAACTTTCTTACTCCGGGCTAGTAAGTAGCAGGTAGGTGCTGAGATTCTTCAAAGAAAAACCCAGTACCGCACTACCTGGCGCATTGTTTGTATAACTCAACTAAAGTCAAAAATGGTATTAAATAACGGTAGGTATTTTTGGGTTAAAATATTTGTGTTCCTTTTAGGTATGTATCCCAAGGATCATTTTATCTAGTGACCCCCGGGATAGATTTTAATGGTTTCGTAGTAAAAAATGATTATATTTGTCAGGTATTTTGAGCCACAGTTATTAAATGTCTGGCCAAGCTGGGTGTGTTTTGCCCGTTGTACTTTACCTTGAGGGTCACCAGTAGATCAACGACCGGCAGTACGGCTTTCGCCATGGTGGTTCGCCAGGCGATCTTCTGGTATACCTAACACAGATAGGCGGCGGCTTTAGAAAGCATGGGGGAAGGCCTCGCAGTTAGCCTGGATATACCGAAGGCCTTTGATCGTGTATGGCACATGGCGCTCCTCTCAAAACTTCCATTATTTGGGCTTCCCGAGAGCTTATGCAAGTGGACCTCCAGCTTCTTCACTGGTCGCAGCATACAGGTCATTTTCGACGGTTATTGCTCCAATCCCAAGCCCGTGAACGCTGGAGTACCCCAAGGCTGTGCGCTATCTCCCACGCTGTTTCTTCTGCTTATCAATGATATGTTGGACACCTCCAACATTAATTGCTATGCAGACGACAGCACTGGTGATGCCGTATACACGGGCCATGCAGGTCTCTCTCGGGAAATCGTCGACCAGTGCCGGGAGAACCTTGTGTCTTCTATCGAGTCCTCTCTCGAGAAGGTCGCGGAATGGGGTAAATTGAACCTTGTCCAATTCAACCCCCAGAAGACTCAAGTTTTCGCGTTTACCACTAAATAAACCCCATTTGTCGTATCACCGCTCTTCGACAACACTTCCCTTAAAGCCTAGTCTAGTATCGGAATACTGGGTCTCGAAATCTCGAGCGATTGCCAATTCCGTGGCCATCTGGAGGGCGAGAGTATTGCTGTCATCTCTGGTCGAGCGCACCCCAGTATCAGCTCAATCCATTTGACTCCGTGCAACGCAGAGCAGCTTGAATTGTCGGGGACCCAGTGCTCGGTGAACTGGGCGTTGCGTAGAGACGTAGCTTCATTGTGTGTCTTCTACCACATTTATCACGGGGAGTGTTCCGAAGAGCTGTTTAACCTGATTCCTTCCGCCGAATTCCACCTTCGCACGACACGCCACAAGTTAGGATATCATCCCCACCATCTGTGTGGTGGTCCTCCACAGTGCGGTTTTCAAGGAACTTTCTTCCTCGTACTACAGAGCTGTGGAATGAGCTTCCTTGTGTGGTGTTTCTGGGACGATGCGACATGGGTACCTTCAAAAAAAGCGCGTACACCTTCCTTAAGGGCCGGCTACGCTCTTGTGATTCCTCTGGTGGTTCAAGACAATGTGGGTGGCGGTGATCACTTAGCACCAGGTGACCCATACGCTCGTTTGTCCTCCTATTCCATAAAAAAAAGGCTGAGGACCAAGCCATCTGCCTTGAGGAATCGAGCGGAGCTAGATTACCTCTCTCGCACAAGATCGCCATAGTTTTAATTCAGAATTAGAAGCATTTATAATGTATTACACACATAATACAATTTTCTTTACAAAAATAACAAAACTATGTCATGTTAAGTAGTATTGGTAAACAGTTAATAATTTTTCATACAATTTTTATCTAGATTGAATGATTAACATGGCTTCAACTGTAAATATTAGGGGTGCATTGGTGATTTTTTTTCGTACTGTCTATTAAAAATTAAAATGTAAAGAAAAAATGAATTTTCTTCTCGTATTCTGTTGCTCTATAATTATTTAAAAAAAAACTTCATATAAACAGCTAATAAATGGTTTCAGTTATGCGGTATTTTAATAATAATAATAATATTGACACGCTTTTTACACAATTTATCTTGCCCCAAGTTAAGCATATATAGACTGAGTTATGGGTTACAAGACAATGATATATTTAATACAATATACTTACTTAAACATACATAAATTCATATAAACATACATATAGACATACATAAATACATTTAAACATCCATGACTCGGAAACAAACATCCATATTCATTATATAAATGCTTGCACCTACCGGGATTCGAACCCGGGACCTCTTGCTTAGTAGATAGGATCGCTAACCACTCGGCTATACAGGTATGCAATAATTATTGCGATAACCAAGCTGTAGACGGTTAAGTGGTGTGTCCGCAGCATAACTTAGATAAGTACATAAAAGGCTTATAACATAAGTCGATTTGTTTCTTAGAAATATGGCTGGCTTACATAAAAGTATTTTTTTAAGTCTTATATGTATTACGTACCATATAGGTAATTCGTATATTAGCAAGAATTTTACATAGGATTATGAGTTAATAATATTTACTTACTTGTGTCATTGTATTAATAATTAATATCATGTATATCCCATATTAATAAGCCCTAATTTATTGGAACGAATTTATAAAATCAATAACACTTTAATTACCTAATTTCAATGCAGTTTTACTACTTTAAAACTTTTACTACATGAACTCCTGAATGAATCGTATTTTAGGCATAAATCACGGTGTACGGTAAAAAATCATATCAGATGGATGATTCTGTATTTATCTATTCAAATACGAAGCAATTAGCAAATTAGAGTTATCTCTTTTTTGCTTGCGATGATTGCATTTACTTTCCTTCTGTGACGTGTAATCGTAATGTAGTGTGCTATTGCAATGTTAAATTATTCATGTGTGCGTTAGTGTATCATTTATAAACATCGAATGTGGTCTAGGTAACCTATCTATACTTTTAAATGTTATAAACTGATTATTAAGTGCAACATGAATAACAAAACAAATAAAATAATATATTATTAAAACAAATCTAGGCTTAATTATTATTATTCATATAAATGCTTCTTTGTATTACTATGGATTAAAAATCAAAACGATTCAAAAGAAGTTTCACTTCAAAAAGTTTTAAACTTAAAACAATTTAATGTGGGCATAAGCTGGTAACATTATAAAAGTGAACGTAACTCAATTGTCTGTTTCTATTTGAAGGAAGAGCTTTACAACCGATTTTGACGTCGTTTGCGGCTAGATGAAAATAGGCTTATCAAATTCCTATATTTAAAACTGGGAGTTATCCGAATACAACGCGTACATTCGTAAGTTTACTCTAATCTTTTTTTGCTGAATTGTAATAACCACTTAATACATAAACGTAATGTAAAGGCATAAAGCGCATTTATTTTCTGAAAATTGATTCCTTTAGAATTCTTTTTGATGTCATTTGTAATAACTACTAGATACTACTACCGCTTCGGAAACAAATGGCGCTCTGAGAGAGAACAAGCGGCGCAAGAAACTCTCCCAGCATTCTTTTTTTTCGCTCTTTTCAATAAAAATATACAATATTGTATCATTTCTATCGCTATAAAATAATCACAATCTAGTCCCAGGCTCTCCGATCATTTAGATATTCAGCAGTGGAGTAATAGGATTTACGACAGAGCCATTTGTTTATAAAACATTTAAATTTATTTATAGATAATGCCTGAACAGTGGCTGGGACTTTATTGTAGCAGTGTATACATTTACCTTTAAAGCTATTATGTATCTTATGAAGCCTACTAGAATTGGTTACAAGCAATCCCTTATTTCTAGTGTTATAATGATGAAAATCACTAAAACAAACAAACAAAAGCTGATATTATAATAATGCTATTAAAATATTTTGAATTCAAACTTGAACGTGTAAAACTGCCTTTATTTAATTGAGAGTAATATTCAACTTCCATGAAACGTATGACTAATGAGCTGTACGTGAAAGTAGAACATGTAATAGGTACTGTTACAACTTAGTTATTAGTTTTTGAATGTCACATAAATTAGTGTCGTTTGGCTGTCAGACCCTAGGTAAGTGGCGCGGGGGAAGAGTCGAGTCACTGGTAACCCTAGAGTTAATATTTATTTCTGGATCAGCCTCGCTCGCATGATCTGACGTAGTGATACTTTTAACAACGTGGAAAAATATTGATTACTAGCTGACCCAGCAAACGTTGTATTGCCATCATAGTATCATCATCAACTGTAGTGAATCTATCAACTATAGGTAGCTAAAATTAAGTTTGATTTATTTATTAATTAGTTATTCATTTTAAACTATTCTTTCAATTTGATTTCTGAACGACGGGGGACACATCAAAGGAAAAACAAAATTGTTGTTGTAAATAAAATAATTCAAGACCAAAATTAGCCAAATCGGTCCAGCTGTTCTCGAGTTTTAGCGCGACTAACGAGCAATTCATTTTTATAAATATAGAAGATAGATTGATAATATAATAACAAAAGTTATAAGCACTTTGTTTTCGTAAATAATGTGTTATTGATTCGACTTAGATGCGTAAATACACGCTTTTGTAAGATTGAAAGTAATCCATAGAACGCATATATATATATATATTTATTTCTGTTGCCTAACTCTTTTTCTGATAGAAGCACCGTGTACCAGATACACGTCACCTATGAAATCTAGCAGTATCTGGGATAAACCAATTATAAAAGTTAAAATTGCGGGCAGGCCATTCAAGAAGGCTGTTTAAAACGTCAAAAGTATAACTTTTTCATAGATATCAGAAGGGCAAACGGGTAAGTGGCTGACCTGATAAAAAGTGAGTCGAATTTGAAAAACAACCGCCCATGGACATGTGCATTCTGCAATACACAAGGCAAAAGTGCCAGAGGATGTTTTGCCGGCGTTTATAGGTAATATGTGTGAAATTTCGACACTCTTCGTAAATATCATATATTAAGTGGAAGGTACAAAAACTTCTGGTGGTGATCTCGTCTGTAAACACATCAAGCGTTTCCGAGACAAATTTGGTTGTCTCTTTCAAGTGACATTGCACATGAACTTCGCTCAATATACTGACGCCGAGTATACTGATATGCCGAACATAAAAAGCATTTATTTTCTCAATATTGATTCCTTTCGAATTCTTTTTGTCATTTCTAATACGAGTATGCTAGATACTGCTACCGTTTCGGAAACAAATGGCGCTCTGAGAGAGAAGAAGTGGCACAAAAAACGCTTCCAACATTCTTTTTTTTTTGCGTTCTTTTTTTAATATTTTTTTTTTCTGAAAAATAGTCACAATCTAGTCCCAGGCTGTCCGATTACTTAGATATTTAGCTGTGGATTAGTAGGGTTTCGATTTCGACAGAGCCATTTTAAATAAGTCATTTAATTTTTTTTTATAAATAATGCCTGAACAGTGGCTGGGACTTTTTTTAAAAAGTGTATACATTTACCCTTAAAGCTATTATGTATCTTATGAAACATACTATAATTATTAACAAGAAATCCCTTTAGGCTGTGGCAGTTAAGTAACTATTTCTGAATCGAAGAAAAAAAAATAAAACAGTCTGTTTTTTCAGATTAATTATGAACTGATTTCAACTGATGGGCAAAGCATCCCATAGACCATAGACTTGGGACATATATCAGTGCGAGGCTCCTTTGCACCGGATGCCGGCTAGATTATAAATACCACAACGGAGCCTATTTCTGCCGTGAATCCGTAATGTGTAAGCATTACTGTGTTGCGGTCTGAAGGGCGCCATAGCTAGTGAAATTACTAGGAAAATGAGACTTGACATCTTATGTCTGGTTTTTCAATAATCCCGTGTAGCACTGTTATGGGCAGGGCGTATCAATTACCATCAGCTGAACATACTGCTCGTCTCTTCCCTTATTTATATAAAAAAAAACTTTGTATATACTAGCGCATAAACGACCTTAAAATCAGTAATTAGTGACCAAGTTGTGCGTCAAGGAGCTTATGCCAAGCGCGGCTGACTGTTTACGACTTTTCAATCCGAAACGGTCACATTTACAATAGATTCGCTTTCCTTTTCTATCTTGCTGTATCTCCGTTATATGGTTTCTTCTCTCTCGCACACTTTGTCTGTCTATACACATTGTAAGTATAGAAGGTCATTATAGAGTTCTGTTACACATATTATCTACTTTCAAGCGACTAGAAATTGTGTGGTTGAGTCATTCAGGAAATCTTAATAAACATGAATAATGCTACGACAACCGTACTGTGGAACAGCAATGCATCATTCAGTTGAAAAATAACAAGGCATTAGTCATACATTGAATCTTAATAATATTTTACTATCTGAGTCAACAATGAATTGCACTGGATACCAGCCACTTTGGTAGGTACAGATTCGCTTTCTTCCGTTAAGAAATAATCAGTAAGCGTTCTTTCTTTTTCATTCATTCATTTTCATTCAAATGTAACTATTCGATGGACTATTAGTTTTTTTTTTATGGAATAGGAGGACAAACGAGCGTACGGGTCACATGTTGTTAAGTGATCACCGCCGCCCACAATCTCTTGCAACACCAGAGGAATCACAGGAGCGTTGCCGGCCTTTAAGGAAGGTGTACGCGCTTTTTTTGAAGATACCCAATTCGTATCGTCCCGGAACCACCGCACAAGGAAGTTCATTCCACAGCTTTGTAGTACGTGGAATAAAGCTCCTTGTAAACCGCACTGTGGAGGACCGCCACACATCCAGATGGTGGGGATGATATCTTAACTTGTGGCGTGTCGTGCCAAGATGGAATTCGGCGGCAGGAATCAGGTTAAACAGCTCTTCGGAACACTCCCCGTGATGAATGCGGTAGAAGACAGACAATGAAGCGACGTCTCTACGCAACGCCAAGTGATCCAGTCGTTCACAGAGCACTAGGTCTCTTACAATTCGAGCTGCTCTGGGTTGCACGCAGTGGTTTATGTCAGTTTCTGTTTTAACGGGAAAATAAATCAATTATTTATGAGTACTTTTTAGTATCGTGAAGCAACAGATCCTATTTTTACTACGCATTAGTCGAAATTAAACTTTTAAACATTGAGCTTTAAAGTTGACTTTTACTTTGGCTCTAGTAAATTGTAAACATTATTTTTATATTTATTTTTATTATATTATTATTTATTTATTTATTTTTAATAACTTTAGTTTTCTATTAATTTACATTTATTTTTTTACTTACTCGTAACGTAAGGCATTGACTATTTGACGTTTAAGTATTTTTGTTGCATAACTTTACGTATATTGTAATTGAAATGATTAGTAAAACGATAAAGGTGTAAATGTTGATTAAAAAGAGATGCAATGAGTTTCTTGCCAATTCTTCTCATTACAGATCAACCTCTTACGAAGTGGCGGTGAATTTAATTAGAGAAGTAAACTTTTGACATTCATACTTGTCGTTTCCGTGACCTACATGAATAAATTAAAAAAAAAAAACTTTTAATTTGTTTCGATTTGAAAAGCGAGAGCATGGGTCAACTGATGCCGTGATGGTGCGATGAGTGATTACTGCCACCCATACTCGATAGGAAGACTAGGATTTGATTTGATTTGATCTCGTGTGTTTAATTACATTACTTTGTAAGCCAGATATCTGCATCTGAAAGTTTTGTCGTAATCAATGTGGCCGTTTCGGAGAGCATCCGAAACAAATAAACAGACATTTACTAAGAAAAAGCCCTTAACTTAGACACTTAAATTATCTGTGTTCCTTCTTTTACTATTATACTATGTATAATATAAAACTTCGATTTATTAATACGTCCGACCGCAGTGGCCGATTTCTCGATTCTACTCGAACCCGGTCAATACTACCTATCGCTTGAGCCGCGCACCTCCCACGTCTACTCGATTCAAATGATTTAATTTTCGATATTACTTTTACAAATAAATAGGATGCAATAAATAATTGTCGTGCACGATCTGTACCCAATTTATTTACAAACCTAAAGATCTTATGTGTAGGTGTACACAAGCACAGGTGTAGGGTAGTGTGTACACAAGCACAAATACCGCATCGGCAAATATTATAATCATTTGTTCTTCTGTTGGGAACTATTACTCTATTATTTCAATTGACCCCTGGTCTGTCACATCCTGTAGACAGATATTACTGTTAAGGCTATCACAACCCGACTGAAATACGGCGGCGGTGGTTAATGCGCGCTTCACGCGTGTTTTTCTGTTCAAATTCTTAACCTAGATGAGAGAGTATTGCGACTACATGTCCGTCCCGAAGAAAAAGATGGCGAAGTCCCTTGCTGGAGACATAGATTTGTATCAGATTTTCCTCAATTAGCTAAATGTTGCGAGTTTTCTTAGGTGTAAATTTCGCTTAGATTTTTCTTCAATCAATGCAAAACGTGTTTCGCCTCTAAAAGAGGCATCCTCGGTAGATGTTGACTCAACAAATGCTGGCACGAGACTGTCTGTCTCGAATTGATTGAAGACAAATTTTAGCGGAATTTATACTTAAAAAACCTCTCAATATTTGGAATTATTATGGATTTCCACAATATAACGCTACTAGTCACAGGTACATTTAGGCACACATTGACCCCTTTTTAACTGGTTCAGTTCAGTAATAGAGCTTAAATTCAAATTCAAATTCAAATATTTTTATTCAAAATAGGATGTGAAATCACTTATTGAAAGTCAAAAAAAACTACCAACCATTCCAAAGTGAATGCCTCAGGCCTGAGAAGAATGGGCGCAACAAACTCAGCGGGCTTTTTTTTATTCATCAAAAATATGTTTTACAATTAAAGTAACATTTACAAAGTAACATTGTACAATTAAACTTATTATTTGATAGCCTGAGAGCGGTCGCTCCATTCCTAATCTGTGGTATCATTAAGAAAGTCATTTATGTTATAGTAACCTTTACCACACAAACGTTTTTTAACAATTCTTTTGAATAACGTAACACCTTTGTTTTGAACATTTTCTGGGATCTTGTTGTAAAAGCATATACATCGCCCCACAAAAGACTTACTAACTCGACTAAGCCGAGTAGTAGGCATCATCAGTTTATGTCTGTTCCTGGTGTTAACATTATGGTTATGACAGTTTCTGGCAAATTCACTTATGTGCCTATGAACATACATTACATTATCAAGAATATATTGAGAAGCAACAGTCAAGATGTTAATTTCTTTGAATTTTGCTCTCAATGATTCTCTAGGACCTAGGTTATAAATAGCGCGAATAGCCCTCTTCTGCAGCACAAATATTGTATTAATATCAGCAGCGTTGCCCCAAAGCAATATACCATAGGACATAATACTATGGAAATAACTAAAGTATACTAGTCGCGCCGTATCTATGTCAGTTAATTGTCTAATTTTTTTAACCGCGTATGCTGCAGAACTAAGTCTGTTCGCCAATCCTTCAATATTGTATCCCCATTGTAATTTGGAATCTAGAGTTATGCCAAGAAATATAGCAGATTCCACCGGTTCTATCACCTCTCCGTTTAACAAAACATTTGCATTTACATTTTTGACATTTGGTACGGTATATTTAATGAATTTAGTTTTCTTGCTATTTAGCAATAGGTTATTAGCGCTAAACCAGTACACGATGTCAGATAAAATATCGTTCACTTTGTCATACATAGCTTGGTTTCTTTTCACTTTGAAAATCAGTGAAGTGTCGTCCGCAAATAATACTACCTTATGTTTTTTCTCTATAAGATTAGGAAGATCATTTATATAGATAAGAAAGAGGAACGGTCCAAGAATAGACCCTTGTGGTACCCCCATACTGAGAGGAGTCCCAGGAGATCTCCTGCCATTCACGTCGACCCTCTAAATTCTATTGTTTAGATAGGAAGTCAGAAGATCGAGCGAAGTTCCTTTTATGCCATAGTGGTATAGCTTCCTGATCAGCGTTGAATGTAGAACACAATCAAAAGCCTTAGATAAATCACAGAAGATGCCAAGTGCATTCTGCGATTCCTCCCAGGCATCAAAAATATTCTTGATCAGCTCAACACCTGCATCCGTTGTTGAACGTCCCCTAGTAAAGCCAAATTGTTTCAAATGAAGTAACTTATGAGAGTTAAAGTAAGTAAGCATTTGGCTTAAAATTATTTTTTCAAAAATTTTACTAAGGGTCGGCAAAACCGACACAGGACGATAGTTGTTCGGGTCAGAAGAGCATCCCGACTTAAATATTGGTGTAATTTTACTATGTTTCAGAAGGTCAGGAAACACGCCACAATTAATACAATTATTAAATACTATTGCAAGATATGGTGCTATGACATCAATTATTGAACTTATTATTTTAACAGAAATGCCCCATATATCAGCAGTTTTTTTCATGTCTAGAGATTTAAAAGTTTTAATTATTTCTCCAGGGCTAACAAAACTAAAATTGAAACTTTGTTGACATCCTATAACATTTTCCTGAAGAAGTGACTCAGCAACACTGGTGGAGGAAACAAGAGTGTTTGTGATAGAAACTGGAATCTCAGAAAAAAAATTCTCAAAAGCAGTAGCAACTTCCTGCTGAGATTGAATTATTGAATTATTTTACTATGAATGAATTAAAAAAAATAACAAATACATTACCTGGATTATGGCCGATTCCAATATTCAATCGTTATGTTAAATTGGTGATCGGAAATAGATATTTCAATCTGTTAATGGTATTTCATTAGGGCATTATAAGGATTAATCACCTATTTCACATATTGTGTCAGGCGTTCACTCAGTGATAAGAGTACACCGTCACCCATACTTTCTTGTAACGCCAGGAGATCTACTCGCAAAATCGACAACGATACATTCGGTACGATACGATAATACTCTGAATATATCGCAACTATCCTACTCTAACAAATGTTCGAGTTCCTTATCGTTTATCGTTACCATAGACTAATATTTTGATTTTTTTTACGATGTTAGTGTGAATGAAATATGTTCAAACCTAAACATTATCTGTGCTATGTCGCTGTTAAGTGTCAAAATTCAAAACATAGTTTAGGTTCTAAGGACCATGCCAGACTCCAATTGGTATCATTTACACATAATGTAAATGTTTAAAAAATATGTAATGAATATAATATGACCATTTAAAATTGAAAAAAAACTTGCGGATAATACAATGTAAAAAAAAGTAACTCTACCCTTCTCGTCAACTTCCTGTTTCACAGGCGGCCATTTGCATTATTTCTACGCAATAAACGATCAACAAAATGACTTGAATGACTTAGTAGTAAAAAAATCCTGTTGAAAAGTAAATCACATATAATTATGTCAGTAATATTTATTAATTGTGTATATTGTATGGCAAATATTTCTATACAACTTGAAACGATAATAGCATCGACAGCCTAGAAGGTGTCGTTGAGATTATCGTAAAAGTGACGTTAGATTATTTGTGAAATTCGAATATTCGTCTCTGACACTTTCAACTAAGAGTAGGGTTAGGACCGATAATATCGAATAATGTTTTGTTCGTTCAATCATCGTTTCGACATTGATTACGATGTAACTAAGAGTAGGATTCGACACGACTAATGCGACGATTTATCGAATATCGATTTTAGGAGTAGGCCCCCAGGAATTCATGGAACGATGCCCGTAATATGAATGTTGTACACGATTTATTGTACTTAATCTTCGACCTTATGGCGGTGATGGATTACAAAATGTATCAAACGTATTAAAAAAATTGGATTTAAAATATACTAGCAGCAGCGGTTCTATACTCTTACTACAGATCGCCGCATAACGATCAAACAGGGGCACGCGGATACCGCAACAAAAAACACGGACGTCTGTGAGATCCCTCAGGCCAATCATCGCTTATCTGAAATCATTTCTATTTTCGTTCATACAATTCAACGCATCAAGGATCTACGTACTATTATTAAGACCTTAGATTAAAACTTATAACAGCAAAGCCAAATAAACTACATCTAAATACTTGCTATTGTTTAAGTCATGTTTGTTGATTTGGATATAGATAACGTCTAAAGTATCCCACTTAATTTGATTATTTTATTTATTCACGAATTTTCTCGATAATATTTTAACGTATGACATTGTTTAACTCATGTATATAATATTATTACAAGTTAAAAGAAACACAGCTAGAGATATTTGCTCAAAATTTCTGGCAGGCGTAATATTTTCTATACTGACTGAGCAGACCGTGGCAAGTGTTAATTTGCGCTTGAATGCGGGCTTTTGACATTCGGACTAGTCGAATCGTTTTCATTATATCTTCTGTAGCCCTATTCATGCAGAAAGAGAGAGAAGGGCTTTTTAGAAGTGGGAGAGTCACGCTGCCGTCTTTTGACGTCAGCACATCGGGCCAGGCTCGTCCGGGTTAATTACCACACTCGCACAGAATACCGGCGTAAAGTAGCGGCCTAGTGCCGCTATGTTTCGCATAGGTTAGTGTCAAGGACCGGTGGCCATTCCCCCCCCCTCCACTCGAATATGACAGCGGAACTTAAAAAGATTTTACCCCAGGAGGGCCGGACTCTGGTAGAGCCGGTAGGCTCTAACAGAGTCGGAGAGTTGTGTTTCCTTACAGAACCGTGCATGACCAAGGACAAACGAGGCAGTAACACCACGGCACCCTGCTCCACACTCAACGTGGACTTTTGCAATATCAGGGGAATTCACTCCAATTTAAACGCCGTCCACCACCACCTTGAGACGGCGCAGCCGGCCTTGTGTTTCCTTACAGAGACGCAGATATCTCGACCTAGCGATACCTCATATTTAACGTACCCCGGGTACAAAATTGAGCACAATTTTTTGCCTCATGCCGGGGTATGTGTGTACGTTAGGGAGGATATCTGCTGTCGCCGTCTCGGCAATTTTGAGGGTAGGGACATGTCCACTCTCTGGCTCCGCGTAGATTTAGAGAACCGCGTCCGCATCAATGCGTGTGTCTACAGGTCCCATAGTGGTAACACAGAAACCGATCATCTCATGGGCTGCGTTCAAGCGGCATTTGACGACGTGCTTGCACAGATCGACTCCCTCGACTGAAATCGTAGTCTTGGGTGATTTCAACGGGCACAACGCCGAATGGCTTGGATCACGTACCACAGACTATGCAGGGCGATCTGTGCATAATTTTACATTGGCGTATGTTCTGTCCCAATTGGTCGAGTCGCCAACGCAGCTCCCGGATGTGGATAGCCACTTGCCGTCCTTATTGGATCTTCTGCTGACTACACATCCCGATGGTTACCAGGTCTTTGTCGACGCCCCTCTCGGAACGTCCGACCATTGCCTGGTCAGGAGTGTAGTGCCTATCCGACGCCAACGTCGCAGACCACCAGCGACCCGCCGCGTTTGGCACTACAAGTCAGCAGATTGGGATAGGATGCGTTCCTTTTTTGCATCCTACCCTTGGGGCAGGGTTTGTTTCCCTTCGGATGATCCTAGTGCCTGCGCCGTTGCAGTAGCCGATGTGATACTACAGGGTATGGATATTTTTATACCAAACTCTGTAGTACCCATCGGTGGCAGATCACAGCCCTGGTTCGATGCGTCAGTTTAAGCAGCATCTGACTGCGAAAAACAGGCGTATCGAGCTTGGGTTGCGGCGCTGGACACAAAGGATCCGAACTGCACAGTTCTTAAGAGGAAATACAACCGTGCCTCCAGATTTTTTAAGCGGCAAATCGCCCGTGCAAAGTCAAAACACGTCGTCAAAATCGGCGAGCAGCTTTCCAGTTACCCGACCGGAACACGCAAGTTCTGGTCGTTGTCGAAAGCTGCTCTTGGTAACTTCAGCCAGCCGTCCATGCCGCCGTTGCACATGAGGAATGACACAGTGGCCCATACGGCAAAAGAGAAAGCCGATCTCTTGTGCACTCTTTTCGCCTCCAACTCGACTCTTGACGACAACGGAAAAACACCGCTGACCATCCCGCGGTGTCAGAGTTCTATGCCTGAAGTACAGTTCAGACAGAAAACTGTTAGGTGAGCTATGTTTTCGTTGAACGTCAGGAAGTCGAGCGGGCCGGATGGCATTTCTCCAATCGTGCTTAGAACGTGTGCCCCTGATTTGACGCCGGTGCTAACGCGTTTATTCCGGCACTCTTATTCTAAAGGCGTAGTCGCTGACTCATGGAAGTCAGCCCTTGTCCATCCGATCCAAAAAAAGGAGACAGTTCGGATCCGGCAAACTACAGGCCTATTGCTATTACCTCCCCGCTCTCCAAAATCATGGAGATCATAATTAGCCGTCAGCTCTTGGTATATCTAAGAGGGTCACCAGTTGATCAACGGTCAATGGTCGGTCGGCAGGCGATCTTCTGGTATACCTAACACATAGATGAGCAGCGGTTATTGAAAGCAAGGGGAAGGCCTGGCAGTTAGCCTGGATATAGCGAAGGCCTTTGATCGTGTATGGCACAAGGCGCTCCTATCCAAACTTCCATCATTTGGGCTTCCCGAGAGCTTGTGCAAGTGGACCTCCAGCTTCCTCACTGGGCGCAGCATACAGGTCGTTCTCGACGGATATTGCTCGAACCCGAAGCCCGTGAATGCTGGAGTGCCCCAAGGCTGTGTGCTGTCTCCCACGCTGTTTCTTCTGCATATCAATGATATGTTGGACACCTCCAACATTCATTGCTATGCAGACGACAGCACTGGTGATGCCGTATACACTGGCCATGCAGGTCTCTCTCGGGAAATCGTCGACCAGTGCCGGGAGAAACTTGTGTCTTCTATCGAGTCCTCTCTTGAGAAGGTCGCGGAATGGGGAAAATTGAACCTTGTCCAATTTAACCCCCAGAAGACTCAAGTTTGCGCGTTAACCACTAAAAAAACCCCATTTGTCGTATCACCGCTCTTCGACAACACTTCCCTCAAAGCCTCGCCTAGTATCGGAATACTGGGTCTCGAAATCTCGAGTGATTGCCAATTTCGTGGTCATCTGGAAGGCAAAGCCAAATTGGCTTCAAAGAAACTGGGCGTCATTAATATAGCACGGCAATACTTCAAGCCGGCCCACATACTAGCGCTCTACAAAGCGCTGGTCCGGCCACACATGGAGTATTGCTGTTATCTCTGGTCTGGCGCACCCCAGTATCAGCTCGATCCATTTGACCGCGTGCAACGCAGAGTAGCTCGAATTGTCGGGGACACAGTGCTCTGTGAACGGCTGGATCACTTGGCGTTGCGTAGAGACGTCGCTTCATTGTGTGTCTTCTACCGCATTTATCACGGGGAGTGTTCCGAAGAGCTGTTTAACCTGATTCCTGCCGCCGAATTCCACCTTCGCACGACACGCCACAAGTTAGGATATCATCCTCACCATCTGGATGTGTGGCGGTCCTCCACAGTGCGGTTTTCAAGGAGCTTTCTTCGACGTACTACAAAGCTGTGGAATGAGCTTCCTAGTGCGGTGTTTCCGGGACGATACGACATGGGTACCTTCAAAAAAAGCGCGTACACCTTCCTTAAAGGCCGGCAACGCTCCTGTGATTCCTCTGGTGTTGTAAGAGATTGTGGGCGGCACTTAACAACAGGTGACCCGTACGCTCGTTAAGTTTAAGTTTTATGGTGAATATATAGCATTTGGAGTAATGGACAGTATCTTACCCGGTTACACATACCCTTAAGTCTTATTTGTAGGTTGCCTATGCTTGCTGTTGATTATAGTTCACACTCCAGAGCTATTTTGAACTACCATTTTTCTTTGCAGTTAAACAAGTTTTTTCTTTGCATGACGCATTTGTTTAGTATTACTCTCAGAAAAGTTATTCTTATAGCTTGTACTTGTTTTGTGTAGGAATATTTATTCAGATTAGTAATCAATAAAGAGAATTGTAAGCATATAAACTGTTTACGCCTTTAAAATGTTACGTTTTCCACGCAGGAATTTTGCAAAGATAAGTGTTGTTACATAGATGGCGGGCCGGCAGCCGTGAACTCATTTCGCTCAAGGTCGCTGGCATTTAGTGTCGCCTTAAATATCGTATTTCTGTAACAAAAGTTGATGGTTCAGTTTCGATTCTGATGAAGTTGTGATCTTATGATGCGTATTCTCGTTACAAGATCGAACTTCAATTATTGGGTGATGCCTTTGCGTATTCTGCATTTGACGTTTGGTTTAGTTAACAACGTAAAACATCATAATATAATAGAACAGAGCATAGAAAACCCCTTTAAGCATAATAGAAAATGAGTAGAAATATTTTAGAATTGATTGAACAATATTGGTAGCTTCGAGCTTGTCGTTCAAATCCTGTTGACGCCCGGCTCAGATTCAGTTAACGTTTACGAATACAAATCTAATCTATCTATATATATAAAAATGAATTGCTGTTCGTTAGTCTCGCTAAAACTTGAGAACGGCTGGACCGATTTTGTTAATTTTGGTCTTGAATTATTTGTGAAAGTCAAGAAGTGGAAGAAATACACATGGAAATGCTCGAAATTAAATAAAAACAATAATTTAGTTTATCCTTTGATGTGGCCCCCGTCGTTCAGAACAATGAAATAATTCTGCTGTGAAACAATTTCATTACAACAACAGTTATGAAATATTATGGACAAATTCATAAAAAACATTATTTTATTTATAATATACAGAACAACGTCTGTCAGGTCAGCTATTAATAAATAAAAATAAAACGAATCTAATATTTTGTCAAAAATTTGCCTCCTTAGTATTAAATAACACAGAATAATTCATCATGATAAATAAATATTATTATTATGATTTCAATAAAGTTATTTGTTAGAGTTTCAGTTTATCGTTGACCTAATACCCTCAATAATTCGCATTTTCAATTATTGTTCAAGACGTCATGTTATGAATCATTCTATATCGGTGTAATGTTGCTAGCACTGACAGTAAAATCTTATTGTATCTCCCATTGGCTCATCAAACTTAGCGCCCCAAAAAAAATTTTTTTCTATTTTTGAATTTTAAATATCGCATTTCGTTAGTTCGTAGTTTGTTCTTAATTGTTCGCTATAAATAATTGTTTGTTCTTTTGTTGTTTATTTAAAAACAATTAATTAAAAATGGGGGGAAACACCTACTATTTGGTTCTGGCACTCGCCGGCCGCTGCCGCGGCACGCTACGCTCAGCTCGTGCATTGTTTTAACTGTTCTAACATAACGTAACCTAACAAACTTTTAATTAATTGCAAATTTAAAAAAAAAATCGAGACCAAACAAATGTTTATAGAGAACAATCAAGAACAAATGGCGAACTAACGATGTAATAAAACAAAAATAAAAAATAAAAAAACTGGGGGGCTAACTTTCCTGACCTTGTAACCTTGAACCTTGTAGATGGCGTGGATGGACAAATCCGAAACTACGAGGAATAGCGAAAAGTACAAAAAGGATTCTCATGTGTGAATTATAGCGGATTTCAGAAAACATCACGTTTAATTACACCATTCGAAACTGTAACTATTAAGGACCAAATATTGTGTAATAATGCGGCAAAGTTAGCTAAATTGTTGATCTAGGTATAAAGCAACATTTTTCGGTCATAGTTTAGTGCCACATACTTATTTTCTTCGGTCACGTGTTGAGGCGAGGTAGCCAGACCATAAAACTTCTTGTAGTCCAGGGTAAAATGGACCAGTCTCGGCGGCGTACGGCGTGGCAATCTATAGCTTTGTCTTCCCAAGATTGCTTAGTGGCCGGGTAAATCATGTGTATGTGTGCGTGCGTCGATTCGGGCGCTCTAATATGAAGTTCAAGTACTGTTATATTTATTGTGGTGACCTGTATAAATACCACTGAACAGGCTATTCCATATGTTTCACAGCAAATTTTATGTGCCTATTTGAAGCGCCACTCGCGAGTGTCCAGAGAACTAATTTTGACGTATAATACAAATGGCTGCGAAGGAACGTATAATACTCTGATGTATTTTTGCATTTTGAATTAATTTCGTTCGTTTTTCGCGTTATTTATGCTTCAAGAACCAACGAAAACAACTACACATTTTTTTTGTAAATAGTTTCCCACCATCTATCGATGTTTGCTGAGTTGTCATTACTACATTTTAGCTCCGCAGACTCTCGCTACATGCAGAAAAGCATATTGACAGCCGCCAGTCCAGTCGTATAGTAGAGGTCAGTGGGAGCAATACATTTGAAAACTTCATGTCAACCATGACACATGTACTTTACAAACTAACTTTTGAAAATATCAAAAATTTGTCACAAACAATATAATATGAATTCTGTGCAAATACAGCTTCCGAAAGAGATTTTAGTCAGAAGTTTTACTTCTTTTATTAGAAACATTTTAAAAATTCTGACGGCCTTACAAATAAAATTGATATAAAGTTATACTTGAGTATAATACTTAAGATAAATAATTCAAAATAGAAGGAAAAAATAAAAGTCAATTCGTTGCATTATTTTATTAAGAACTCTGTTTTCTTCTTAACTTTTCTCGTGCAAAAACTCAACAGTGGTTATTGATTTTTCTATAAGATTCAGTTTCGTTGTCTTCCCGCCATATTTAATGTTGAGAGACGTCTTGTTGTTACTGAAAAATAATCAAAGTATCATAAATATGTCTTATATTGTAGATCCCTCAAGACCTCAATATTGTATAAGATATTGGCATTAAAAAAAAAGGATTGGTCACTGGACTAATACTATTCCAAGACTAATTAGAACTGTATAACCTCTAGCCAAATGCCAAGTGATTAGGCAGATTGCAAGATAGTCAATATTTAAAAAAAAAATGTAGATGATTACTAGGAGTTAGTAGTACTAGTTTTTTCTTGTGATAAAATTTTGATACTATAGATAATAAATGTATAATTTAAATAGTCTGACAGCGGTCGCCCCTTTCCCATTCTGTGTATCTATAGGGCTGCTATCTAAAGAAATCGTCAAATAAGCGCAGAATTGAAACTCTTTCATGATGTTTTATATTAAGATATATAGTTACAATATTTACAAGAAATAATTATATATCTACAGAATATGAGAAGAAAATTCATCTATTCTTTAAAATTCTATTTTTAATACGGAGCGAAAAAAAATCACCAAAATACCTCTAACTTTTACAGTTGGAGTCATGCTAACAATTATTCAATCTAGATAGATATTGTACGAAGATTTAGTGTAGGTACACCAATACTATTTAACATAACATTGTTTTGTAAATAAAATTGTACTATGTCAGTAATAAATTAAAAATGCTTCTAATTCTGAATTAAAACTATGGCGATCTTGTATTCTGCGAGAGAGGTAACTTAGCATCGCTCGATTCCTCAAGGCCATTGGCTTGGTCCCCAGACTTAAGAATGAAATTTTTTGTAATAGTAATAATGGTTACCACAGAAAAGTATTTTAACAATTCTTTTAAATTTCGTAATACATTTGTTTTGAATACTTTCTGTGATATTTTTTCTCTCTGGCTCTGAAGGCTCGACGTATACTGAGTGGGCTTCCGATTGGCAATACTAAAGTGATTGCACTGCTCCTCAATCTAATTGTTTTATTTATTTTAATTTTACGAGGTCTTACTGAGGTTTAATTATTTTTTAGTTGTTTTTATAGTGTAAGTTTAGTTTGCTTAACTTATAATTTTAGTCTAATATATTATGTTAAAATTACTTGTTTGTTAAAGTTATTATATTATAATTTATGACCTATTTTAGCAGTGTAATTATGTTGCCAATAAAGTTTATTATTATTATTATTATTATATTGTACATCTTGCTTATATTATATCGCTAAACTCTCATGAACTAGCGCCAGGTCGACCTGTTATAGTTCATAAATGATTGTACTTGTTGGATGCAATTACTAATTGTGGCAGTTATCACGACCATCACGTTCACGAAGCATCCACAAACAATGAATTCAAGCTCTAAAAGTTGATGCATGCAATATACGATAATTTATATTTATACAGTTTATTCTTTATTGCTTTTTACGAAGTAATTTATATTATTTAGTACGACTCATATATTGGATGCAAATAAACTCTAAACGCCAAGATGATTTGCAGTCCCAAAAACAATCCGTACGATTGGCAGTGAAGAATTTTCCCATGGAATGAGTGCGTGCTTATATTGATGACTGGCCTCAACGTGTAAAGGCCAGTATTGCAGCCAACGGAGACCACTTCGAATAAACTTTTTATATTTTTATCTACACCCATGCTTTAAATCCTCTATTAAAGATTCTGATACAGTTAGCTTATTGCCAACATTAAAACACCCAATGTTCTAATAACCATTACATCATCCAAACGAGTGTTGTAATGTTGTACTGAATTTCATAACAACACTCCTATTTTTTTTTTCAATCTCTTCATGCTCAAAGAGTTTAACAGACAGCCACATTCTTATTGCTCGATGCGTGGTACCTGTATGAATTTAAAAAAAAGAACATTTTCGTTTACGCGCATTTCACACTACCAGAAGGTCGCGCGCCGTAAAAAAAAGTAGGTTATTCGAATCCCCGTAATTTTTCGTCGATATTTTTATTGTTTTGTTTACAAAAAATGACAGATTCATTTTAAACTCTGCAAAAGAGCATAATACTCAAGTGAATTTTAATTATTGCACTATACAAAATGTAAATTACTACTTAAATAAGTATTTCTTTCATTAATAAGTACTTAGTTTATTTGTAGTAATGGATGATGTTAGGTGACTACTAGGACTGGCTGTTTTAATGTTAGCAGTAAGCTAACTGTTTCAGAATCTTTTAGAGGATTCATATTCTGGGTGTAGATAAAGTCTTGTATGCAACTGTTGAAAGTTAGGTATTAAAACACTCATGTGATACTATTATCACACTCGGCTTTGCCTTCGTGTGATAAATCCACATTCGTGTTTTAATACCCCTTATTACACAACAGTTGCATAAATAACTATTAATTGTTTTATATTTATGTATTATTGTGTTATTAGCAAAGGATTTTTTTCTTAGTTTCAGTATTTATGGTAAGACAGTTGTAACAGACAAACAGACAGTAGTGTTACAGCCATTGTAAAATTGTGAAATACCTCTATTTGATTGAAAAGAGTGGCCGTTGAGTTTCTTGTTTGTTCTCTTATGAGCTCAACATTTTACGAACATATGGTTAATTCAGTAATTTGAAAGAAATATTTGTGGTAACGATTCGAAAGCGCTTAGTTTAAGCTTAATTGAATAAAATTTATTTGACTTTGACTTTGCAAAAACTAAGTTAAACTTATTTTTACCAGTAGGAGGCTTCTTTGCAGAAGATGCCGGCTAGATTATGGGTACCAAAACGGCGACTATTTCTGCTGTGAAGCAGTAATGTGTAAGCATTACTGTATTTCGGTCTGAAAGGCGCCGTAGCTAGTGAAATTACTGGGCAAATGAGACTTAACATGTTATGTCTCAAGGTTACGAGCGCAGTTGTAGTACCGCTCAGAATTCACTGTATTGTAATGAGCAAGGCATATTAATTACCATCAGATGAACGTCCTGCTCGTCTCGTCCCTTATTTACTTACAATAAAAAAAATATATTACTCACTCGTTGAACAAAACTAAGACGACGGTATTCCTCGGTGTCAGAAAAGCAACACTTTCAACAGATTTGGTGGAAGACTTCACCTTAATCCGTATAGAGTTTCTGGGTATGAACTTAGTAAAGTGCGCCAGCGCATAGTACATAGGCTCCTTGTAAAACTCTTGTTTGTCAGCGAACACTGCAATAGGAGAGTCGACGTAATTATTCGCCCAGTTTGGCCCTCCCTGTGGGTTTAGGCATAAGTTCCAATCCAGCCAACCAACAATATGATGGTTCATATCCTGTAATGAAAAGCAATAAGATAATGTTTTATTCAGAAATGAGGAGATCCGTAGGAGAACCAAAGTTACCGACATAGTCCAAATGATTGCGCAACTGAGGTGGCAGTGGGCAGGGCACATAGTTCGTCAGACAGATGGCCGTTGGGGCAGTAAAGTCCTCGAATGGCCGCGTACTGGAAGACGTAGTGTTGATAAGCCCCCCACAAGATGGACCGACGAGATGGTCAAGATCGCCGGAATACGTTGAATGAGGGCAGCACAGGACCGATCGTCGTGGAAATCTGTGGGGGAGGCTTTTATCCAGCAGTGGACGTTTCCCGGCTGATGATGAATGTCTTATTCTAGAAACGCTAAATCATCGAAATGCAATAAAACGGACGAAGGTAATTTAACGTGACATATTTTGTTAACCAATAAGAAAAAGGAGAATAGAACGTCCTAGGAAAAGGTGGATAGAAGACATTCAACCGACAGCAGGATACTTATGGAAAATATAGGAATTTACAGAGTGGCATGGAACAAGCTGGAGGAGGTCTATATCCAAGAAGGGGTTCCAATCATTAATGATGAAGACAGTACATAGCAACAGTTATTAATACAAATTAAAATTATATATTTTCTTATTTATGTGAATAATTGTAACAGTAAGTAATATTTAATATAATGCATGTAATCATAGATATAACTGCAAGAATAAAAGTAAAATAATAGTAGATTGGAAATACATAGGTTTTATTATTATTTCTCTTTATTATAATTTTATCTTATTTTTTACATTTCTATATATATCATATTTATAAAAATTCATTTCATTCTTGTCCAATGGTTGTCGTTCTGTAGACATATGAGTTATAATAGGCTTGGTAGCTGAAGTATGATACAAATGCCCTAGTTAAAAGGCATAAAAAGGCATTTATTTTCTTAAAATTGATTCCTTTAGAATTCTTTTTGATGTCATTTCTAAGTCAGTCAGTTGACCAGCTAACGTCAGGGTGTCGAATTTGCGTGACGCTGTGCGGGCCTTGTAAAAATTCAGTCTGATAATTTACCCTAATGCGCCAGAAGAAGTATAACATCAAACAATTTGAAGTAGAACATCTTCGCCATAAATAGGGACACATTTGGGAAGAGACGGGGCTGTGGGTGCAGCGGAAAGTTGACGTAGTAGTCAGGGTTAGCACTTGAGTAATTAAACATTGAATAATTAAAAAAAAATCCTTCCCATCTGTCTATTAACTATTTTCAAATATGTACATCAAATGTCACATATAACTTTGAATGTCACTGTTTCCTGTTATATAGATGTTCATGTTCAAATTTAATATAATAATAATAATCTTGTAACTAATTCTAGTAGGCGTCATAAGATACATAATACATATTATACACTTTTATAACAAAGTCCCAGCCAGTCTTCAGGCATTATGTAAAAATAAATTCTAAGTGATCGGACAGCATGGGACTACATTATGATTATTTTATAGCAATAGCAATGACAGTACAAAATTGTATATTTTTATTAAAAAGAGCGCAAAAAAAGAATGCTGGGAGAGTTTCTTGCGCCGCTTCTTGTCTATCAGAGCGCCATTTATTTGCGTTGGGAAAGTAGTATCTAGTATATTAGAAATTTCATCAAAAAGAATTCTAAAGGAATCAATTTTGAAAAAATAAATGCCTTTTTATGCCTTTTAAAAAGTTGCTGACAACTTTAAAAAAAGTTCTTAAAAGTTACAGAAGTTACGTGTGGGGCACACATACACCGAAATAAAAGGATCGTACGAACATGTGTGTGTAGATGTGGTATTGATATACCTACATAGTGTCGCGCTAAATCCAAGTGAATCAACACTAATGGAGAAGATGTTCTACTTACTCATTGCCGCAAATTCCAAGTACCTTGACTTAACTGACTTACAATTTTATTGTCTGAAGCAAAACTCTGACCACGCGTCTATTTGGTGGAGTTTTTATTAAGTAGTGTTTCGACCGCGCTTTGAATACAACGCCACGCAATGACAAAGTGTTCACTGACTGTTCGAATAATAGCAAATCCAAACTAAAAATGTCGTATTTCAGGTAAGTGCCCCTTTAAATTAACAAAATTGTCTCACCAACTTGATGTTTTCAATCTATAAATAAATAGTAGTTTCAATGACGAAAACAAAATGTTGGTGCCTCGTATTCGCGTCCGAGCTTGTAATGAGCGTATACATTAAAACTATAAACATTAATGCCACGATGTAAGATGTTAATTTGAAGGAATGTTTTAATGTTATCTGTATAAATTAATATATGCGTACACACAACGCCGCTCGGTCATTTTTGACGACCTTTTAATAGGAGATTGGGATTCAGTTATTTTTGTACGTTAGTGGTATAGAGTGACGGAAAGGTTTCTACAACAACCAACTTTAGTCAACCTTTAACCAACTTACTTTGATTATATCTCTGATATAAGTCTTTGCCCGACGCCACGATCCCAAGGCAATATCGGACTTTTCCCAATTAAATGTTCCTGGAAACATAATTATATCATCTGAAAGAATTGTCTCACCTTATCAACATTAAATAAGAAAAAACGGCGTGTCCATACCACCATAAGATTGAAGTGGAGACCAAGGCGTAGTTGATAATACGATATAGGTACAAATACTTTTAGCGTTGGCAACTATTTCGGAAAATGGACCAATCTTGCTATCAAACGCAAAATTAATGCTGCCAGTATTATTGGTACACAAAGGAAAATCTATTTTATTTATTCATTAGGTCAAAATGAGTGTCAAAGATTTCACCACCTTTAGGTTTTCATAGTTGAGTTCCCAGGGCAGCGCTTGTTATGCTCGCTTAAGCTTAAATGGTACTGCTTGTGGTGGCGTCGTGGGGCGGGTTGCTACCGTCGATACCTAAGATATGTGCGAGGGAAGCGATGGCTGTACGGTCTCCTTGAAATTTATATTTGGGCGCAGCTAATTTAACTCAGACTGCGACCAGTTTCAGCGGCGTACGGCGTAGCATTAAAAAGTTTTGTCTTCCCAAGATTGCTTAGCGGCCGTGTTTTCGTGTGTATGTGTGCGTGCTTTACTTCCGGCGCTCTAGTATGTAGTTAAAGTACCTTCTGTTCTATTACTGTAGTGTGGCCGTGCGTCATGCTCGTGAACATGTGAACAAAGGGCGCTGCTGGTGGTGTCTGGACGGTCCTGTCTTCGGGACTTTTATTTTTGCATTGTGTCCATTTTAAGTTATAAATTTATTATATTATTGCTAAATAAAGCGCCCTCAGATATTGTAATTTCTTCCAAAGTAAGTTGATAAATTTCATTTACCCTCACTGGCTTCAGTACACAAAATAAACTTCTCAGGATGGGTTTTGGCCACTTCATCCAAAATATGGGGCGCGAATTTACCATCGCTGTAGTAATGAACTGCAATACCGTCTATGTATTTTAATGCTTTAGGATATTTCTTTACTATCTGTAATTGAAATAAGTTAGAGATTAATAAAAAAAACATATTACCGTAATTATTAGTTCATGAGGCATAAAGGCATTTATTTTCTCAAAATTGATTCCTTTAGAATTCTTTTTGATGTCATTTCTAATATACTAGATACTACTACCGCTTCGAAAACAAATGGCGCTCTGAGAGAGAAGAAGCGGTGCAAGAAACATGAGAGGGTTTGTATACGTTATTTTATAATACAGGAAAATGGATACTCATTTCTTTTTCTATTCTCATTAATATTATAATCATCTTCTGGCCGTATTTAATAACGAAAGGCAATTTTTAACAACATTTTACTTTTTAATTAGCTGATGACTACGTCGAGAGGTATCTTCTATTGACACGAGTCTGAAAGACGCCGGTAAAATGACCTTGTTAAGTTTAACTCAAGAAGACTCAAGTTTGCGAGTAAGCCAAAGGTAAGGCCAATTCGGATTTAAATCAACTGAGGGTCATAATTCGAGCTAAACAATACAAAAAGCCGGTCACATTAAAGCGTACTCCTCCTCCTCGCGTCGTTTTCCTCATTACTGAGGGTCGTGACTCCCCCGCTGCATCAATTTCTCCCTGTACGAGTTCCCTCCATCTGCTGCGATCTTAAGCTTCATGAAGGGCATTGTTGAAGTTGATGTTCAGAGAAGATCGTATTTGGTCCGACCATCTCGTGGGACTGCGTCCTCTGGGACGTTTACCATCTACCTTGCCTGTCACCATCAGCCGTTCAAGATCCCTCTGTACGAGCAATATGTCCGAAGAATTCCAGCACCCTACCCTAAAGCGTACATACTGACCAGCCATTTATTTTAGATTTTTTTAAGATGGCCGTTACCCGTCTCTCTCTCCTACCTCTTGTTGTATTGTAATACTAGGATGAAGTATCTACCTGGAAGGGACATGCAGATAATAATGCCTAACGTACAAGATCACAAATTAAATAAACTATAAAGAATAAAAAGGATGATAGTGATATTGTTTGCCTATGTCACTTTCTGTTTTGTTTGTTACTGCACTAACATTGGATAACACTACCGAGGCTCCTCTGCCGGCTAGATTATGGGCGGCGGATATGAAACGGCGCCTATTTCTATCGTGAAGCAGTAATGTGTAAGCATTACTGTGTTTCGGTCTGAAGGGTGCCGTAGCTAGTGAAATTACTGTGCAAATGAGACATAACATCTTATGCCTCAAGGAGACGAGCGCAATTTAAGTGCCGCTCAGAATTTTTGTGTTTTTCAATAATCTTTAGCGGCTCTTCATTGTAATGGGCAGGCATCAATTACCATTAGCTGAGGTCCTGCACGTCTCGTCCCTTATTTTGATAAAAACAAAACATGTTTGTAAATTTTGTGTGATTATAGTAAAGTGCAAAGACAAAAGTACTGAATCTAAATCAGGAAACATAAACTTTCATATCATGTAAGTTCGATAATAGATAAATATTACTAGATTAGGTAACTGTTAATTACTATCATCATAATCAACAAAGAAAAGCCAAACTTGTCAACCTAATTACACTGCGTATTTTTTTGAAATTATACTTTTTATGCGCGTTATGAAAAAATTATGAGAGTGAAGTTTTAAAATGCGCGCGCATCACTGTAACACAAAAGCAACAGGGTGAAGTTGGTTCCTTAAATTTTCTGACATCTGCGACATTTCTTTTATTTTTCTTGGTTTATTCGTCTATTCTTAGGATAGGCAAAGGGTTCAAACCCGTACAGCCGTATTCGTTATTTAATAAATAATTCTAACGATTTTCTTTGTGAGGCCAAAGAAGTATGACTTTTTGCGTGTATACATAAGTACCCACACACTTTTTTATTTGTCAAGGGTTGTTTGTCTATTACGAGCGTACTCGACAAATCTAGTTGATACTTCATCTAAGTAATAAGTATGTTTTACTAACATCAATAAAATAATCCTTAATAGTATTACGCTGATCGTCACATGTCATGATTTTTACGTTTTTATATTTAGATTTTTTTATTGTTGGTCCCAAGTTGCCTACAATCCATTTACCCTGAAACCATAAAGAACATGAATTAAACAAACATAATTTTAATCAGTTAAATTATGAAGTAATTAATTTTATAAATTAATAAGTAAGATCTCTAATTTCCAAACTGTCATAGTTATTTTTTATGGTATTCTACTTGGCGCCAAGTTTTCCCTACTCACCTCTCTCTGCTTATATGACATTTATAAAATGCTGTTCATTCAAACTCTTATATATGGAACCCTTTTAGCTAGCAGCTTGAGCAAATAAAATTAGAAAACTAAATTTTATGAACGATGCGGAACTCGAACCCACAACCTCTCGCGTTCCGTGCGAGCCCGCCAACTGAGCTAACCGTTCGAATGACGTATAGTCATAAAATCTTGTATCTTGTTCAACTCTCAGGTTGTGGCTTCATCTACAGGATCTACTTTACAGTTGATAACCTGCTCAACCCCAATATTTGCATATAAGGAAATTGACTTGAGATGTCGCTCTTGTAAATCTTAACCATTTCTTATGTTTTTAAAGTGATAACCCTCACTTCTAGGATTAATATACAAATAAAATGATAACGTAAAACAACGTTTTAAAAAGTAGTAGTGAACGTTTAAAAAGTAGCTTGTAGTTCCTTGCAAGGTTCCATTTTCACTTAGAATATTGACTCGAAATGCTGCAAGAAATACTAACATTCCAATTTAGGGCTTCGCTCAGCAAAAGCAACGTGCGTTAGTAGTATTAATTATCAGCGAAACATAGGTATTTCTTACCAACGAAGGTATCACGTAGTTATGTAAGCGTTACTGGTAATAATTGCTAAGTTGCTTAATAACTGCATAAAACTTCCAGCATACGTCACTTGTTCCAGTTTCTGCTCAATGTTCATAAACTGATTGATTTACAGTATGTGTACACGGACGAGTAAAAAAAGAAGGACTCCGCGCCGTGATATTAGCAAATGAAGCACCGTTATGCTAGTGTGTGTGCGGTTACGGGGGACACTAGTTACACAATTTTTTCTCCCTTAAATAATCATAATATGATATGGCCACAAATACTTATATAGTATCGTTTTTACACTTTTTCATAACGCACGACGGCATTTTTAAAATATTTTATTCAGACGCAAACTTATCTGTCACAGACGATGACAATTCTCATAATGGCCGCCTATCGGCCTGTAGTAGTGTAAGTGTGTGCGTGGGGCTATGTATTTCCGCGTGGATCGGCTTGTTTTGGTGCTACACTGTTAAGTAAGGTGACACGGAGTCCTTATTTTTTCCTAATCCGTGTATGTGTACAGTAAATTAATAATTCTTTGTGTAACTTTTGTTAATTATTTACATTTTTTATTTCGTCGTGTTTATTTTGAGTATTGTCATTGCATAAATTTGCAAAGATTTTACTTAAAATATTTGGTTAGCCAGCCAGTTTTTCTGAGCGTTATACGAAGTTCTGGAAAATGTTGAAATATATTTAAATATTGACATGCCGAATTGCAACTGTTCCTCAGTTATAGCGGCTAATTTTTATTTTTATCATGTAAGAACATAACATCTTTAACATAAAAAAAAGCGTGCGTAAAAAGTACAAATGTTAGAAGTGAAACCTGCATTGTGCATGAACCTCTAAACTGCATATGAAATCCTGGTACATCTTGCTAGGATGATACATGAATTCAATCGCTATGAAACACATTACTATCACCGCTACCATATTTTTGGTCTCCTGGTGTCTATGTATATACGTCGAGCACATAACGTCAGAATATATTAAGGTATACTCGCGTCACACATAAGACAATCTCTGCCGGCTGAATCCTCTTATTATACATTTACTTGTTTGTATCTCTGTCGTTTCGCTTTTTCGCTTCATTGAGTTTCAAATCACAACGATTCTAAATATGTGTAACTTCAAAAAATGCGGCTTAATATCACACTAACCAACTCATCAGAAGTCCATCCAAGTGAATTGAAATTAAAGGCATTTATTAATCCGGTAGTCGGTTCGTTAGTTGTTGTGATACCCCATATTGGAAATCCTTTTGAACTAAGCTTTTCAATAAATCTGAAAGATGAAAATGCAAATGTTAGATATGTAACAAAACCAGATGTTAAGGTGAATAAAAAAACAATTTTTTTTATTCAAGAAAGGGTCACTTATTGAGCGTCAAAAAGAAAAAAAAAGACGGGCACACATAATGATATTATAATATTAAAAGAGGTAGATATGTCACTAGCGCACCGAAAATGAATCGCCTAAATGGAGGCAATTGGCCCTTTTGGTCGTAGTTGCTCTCTCGATACGAAAACGGTACGCACGCGTTTGTTGTTGACATATTTGCTTACAATTTGATATAGGTACAACATTAAACTGCCGACTTGTGTAATGGAAAGATGAGCTAATTACGAAAGTAAAATAAATTCATAGAATAACATACTTACCACAGTTAAGAAGTAATGAATGATAACATTTTATTTCATTTCATTATTTCTCTCACAAAACAAATATGACGCCATGAAATCGCCGATCGCTGCCAAACGAACGCGAAGCTGATAAATGTGTGACGAGATTGTTACGAACGAACGCGAGAGTTACGCGAACGGTGTTTTCTTGACTTGTGTAGTAAGCTGGTGAATGTGTGACGAGATCGTTACGAACAAACGCTAGTGTTACGCGAACGGTGTTTTCTTGACTTGGGGAGTAAGCTGGTGAATGCGTGACGAGATAGTTACTAATGAACGCTAGCGTTACGCGAACAGTGATTTTCTGATTATTTGGTAATTTTATTTCGTTCTTGAACAATTTTATAAATTCATATTTTGTTTTATATCAGTCGTGTAGTCCGAAGAACACTCGGTTTTTGTAGCTGTTATTAATGATTATTGCTTACTTCAGGTGATAATCAGCATACGTTTGATAATATTCTTTCTTCAACTGACCAACGCCGGTATACGCGTTGTTGGTCTTCATCCAAGGCGGTGGGGACCACGTGGTCGCTACAATGTTCACCGGTACTTTAGATGTCTTCGTAATTTCACTGAGCAACGGCAGCTAAAATTTCATAGTTTACTTCATTATTATTTGATAAAAAATTGGATATTAAATGGTATACCATTACGATATATAAATAACAAGTATCAAAATATAGTCTTGTTTATCGATGATACATTTTTGTTATTAAAATCAATGGTCAGCAAGATCAGTGCGATGAAATAAACAATGCTTTGTTAGGAATATCAAAATGGTTCAATATTATGAATAATTTATCATTGAATAAAACTAAGACAAAATGTTTGAAATTTACGTTGCTTAATGTAACGCAAGTACATACAAAAGTAAATATTAATGACACTGAATTGAAAATTGATGATAATGCAGTATTTTTAGGTAAAATATTAGATTCCAAACTTCAGTGGAGGCCTCATTTAAAGAAATTAAGTGGTAAAATTGAGTTCAGCAACTTTTCCTGTAAAAAGGATACGAGAACTTACTGACATGGATATAGCAAGACTTGTCTATTTTAGTTATTTTCATAGCGTTATGTCAATGTTATGAAATTATACTATGGGGTAGTGCAGCGGGAGTAAATAATATCTTCATACTTCAAAAAAGAGCTGTACGTGCCAATTGAGCCCACGAGAATCTCTAAGGAAAAATTCAAAGATATTCATATTATAAGCATGTACGGCCAATGGATTTATAGCAATCTCCTGCACGTACATAAACTTTATAATTTCTACACTAGAAATAACTACAAGCTTATAGTGCCCCCTACTAGGCTCTGTAAAATAAACAATTCTTTTGCATGCGATGGTATTAAATTTTACAATAAATTACCAAGAAGTGTATCTGAATCATCAATAAATAAATTTAAATGTTTTATTAAACGCAGACTTATGTCGAAAGCTTATTACAGTATTGAAGATTACGTAATGGATATTACAATATGGAATTGAATAGTATTATAATTTTTTTTATGGATTTTGTGGTTCGCCTCGTATTGTTTTACTGGAGTCAATTTTTTTTATTATATATCTATCTGAATTGTATTTTTTGTGATTGACGTTGACGAGTAATCTTTTGATTTTATGTCAATAAAATATTTTTGATTTGACTTTTACTTTGATTGGTCAATTTTTGTGCATTATTATTGCTTCGCCCGAGTTAATGCTACGGATACTCTGAAAGCTGAATATGGCCCCAGCATAGTCGAGGAGTTGAGTAGGAGGACCAAAGTTACCGACATAGTCTAAATGATTGCGAAACTGAAGTGGCAGTTGACTAGGCACATAGTTCGATGGACAGATGGCCGGTGGGGCAGGAAAGTCCTCGAATGGCGACCACGAAATAGACGTTCACTTTTAGTCTTTTCGCTTGGTTTTAGTTTATTGAGCGCCCAGGTTTGGCAGCCATATGTAAGCGAGGGAGCGATACAGCTGTTAAATGTTTTTGATTTTAAGCTGAAAGGAACGTCTTTGTTTTTTAGTATATGTTTCAGTGCCCAAAATTTATTCCATCCTAGTTGTATCCTCTTTTCTATCTCTATGTCTTGCCAACCCTTAAATGTTACTGTTTGACCGAGGCATGTGTATTCATTTACTTCTTCTCTTCATATAATCTTTAAATTCTAAATTCGTACTTCTAAAGCCCTGTACTTTCCCCGGGGCGTAAAAAGAATAGGGGAGTCCCAGGCCCATGGGTGTCGTAAGAGGCGACTAAGGGCTTTTTAGAAGTGGGAGAGTCACGCTGCCGTCTTATGACGTCAGCACAATCGGGCCAGACTCGTCCGGGTTAATTACCACACTCGCACAGAATACCGGCGTGAAGTAGCGGCCTAGTGCCGAGGACCGGAGGCCATCCCTTCCCCCCCCCCCCCACAAATTATGAGAGCGGTCCGTAAAAAGATATTACCCCAGGACGGTACCGGCTCTATCAGAGCCGGAGAATCCCTTCCCGAGCACTCTCGCTCGGGCCGCCCTTCGTATTCTGGGGTGGGCACAGAACCGCGCATGACCGAGGACAAACGAGGCAGTAACACCACGGCACCCCGCTCCACGCTCAACGTGGACTTTTGCAATATCAGGGGAATTCACTCCGATTTAATCGCCGTCCACCACCACCTTGAGACGGCGCAGCCGGCCTTGTGTTTCCTTACGGAGACGCAGATATCTCGACCTAGCGATACGTCATATTTAACGTACCCCGGGTACAAAATTGAGCACAACTTTTTGCCTCATGCCGGGGTATATGTGTACGTTAGGGAGGATATCTGCTGTCGCCGTCTCGGCAATTTTGAGGGTAGGGACCTGTCTACTCTCTGGCTCCGCGTAGATTTAGACGACCGCGTCCGTATCTATGCGTGTGTCTACAGGTCCCATAGTGGTAACGCAGAAACCGATCATCTCATGGGCTGCATTCAAGCGGCAATTGACGTCGTGCTTGCACAGATCCCCTCCGCTGAAATCGTGGTCTTGGGTGATTTCAACTGGCACAATGCCGAATGGCTTAGATCACGTACCACAGACTACGCAGGGCGATCTGTGCATAATTTTGCATTGGCGTATGGTCTGTCCCAATTGGTTGAGTCGCCAACGCGGCTCCCGGATGTGGATAGCCACATGCCGTCCTTATTAGATCATCTGCTGACTACACATCCCGATGGTTACCAGGTCTTTGTCGACGCCCCTCTCGGAACGTCCGACCATTGCCTGGTCAGGAGTGTAGTGCCTATCCAACGCCGACGTCGCAGACCACCAGCGGCCCGCCGCGTTTGGCAATACAAGTCAGCAGGTTGGGATAGGATGCGTTCCTTTTTTGCGTCCTACCCTTGGGGCAAGGTTTGTTTCCCTTCGGATGATCCTAGTGCCTGCGCCATTGCAGTAGGCGATGTGATACTGCAGGGCATGGATATTTTTATACCAAGATCTGTAGTACCGATCGGTGGCAGATCACAGCCCTGGTTCGATGCGTCACTTAAAGCAGCATCTGACTGCAAAAAACAGGCGTATCGAACTTGGGTTGCGGCGCTGGGCACAAAGGATCCGAACTGCAAAGTTCTTAAGAGGAAATATAACCATGCCTCCAGATTTTTTAAGCGGCAAATCGGCCGTGCGAAGTCTAAGCACGTCGTCAAAATCGGCGAGCAGCTTTCCAGTTACCCGACCGGAACACGCAAGTTCTGGTCGTTGTCGAAAGCTGCTCTTGGTAACTTCAACCAGCCGTCCATGCCACCGTTGCACATGAGGAATGACACCCTGGCCCATACGGCAAAAGAGAAAGCCGAGCTCCTGTGCGCTCTTTTCGCCTCCAACTCGACTCTTGACGACAACGGAAAAACACCGCCGACCATCCCGCGGTGTCAGAGCTCTGTGCCTGAAGTACAGTTCAGACAGAAAACTGTTAGGCGAGCTCTGTTTTCGTTGGACGTCAGGAAGTCGAGCGAGCCGGATGGCATTTCTCCAATCGTGCTTAGAACGTGTGCCCCTGAGTTGACGCCGGTGCTAACGCGTTTATTCCGGCACTCTTATTCCAAAGGCGTAGTCCCTGACTCATGGAAGTCAGCCCTTGTCCATCCGATCCAAACAAAAGGAGACAGTTCGGATCCGGCGAACTACAGGCCTATTGCTATCACCTCCCTGCTCTCCAAAATCATGGAGAGCATAATTAGCCACCAGCTTTTAGTATACCTAGAGGGTCACTAGTTGATCAACGACCGATAGTACGGCTTTCGCCATGGACGGTCAGCAGGTGATCTTCTGGTATACCTAACACATAGATAGGCGGCGGCTATTGAAAGCAAGGGGGAAGGCCTGGCAGTTAGCTTGGATATAGCGAAGGCCTTTGATCGTGTATGGCACAAGGCGCTCCTCTCAAAACTTCCATCATTTGGGCTTCCAGAGAGCTTGTGCAAGTGGACCTCCAGCTTCCTCACTGGGCGTAGCATACAGGTCGTTGTCGACGGATATTGCTCGAACCCGAAGCCCGTGAATGCTGGAGCGCCCCAAGGCTGTGTGCTATCTCCTACGCTGTTTCTTCTGCATATCAATAATATGTTGGACACCTCCAACATGCATTGCTATGCAGATGACAGCACTGGTGATGCCGTATACTCGGGCCATGCAGGTCTCTCTCGGGAAATCGTCGACCAGTGCCGGGAGAAACTTGTGTCTTCTTTCGAGTCCTCTCTCGAGAAGGTCGCGGAATGGGGTAAATTGAACCTTGTCCAATTTAACCCCCAGAAGACTCAAGTTTGCGCGTTTACCACTAAAAAAACCCCATTTATCGTATCACCGCTCTTCGATAACACTTCTCTTAAAGCCGCGCCTAGTATCGGTATACTGGGTCTCGAAATCTCGAGCGATTGCCAATTCCGTGGCCATCTGGAGGGCAAAGCCAAATTGGCTTCGAAGAAGCTGCGCGTCATCAATAGAGCACGGCAATACTTCAAGCTGGCCCACATTCTAGCGCTCTACAAAGCGCAGGTCCGGCCACACACGGAGTATTGCTGTCATCTCTCGTCTGGTGCACCCCAGTATCTGCTCGATCCATTTGACCGCGTGCAACGTAGAGCAGCTCGAATTGTCGGGGACTCAGTGCTCTGTGAACGGCTGGATCACTAGGCGTTGCGTAGAGACGTCGTTCATTGTGTGTCTTCTACCGCATTTATCACGGGGAGTGTTCCGAAGAGCTGTTTAACCTGATTCCTGCCGCCGAATTTCACCATCGCACGACACGCCACAAGTTAGGATATCATCCTCACCATCTGGATGTGTGGCGGTCCTCCACTATGCGGTTTACAAGGAGCCTTCTTCTACGTACTACAAAGCTGTGGAATGAACTTCCTTGTGCGGTGTTTCCGGGACGATACGACATGGGTACCTCAAAGGCCGGCAACGCTCTTGTGATTCCTCTGGTGTTGCAAGAGAATGTGGGCGGCGGTGATCACTTAACACCAGGTGACCCGTACGCTGGTTTGTCCTCCTATTCCATAAAAAAAAAAATCATTACTTTGGTTTTTTCCATGTTCATTATGAGTCCAAATTTCTTGCTTTCTTCTTTTAGATGTTCTAACATTGTCTGTAAGTCTTTAGGTGTTTTTGAGAAAATAACTATGTCATCAGCAAATCTTAGATTGGTAAGGTTTTGACCACTTATATTAATTCCTAAGTTTTCCCATTTATTTTTGAGTCGAAAAAATATTTGCTGTAGTACTGAGTTGAATAGTTTAGGGGACATTGGATCACCCTCTTTGACACCTCTTTGGATTCTGAATATATCACCTTTAGTTTCCAGCTTAATCAGTGCCGTGCTGTTCTGATAAATATTTTGTATAATCCTTATGTATTTATTTGGCACTCCATCCGCCTTCAACGCATTCCATACTGCACCGTGCTCTACAGAGTCAAAGGCCTTATTATAAAGTCTATGAATGCTATGTAGATAGTTTGTTGGTACTCCTTAGCTTTTTCTATTATTTGTTAGATACATTCCAGGTGATCACTTGTCGAGTATGAGCTTCGGAATCCAGCTTGTTCTGGTGGCTGTTGTATGTCTAGATAGGTGTTTATACGTTTTGTTAAAATCTTTGAGAAGGTTTTGTATAGGTTGGTAATCATACTTATGGGCCTGTAGTTATTTATGCTATTGAAACTACCCTTTTTATGTATTAGAGAGATTTCTGTTGGTGTCCGCTGGGTTGGTATCTTCTCTTCTTCGTGAATTTTATTGAAGAGTTCTGTTACGACATCCAATATAACATGTTACCTTTAAGCTTCTTGACCTAATATTATCCGGTCCTGGTACTTTGTTTATGTCTAGTGAATTCAGCGCACTTTCTACTTCTTTTCTCATGATCATCGCTATTTTGATTGCCATGGTAGTGCTTCATAATATCATCTTGGTCTTTCATAATTGTACTCGTGTATAGATTTTTGTAGAAGCTTGTTGCAACATTGAGTATTTCTTTTCTATTTATTTCTATTGTTGTTGTTTTTGACGTTTTTTGAAGCCCAGCTATTCATTTCTTTCCAGGTGACAATCTTTGTTTTATTGTTTTAGTTGATCCTGATATATTTAATGTTTCTATGATAATATTAGTTTTTGTTTGTCTCTTTTCCTTCCTAATAAGTTTTTTGACCGTTTTGTTAGTTTCTTTTAGTCGTGTTTTTTCTTCTTCTGTTCTGTTGCTTTTCAAGTTTAGTTTTGCTCTTTTTTCTATAAGTTCTTTAAGTTTATAAGAAAACTCATTTTGATTTGACTTGTTATCAGGAAGATTATTTTTTTCTGCTTTCTTTATGCTTTCCTCAATTTCATCATAGTACATTTGTATATTATCTTTTGTTTTCATTTGTGATATATATTTTTCTAATCTTTTGTTATACTCCTCCTGATTTGCAATACTGTATGCTTTTGTATGTGGAGATTGTATTTTCCTGTTTATTGCTTTCTTTAGTGTTATCTTACAACGTAACATTCCGTGGTCCGAAAAGAAATTCAGATTATTTACCACATCAACATCTTCAAAAGCAGTTTTACACTTGCAGAGGAAGAAATCTATTTAATTTTTACTTTTTGAGTCTGGTGATATCCAAGTCCATTTCCTGTTATTTCGTTTTTTGAAAAAGGTATTCATTACTTTGAGGTTGTTTGATCTACAAAAATCTAACAGCATTTGTCCTCTCTGATTTCTGTTACCCAATCCATGTTCACCTATTTGTTTTCTTTCTTCTTCCATTTGCTGTTTGCCTATTTTACTGTTGAAGTCTCCTTGTATTATAAATGTCCTGCCATCTGCTTGTTCCAGTATTGTACTTAATTTGTTGTAAATATTAATTATTTCTGCGTCTTCATAGTCACTCGTAGGCATATAAATTTGATGTATATTAATTGTTTGCTGGATGGAGAACTGCAATTTGACCAGAGCGATTCTGTCAGAGTATGATCTGAATTCTACTATATTTTGTTTCCATTTCTTATTTATCAGGAACCCAACTCCATTTTTTCGTGTATCTTCTCCATAGTAATATAGTATATGTTGTTTCAACTCTAAAGTTTCTTCACCTTTTCTTTTAATCTCGCTCAGTCCTAGAATATCGCAATTTACTACACTCAGAGCTTCTGTAAGTTCTACTAGTCTTGTTTGGCTTTTAAGAGTTCTGACGTTAAGTGTTCCAATATATAATTGTTTATTATTACCTTTATAGTTGTCTCGAAGTTTTGAGGTTGTTTTGTTGTATTTGATTACCGAAGGGGGGATTTGGTCCATAGTCAACCCCACGGGGACCAGCCGTCTTGGGATTGCGTTATTTTTACAGTTTTCCTTATTTTACTAAAATTTAATATATTTTTCAGATCTCGGTTGTCTTGATTTCGGTTGATTATTTGGTCTGTCCATGGTTAAAGAGTTGGATCTATTCCTCATAAAATCAAATACGTACCCCCCCCCCCCGGTAACTTCTAAAAAAAGAGAATGTGAAAGTAAAATCAATAAATGATGTACAATACCATGCAAATTTCAACCAAAAATTGGCTTGAACGAGATCTAGTAAGTAGTTTTTTTTAATACGTCATAAATCGCTACAACGAACTACAAGAACTTTTATATTATATTACTTGCTGCTATGGAACCCTTTATGGGCGAGTCTGACTCCAACTTGAGCACTTTTAATTAGAACCATAACTTTCGCTATACTCAGGAACAGTGCAGATTTGTTACGAGTGTAAATATACCAACTCTGTACTTGTAGTCTTCTGGAGACAGCGTGAAATTACTCAGATATTTATCATTGACTGGTAACTCGTTGTAAGCGTATGGATGTGTGGAAAAGTCACATCCACCGATTGGTACGCGAGCCATGTTATATTCCAAGCCTGCCTTACTGTAGTACGACCTGAAACATAAACCCTCCATCAATATAAGGCCTACATATATCAGATGGCCGTTGGGGCAGTAAAGTCCTCGAATGGCGACCTCGTACCGGAAGACGCAGTGTTGGTAGGCCCCCCACTAGATGGACTGACCGGGAGGCCTTTGTCCAGTAGTTGAAGTCTTCCGGCTGATGATGATGATATAAGGCCTTATATACGCTGTGATGTCTCTGGTGCAGGAGAATTTGGGCGTCGGTGATCACTTAATATCAGATGAAAAAACAAATTAAAATTAATTTAATTTTCGTCTATTTGTTGTCGTTACATATTAGTGGTGAATTTATTATAAAATACACACATCAAAAAAGTCTAAGCAACATTCATAATATTACAAATTTACCATTTATAAGAATTAATTTCTAAGTCTTTATTCACTCAAAGTGCATAGGTATGTAATCTTTTTTGTTATTGATTACATACTGGCTGGTTATAAAAAACAAATCGATTATGATTTATTTTGTTCATAAAATTAAATTAAAGGGAATTTGGTTGAATTTAAGTGCGTTTTAATTGCTATGTTTAGCCTTGATTTTATAATTTTTACAACCATTTAAATAAAGTTTAAAAGCGTCAGCGACAAAATTTAATTGTTAGATATTCTTTACGTCATGGGGCGATTTGCGTCATTTGACGGCAAATGAAATGCAAAGAGCTGTAGGGATGTTGAAAGCGGGAAGTAATCAATCTCAGGTATCTCGGCATTTTGGCATTCATAGAAGTGGTATTTGTCGTCTTTGGCAGCGCTACAATAATACAAGGGAACCCGCTGAAAAGCATTCAGGCCGTAAAAGGAGTACAACTACTCGGCAAGATGTACCGGACATAAAACTGATTGCAAGACGCCAGCTGATGTTAACCGCTCCAGAGATAAGTTTGAGGCTAGAAAATTCAAGTGGTGTTGATGTAAGTCCCCAAAGTGTGCGAAATCGACTGCATGAGTACGGCCTACGAGCTCGACGCCCAATTAGGTGCCCACCACAATTGGTGTCATGGGAATCGCGCTCGTCGAAATGATTGGTGTAGAGAACGCAGAACATGGACCCAGGAACAATGGGATACAATTATGTTTTCCGATGAGTCGCGATTTACTAGAAATAGCGGCCCGGAAATACTGAAAGGCTCAGGTGAAGTTCATCCATACAGCGGCTCAACAGTTAGGGTATGGGCGGGTATTATGAAGAACAGGCGAACTGAGCTCGTTTTTGTAAACGGAAACATGAACACTGAAAATTACGTTGAGTATATTCTCAGACCTTATGTCCATCCATGTGCACAAACCTTTGGCTCCGATTTTACGTTAATGCATGACAATGCGCGTTCACATACAGCTCAGCGAACCAGTCAATAGTTGGCAACGGAGAACGTCCAGGTTTTGCCCTGGCCTGCACAATCGCCAGACATCAACCCCATCGAGCACGCATGGGACATGCTCGAGAGACGTGTTTTGAAGGACTTGGACGGACTGACAACAACCCAACAGCTGAAGGATTTGCTACAATTCCATTGGGAGCGAATACCGCAAGGTGACATAAACTGTCTCATTAATTCGATGATTAATCGTTGCCTACAAGTTCTGAATAGCAGAGGAGGCCATACTTTGTATTAAATTATCCTATTCTTTCACAATAAATTCATTTTCCTTAGAAATTTCATTTGTTAAAAAATTATTATTATTAGTTGCTTATGTACCTTAGTTTCTACAGTATATTCAAATTTTATTAATTTCTGTTATTAAAAGAACTTATAAAGACAACAGCTGTAATTTTTACATCAAAGGACCCTAAAAATATTTTTTAAATAATAAAATACAACGTTATAATGTGAAAAACCATCCCAAAATTTAAATTAGTACATGTTGCTTAGACTTTTTTGAAGCAGAATCTTAATCTAGAAAGAAACCTTAAAAAATATAATATGATAGCAAAAATATATTTATTAAAAGTATTCCCTTTTGGCAAGGTTCCGAAGATACTGGCAGCGTTCCCCTTTTGAATAGCTGGACTAATTCTTTGACCGAGGTAGCTGCCAGCTCTTCGGTGTAGCTTGTAATGATTTGTGGAATAATTTATCTTTTTATATTGTTTTGACATGTTAGCGTTATAGGAGTTCAATTTACTTTTACTTTATAATTAAGAACTAAATTGTTTGTATGTGTATGTGCATGATGTGTTCACCTGTAATTGCAGGAACACGATTTTTGAAATTTATGTTACAATCTTATGAATTGTCTTGTGTTATTGGACCTTGAATAAATAATTATATATAAATATTAATTATAACACTAGAAATAAGGGATTGCTTGTAACTTAGTCTAGTAGGCATCATAAGATACATAATAGCTTTAAGGGTAAATGTATACACTTCTATAATAAAGTCCCAGCCACTGTTCAGACATTATCTATAAATAAATTTAAATGTTTTATAAAAAAAATGGCTCTGTCGTAAATCCTATTCCTCCACTGCTGAATATCTAAATGATCGGATAGCCTGGGACTAGATTGTAATTATTTTATAGCGATAAAAATGACTGTACAATATTGTATATTTTTATTGAAAAGAGCGCAAAAAAGAATGCTGGGAGAGTTTCTTGCGCCGCTTCTTCTCTCTCAGAGCGCCATTTGCTTCCGAAGCGGTAGTAGTATCTAGTAGTTATTAGAAATGACATCAAAAATAATTGTAAAGGAATCAATTTTGAGAAAATAAATGCCTTTTAATAAATAAATAAATATATCGTTGTCTTGCACCCATAATACAGGCTATGCCTAGTTTGGGGCAAGATAATTTGTGTAAAGTGTATCAATATTATATTACATTATTATTATATTATAAGTATTGTCTAGGAAATTACACTTATGGATGCCAACAGCTTTCTTTTCTTTTTATATTTACAGCCACTTCGGAAAGGATGGGAGCCATAATGAGACGAAGTGGCAAGAAAATTATTGCCACTCTTTTCAATCAACATTTACTTTCATTTCAGTTACAATATATTATGTAAAGTGACGCAAAAAAAAATACTCAAACGTCAAATACTCAATGTTTTAACGAGTACCTAACGGCCGTTCCCAATATTCAGTCTATCTCTTACTTGAGATAAAAATCGTAACTATCGTTGACTTTTCTGTCCCAATAAACTTGTCGACGGTAACTCATCTTATCCGTACACGCTGTCTGTCAATGGGACGACGTATAGCTTACCAGCGATATAAAGTTTGTATGGAAATTGCAATTCACTCGTCCCAATATATGGCGATAAGAATGACTTACCGGGTATATTGGGACAGCTTCAAATTATTGACAGCTAATTACTGACAGTAGAAGGTAGTAATTTATCTCTATCTGTAGATAGTATATTGAGAACAATAGTAGTATAGATATAAATTTTAATACATTGTGCAATTTAAAAAAATACGCTTTTGAACCCTTATAATTTGGATGTCTAAAATTATAGTTTTTAGAAATAGTAAAGACATATTGTAATAGTATTACTTAACTTACAATAATAAATGAAGGCAACGCTGTGCATACCTATAAGTTAGATATACAAATATTAAATATAAGAAATGTTACATTATAAGTAGTCATAATATTAATTGTATGTCTAGTTGGTAAGCCTTTTCTAATAAATAAATAAATAAGAACGGCCGTAAGTCAAAAAAAAAGTAAATGTAAATTAATGGGTAGTTGTAATAAATGTATGTACATATTCAGTCAATTGTTGAAAAAAAATATTATGTGAAACAATCATTAACAGATAATGATAATAATGATTAGTTAATAACAGTCCAATTTATAATATTGTCAATTATTTCGGTATATTTTCATGTTTAAGTATTATTAAGATGTTCAAAATTTTGATTTATAACAAGCAAGTTACTTAAATACAGAAGAGCGTAAATGTTGTAAGATGTTTTACTTAGATTAAGGATTGGTCTCCGCTGCACTCTTACTAGATACCGCAGGCGTAGTCACAAAGTGCGGCAACTAATACTACGCCCAGGTGGTCATACTCGGACCAGTCTCGAGTGTGAGTGACGTTGACGTGCCACATGTTCTGTTAAACTTTGCTAATAATTGAAACTAAAATGACGGGTTGCGTAGTTAAACTTTGTAAAAAACTACAACAAGAAATAAGAAAGACACTGTGATCACATAACATCAGTAAGTATTTTGTATTTTATTAATTTCAATGTAAAATAACACGAAGCGTATGTTACAAAATCTAAAAGATGCCATTGAGTGTCAAGATTCCACGCATACCAACATGTAATAGTTGCCGTAACAAAATAGCTATTGGTCTTAGGTAGTGCGGTATCTAGTTGTAGCGCACAGAGACCAATCAATCTAAGCAGCTTTACTTAATTTTAATTTATTATAATTTGTTTGTGCGACTAAACAAATAAATAAATATTAAATAAATAAAATTTATTGAAGTAGGCGTTACTTTGCGGAAATCCATAACTATGCAAATGATTTTAGTTTTCTTTAGTGTTAATTCCGCCAATATTTGTCTTTAAACAATTCGACACGTGTTTCGCCTGTACACGAGGCATCCTCAAGACGTGTTGTTTCGCCAAAATCTGGCACGAGACTTAAAAATATGTCTCAAACTCAAATAATTTGTTTAATTAAATAAAGAAAAAATTAGTTTATGGAGATCAAATTAAAATCTTGGCAGTAATATATTTCTTCGCTAAGCAAAACTTACTTTGTAAGTAGTTTACGTAATGCTGTATTTAAACTCTTCCAGTTAATGCCAGCCGCATCGGTAACAGCTCCGCCAAAACCTTGTATTTTTTGGTATGTTCTCTTTAGGTCCAGTACAAGATCGATTTGATTACAGTTGACTGAAAAGGATACATGTTATAAATCAAAGTATTATGATATTCTCAGCCGCTAGTCTCCTATTTTTTTTTTTTATGGAATAGGAGGACAAACGAGCGTACGGGTCACCTGGTGTTAAGTGATCACCGCCGCCCACAATCTCTTGCAACACCAGAGGAATCACAGGAGCGTAGCCGACCTTTAAGGAAGGAGAACGCGCTTTTTTTGAAGGTACCCATGTCGTATCGTTCCGGAAACACCGTACAAGGAAGCTCATTCCACAGCCTTGCAGTACGTGGAAGAAAGCTCCTTGAAAACCGCATAGTGGAGGACCCCCACACATCCAGATGGTGGGGATGACATCCTAACTTGTGACGTGTCGTGCGAAGGTAGAATTCGGCGACAGGAATCAGTTTAAACAGCTCTTCGGAACACTCCCCGTGATAAATGCGGTAGAAGACACTCAATGAAGCGACATCTCTACGCAACGCCAAGTGATCCAGCCGTTCACAGAGCACTACAATTCGGGCTGCTCTACGTTGCACGCGGTCAAATGGGTCGAGCTGATACTGGGGTGCGCCAGACCAGAGATGACAGCAATACTCCTTGTGTGACCGGACCTGCGCTTTGTAGAGCGCTAGAATGTGGGCCGGCTTGAAGTATTGCCGTGCTCTATTAATGACGCCCAGCTTCTTCGAAGCCAATTTGGCTTAGCCCTCCAGATGGCCACGGAATTGGCAATCGCTCGAGATTTCGAGACCCAATATTCCGATACAAGGCGAGGCGTTAAGGGAAGTGTTGTCGAAGAGTGGTGATACGGCAAATGGGGTTTTTTAGTGGTAAACGCGCAAACTTGAGTCTATATCCTATATATAGAACGTATTAATATAATTATTAATTATAATTTTTATAAACACCTAGCGTTAACCGCCATCTATGCGGATACCTAGAGGAGCACCTGATCAGCGACTGCCAGTACGGTTTCCGTCAGGGTCATTCAGCTGGTAATCTCCTTGCATACCTCACCCATAAATGGGCGCAAGCGGTTGAGTCGAAGGGAGAGACGTTTGTGGTGAGTTTGGACATAGCGAAGGCCTTCGATCGGGTGTGGCATAAAGCGCTTATAGCTAAACTGAAATCCTATGGGCTTCCCGAGAAGTTGTGCAAATGGGTCACTAGCGTTTTGGCTGATCGGAGCATCAACGGTCATGCTCCGATCAGCCAAAAAGATTTAACACCTATAAACGCTGGTGTTACGCAAGGCTGCGTGCTATCCCCTACCCTGTTTCTTCTGCATACCAATGATATGGTGCAAATCAGCAGTATTCATTGCATACGACAACACAGGGTTTGCTTCCTCCACTGTCCCGGGATAACGTCGACGAAAACCGGAACAAGCTTGTGTCAGAAATCGAGACTATGGAAATTTCAATATTCAACATTTTGCAAAGTCCCGGAATGGGGCTGACAAAATTTAGTCCAATTCAACCCCAAGAAGACACTAGTTTGTGCGTTCGCCACTAAAAAGTCTCCCTTTGTCGTATCCCCTCGATACGAGATCACTCCTCTAACTGCCACAGCATGTATTGGCATACTTGGCGTCGATATATGGAGCGACGTTCAGTTCCGTGGTCACTTGGAAGAGAAGGCCAAACTGGCCTCTAAAAAGCTTGGTGTACCCAGTAAGGCGTGACAGTACTTCACTATAAGCCACCGCCTGCAACTTTATAAGGCAAAAATTCGGCCTCACATGGAGTACTGTTCTCACCTCAGGCGGGTGCTCCCCAGTACTAGCTTCATCCATTTGACCGCATACAACGAAGAGCTGCACGAATTATCGACGATCAAGTAATTTCCAATCGGCTTGATTCTTTGGCATTGCGTAGAGATGTGGGTTTTCTCTGCATCTTCTACCACATTTATCACGGGGAGTGCTAAGAGGAGCTGTTTCGGGTTGATTCTAGCGGCCGAAATCCACCACCGTACATTACGTGCAAAGTACCACCCTCATCACGTTGACGTCACGCATTCCACAACCGCGTTTTTGAAGAAATTTCTTGCCTCGCACAGCCACTTTGTGGAATCAATTACCGGCTGCGGTTTTCCCGACCAGATACGACTTAAGTACCTTCAAGAAAAAAGCATACTCCCACCTTAAAGGCCGGCAACACATTTTTTGACACCTGTTGTTGCGGATGTCCATGAGCGATTGCCTTGCCTCACCTCTCCCCATTCCGTGTGCCTCTTGCCCGTTTGCCCCATCTTATATACATATAAAAAAAATTGTCATACTTTTATCTTCATATTATCATGTTAAGTATTGTTAATACAGTTACAGTATATTGTTTTAAAAATCATACAGTTGAATATATATTTACGCAATAAACAAGATTTTATTTGGTTCACGGTTTAGTTATAATCAAACGTGGATTTTAATTGAATATTTTAGTATGCATAATTAAAAGTTCTAATACAATTATAAACAGATAAATAATATTATTTACTTACCGCACTCATCTTTAAATGTATGGGCAACTTTTTTAAATCTGAGTCCACTCTGAAATATTTAATGGGTTAATAAAATTCAAAATCAACTACCATCAGCTGAACGTCCTGCTCGTCTCGTCCCTTATTATCATAAAAGAAGCTACGAGCGAATTAATCATTTTAGAATGACGTCAATTTCAAGGCGATGAGCAAGATGATGTGGAGCAAAATAAGTTGCTTTTTACTTCCAAGATGTGGTTTGAATTGAAGAAAGTCTCTTTTCATTAGGAAGAACACTGAGCATTTTCTTGTGTGTTCTCACGAGCTCTACTTTTATCAAACATACAATAGATTCGTATTACTTCATCAATTCAAAAGCGCTTGGTTTAATTTTATTACCAGTGGGAGGCACAGGATTCCGGCTAGATTATGGGTACCACAACGGCGTATATTTCTACCGTGAAGCACTAATGTGTAAACATTATTATGTTTCGGTCTGATGGGTGTCGTAGCTAGTGAAATTACTTAGCAAATGAGACTAACATCTTATGTCTCAATGTGACGAGCGCAATTGTATTGCTGCTCAGAATTTTTGTGTTTTTCAAGAATCTTGAGCGGCACTGCATTGTAATGGGCAGGGCGTATCAATTTCCATCAACTGAACGTCCTGCCCGTCACTTATTTTCATAAAAAAACCTTATTGAAAATAATGTTTATTTGAGTTGTAAACAGAACTGAATGTCTATCGATATATCGACTCCGATTATATCAAATTGTCCAAGAAACGATCTAATACCAACATTACAAGTATTTCTGGACTTGTTGAAACACTTGATGATCATGAAAGAATGCTGGTAGAGTTTCTTGCGCCGTTTCTTCTCGCTCAGAGCAGCCTTTGTTTCCAAAGCGGTAGTGCTAAAGTGACATCAAAAACAATCAATTTCTAGAAAATAAATGCGCTTTATGCCTGCTATCTATCTATATAATCTAGCTGTTATTGCCTGTTTATAAACACGTTTAATATTAATAAAACTAGTTTAATCCTGAATGATCTAGAATATACTATAATAAATATATATAATATAATATATAATATAATCTACCTCAGAAGTTGTATAGACATAGAAGGTTTGTTTTGTAGGTAGTGATCTGTGTAGCTCGTCACAGTATGTTGCGTTACAAACACATACTACAGATTGTCCGGATATATTCTTTGCAGCACACGGCTTATCTACAATAATTAAATTATCATATTAATATTCAAATATTTTTATTCAAAATAGGATGTGACGTCACTTATTGTAAGTCAAAAACTACCACCCATTCCAAAACGAATGCCTCAGACCTGACAAGATTTTTTTTTTTATGGAATAGGAGGACAAACGAGCGTACGGGTCACCTGTTGTTAAGTGATCACCGCCGCCCACAATCCCTTGCAACACCAGAGGAATCACAGGAGCGTTGCCGGCCTTTAAGGAAGGTGTTCGCGCTCTTTTTGAAGGTACCCATGTCGTATCGTCCCTGAAACACCGCACAAGGAAGCTCATTCCACAGCTTTGTAGTACGTGGAAGAAAGCTCCTAGAAAACCGCACTGTGGACGACCGCCACACATCCAGATGGTGAGGATGATATCCTAACTTGTGGCATGTCGTGGGAAGGTGGAATTCGGCGGCAGGAATCAGGTTAAACAGCTCTTCGGAACACTCCCCGTGATAAATGCGGACACACAATGAAGCGACGTCTCTACGCAACGCCAAGTGATCCAGCCGTTCACAGAGCACTGGGTCCCCAACAATTCGAGCTGCTCTGCATTGCACGCGGTCAAATGGATCGAGCTGATACTGGGGTGCGCCAGACCAGAGATGACAGCAATACTCCATGTGTGGCCGGACCTGCGCTTTGTAGAGCGCTAGTATGTGGGCCGGTGTGAAGTATTGCCGTGCTCTATTAATGACGCCCAGTTTCTTTGAAGCCAATTTGGCTTTGCCTTCCAGATGACCACGAAATTGGCAATCGCTCGAGATTTCGAGACCCAGTATTCCGATACTAGGTGCGGCTTTAAGAGAAGTGTTCTCGAAGAGCGGTGATACGACAAATGGGGTTTTTTTTGTGGTAAACGCGCAAACTTGAGTCTTCTGGGGGTTAAATTGGACAAGGTTCAATTTTCCCCATTCCGCGACCTTCTCAAGAGAGGACTCGATAGAAGACACAAGTTTCTCCCGGCATTGGTCGACGATTTCCCGAGAGAGACCTGCATGGCCAGTGTATACGGCATCACCAGTGCTATCGTCTGCATAGCAATGAATGTTGGAGGTGTCCAACATATCATTGATATGCAGAAGAAACAGCGTGGGAGACAGCACACAGCCTTGGGGCACTCCAGCATTCACGGGCTTCGGGTTCGAGCAATATCCGTCGACAACGACCTGTATGCTGCGCCCAGTGAGGAAGCTGGAGGCTGCCCATCTATGTGTTAGGTATACCAGAAGATCACCTGCCGACCGACCATGGCGAAACCCGTATTGTCGGTCGTTGATCAACTGGTGACCCAGAGCTGACGGCTAATTATGCTCTCCATGATTTTGGAGAGCAGGGAGCTAATAGCAATATGCCTGTAGTTTGCCGGATCCGAACTGTCTCCTTTTTTTTGGATCGGATGGACAAGGGCTGACTTCCATGAGTCAGGTACTACGCCTTTAGAATAAGAGTGCCGGAATAAACGCGTTAGCACCGGCGTCAACTCAGGGGCACACGTTCTAAGCACGATTGGAGAAGTGCCATCGGGCCCGCTCGACTTCCTGACGTCCAACGAAAACAGAGCTCGCCTAACAGTTTTCTGTCTGAACTGTACTTCAGGCATAGAGCTCTGACACCGCGGGATGGTCGGCGGTGTTTTTCCGTTGTCGTCAAGAGTCGAGTTGGAGGCGAAAAGAGTGCACAAGAGATCGGCTTTCTCTTTTGCCGTATGGGCCAGGGTGTCATTCCTCATGTGCAACGGCGGCATGGACGGCTGGCTGAAGTTACCAAGAGCAGCTTTCGACAACGACCAGAACTTGCGTGTTCCGGTCGGGTAACTGGAAAGCTGCTCGCCGATTTTGACGACGTGTTTTGACTTGAAGAAAGGACGCAACATACTCAGCGGGCTTTTTTTTTTCATCATAAATATGTTTACAAAGAACAAATGACGGACTACCAAACTAACGACCACGGACTAATAAAAAAAGAAGGACTCCGCGCCGTGATATTAGCAAGTGAACCACCTTTATGCTAGTGTGTGTGCGGTAACGGGGTATACCAGTTATACAATTTTTTCTCCGTTAAATAATCATATATCCACAAATACTTTTATATTATAGTTTTTACACATTTTCACGATGCACGACGGCATTTTTTAAATATTTTATTGCGACGCAAACTGATCTGTCACAGACGATGGCAAATCTCATAATGGAGGCCGATTGGCTTGTATTAGTATAAGTGTATGCGTGGGGCTATGTATTTACACGTTTACCGGCTTGTTTTGGTGCCTCACTGTTATGTATGGTGACACGGAGTTCTTTTTTTTTACTAGTCCGTGATGTAATTATAGGAACCTTTACCACACAAACGTTTTTTAACAATTCTTTTGAATATCGTAATGCTTTTGTTTTGAATATTTTCTGGGATCTCGTTGTAAAAGCATATACATCGCCCCACAAAAGACTTACTAACTCTCCTAGCCGAGTTGCAGGCATAACAAGTTTATGTTTGTATAAGAACTTCATTGTAACAAAACAAAACGTGATGGTTGTTATACCTTGTATGTAGTACCTTCCAATCCTTCTGTTAACGATCATCAGTTACTTACTGGCGTCAAGGAGAACTCCAGAGGAAAAAAAATTAAACTATTTTTTTATAGTTCAAACACAATTTTCAATGTCCTTGACACAAATGTATTTAGTATAAATTCCCCCTTTTCTCTATTTCACTTGCGCTTCAAGATTATTCTTAACAGCTTATGAATCTACTAAATAATCTTACAATCTTATGAATAACAGCACGTTCTTACCAAGGTTTATTATAATCTTAATTTCGTTAGATCATAGAATTGTTGTTTTATAATTTATACAACTCTTTCACACAAATTTTCGCATGCGGTTTTCATCTTAAAAGATAATACATTTACTAATAAGAGCTTTGTAACTTAGCATAATCTTAATATATATAAATTACGTGACACGTTGTTTGTCCGCCGATGGACTCTTAAACTAATGAACGGATTTTAATGGGTATTACTTCATCGAGTGCAGTTTAGTCCAACTTGAGAATTAGGATAGTTTTTATTTCGTTTTGAGACCCATAATTATTTTTAATTCACGTATTTGTTTTGCATGGACATATTTTCTATCAGAGAATTTATTGACGCACGGTTTGACAGTTCTGATGTAAAACAATTTCATTATAGTTAACAACAGGGAGCAATGACGTTCTATACATAATATAGAAAGTCATTGACAGGGAACATATTTTACAAAATAATTCTTGGTGTTATGAAATATTATTGACAAATTCATAAAAAACAGTATTTTTTTATTATGAACAGAACAACTTCTGTCCGGTCAGCTAGTTATATATATAATATTGTAATTACCACTAGTGAATCTAAATAGATAAATTTAATGAAAACTAAGCGATGCTTAATGCTTGCTTCTTTTGGGGAGGCCTTTGTCCAGCAGTGGAGGTCTTCCGGCTGATGATAATGATGATCAATTACTATAACTACGCGCACTTATTCAGATCTTTTCAGCTTTTGTCCATAGAAAACAACAATTTTGTATGGAGACGTGTACGCGTCGATTCAGCTTTCCGCGTCCATTCAGCTTTCGAGGCAACCCAGCATAAAATGAGGATAAATGTGTTTTTATTATGCGAATGCGTTCGGTGCTGTTCCGCCGCGTACAGCGCTGGTTCTTTACAGAGATGGTTCGCGACTCCTTGTCGACAAGTTGCGACCTGTATTGTTCCTGCATTGATTTGACGTAATAATTGTGCACGCAAAGATTAAAGGGTGCAGACGTGATTTAAAGTTCCGTACGCGGCTGATAGAAGCAGAGCTGTATAAGTGTGACCAAAATCGTTCAGCGAAACGCGAATGGAGCTGAATAAGTGCGCGTAGTCCCTAAGGGTTCCGTTTCATTGGAAGCCTAAAAACTTTTCAGTCTATATGTTAGTAGTAGTCCTCTAAACAAGCACCAAAATTGTACTGTAAATTGTCGTATTATCTGCCAAAGATTTTAAATATGTAATAAGATTAGACAGTAGGTACAAACTCCACAGCGACGAAGTAGCGGGCTCAACTAGTACATTGTAAAATGTAACTTTAACAATTTATTTTGCATTTAACTTATCAGTTAATTTACATTTAAATAAGTATTGTATCAAATATTTATTTTCAATAATATATTATTGAAAATAAATATTTGATACACATATATGACAATTCGACAAATATTATCAAGTACCTATTATGGACAAATATTTCAATAAATAATAACAATTCAACATACATACCTGCCTATGTTGCATTTCATAATTAGTTGCTTATGTAATAATTCGTTTTATAATCGTTTTTTTAGTTTTTCTTGTTGTTGCGTTAAATAATTATACCTATTAATTTACTACTCTGAATTATAAATTTATGTAAGGAATCTTCAAACTTTATCTATATCGTAAATCTTAATTTACTTTTTTAAAATAGTAAATTAAAGTAAAGTAGAAGTAAAGTTAACTTCATTAAAATAATTGTAATCTATTACCCTCTTATTCATAATAGTCTGATAACTTAAAGCATTGCTAATTCGCACTCTGTCTTCTTCTATTGACCTAAGTCAGAATGAGAAAAAACACTCCTTAGCGGCTGTTTAAAGTTGGCGGACCATTATGAATAAGGGGGTTAGTATATAGAAGCCTTAATTACCGAATAGATGAAATAAAGGAATATTTACGAATTATCTCAACAAGTTGGCCGTAAATTTAAAACATTTTTAAAAACAGAGGTATATCTCTTAACTTTAGACTACTGTCTAAAGTGAATTGAATATTAGAATATTTACTCCAACTTTGTTGAATTTGTTGTTCAATTTCTCTTGCCAATTATTGAATGATATTGTTTGTAATTAATTATTTATACATATAGGTTTCTCAATACTTCCCATTAACTTGGTCTTGTTCATGTTCATCAATAGTCCTGTTTTTTTGCTTTCTTATTGTGAATCCTGAATAATTGTTTTTAAGTTCAGGATTGTGTTAGCAAATAGTACCTACCACATCGTCTGCAAATGGTAAATTTGTAAGCTGTTGACCATTTATCTTTATATCTAGGTCTTCCAATTTATTGCCAAGCTTTAAAAATATATTTTGAAGGACGGAGTTGAACAGTTTTAAGGACATGGGGTCCCCTTGCTAAGAAGAGTAAACTCCTCTCTCAAGTGTGAATTTATTACCCTTTGACTCGTTTTATAAGTGCTACGCTATTTGTTTATAATATCTTTCTCATTATTTTTATATATCGTTCTGGTTTTCCATCCGCTTCTAATGCTTTCCATAGAGACTGATGTTCTATTCTGTCAAAAGCTTTTGTAAAATCTATGAATGCTATATATAGGGTTAATTGGTATTCTTTAGTTTTTTCCAATATTAATTTGTTGAATGCTTTGTCGCAAGTTGGTCGCAAGTTGAATAGTTTCTTCTGAATCCGGCTTGTTCAGGTGGTTGTGTATATCTCTAGATATACGTTGATTATATTTGTAAGTATCTTACTTTCTATCTATAGACTGTGGTAGGGACTCCAAATTATCATGGTAGGGCTTACAATAGTTCTTAACTTTTTATCAATCATAGTCCACTGGATAAAGATTGTAACTAGATGACGGCCAGTCTTCAGCTCTGATGAAGACAGAAATGATATAGATGAAGTTTGAAGATTCCTTATATCCTACTAGTCCTACTAATGTTTCCCATGTGAATCAAGCTTTATAACCCGGCAATGAATCTTGCTAAAAGGGTCATTTTTGGTTACGGAACATAGGATTGTTAAGATCCTTAACTACCTCCTCAAAAATCGTATCATTATAGCAGTGCTGTTTTTTGACACCTTTTTCACCAAACCATTTGTGAAGCCGGGTAATGCTCAAGTCGTACTCTGCTAACTAATTGAAAATCTTCTATAGAGCTTTAAGCATAAACTTGATCATTTTGCACATTAATAATAATACTTTATTTCATTTTCTTTTACACTCACTGCAAATAACTTAAATTACTAAATGTACAATATTTATTACATAATGCCAATTATTTACATCTTTTTATCGCTAATTGTAATAATACATTGAACATTGAAAAATTCCTCGACAAATGACAATGACAAACGAAACAAAATTAAAAAATAAAAATTAAATGTTAAATGTATGTGTGTGTGTGTGTGTGTGTGTAATTCTTAGTGAGTAGGTTACAGTAGACTTTCCGTTTCTGAATATGATAATTGTTTAAGATAAGTGGTGGTTTTCTTTTTTACCTCAAAATTGCTTAGTGTGTAGATAAAAGTCTTCTCATGAATCTTATTGTAAAGCTTAGAGGAGAGAGCATCATATTGACGTTTTGCGAAGGCCGTTTTACATTTTATTATGGGACATATTTAAGTGCAGCGTCGTTCAAGAAGAGTCACGTTGAGGGGTAGGATCGCATGTTTTCTTAATACACTCCGAAGAATATCTAGTTGCCGGACCGTTAAAACTTGGCATTCTGAGTAAAGGAGGTTGGTAGAGTATCGGATAGGTTTATAAAGCATTATCTTTAGAATAGCTCTTTGAGCTCTTTCCAGACTTAACATAATAGTTACGCGGGCTCCACCCCAAACAGGGATACAATAGGTCAAAAGTGATTGGCATAAGGCAAGGTATACAGTTTTCACCGTATTGGGATCAGTCAAGTGTCGTAACGAAATGAATTAAAATGTTGCTTAATAGCAACAACTTTCTCTTTAAGAATTCTGTGATCTTCCTTTGCATGCCGCTTGAGAAATGGTATTGATTTTATTGCCCTATTGGTTTACAAATTATCGGTAATTTATTACAAGTTTTGTTTTATTATCGCATGTTTTATAATAATACTAGCTTCTGCCCGCGACTTCGTCCGCGTGGAACTCGTTTATATCGTAGCTATTTACAACGATGATACGACTGGCTTGACAGACTCTAGCAGGCAGGTTAATGAATAAGGTTTATTCGCTATTTTCGCTATGGTGGTAGAATTTTGCTGAAGTTTACTAACAAAGTGATACTACAAATTACAATGCATTATTGTAAATACATGTTATTGTTGTTGCATTAGCTATAGTACTTCCTTATACACTACATTAGTGGTTCTGCATTGAGGTGCTGTGTATGACCAAACTGCTCGGCGAACTTACTCTAGAACAAGCCACGTAAAGCTGCCCGTGTGAGAAGCAGCAGCACCCCCCCCCCCCCCCCTTAGGTCAACCCCTGCCGTTTTAACGACTGACCCTGTGATTTATTAATAGTCATTGCAAAACAGACCTTAAGGGGGAACTGCAACCTTTTAAATTCAAACAGGTAGTTAGATGGTATTAGAGGTATGCGTGGTATATACATGGATTCACCTCTAGCGCAACCAGTAATGACAATGGCCTCTACCACATTATTATGTAACGCTTTTATATGCAACCTGGTCCCGTTCTACAACTTGGGAGGGTTCAGATTACACAGTAACATTACTGGAGCACCCACTTTAAGGACAAGTTTATGAGTTGGTAGTCCAGGCGGGTTGAGTGCATTCAAGAATTCCACAGGATACTGAACAGCATCATCCATATTTACTACAGAGTCCACAGAGTTGTATTGAAGTTCTGCGCCTTCGAACGCCTTCAGCGTTGAAAAGAAATTGGGGGACCTGACCAATAGTGTCGAGTTCTATGCTGAAATGTACTAACAATTATTGGAATACAAAGAAGAGTCTCAGAAGAAGATTAAGGCCCTAGAACAAAAAAATATATATTTAGAAAAATGCAATAAAGCCCTAGAAGAAAGAGTACAAGACTTAGAAGTGAAAGGAAAGGAAAAAGAAATAGAAATACACGGAATAGAAGAGAAGACTAATGAAAACACCATATCGGTTGTACAAAGTGTAGCTAAAATATTTAATGTAAGCCTGGATGATATCGAAGATGCTATGAGGGTAGGTCAACAAAAACAAAATGACTCGCGGCCAAAAATTATTGTAGCTACACTCAAGTCTAAAAATACTCGTAGAATGTGGATGATGGCGAAAAAGGACAAGAAGATTACTAATACTAATATCTAACATAATAATAACAATGATCAAATATATATTAACGAATCCCTGCCAAAGTATAAACGTCAACTTATGTGGATGGTGAGATATAAATTGAAACCAAAAGGTTATCTATACATCTGGGTACAAAATGGCAATATATTAGTTAAAAAAAATAGCGAAGAGATACGAATTTTTAACATAAGATCAGAAATAGACTTAGAGAAATTTGAGAAATCACAAATTAAGGAATAATTCAGTGTTGCTAGCACGATCGGAACACAATAGGTGATTATTTATAACATTCGATTCTCTAGAAGAAGAAGTATTAATTAATGATATTACATACAAAAGGTACCTTGATATGAAGAAACTTAGTGTAGACATTAGACAGGCAGACGGACACAGTCATATTTTGTATCAAATATAAGATCACTTCGGAAACAATATCATGAAATACTTATATTATTAGAAGAAAGTAAATATATAATAGATATAGTAATCCTTAGTGAAATAAATATTAAGAAGGAAGAATTGATTTTTTACCAAATAAATGGATATGTTACTCATATATTGACTAGAGAAACAACCAGAGGAGGAGGTATATTAATATACGCCAAGGATACTCTTGCCTTCGAGGCGCAAGGAATAAATACAAAATCCACAAACATAAATACTCTGAACGGGATCACAAACCCAGTAACGACGAAATACAAAAACAGCCTGTGTGAATGGGGCCTTCAATGCGTATTACCCAGCAGTGAAGTTACACGCGAAGCGATAGTGGACGGGCGGAGTGACACGTCGTGCTTGGATCACGTGTGGGTACGAGCGAGATACTCGTACGTAGACGGTGAAGCAACTTCATTTGTACTCGAAACTCACGTGTCGGACCATCATGCAGTAGGACTGTCATTAAACTTGTCTAAGAGTGAAGGAGATAGTCGCGCTTTAATATCAAGCAGTAAAGACAGTGTCATTAGGCGAACAATTATTAGTGATAAGTTATTGCAACGAAAGTTTGACGTGTACGATTGGACGCAACTGTATGTATTAGAATGTCCACTAATATTATTTCAATTATTGTGTAGTATTTTTAATAATTTTTATAAGGCCTGTGAAGTTACTGTAACTGAACAGAATAAAAGATTAAGACAACCATGGATAGATCACAACTTGTATTCGATGTTAATACGTAGAAACTACTTATTTAGAATTTGGAAAGCGGAACCAAAAAACATGAATAAGCGTTTAGAATACACACGGTATAGAAATAAAGTTAATAAATTAATTATTGAGGCAAAGAATAAATATCGACAGTCAGAAATATTAAAATGTAATGGGGATTTTAGAAAAATATGGAAAAATTTAAATGAATGGTTGGGTCGGCATAAAACTGGTTTAGATAGTGTTATTATGAAACATTTAGGGAAAGAACAAAGCATCGAAAATATTTGTAATAATTTTACACAGACTTTTACAAAAGAAATACATGATATTAAACATATATGTAAAACAAAATTTTTAGATAGACAGGACTACGTATGTCAAAGTAGTGTAAGTTTCAGGTTTATGAAGGTATTGCCGTCAGATGTAGAAAAAATTATAATTTCATTATCAAGTAGAAAATCACCAGGCTTGGATGGAATAAGGGTACAAGATATTAAATATTTGAGAAAACAAATAAGTCCCATATTAGCTAATTTCATTAATATGTGTTTAACGAAAGGCGTATATCCTGACCAGCTTAAAAGTGCTATTATTCGCCCTATATACAAGTCCGGAAGCCACATAGAATACGCCAACTATAGGCCTATAGCAATATTATCAGCATTTGATAAAATCGTGGAAAAAATAATAGTGGGACAAGTAAGTAAATTCTTGGAAACACATAATATACTCTCTGACTCGCAACACGGGTTCAGAAAAGGAAGGAGCACTGCCACTGCTCTTACCAGCTTTGCCGAGTATGTAAATGAAGCATTAGACTCAGGTGAACAGCTGATAGCGCTCTTTATTGATTACAAAAAGGCTTTCGACACTCTGGACCATAATATACTACTACAGGCCATGCATGAATGCGGGATACGTGGCCCTACTAATAATTGGCTTAGAAGCTATTTGGCTCATAGGAAAATACGTACTATGATAAATGGAGTCGCTGGGGAGGACGCAGTAGTGAGTTTAGGTGTCCCGACCGGATCAGTATTTGCGCCAGTAGGGTATGTAATGCATGTCAATAGTGTGGCAAACGTAGTTAAAACCTGTCAAGTATTTATGTATGCGGATGATATGTGTGTAATATACCGGTCAAAAGATATCTCTATTGTACAAAAAAACGTGCAGATCGACTTTGAAAATATCACGAAGTGGGCTGATGACAACGGTATTATTCTTAATTTCAATAAAACAAAATGCATGCATATACATTCACCACAAAATAAAAACCCAAAACATATTAACCGAGAGCATCTTACCATAATAGGACACACATATGATTGTTTACATAGGAATAAACACAATCGTAATTGTATGATGCTGAAATATGTAACAAATTTCAAATATTTAGGTCTCAACATTGAAAAAAACTTTAACTGGGCACTGCATGTATCTTATGTTTGTAATAAATTGAGATCTGTACTAGGAAAATTTTATCACTTAAAGAAAATATTAAATTTAGACACATTAAAAGTCGTATACTACGCGCTTGAAGACTCATTGATTAATTATGGTTTGGTAGTGTGTGGGCGAACATTTATATCTTACATTAGAGACATTAAGAATCTACAAATTCGGTTGATTAAATATTTAGTAAGTAATAAAGTAAAAATAGCATGCAAAATAGAGTACAATAAGTTATTTTGTATATGTGAAATACTACCGATTGAACAGAAAGTCGAATATTTAATAGGCGTGGAATACTACTATAGTGATAGGTATAAAGAGACTCTGTATAATAAATATAATACTAGAAGGGTTAGGAAACAAAAGTTAGTTAATAATAAAATATCAAATAATTACGGTAAACGTACGGATACATATATGGTACCCTATGTATTTAATAATATAGACATATTAAGACATACCCCCAAGATAAAAATTGGATTACTTAAGAAAAAGCTTAAGAATGTATTATTAGATAATATTAGGTAATAAGTATAATATATCATAATAACATAGTTATTCGCAGCTTGAATTGTTATACTTTAATTTTAGAACCATTTTATGTTATGTTTGTATATGATTAGATTATTAGTAGGTTATGTATAAAATTAATGAGCGCGTCTCGCCGATAAACATAACGTTTGGCGAGTAAATAAATGTAATTTAAATGTAAGTTGATATATGTTAATAAATAAAATAAAATAAAAGTGTCATTAATGACAGAAGCTTGGTCGTTCTTAGGACTTTCACGTAGGATAGCACGTTCACACAACCACTCCATTGGGTTTATTGGGCAGGTTTTGGACATCTGGGTAAATTCGGGCTATTAGGTCTTGAACGGTGTGCACAACTGACGCAAGTTCTGGTGGAATTACAATTTTGCCCTCAGTTATCGGATATTCTCTATTCAGAATTCCCCGGCGCACACGTCGCCCTTAAGATACACTAGCAAGTTTTTTAATTAAAGGCCAAATATTTGACGCCTTAATGCGTGCTTTGACTTCGTCAGCCCGAGTTCCCCTCGGTACTGCGGGCAGAGGCTGACGAAAGTCTCCACCTTATTAATCTGTGACCCCTCCCATCGTAAAGTTGTTCCCTCGGATGTCTTTTAGGTTTCTATTTAACGCTTCAAAGGCCCCCTTGTGTGGTATAGTGCTTTCGTCCGAAACTATAATTTTGCAATCGCGCAACACTTGTGCTGCGTTGCTTTGTTTTGGGATATGGCACAATGGAGTTTCAGTATGATTAAGATTTAATAAGTCTGTAAAAAAAGAAAGTAATTCAAAAGGCAGCCTGAAAGCCATGTGAGCAGTTTTACCTCCCTCCAGTAGTGTGGCAGCGATTCCTGATGACGCGACAGCAATACCCCGGTTATTTCTTACTTTTGCTAATATTAAATTTATAAGAAAAGTTTTTCCAGTGCCACCAGGAGCATCTAAGAAAAAAATGTCCACAATCTCCCTATCAATGCTGGCTAGAATTTGTTGATAAATATTTGCCTGTTCGTCTGTCAATAATTCCTCGTGATGCAATACTACCTCTCGCAGGGCGCAAGGGTCATAATTTGTCTGTCGTAGATATTCGCGATTATCCAGGTTTACTGCAGATCTTTTTGGTTTAGGTAAACCGAATTGATCCAAATGTTTTCCAGCTTGTGCTAAAACTACATCTTCAATCAATATCAAGCCTCTGTTAAACACCTCATTATTGAATAACTCCGCACCATTTTGCAATTCTCTTTCAAGTTGCCGTTTAATGTCGTCTGAAAAACTGTCCCTATATTTTTCCCAAAGGTTTAAGAGATCAGTAAGTTGACAAAAACCTATCATTATTGTGAACAGTTCGCGCAGCTTGAAAGGAGAATCGCACAATGCAGCTTATTCTAAAGTTGTGTCCCAATGTTTATCGTCCTCTAGCAGTCCAAGGGTGTTACACGCTAATTGAAATGTTGGATGGAAGATACCGTTGACAGTTTTTAAATATTCGAAGGATGTCGGCCCTCTAACCTCATGTAGTAATAAGCGTAGGTGGTAGCACTCGGTGTTATTTGGATGTATCGTATAGACCCTACCAAGAAAAACGGCAAAAAAAAACACGTTTGTTTTATGGAAGTCACCTTAAATATTTATTATATTCTGTTTTTAGTATTTATTGTTATAGCGGCAAAAGGATCTGTGAAAATTTCAACTTTCTATCACGATTCATGAGCCAGGCTCATGGCGGACAGTCAGATAGACAGACAGATAGGCAGACGGATGGACAGTTGAGTCTTAGTAATACTGTCCTATTTTTGCCCTTTGGGTACAGAACCCTAAAAAAAATTGAGGTGGGCACTCCATACCATACATGTAACCAAATGTCTTAAAAATATATTTAACCCCCTATTTTTATAGCTCAAAAAAAGAGTTTCCCCATACACACTTTGCACACCTATTTAGCTACTGCCTGCGACTCCATCCGCGTGGGTCTCGTTTAAATATTGTAGCACCATACAAACCTTCACACCCCCCATTTCATCCCCTTAGGGGATGATTTCCGGAATTAAAACAATTATATGGCCTTCCCCGGGTCTCAAACTATCTCTATACCAAATTTCATCTAAATCGGCAACACACAAACTTTGCACCCCTTTTAAACCCCTTTAGGGGTGAATTTTTTCAAAACGCTGATATTCGTTTTCTTGTATTGTAATAAGGAGTCCATACGCAAAGTTTCCAGTCTCTTACTTAAAATTTTATTCCATCCCCATACAAACTTCGCACCCCTTTTTAACCCCTTTAGGGGTGAATTTTTTCAAAATGCTGAAATTTATTTTCTTGTATTGTAATAAGGAGTCCATACGCAAGGTTTCAAGTCTCTTACTTAAAATGTTACTCCATCCCCATACATACTTTCAACCCCTTTTTCACCCCTTTAAGGGTGGAATTTTCAAAAATCCCTTCTTAGTGGATACTTGCGTTATGTAAACTACCTTTTTTTGAAAAAATCAGCTTTCTACGTTCAACGGTTTGGGCTGGGCGTTGATTTAAGTGAGTGAATCAGTCAGTCAGTCAGGACTTTTTCGTTTATATATATAGATTTGGAGAGGGTGGCTATCCAAAATCGAAATACTGCTTTCGCCACTACATATATTACAGCTCGTCGTAATGCCCTGGCACATTTACGAACTTCAGTATCTTCATAACGCGAGTATAACATGTATCACTTAGGTGTAGGGTGTAGTCACCAAGGATGGTGTTACGTTTAAGCGTTAGTGGGCCGCAATCGCAGAGGAGATAGATGGTGAGGCGTTTCATCGGCCTTAAGGCAAAATCTACAGAATTATCGTTTTTGATTCGGACTACACTGAGGTGCCTGTTTAGGCGACAGTGTCCAGTTAGTGTTTTGGTAAGTATGCATAGGATTTTCCTGTTCAGTGAAAGGGCTTCCTTTATTCCTTTAGATACAAATAGGTTCCAGACCATATTGGACTGCTTTCCAGCTGTTGCTATTTCATTGGCCATTTTATTGCCTATGATACCGGCATGCACTGGGACAATCCGAGATTCTTCTTGATGCCTATCGTAGACTTTTTGTATATTCGTTTCCACACATTGTTGAATGGCGTATGCTTGAAATATGGAGGCAAAACGTGTTACACAATATTACAATTCGTCTATAATCTCCAAGCCTTAAGTTATCTTTCAATATACTTGGGGATGTTTCTAAATACTGTACTCACTTCTAAAGATAATGTTATGCTTTTGGGATTCATATTACGATTTATCATTCAGTTATTTCCTTGTCTGATCGCTATTTTATTACGAATACTAAGTGGGTGGATCTTTTCTGTGATAAACTTTTGGGTTTGATTGTACCTATCAATAGCCCGGCACCTACAGAAACATTCAAGTAATACCAAGCGGATAGATGGTTGCATGCGTACTTTGTGTATAGAAATAGCGAACTGAATGCTATGTACCAGCATTCAGTTCTCCATTTCACACCACCCTATTTTTATCATCACATGTATATTAAATACTAGCTATTACCCGCGACTTTGTCCGCATTTTTCAATGTAACCACATTAGTTGGTGTTCTACTGCTGTCACATAGCTTAGATACAAATCCCTCATATATAATTATTCTAATGTATTAAGTATATTATGTTAGTCTATTTTTTCTGATTTTGCAAACCCGACTACCACATCAAAAAGTCTTTTAATTTCAGGTATAATACAAATAATGTAGCTTTTGTAAAGGCAAGAGAATTTTCAAAATTTATTCAGTGGATCAAGATATTACCTCCTACAACCTGACAAACTTTACCTTAGTTGATAATCTATACATGCATAAAAAATCCTATATATAGACTTATCGCGATATCTCAGCAACAATAAGGCTTAGAGACTTAATATTTGGTAGAAATATTCCTTTCGCCGAATAGAGATCAACTCGGAACGGATTTTTTCAAAATTCCACCCGCAAGAGTTTTTTTTTATTATGAACAGAACAACGTTTGTGGTGTCAGCTAGTGAATGTTACATTACAATAGATGGATTGCCGCGTAAATGAATATTAATAATATATAATAAGACGGAAAGGTTCCATATTCAAACATCTTTTTTTTATTTTAACAGTATTTATGGCTCGACTAACAATATTTGTTTCTAGTGCTAACGATATTATAAATTAAATAAAATACACACTGACAACATCCTAAAAACTATTTATTTTAGTTTATGTAAATCTGTCTTCTATGTTTCTTTTATTTAAATAAAAATACTCTTACCTTTTCTCGCAAGGACACACACGGTCAGAGATAATGTTAAAAACTTTAATAACATATTGTTTCAATAATTTCAGATCATAGATATATTCAGTACAAATGCCTCTATGAAACTAAACTGAACTGAGCTGTAAATAGGTAAATTTGATAGAAGACGATGCAAATGTAAAATAATTAATAATAAAATGTAAAGTAATTATTAATATGTAAAGTATTAATTTGGAACCGTATTCTTTATGACAAATGATAAAATAATGCAAAAAATATAACATTTATGTCCTTCAAATAATTATCAGGAAAAAAACAAACAAAGGATTGATATCGATTTTTAAATATATATTGATTATAAATATTTGAAGAAGATTGAAATTTTTAATTTTAAACGGTATCAACAAGGTATCAAGGAGGATTAAATAAACAAAATGGATTATCCTATTAATATTATAAATGTGAAAGTTTGTATGTCTGGATGTATGTTTGAACTTTTTTAACGCAAAAACTACTGAATGGATTTTGATGAAACTTTATAATAATATAGCTTACACACCAGAATAACACATAGGCTATTATTTATAAATGTATTGCGTGAATTATACTTTATATAGCTATACAACGTTTGCCGGCTCAGCTAGTATATATATAGGTATATTTGTACTAGCTGACCCAGCAAACGTTGTATAGCCGATATTAAAATCGCGACACAAAAGTAACTGTTGATCGTAGATGGGTGAAAATTTGAAGATGTGTGTATTTTTTATGCTGACTCATAATCAAACAAATCTAAAAAAAAATTGTCAAAAAAAAATAAAAAAAAAATTGTGTCGACCACCCTTAACATTTAGGGGGATGAAAAATAAATGTTGTCCGATTCTCAGACCTACCCAATATGCACTCAAAATTTCATGCGAATCAGTCAAGCCGTTTCGCAGGAGTTCAAAGTTTAACACCATGAAACGAGAATTTGGTATATTAGAGATTATATACTCGTGTAGCTAGTGCGGATGTACGTAAATGCGTGTATCCGCATCACTACGTGATATATTATATTTGCTTTTCAGATTTATAAATTTATTAAGTTTTGTTTGTTGGATATAGGATACGATAAATATTATAATTATTTTTTCACACATTACGAAGTTCATAATATCAGTGTTAGGAAAATACGTCCTAACGTTTGCTGGCAACTTTCCTTTTTGCGAATCGCGCTGCTGCCTCGTTTGTTATCGTTATACTTCCCTGGCACATTCCCTATTTGGGGTCGGCCCTCCTGATACAAGATCGCCACTGTTTGCGATCTTGGGTCATTACTGGCGTTAGGCCTTAGTTCTAGTCCAGGTAGTTGGTGGGCGGCCAATGTTCCAAGTCGCTATGCGCATGTTGGTAGCGCTGTGTCCGAAGTCGTCGCTTAGGGGGAACGCCCTAGCATGTATAGCATTCTTCGTATAGGAACTCTGACCGTCGCTTCGGGAGGACGCCCTAGATATCTCTATATATATTTGTATCTCGTTTGTTATCATTCTGGTTATTAAATAATGCTTCCATGTTTTAAAGCATTAATATCTCTTTCTTTATTGTTTTTTAACATTTGTATTGTTATTTTTTCTTTTCTTTATATAATGTTAATTGTTCATATCTATTGTACTTGTTAAAAAAAATTGGTGGCAGTTTTCGCAAATAAAGATTATTATTATTACTATAAAATAGTATATTTTATTACGAGTCGCGGAAAGCCTGTCATGGTGAGGGTTGACAGTCGGAACAAATTGCAACGACAGTTTCGCACGTGTAGTGAACAACCATTTTTAACACAGTTGCGAAAAAATGAAGCAATTTAATAGAATGATAAAAAACACAATAAACTCAACTAACTAATCATTTATTTCTTATAAAAGTTATAAGAAATGAAACCTAACTAATTCATTGAATCAAATTATTAAATCTGATATTGAAACAAATTAGTAGCTTCTTTTTAGAAATATTTGCATGAATTATAAAAACTCCTATGATTTTTTTTTGTAAACACTTCGTGGTTGGTTTTTTCTTCTTAATAGACATTATTTTGGCAGATGGGAAAGAGAACGCACGAGTTCGGAAAAGGTGAAGAAAAAGCTTGAGTATGTAATAGCCCACATCCCGAACGCTATACGTCCCTGCAATACGCCACTTTTTGAGCAACTGTATTAAAAAAAAATTTAGACAGATAGGGGGGTACCAAAGTCTTTGACAGCTGTGAAAACGTCGGAAAAGATTGTTTTAGAACTAACCTCTATTTTGATTAATTCACGCATACTAACTGTCAATACCAATTGTCATACAAATTGCGAGTGTAAGACGTAGCTTGTCACGCACACTAAACTTATAATCCCGGCCTGTTTTTATCGGTTCTCTAATAACATACATTGCTCTGCAGAAGACAGCACTGGTGGTTCCGAATAAACGGGCCATGCAGGTCCCTCTCGGGATAGCGTAAATCAGTGCCGGGAGAAACTTGTGTCTTCTATCGAGTCCACTGCGAAGGTCGCGGAATGGGGTAAATTGAACCTTGTCCAATTTATCCCCCAAAAGACTCGAGTTTGCGCGTTTACCACTAAAAAAACCCATTTGTCGTATCACCGCTCTTCGACAACACTTCCCTTAAAGATTCGCCTAGTATCAGAATACTGTGAAGAAACTGGGCGTCATTATTAGAGCACGGCAATATTTCAAGCCGGCCCACAAGCCACAAGCCACGACTGACAACCGATAACTGTAAAGCAGTAATGTGTACGCATTATTGTGTTTCGGCCTAAAGGGCGCCGTAGCTAGTGAAATTACTGGACTTGTCTCAAGGTGACTAGCGCAACTGTAGTGCCTCTCACAATTTTTGGGTTGGTCAAAAATCTTGAGCGGCACTGCATCTTAATGGGCAGGGCATATCAATAACACCAGCAGGATGTACCTTATTTTCATAAAAAAAAGATTTAGGGAGAAATAAAAAGACTATCACTTAATATATATATTTATTAATACTTCTATGTATCAGAGTTGTACATTTCAAGCGTCACTATTGATCTCTCTGCCAGTGTCAATTGTAGAGCTCTTTCGCCACGCTTTATATTTACAGTTGTCTTATCATCGCTGCAAAATAACAAAAGCATTACTTACATATATCTCGATAACTTCAGTTCGGGGTTGAGGAAGTCAAAGTCAAATAAACATTATTAAAAAAAAAAAGTAGAGTTCGTGAGAAGAAACTCAACGGCTCACTCTTACTCACAATTTTCAATATAATTGAGTATTTTACATTAGCTGTAATATACTTTCGTAATAGTTAGTTTGTAAAGTGCTGCATCAATAATGTTCAAAATTAAAAGCGTTTTAAACATGAAATATTGTGGTCATCATTGAAACCTTCACGCAACAGCATGAACGAAGCAGAAGAGTTCTGCTAAGAAAAAAAAAGAAAAGAAGAACATACATTCTATCAAAAAAGTATAGGGAATGGATGTTTCGTTTAAGATTTCAAATCCAAGTTTTGTTTTAGTTCTTGTTGTTATATTAGCACTAGTTTTCCATTTTGGCGCAAAGTTTAAGTTGCATCCGCCATTTTGATTAGATGCATGGCTGGTTTCAGTTAGATTATATCAAATATGTATGTAAGAATGGACTAAAGTATTGATCGAAGTTTGAACAAATTCTGCATAGCCAATGGAATTTCGTGTTAGGAGACTCGGACAATCTTACAGACGGCTTTTTGTTTTTTTTTTATGCTAATACGGAACGAGACGATCAGGACGTTCAACTGATGGTAATTGATACACCATGCCCATTGCAATACAGTGCTCCTCAGGATTTCTGGCAATTCCAAAAACTCTGAGCCGCACTACTAATTGCGCTCGTCACCCTGAGACATAACGTGTTGTCTTATTTGCCTAGTAATTTCACTAGCTACGGCGCCCTTCAGACCGAAACATAATAATGTTTACACATTACTGCTTCACAGCAGAAATAGGCGCCATTGTGGTATGCATAATCTAGCCGGCATCCTATGCAAACGAGCCTCCCACTGGTGGCTTACGGTAAATCAACATTATCAAAAATTTGTGCTTAATTGCTTCGCCCTGCTATGTATGCCATCAACGTCTTCAACTGAAGCTCACATCGCATAAGTGATGCAAATAATGACTACTCATTACTTTATTTCTTTCACGAGTCCATCTGTATTATTTTAAATACTCATAGGTATGAAATATGTTGCTGTTCGGCCAGTCCCAAAAGACTTGAATTTTCTCCAAAATTCAATCGTATAAGAGTCGCTATGGACATGCTTGAACGAGTCAATTCCTACTCAACATTCATGAAACGCATTGTTACTGGTGGCGAGACGTGGGTTCACGAGTTCGACATGCAAACTAGTCAACAATCTTCAGAGTATCGCCTCCCAACTGCACCGAAACCGAAAAAACCGCGCGAAAATCGATCAAGTCATATTGACTGTCTTATTTGACTGCCTTGTATCTATTTGACTAGTGTCGTACACTCGGAATTCTTACCGGAAAGTCAAATGGTAGATAAAATATATTCGTTATGTTCGAACAAAGACCAGATTTGTGGAAAGAGAGGTAGGAATAAATAAATGTAAGAGAATTATTAAATTTTGCACATTCACACAAGGACATCATTGAAAACGAACTTTTCACCAAGAACTTGACCAAAACTATCGAGCCTTATTCAGCAGATATCGCTCGTTCTGTATCGTTTTCTAAAGCTCAATTTACCACTTCGGGGCACCTGTTTTCATTCGGTAGTAGACATAAAGAAGGAGCTAAGCCCAGGATGAAAATGGTGATAAAGCGCTTAAAAAAATATTTGATGATTGGATTATTCATTTGCGTAAGTGTATCGTTTCTGAAGGAGCATACTTTGAAGACGATAAGATAAATTTGAATGAATAACTAACATTTTATGTGTTAGTTATCTTTTCCGGGTAGTTTTTTGACAGTGTAGTATATCGATAGATTTCTAGAAATGCTGCAAAGTAAATATCAAACTTACTCGTTATACATAACAATAACCGTAGTATTCCTTGGCGTTACAAAAGCAACACTTTTGACAGATGTTTTAGATGTCTCGACAGCAATCCTATAAGACTGCTTCGGTACGAACTTAGTAATATGACCCAAGGCATAATACATTGGTTGTTTATAAAACTCTTGTTTGTCAGCAAAAACAATTATAGGTGAGTCGACGAAATTCTTGGCCCAATTCGGACCTCCTCTTGAATCCAAGCACAAGTTCCAATCTATCCATCCGACAATGTTGTGATTTAAATCCTGAAATACAGACAATTTTTTTTATTGTACAAATAGGCGAACAGCAAAATGAATAACCGGTTCCAAATTATTATATAAGCTAAAGTTTAAGAATTATTATGGAGAACGACTAGCTAACGGCCGTTTTCAATAACCTATTGGCAGATAGCATTGGACTATAACTATATTGGACATAACTATGGATAGATAAGATCTTGTCACTAAACGGTGACAGCAATGTATCCGTAAGTTAAACTAAGGGTAGATAGGTTATTGAAAACGGCCGTAAGTGTATATTATTTGTTACACATTATACATTGTTTTAACAATGTGCAATTACTCAGGCAAACACCAAAAAAGAACAAGTGTTTTGTAAAAAAAAAGAAGACTTAGTCTTAGAAAATGTGTGATTTAAGTTAATCTTAATTATATATTATAAGTTAATAATATGTATGTATATATTTATTTGATTTAAAGTGTTAATTGTACAAAGTATTGTTTTAAATAAAAGCGTTATCTCGCTATCAAACGTTAAACTTTGGCGAGTACAATATGTTTAGTTCTAACTTTGTATACTTTTTTATAAAAAAATTAATAATAATAAAAAAAACTTGAACTGAGTTGCCGACTTTTAATGTGAGAGGGTGCATTCGTTCGTAACTCGAAGGTCATTTTATGAGAGGAAGAAACGACACAAGCAAGTCATTTGATGACAAGCAATACGCCCTGGCCATTACAATGCAGTACCGCTTAGGACTTGGAGAGATTTTCAGCTTCGGTGCCAAACAAACCGAAACATATAGTGGGCTTTTACATGGGAAGAAGAACTGATAAGGAACTCCCAGCCTATCTACTTAGTCTGGCCATAACTGTTACAATTAAAAATAAACAAAATATTATATTTGAATTTGGAATCTGTCGTGTTTATATCGTACACTACTGCTGGGTAGCAGGAAAAAGTGCAGCTGTACCTTATAAGCCGGCATACTATCCTAAGGAACTTTCCTACAAAGGGAATGTTTAGGAAAAATCACCAGTTATGGTTGAAACAAAATCTTACCTTGATAATATCTGTGACATAAGTCTTTGCTCTGTCCCAAGAGCCCAGAAGAACCTTTGGGGATTCCCAGGGATATGAGCCTGGAAATGAAACGTTTAATAGTGATTCATTAGAAAAAGGGATCCATTAATAATAAATCCACCATTAATAATAAATAGGCAATTAAAAATGAATAATAAAAATTGAAAAATCCAAATGTGCACGCCTCGAACGCTCATGCTTAGATATATCTTTTTAAAAGTTAAATTTCGAATAAAATCGAATCACCTGCGTTTTTTTTTTTTAAAAACGAAAAGGCCTACAGTAGTGATTTTCGAAAAGAACCTTCACTGCTTAATTCTGACAATTGTGAAAACAAAATTAAGTCGTTCTCGAGATATCCGTACCACGCCGTTTTTTTGAACCAGACTATTAGGACGTCCACGATAAAAAAAAAATAATAAACTTTTTTTTATATTAATAAGTATTCGACAACTTTAAGAAAGTATCAGGATTATTCATTAGTGTCTCAGCTTTTTATTGATGTGCTTTTTATATTGAGTAAGAGTAATAGAAAAAAATAATAATATGCAGTTTAAAGAGTGGAAATCGTGTGCCCTTGACAGGTCGGTTATAAAGCACAACCTCGCCGCTTAGCCATAAATCTGCGTCCTTGTCCTACAGAGTACCAGCCATCTCCAATCTAAAACCTGGCCGTACTTATTATTTGATTATTAATTGTATCATTCAAAGATGAATTATTGGCAACGAAGTTCTCTCTAAATATTACAAATTTACGGATTTTTTGTTTATATTTGTAATATTCAATACATATCATAGACAACCCCTATAGCCCTGTGGTTAGTGACCCTTCCTACTGAGCTATAGAGGTCCCGGGTTCGAATGCCGGTAGGTGCATACATATGATGAATATAAATGTTTGTTTCCGAGTTATGGATGTCTATTTGTATTTAAGTCAATATATTATAATAATTATATCGTTGTCTTGCACCCATAGGCTATCCCTAGTTTGGGGCAAGATAATTTGTGTAAGAGTGTGTCAATATTAGTATTCATTCATTCAAATGAAAACTCACCTTCACAGGCTTCAGTGCCCAAAATAAATTTGTCAGGATGGTTTTTAGTCACCAAATCCAAAATGTCTGCAGGACTAAACTTGTCGGTGTAGTAATGCACTGCAATTCCGTCTATATATTTCAAGGCCTCTGGATGTTCCATTATTAACTGCAATTCAAAATAATTCAAATTAAATCTAGTGGTTGGGTCATGTGAAGAAAATGATTGGATGAAGATTTTCATCACTCATTTTTTTGTGTTCCAGTGAATTTGAGATTGGTTTAGATTCTCAATTCCGTCCATATTATATAATTCTCCTGCTCATTTGTATGTTAGTGAACTCCTCCTAACAGCTGGACTGATTTTTCAAATTTAAGTTATGTGTACCGGACAACGTCTGTCGGGTCCACTGGTATCACTGGTATTTCTATATTATTCTACAATTTAACATGAATTTATAAATCTACTTTAAAGTTTAAAACAAGTTATAACATATATTACTTACAATGTTAAACCACAACGGTATTGTGACGCGTTGGTCGTCACATGTCAAAATGTTCAAATCTTTAAATTCAGAATTTCTTATTGTTGGACCCAAATTGTTAACTATCCATTCACCCTGAAAAGAAAGAAAACAATTTTTATCTATGATTAATAATTAGGTTTAGAATTGTAGATTACTACGGTTTAAGAATTTTACTTCTCTGAAGAATATTACAATATTCACTTATAGAGAAAATATAATCTAATTACTAAGACCCTTATTCATAATAGTCTGCTACATTAAAGCATTGCTAATTCTCACTCTGTCTTCTTCTATTGACCTAAGTCAGAATGAGAAAAAACACTCCTAAGCGGCTTTTTAAAGTTAGCGGACCATTATGAATAAGGGGGTAAGTATATAATATTACTAGCAGTTGCCCGCTACTTCGTCCGCGCATAATTTCTGTTTTCCTATGAGATTATTTTCCTGCTGGAAGTGCAATCAAACTTGTCGACAATTGTCTTACCGCTAGTAAGAACCGCACTTCATAGTTCATACCTAAAGAAGTCGCAATTGACATTTTGTTTGGAATAAAGAGCGGACAGTTCTATATTTTCCAAACTTCCCCGTAAACAAATTTCAACAACATATTGTTATAAGCCTCTACGTAGGTACAACTGGTCGTGAAAGAAATAATTTCTGAGATGTACACCGGCTTTTTTCAAAGTTTGATTCTGGTTTTATTATTATAATAACATTATCGAGTAGCATAATTTCTTAACCAGAAACTGTTGCGATGTTTACATTGCAATTAAAATGGTATGGAACAAAATGAGCCGTGACAATATAACAATATCAATATATCGATTATTTTTCTTGTTTAAATCACGGACTAGTAAAAAAATAAGGACTCCGTGTCACCTTACATAACAGTGTAGCACCAAAACAAGCCGATTAAATGTGTAAATACATAGCCCCACGCACACACTTACACTACTACAGGCCGATAGGCGGTCATTATGAGAATTGTCATCGTCTGTGTCTCAATAAAATATTTTAAAAATACCGTCGTGCGTTGTGAACAAGTGTAAAAACGATACTATATAAGTATTTGTGGCCATATATGCATATTTAAGAGAGGAAAAATTGTGTAACTAGTATCTCACGTTACACACACACAAGCATAACAGTGCTTCACTTGCTAATATCACGGCGCGGAGTACTCCTTTTTTTTACTCGTCCGTGGTTTAAATATAAGTATTAACAAATTAACTAAGTTAAGTGACAAAAAATCAGAAAACACACACCAGATGAAACCCTTAAAAATAAATAACTAATCTCGTGGATTTTTTATTATTTCATTTATTTATGTGAGTGGGATTTAATTCAATATGATAAGAGCTCCTGACAAAAATGATAATAACATCTTCTGATGGCGTCGAAAAGGAATTATATTATATCGGTATAACTAAAAACTAAATTAAATTTAACATAATAAAAATACTGACCATTTCTCCAGGAGTCCATCCAAGTGTATTAAATGGTGCCAAATTGAGTACACCGTTGATTGGTTCGTTTGTTGTTGTAATGCCCCATATTGGTACACCTTCGGATTTATATGTTTGTAAAAATCTGTAAATGAACATAATATTATGGACATCAGACTGTATTTGCGGCCCATTTGTCACAGAACTCCAGCCGCAGGGGGATTAAACCCGGTGGTTGCGTTGCAATATCACTACATATTATTTAGGTTTAGTTTTCTTATATAAATCAATAAATGGTATTATTTATTGTCCTAAAGTATTCTTCTTCTTCGGCGTTACACTCTTGTTAGAGTGGTCGTGGTCGTCACGTCGAGGTTAGTGGCCTGTTTCACAATGCGACGTCACTCGTCGCGAACTGCCGCTCTTCTCGTGCATTCATGCAGAGTACCGTCGACAGCTTGCCTCACTTGGTCCGTCCACCTCATCGGGCACCTGCCTCGTGGTCTAGTGCCCTCGACTTTACCCTGCACTATTAAGCGTTCTATGGAGTCGCTTCCACGTCGCGATACATGCCCGAAGAAAGCTGCCCTAAATTATTTGAAGCTGTTAAAATATACGTCCCTCACAACATGCCTCGTAAAGCTAATTCGTGTATTTTTGATATACCACGCTATCGAAAAAAATTAGGCTCATTTTCACCAGTACCACGACTGCTTATAAATATTGTGAACTTAGACATATTTTCCAATAGTCTACAGGAATTTAAAAGTAATCTTCGGAAACATTACAATAAATAAAAACCATCCGTTATTTATAGAAATAAATAAATAAATATCTTTTATCCTTTTCATATCTAATAATTGAACTTTTGTAAATCAAAGTCTATAATCAACTTTAAATTGTTATTAATTGTTATTTTATATTATATCAGTAATTAGTTAATAGTTAGTAATAATAGTAGTAATAATATATTAATATTATTAAATAATAGTTAGTAGTAAGTATGTAATAGTTATCTAATAATTGTCCCAGCAGCAACTGTGAATGTTGTGTACATCTGTTATTGGTACTCACATCAGTAATGTAATTACCTAGATAGTGTTATGTAATTATTATACGTGTGTATTGTTGATGTATCATTAAGAATAAATAAAATATTATTATAAAACAAATTCCTCCTCCGCGTCTGTCTGTGTGTCTGTTCGCGATAAACTCAAATTTCCCCATGGAATAGCATGGTTCGGAGAAGGTTTTAGTGTATAATTTGTTAAGTTTTAGCATACATATTTGTATACATTAACGATATTTGTAGGATATAATGAAAAAATATAAGCCGTCTGCGAACTTTTTTTTGTCTATCTTATATAGGTCTACAAAAAAGTACTCAATGTGCCAATATGTCTATCTATAAAAAAGAAAGGATTTATATAAAGGCCAATTTGTTTCCCCCGGGGGCTGCAGAGGAGTACCAGAATTTACGAGGTCAGTTCCCTCCGTCCCTGTATATCTATCCTCGCTAGCACATCCAACGATTTTATTTCATTTTTAAATAAATAGATAAGATTACACATTTCCGTTGATTTTAGACTATACTTCACCTAAATTGGATCGCTCAAATGACGTCGTGGTATGAAATAGCAAACCAGAGGGCCTACCATCAACTTTTAATAAGCGATACGATTCCGATGCAGTTCAGTTTAGGTAGGTACCTGAATCGCTAACATTCGTACCATGAAGTGTTTTTTACTGAATGGCGTTTGGATCACTTAAGAAGAATGAACGAAATAAATTTGTCTGTGGTGAGAAAGAGGTAATCAGGTGAGGTAAAGGTGCTCAGGTTATCAGGTGATAATAAGCAGCGCATAAGGTTTTAGAAGATGTTTTGTTGAAGAACTCAAGGTGAATGAAAGGCTTTCATCTATAGTCCGAGCGCGTATCCTCAGATACTTCGGACATATCACGCGATGTGGAGAGCATGCCATAGAGAGACTTGTTGTTCAGGGAATGGTCAACGTCAGTAGACCAACAGGACGCTCCCCTATGCGCTGGACAGACCAGATCAAAGCCCTAACCAGCACTCCCCTCAACACATGTGCCAGAGAAGCAATAGCAAGGGATCACTGGCGTATAATCGTTAATCGTTCGACGTGACCAACGACTGCTCTGTCAAGAGTAATCCGACGAAGAAAAAAAGCTTTATACATAAACTTCGAATACTACCGTAAGAGACGAACCCTGTGTGAAAGTGAGTTAACTATACTCACATAAAAACCTAGGTTTCAGAAGATAAAGACCATGAAACCGTTTTGAAACAATTTAGTCTCCTGCCAAATTGGACCGCGTTTTAATTTTAGTGTTTTATTGTTACTGTTCTGTGTTTTACCGGATATTAATTAACAAATATAATGGTTCTATTGTGTAGTATTAGATTGTGTTGTTACATGAAGCAACATTGCAACTAAAGAAATATTTCAAAAAGGCAAATACCTACTGGTCTTTCAATACTACTTCTGTGATGTTTATTTTCATAAAACATGTGCACAAAAATACTAAATATTACCTTTTATATACGCAGTAAACACTCTATTTTCTAAAGATTATTATCATTCAAGAAAACATGTGTTAGAAAATAAAATACTATGTACGTGAAAATGACGCCGTTTATCAATATATTTTGTCATAGGGATTGTCCAAAAGCAAAATACTACACACTTCACTAACTCACTAAGACATCTGTAAAACTAGCACACAAGAATATATTAAATTTAGTCTCGACGTAATGAGGAGAGTGTTAGTCTATTAGAGCTTAGGTCGTTGTAATGCGTTGACTCCGATAATAATGTCGCTGCTATGGGCACATGACACCGTTAGTCATACTGAACTCAACCTTGTGTAGTACTCGTACGTCTGAAAGTCGCCTGTGCTATAAGCTCCGTTAGCAAAATGTCCATTAGTCCATACTTAAGGTGATAATCAGCATATGTCTGATAGTATTCTTTCCTCAGTCGACTGTAGCCCGTAAAAGCATTGTTGGTCTTCATCCATGGCGGTGGAGACCATGTTGTTGCTACGATGTCCAGAGGCACTTTAGATACTCCCAGCATTTGGTGAATCATTGGAAGCTGAAAGAAAAATATTCAGACACTTGGCTTATTTTTATCGCGTCTAAAAGCTACTGTAAACCCAAACGCTGACAGCTCTTTCCGTCAACGGATCAGTCTAACTATACATTGCAGAAATGCCGCCAGTTTTATTAAGTAAGTTTTAATATTATTGAGTTTTATACATGGCGAAAAGGGCAAGAGGATCATGTGATGGATAGTGGTGAAGTAACTGCCTATGGACATTTGAAACAACAGAGGTCATGGGATGCGTTTGTTGCGGCCTTTAAGGTGAGAGTATGCACTAAGCGTCTAATTATCCTAAGTCATATTGTTTCACGAAAACTACAGCTGACAATTCTATAAAATTACTGTGCGTGGTAAAAGTTTCTCGGAAATAACGCGGTTCTAGTATGCCAAACATCAACATGATGCGAGTGGAATTTTGCAGTTTGACGGAGTGTCCGGTGTAAGAATTAAGCCTCTTGCCCGTTTCCCCCACTTATATAAAAAAAGCGTAATGGCATTGAGAATTCAGGACCTAAAAAGCTATCATTGGCAAATTTTTCATTCAAGAAGTTGACTTTGATTTTTTTATGGTAGGGGAGGACAAACGAGTGTACGGAATCACAGGAGCGGCTTTAAGAAAGGTGTACGCATTTCTTTGAAGATGTCCATGTCCATGGAAATACTGTACAAGGAAGCTTATTCCACCGCTTGGAAGTACTTGGTAGAAAGTTCCTTGAAAACCGTACTGTGGAGGAACGCTGGTGGGATGGGGTGAGATGGTGGGAATCATATCCTTATTTATGGCGGGTCATGCGAAGGTAGACTTCAGCGGCAGGAATCAGGTACAGCTCGTTGGAACACTCGCCGTGATTAATGCGGTAGAAGTCACACAACGAATGAATGGAATGTAGGTCATCTTGAAGTAATGCCGTGCTCTTTTTATGATGCCCAGCTTCTTCGAAGCCAATTTGACTTTGCCGTCCAGATGACCGCGGAATTGGCAATCGCTCGAGATTTTGAGACCCAGTATCCCGATAGTAGGCAAGGTATTAAAGGAAGCTTTGATTACTTTAGCGTACCAAAAGTTTTTTCACTTCAAACTTTACACAAAGTTTTAAATAAATCCGAATTAATGCTCAGATTGCCACGTAAATGTAATCTACATGAATGAAGTTACGGGAAGCTGCTAGTAGTCTTTTTATCTACGGACCTTATACTGGAAGTCCTCGGGGGCTAGGGTGAAGTTTGTTAGATGCGTGTCATTAACTGGCGACTCGTTGTAAGCATACGGGTGAGTAGAGAAGTCAGAGCCACCGATTGGTACCCGCGCCATGTTGTACTCAAGACCACGGATACCGTAATACGAGCTGAAAAATAACAAACATAACTAACTACTAACCATGGAATTCAAGTCTGGATACATCATAAATAATACTAGGCCGGTTTTTTTGTGACAATAAGGGATGAGACAAGCAGGACGTTCAGCTGAAGGAAATTAAAACTCATTGCCCATTACAATGCAGTGCCACTCAGGATTCTTGAAAAACCCTAAAATTCTGAGCACCACTACAATTGTGCTTGTCACCTTGAGACATAAGATGTTAAGTCATCATCATCATCGTCATCATAATCGGCTAGAAGACGTCCACTGGTGGACACTGGTCCTACACTGCCACTCATCCAACGTATTGCGGCGATTTTAACCAGAACGTCGGTCTATCTTGTGGGGGGCCTACCAACACTGCGTCTTCCGGTACGCGGTCGCCATTCGAGGACTTTACTGCCCCAACGGCCATCTGTCCGTCGAACTATGTTAAGTCATATTCGCCCAGTAATTTCACTAGCTACGGTGCCCTTCAGACCGAATCTTTTCATTACTGCTTCACGGCAGAAAAAGGCGCCGGTGTAATACCTATAATCTAGCCGGCATCCTGTGCAAAGGAGGCAGAGGAGCCTACCACTAGTATATGCCCTAAGTCGCCTCTAGCCACACCCTCGCACCTAGTTTCCTATTCTTTTACCCCGCAGAATCACAGGGAAAATTGGGATGGGGTAATCGTTAAAGAAAACATGTCCAGTGTCCATAACCTATTCTCGTGTACAAATATTTATAGCATTTACTGAAACTTACTCTATTAAACTTTTGCGCAATTTTGGCGGTAAGCTTTTCCAGTTAATTCCGGCGGCATCACTTACAGCTCCACCAAACCCTTGTATTTTTTGATAAGTCTTTTTTGGGTGCAAAACAAAGTGAAACTTGCTGAAATCATCTAAAAAATATAAAGGTAAAAGCGATATAAACTGATAAAAGCTGACAATGAAATAGAAGTTCGTTTTAGGAAATTAAAACAAGACTGCTCGTCAACAAATTGAATTGAATATTATTTTATTTATTAATGTTTGCTACAAACAGTTGCAAAAAAATTAAAATTTTATTTAAATTAAAGCTTTTGTGAAAAATAAAACTATAGATATTTAAATCGGCTTTACTCAGTGGGTAACCGACTACAGTAACCCTGATGAAGGACCTCCTAACATTCGGATACTGCACCCGAATTAAATAAATAAGTTGGGTGAGCTTGGAGAAGTGAGGTGTTATAAATACAGATAACTTACCGCTTTTTTCAAACGTCCCAGGTTGTTTTTGGAATCTTAACCCACCCTGAAATATTTAATCATATTTAAATACAAGTAACTATAATACATTTAAATCGACAAATATCAACATTGCTTTTATAAATTTTATGAATTCACTTTATGATCATCGTATTCAAAGTCTGATGTTCTAGTATATATAGGTTATATCTATGATCTGATGCTTTAGGCTTATGATCAATTTAGATTCCATTTTCAAATTCCTATCGAATTTCTTTAAAAAACATTGTTTCGTAGTAGTAGTAAAATATTAGGAAATTTTAAACAGGTTCATTGTTAAGTGTGTTAAGTTTTGTTAATAGGTTATTTTAAAAAAGTTTGGTTATGTATATGGATTATATGCAAAACACCCATCTTTGATCAACATAAAGTTATTTTATTTTAAAAATAGATCCGGGGGTATATACTATATAAGCCGTACTTAGCGTGGCCTACGGCAGTTCTAGTTCAGACATGAAAGTGAGAAGGAAAAGAAGGAAGAGAAGAAGAAGTAGTGAAGAAGAAAAGTGGAAAGTGACAGGAGATGAAGAAGATAGAAGAGAACTAGTGTTCGCTGCGGTATGATCTGCTGAAGTCACACCGCATCGAGAAGAGGAACAGCGGCAGACCGGAGAAGTGCAAGTTCGGAAAAGTAAACGCAAATAAAGGCTCGTTCCTATAAGCTGAGTATTTATTTCCAATCCCTGACCCACTCTCGTGACAATATTAACATTATTTCTTTGATTTGTGAGTACCACATAATAATAACGTACCAAAGTAAAAAAAGGCTTGTGTGGTTTTATGAAACCACGGTAAAAGTGAAACGTTTTTTTACATTATAGATATTTAACTAAAAATTTTTGGAATAATATTCCACTAGGTGTATCGTTGTTTACTAAAAGCAAGTAAAAATTTTACTTTAATCAATAAAAACATTTACATTAAACACTGACAAAAACAAACAAAATAACGTGGAGCACTGGCACAAATGAGTAATAGTCTATACACTAAACGGTCAGCTGCTGCGACTTATAAGCGCCGCCCGACCGTCACGCGACATGCAACACACTATGTATGATGTAATAAAAGTTTCACTTTAATAATATGAATAAAGGTTTAAGACGGGTGTAATTATAAAACATATTTCATTAATTATTTTATAAAAAAAATTACATTGTGCATTTATTTAGGCGATTCGTCGACTTTTCTGCAGTATACAACTGTCTCATGCGAACACCCGTCTTAATACCTTAAAAAGTGTTTTATTTTAATCAATAAAAATAAAAACCCAGGTAATATTCTTTTTCTTTACCTCAGAAGAAGTATAAACATAGAAGGTATCTTTACTGGGTATGGACCTCTGTAGCTCATCGCAGTACGTCGCATTACAAACACATACCACCGACTCTCCAGGAATCTGCTTCGAAGCACATGGCTTATCTAAAAAGATATTTTGAAGAATTTACTATCATCATCAGCTGGAAGACGTCCACTGCTGGACAAAGGCCTCCCCCAAAGATCTCCACTACATTGGGTCCTGCGCTGCCCTCATCGAACGTATTCCGACGACCCAGAGTCCATCTTGTTGGGTTCCTACCTACACTGCGTCTTCCGAACTATCAGTTTCGCATTAATTTGGGCTATGTTTTAGTTCTTCTACGGATAAGATCCGTTAAAAACCTTCGTCTTCAGACACTGTGGTTGGGACGAGAAGATGTTACAATAAATGTATATCGCCATATTATTCATTAGTATCTATCTATGCACAAACTTAAAAACTGTAACATCTTTAAATGCACTATTATGGATGGCAAAGTTTAAAACCTACTTTTTTAAATGAAAATAAGGGTCGAGACGAGCAGGACGTTGAGCTGATGGTAGTTGATACTCCCTACCAGTCAGGATTCTTGAAAAACCCAAAAATTCTGAGCGACACTACAATTGCGCTCGTCACCTTGAGATATAAGATGTTAAGTCTCATTTGCCCTGTAATTTCACTAGCTACGGCGCCCTCCAGACCAAAACATAGTAATGCTTACACATTACTGCTTCACGGCAGAAATAGGCGCCGTTGTAGTACCTACCCATAATCTAGCCTAAACTCGGTAAACTTAGCAGATAAAAGAATTGATGGGGCTACAAGGTTTTAGATTACAGCCATGCGTAAAGCGATGATCATATTGTTACAAAGGTTCAACGAACGATAGCGAGAGATAATGAATTTGATAGGCATTAGCTTGCGTAAAGGAATCTTGAACTTCACATACCTATAGATAGCGCGCGAGTTGAAGGCAGATTTCAGGAATGCGATAGTGCTGTGATCTAATTATATTTGATGACCATAATCATGAATGTGTCGATAAATTTATCGATAAATTAAAATGCTATAGGTTTACCATTTTACACTAGGTTACAATCTAAAATTTTTGTTCTGCCTTTCTTCAACATACATGTCTAAAACATTTATCTCCATTTCTCGTGCTAGGTGATGAATAAAAACTGTTTTTTTTTTTTGGAACGGAATCTTAAGGACTCGGATCAGTTAATATTAAAATCAAAAAACTAACATTGTATCTCAACTTCAGCTTCATTCGACGGTAAAGCACTACACTGCAGGCGCGTGAGCTGAGGTGTGCGGACAGCGGGGGGAGATGCTCCCGCTCATTACCTAAGACCCCGACTGCATTCAACTCGCGCGCTGAATATAACTAGCGTCAGGCCAGTCTAACTCCCCGTGTAGCTATCGAAAACGGAAGTACGTGCGGCGGCCTCTACACAGTAGGTCAGCCAGTAGGGACTCAAGACCAAGCCGTGACGCACGCGCGATTTTAGTTCACCTACCTCACCGGTCGGAACGATCTTTTAAAAATGGAGAAACATAGAAAAAGCAAAGCATGTAAAGAGTCATTGTGATACTTATTTAAATTTTTTAAGATTCCTAAAGATCCTGCAACGATCTAATTTATAGTGATTATGATGATAATGAAATTACCATTCATTTAGGTAGCCATTTATTTCCTATGCTAAGTAAGTAGGTATTACTATGTCGTGGTCTTCCAACGCATGCATTACTATCTGCAACTAATGTAGGTTTGACAACGAAAGAATATTGTTTTAAAATTACGATTACCTATTTATATTATGTATAGAAAAAACTAAGCAATTCTTAAAAGATGACCTTATACTAGGTAGCAACAGTTTTGGGAAAAGAAGACAACCCTATTGTCTTCAGAATACGAGTAGGTAAGAGTCACGCGATAAAAAGAGAGGGAATTTCTGGGTAAATAAAAATGTAGATTAATAGCGCTGTGCGATCTTACTGTGATTACACCTTATTGCATGGCCGCAAGAGTTCCTATTTCTTTAATTAATTTTGCAGCGTAAGACTTCTGTACCTACTTGTACTATTATACATATATTCTTTGCTTGCGTGACAAACAGAGTTGCCAACAAAAACATGTTTTCTCTTTTGTTACTAACGACTATTCGAGAATATTCGAGACTTTTTTATAAATAGAAGCACCCTTGGTTCGTGGAGTCAATAGAGAGATGGATAACTTAGAGAGATACTAATAACAAACGATACTATTATGTTATCGGTGATCAATATTATTACTTCTAACTGATATATGGCAAATAAACAAAATATGGTAAATCTAAAAAGAAAAGAAAACTTCTGATTTTTTTTTATGAAAATAAGGGACGAGACGAGCAGGATGTTCAGCTGATGGTATACGTCCTGCCCATTACGGATTCTTGGAAAACCCACAATTTCTGAGCGACACTACAATTGTGCTCGTCACCTTGAGACATAAGATGTTAAGTCTCATGTGCCCAGTAATTTCACTAGCTACGGCACCCTTCAGACCGAAACACAGTAATGCTTACACATTACTGCTTCACGGCAGAAATAGGCGCCGTTGTGGTACCCATAATCTAGCCGGCATCCTTTGCAAAGGAACCTCCTACTCAAGTGTCGTTTCCTTGACCTGTTCTGTCAGTGCGTATTATTTTAGGTTTAGCAATAGGTTGTTTATAATATGTAAGATTTGAGTGAATGTATCTAAAAGACCGTGTAAGAGGTGGGCTGATGATGTGATTGAATACGCTGGAAAAGACTGGCTAATATTGAGCAAAGACCGAATAGTGTGGAAAAAAATGGAGGAGGCCTTCACCCAAAGAGGGACCCATACTACTAATTAAACATTTATTATTAAGAAATAGATAAAAAATACTAACATAAAACTATTCTCTTTTTAAGTTCTTATAATATTAGGCTTATGTTAAGTTTACTAACAATAATTATAAGTTTGTTTTAATTTTTAAATTTAGCTTAACTTAATTATGTAATTTAGTATGGGATATAAAAGGCTTTTTTATTTTATTTTTTTTTATATCTAAAAGCTATTTAAACAAGATAAGACCATGCAAATGTCATGTCAGAACTTGGTGAGGGAACAGGTGCCGTACGGTACAATTAGTTTTGGTGTATCTGAAAAATCTAGTGCCCTGTGGCCCTGCTGGTTTAGGAAGGTTGCAAGTTAACATAAGTCTCGAATTTTCGCGAACAATTTAGTTACTAACAACAAGAAAACATGTGTTTTATGTCTGTTAAGGTCAAGATTTATTTGTGCCATAAGTTAAAGTAAGTTCCTATCGAATTTTCTACCTCTCGCGACCGTTCGGCGTGGCCTTTGTAACAATAATTATTGGGTTCCCTTTTACTTCTTCTTTAACGCTAAAGTTGAATTTTAAACATAGCATTAATTAATTAATACATTGTGTAAATTCATTCAATTCTTTTGGATTCATAATTCTTATGAATATGACATTGCTTAAATCAATAATCTGTTAAGTTTTAACAGCTGTTATAACAAATCTATATATATAAAAATTAATTGCTGTTCGTTATTCTCGCTAAAACTCGAGAACGGCTTGACCGATTTGGCAAATTTTGGTCTTGAATTATTTGTGGAAGTCCAGGGAAGGTTTTAAAGGTGAATAAATATGAAAATATTTTGAATTAAATAAAAACAACAATTTTGTTTTTTCTTTAATGTGTCCCCCGTCATTCAGTAATCAAATTGAAAGAATAAGTTAAAATGAATAACTAATTAGAATTTTTGTATCTTTCTAACTTTCTCAGGAGGTAAAAAACAAACTTAATTTTAGCTACCTATAGTTATTTAACTTTGTTACTTAACTGATTTATTACAATTGTTAACTATGATGGCAATACAACGTTTGCTGGCTCAGCTAGTATGAAATAATTATTTAAATAACATATTGCATAATTTATATTTTAGGAATAAAAAAGATTCCTACAGACATACCTTCGTACTTAGCACGAACACATGCTACCAATATTAACACAGAAAAAAACTTCAACATTGCTTTCTAAGAAGTCAAAACAAACATTGAAGGACACGTGTTTGCTCAATACTTCTACGAAAGTAATTGAATGAATGAAGCGACACTTACTGTCTCTTATAGTCCGATAACAATTGGTGAGACGAGTAATATGTATTGTGTCATAGGTCGAAATAAGACTGAAGATTAGATGATTTTATACGAACTAAAACATGAAATTGTTTGTTTGATACGCTTTTCGGCGGTTATGGCGATGATAACGATCACATTGTAATTATTATGACGGGTACTCAAGATAAATATTTTATTAATTTGACGCTGATATTTCGATCCGGTTGCATGAATCGTGGTCACAGCGGGACTGCGGAGGCGGCGAGAAACACTTGACACTAATAGTACATCAATCTGTCCACTGCCAAGGTCTTTCTCTGCAGTACGAATGCAACAAAAAGATCCGAAAGTATGGACGTCGTCAGTAGTGTGTGTCGTGAATTAGGAAATCAAAAACCAAAACGAACTAGACGCCAAGTGGACAGATTGGTGTACTACTAGTGTCAAGTGTAAAGTCAATAAAGGCCGGCAACGCTCTTGTGATTCCTTTGGTGTTGCAAGAGAATGTGGGCAGTGGTGATCACTTAAGGCGACACTAAATGCTAGCGACCTTGAGCGATATGGGTTCACGCCAGCCGGCCCGCGATTTATGTAACAAAGCCAACATTTTCAAAATTCTTGCGTGGAAATCGTAATATTTTAACAGGCGCAACCGTTTATATGCTTACAATTCTCATTATTGATTACTAATCTGAATAAAATGAACCTACACAAAAAAGTACAAGCTACATAAATACCTTTTCTGAGAATAGTACTAAACAAATGCGTCATGCCTAGAAAAAACTTGTTTAACTGCAATGAAAAGTGGTAGTTCAAAATAGCTCTGAAGTGTTAACTATAACCAACAGCAAACATTAGAAACCTACAAATAAGCCTTAAGGGTATGTGTTATATGATAAAATAGTGTTCATAGCTCCAAATGGTGCATTTTCACTACTAAACTTGTCTAAAATGCCTTGTTTGCGTGTTTTCTGCTTAGCCTTCGCCATAACACCAGGTGACCCGTTCCAAAGTTCCGCGATGATAAAAGTTTAAAAGCATAAACAACGATAACAGAAAATCTAACTGCTTCCGGCAATTACAATACAGCATACATAAATATAAATGTTAGTAATGTTTACTTTTTATTTATCACCAATTTCAAAATTAGAGAACATATTTTTAATCTATGCCACGTCGAAATTTAGACTTGACTATATGTCAGAGTCAAATAAACTTTATTCAATTATGCTAAAAACTAAGCGCTTTCGAATCGTCACTACAAATATTTCTTTTGAATTACTAAATTTACCATATGTTCGGAAAAAGTTGAGCTCGTGAGAAGAACATATAAGAAACTCAACGGCCACTCTTTTCAATCAAATGGGGTATTTTACAATGGCTGTAGTATACAAGACAAATTAGTTTGTAAGGTGCTGCATCCAATATATGAGTCGTGTTTAAATAATATAAATTATATCATAAAAATTAATAAAGAATTAACTATATAAATGTAAATTATCGTATATTGGATGCATGAACCTTTAGAGCTTTTTTTTATGGAATATGAGGACAAACGAGCGTACGGGTCACCTGGTGTTAAGTGATCACCGCCGCCCACATTCTCTTGCAACACCAGAGGAATCACAGGATCGTTGCCGGGCTTTAATGAAGGTGTACGTGCTTTCTTTGAAGGTACCCATGTCGTATCATCCCGGAAACACCGCACAAGGAAGTTTATTCCACAGCTTTGTAGTACGTGGAAGAGAGCTCCTTGAAAACCGCACTGTGGAGGACCGCCACACATCCAGATGGTGGGGATGATAACCTCATGTCATGTCGTGCGAAGGTGGAATTCGGCGGCAGGAATCAGTTGAAACAGCACTTCGGAACACTCCCCATGATAAATGCGGTAGAGGACACATAATGAAGCGTTGTCTCTACGCAACGCCAAGTGATACAGCCGTTTACAGTGCACTGGGTCCCCGAGCAACAATCCCACTGCTCTGCGTGGCACGCGGTGAAATGGATCGAGCTGATAATATCAGCCTGATACTGGGATGCGCCAGACCAGAGATGACAGCAATACTTCATATATGGCCGGGCCTGCGCTTTGTACAGCGCTAGAATGTAGGTCGGATATTTTACGGAATAGCTTGAATTCATTGTTTATGTAAGGATACTTCGTTAACATGATGGTCATGATTACTGTCATTATCAGTAATTGCGTCGAACAAATACAATGATTTATTAAATTTAACAGGTCGACCTGGCACCACACCACAAGCAGCACCCGTTCACGAGTTGACGCATGGACCAGCCATCGTTCCCTATAATAGAATGTAATGCCAATGCTTAATGTATCTCACCAACTTCAAAATGTTGTACAGTAAATTAATTTATTACTGTACTGCAGTCTTGGTCTGTATTCTTATTTTAGGTATTTTTTATTTTAAACTTTTAACTGATTAAAAACTATGAAAATATAAATCTTCATTTAAAAAAGTGGCAATGAGTTTCTTGCTTCTTCATCTCATTAGCTCTCAACCCTTTATGAAGCAGGAGAAGATTCAATGAGATTTTTTTTTTACATTCATAAGAGTTATTTCGGTGCCCTACACGAATAAAATGATTTTGATTTGATTTGATATGGATGAACAGATGCATTTGAATTTATACTTAATCAAAGTAGCACAAAATCAATTAAAACGCCCATTACTTCTGTTCAAGATTGAATTATGTGGCAGTAGGTAAACTGTTGAATTTTCCAGAAATAATGTTTCAAAATTGTTTAAGGCGAAACTAAATGCCAGGGACCTTGAGTGATATGAGTTCACGGCTGCCGGCCCGCCATCAATGTAACAAAGCCAATATTTTCAAAATTCTTGCGTGGAAAACAGTTTATATGCTTACAATCCTCGTTATTCACTACTAATCTGAATAAATGAACCTACACAAAAAAGTACAAGCTATAAGAATAACTTTTCTGAGAGAAGTACCAAAAAAATGCGTCACACCATGCTAAAAAACTTGTTTAACTTCCAAGAAAAGTGGTAGTTCAAAAAGGCTCGGCAGTGTTAATTAATAACTATAACCAACAGCAAGCATTAGCAACCTATAAATAAGACTTAAGGATATGTGTAACAGGATTAAGTAGTGTTCATAGCTCGAAATGCTATACTTTCACCACAAAACTTGTCTAAAACACCATGTTTGCGTGTTTTCTGCTTACTCTTCGCCTTAACAGTAAATTTAATTGTAATAATTATATACCAATTTTAATACTTAACTGAGAAATATATTTTTGAACCCTTAAAATTTGGATTTATTTTAATTAATATATGCAACACGGTGCATACCTCTAAGTTAGATATACTAGTATTAAATATAAGAAAGAAGAAGTGTACAGTAATTGTTAGTACCTACTGTTTTTAAGTATAATAATCAATTTGTTATATTTTTAAAGTGATAACCCTGTCTTCTAGGATTAATAACACTAAAACTAGCCACAACTTGAGAGCTTAATAAAACATACAAGATTTTTTGACTATACATGACTCGAACGGTTAGCTCAGTTGGAAGAGCACTCGCACGGAACGCGAGAGGACGTGGGTTCGTGTCCCGCATGGCTCATAAAATTTTGTTTTAAAATTTTGTTTGTGTATTATCCTAGAAGTGAGGGTTATCACTCTAAAAACATAACAAATTACTTAGATTTGCAAGAGCGACATCTCAAGTCAACTTCCAATGCATAATCAATATGCAAATATTGGGGTTGTGCAGGTTATAAACTGTAAAGTATATCCTGTAGATGAAGCCACAACCTGAAAGTTGACCAAAGCATACAAGATTTTTGGACGATACGTCACTCGAAGGGTTAGCTCAGTTGGAAGAGCACTCGCACGGAACGCGAGAGGACGTGGGTTCGAGTCCCGCATCGTCCATAATTTTTTTTTTTATCAAATTTTATTTTTGTAAATATAATAATATATTAAGAAATGTAATTCGAAAACTCAATTCGAATGCAAAGGTTTTATCTATCGTCAAGTAGGTAGGTACTTAGATAATCAAACGAATGAACGCATTCAAAGGAAGTAAATAAAGTGAGTTCTATTTTCTAATGACATTTTTTGTGCATATTTAGATCACGTTTACGTCGTAATTGAATTTTCCTCGTACCTTTAATCTATATACTTGCATTTATGTGTTTAAATACAATATTCATTTATTGCATTATCGTTATCTAACCAATGGGAGGCTTTTCGCTGGCTAGACTATGGGTACCACAACGGCGCCTATTTCTGCCGTGAAGCAGTAATGTGTAAGCATTACTGTGTTTCGGTCTGAAGGGCGCCGTAGCTAGTAAAATTACTAGGCAAATGAAACTTAACATCTTATGTCTCAAGGTGACGAGCGCAGTAGTAGTGCCGCTCAGAATTTTTGGGGTTTTCCAAGAATCCTGAGCGGCTACATTGTAATGGGCAGGGCGTATCCATCAGCTGAACGTCCTGCTCGTCTCGTCCTTTATTTTAATAAAAAAAAAATATCGTACCCACACAAAAATGACAATGTATTTTAACATAAAAAATTTAACACTATTATTAGCTATTACAATTATTTTACATTAAAAAGTTTATCTCTCAGACAAATCAACTTTCATCCATAATTTCTACGACTGTCTTACGAATGTTCGATCAGGTCACGTGTCCTGACGCGAGTTTAACATTTTATACCCATCCCAAGAAAAGTGCTGAAGAAAGAAGATAGAAGTTTACACTTCAAAAATCTCTTGCGGGTGGAATTTCGTAAGATCCGTTCTTAGCGGACATGTAGGTACTTAGCGACACGGACTAGTAAAAAAAGAAGGACTCCGCGCCGTGATATTAGCAAGTGAAGCACCTTTAAATTAAACCAAATCAAAATCAGTTTATTCACGTAGGTCACGGAAATGACACTTATGAATGTCAAAAAAAATATTTTTCTTATTAAATCTACCGCTACTTCGTAAAGGGTTGAGCTAATGAGAAGAAGTAGCAAGAAACTCATTGCCACTCTTTTATATCAAGATTTACATTTAAATACATTGATTTACAAATCATTTCAAATTACAATATAATATGTAAAATGATGCAACAGACAAACTCAAACGTCAAATAGTAAATGTCTTACACGAGTAAGTCAATAAAGTAAATGTAAATTAATACAAAAGTTATTGTGTACAGTAGCTGCATCATCCAAATACACTATAAATAAGTAAAGGTATTCTGTGAGCATTTTATAAGCGATTATAAATAAATAAATATGTATTTATCCATACATACATATATAGGTATATGAAAAACCAACTAAATGAAATCAAATCCTCTGTGGACTGTCTGAGTACAGAGATTTCTTCTATAAAGGCTGAAATATCTGAACTAACAAATAAAAACAGAATTTCAGAGATATAAATTCAAGCGCTTGAAACCGAAATGTGTGATTTGAAACAAAATATGACTGGTTGTCCCCGTGGAGTGAGCAAACAGAATGAAAACCTCTTACAAGAACTACAAGAACGTATCGTTAGAGAAAAAAACATTATATTAGTGGGAGTTTCCGAGTTTAGTGGGAAAAACATTGGGGAAAAATATAATTTCGACTTATCTGAAGTGTCTAATATCATCAACTCATTACTTATAAATTGCCCGAAGCCAGCAAAGATAACTCGACTGGGAAAGTATAACCAGTCTAAAAACTGTAGCATTAAAGTATGCTTTGAAGCACCAATAACGGCTAAATTACTACTTCCAAACAAAGAAAAATTACAAAATAACATTAAAATATTTTCTGATCGCACACCAACACAGCAAAACTACCTTAAGGACATTAAACATGAACTTTCTCAGAGAATGGCCAATGGAGAAAACAATATTACCATAAAATTTGTCAAAGGCACACCAAAAATTGTATCCAAAATTAAAACAGTGACAAAAAACTAACTAACGATCAATATACAGATGACAATAAATTAACTACGACAGCATATCAAGTAATTGATATCTACCAGGATACTCTTTAGCAAATCAAGCCTTAATTTCTTCTACACCAACATTAGAAGTATATGCAAACCAGGCAAGTTTGATGAACTAAGGTGCATAATACACTCCTTGAGAAAGAGTACATCTTATTTTACTAACGGAAACTTGGATAAGAACAGAAGAACAAGCACAACAATTGCAGCTACAAAATTATACTCACTACTTTAATAATAGACCGGCAATAATTGGCGGTGGTGTTTGTTGAATGTGTCTTGTATTTATGTGCACGATACTTAAGAAAGCACGAACTAACAACAACAAAGTTCATTAGTGGAAATAACTACTTATGGATAAAACTTCATATATATGCACTTGAAATAAAAGTCATTTATAAGCCTGGTAGCTCAAACTTTAGTGATTTTTTAGTAGATTATGAAACACAATTACAAAATAAAAAGAGAGCAATTGTTTTCGGCGACATGAATATTGATTTACTTACTGAACATAGCAAAACAAAACGGTACAATTCCACCATAGGGGAATGTGGGTACAAGAATATAAACAAAAGACACGTTAAGTTTTGTACTAGGGAAACGACCACTACGAAAACAATTATTGATCATGTGTTGACTAATATTACTGACAACTTTCATATTGCTATAGTTGAGTCTTCCCTATCAGATCACAAAAATATATATGTTGACCTTAAAAGCTATAAGCCACCACCGAAAACAAGAGTTCAGTACGAAGCTATAGATTTCTCTAAATTATATAAAATGGTATTATTTAAAACAAAATAACAAAATATAAATTAATCAATCAGCCACATAAAGAATGAATTTGCAAAAATATTATAAAAGAAACCAAATATGGAGCAAACTAAAGAAGAATTCTACCGATAATAAAACACGAATTTAAGAATGCAAGAAACAAATTTTTTCAAACAATAAATGCATAAAAGCCAAATATTACCATGATGAATTCATGAAATGTAAAATTAAACCGAAAAAATGTGGAAGATGATGAACACTCTTTCAGGGAAACATATCGTAAAGAATTGTGCTCCCCTCAAATTTAAAATGTGACGATGGATCTCTCATAACAGAACCAAATGAAATATTTTTTAATAGCTTTTTCTCAAATATAGGCACACAGCTAACTAAAAATATTCCAGCAAAATTTTACAATAATGATATACTTACATTACCCAGACTGAATCCTAACTCACAGCTTCATGATTATCTGAATTGACAGTATGCACTGTTGATGAAGTATCAAAAATTATAGACTCCTTAGATCCTAACACAAGCACAGGTCTTGATTCAATTAGCACCAAAGCCCTCAAATTTCAAGTTTCAGATTTAACAAACTGCTTGAATAAATTACTTTCAGAAGGATTGTTTCCACCAAATCTAAAAATTGCTAAAGTATCTCTCATTTACAAAACTGGAGCAAAATCAAATTCTAGTAACTATCGACGTGTTTTAGTGCTACCAATACTCTCGAAAATTCTCGAAAAATTTTCTATAGAAGACTTGATCCATATCTCACAAAAAAAAATATATACGAGAAACAATATGGGTTTCAACCCAAATCAAATACACTTAGTGCAACAATAGATTTAGTAACAGAAATTAAATCCAGAATTGATCAAAAGTAAATAGCAATAGGCGTATTTTTAGATCTAAAAAAAGCTTTCGACACAATTTCCTACTCTTTACTATTGAAAAAGCTGAATACTATCGGTATTACCGGAACCGCCCACAAAATGCTACAGTCTTATTTAAGTGATAGATATCATATTGTCAAGCTCGGTAATTATCAAAGTACTCCTCAATCTATTACGTGTGGGGTTCCGCAGGGATCAGTACTCGGACCCTTGCTATTTTTAATATATATAAATAACATACATGATATAGGACTAAAGAGCCATTTGACCCTATGGTGATGACACATGTTTGTTTTATTTTGGTCATAATATAACAGAAACTATGAAAGACGTACAAGAGGATCTTAACAAACTTCAAAATTGGTTTCAATATAATCTGCTCACAATTAATGTTGAAAAATTTTCCTATATAATATTTAAAGCTACAAATAAGAAACTATCAAACGAGTGAACTATCAAAGTGAACTATATATTAATGGACAGCCCTTGCAAAAATCTTATAAAGAAAAATACTTAGGTCTTGTACTTGACAGCAACCTAACATGGCGTGCTCATATAGAACGCATAAAGTTGAAGCTTTCGTCGTTATTAGGGTCATTACGGAACATGTCTAGATGCATTCCAGAAAATATTCGTCTGCTATTCTTTAACACTCTCGTAAACCCTCATCTACTTTATCTCATTGAAGTGTGGCGCAGCGCGGCCAGAACCAACTTACAACCCCTTCAAATACTACAAAATAAAATAATAAAAATTCTATATCACTACCACTACTTAACACATACTAAAACTATTTATGCAAAAACGAAACTTATTAATATTGAACAACCGTTTAAATACAATACAGGCATACTATCTAATATTTAAAATAATTAACGGATCTATTCTCATTCAAATTACATTCAAAACGAAAAATAAAACATCTAAGTATGAAACTCGATACGCCGACCACTTCATACTACCTAAAATAAGAACTAATTATGGGAAAAATAATTTAACATTTAAGGGAGCACAACTCTATAACAATCTTCCAAAGGATATCAAAGAAGCACCTTCACTTAATATTGTTAAAAGAAATTGCTATCTCATATACGAAGCAATGTTAATATAAAATAAAAATAAAATCGCTTATAACTTGTACCACAACCCAAGAACCTGTCTTGAGTTGTTACTTTGTATCAACTATTTTGCTAATAATCTTGTTACTCATTTACTGTATTTGTTAAAAGACATTTGCTATTGTGATATATCAGTGTCATCACACTAGATTATTGTACTATATGTTATTATTAAGAACTAATTCTTTATACTTACCACATATTCATACCGGATAAGTAATTAATACTAACCTTTATAATTATTTAAGTTATTTCACATGTAAGTGACTTTTTTGTTTTAGTGGGAATAAAGAATTATATAAACTGATATATACACACAATAACTTTTAAGAATCTGAAACCGAGTCTCCGGCAACAGGATCATCCTGCCACCACAAGCAGCGCCCGTTCACGAGCATGACGCATGAGCATCGCCTCCCTCAACCATATTTTAGGGAAGGGGACGACCCATCCCATGTCGTCGCCACAAGCAGTGATATTTAAGCGATGACGAATGCATGACGAAACCTGTTACGAGAACTCAGCAAACAACAATAAAACAATCCTAATCTACATATCATGCAATACTCACCAAATACCTCTACTTACAATTTGACAATTCTGCTTAAACTTGTAATTAATATTATATTTTTACTAACAGTAATCAAAAGCTCAATCCTTTAGGGTAATCAAATCAAAATCACGTTATTCAGGCATGTCAAGGAAATGACTTTTCTTTTTATATCCACCTCCTTTGAGGGTTGAGCTTTCATAAGAAGAAGTAGCAAGAAACTCTTTGTGACAATCACTCACTCACAAATCATTTCAGTTACAATATATGTAAAGTGATGCAGCAATAATACTCAAACTACAAATACTCAAAATAAGGCCATGGTACAGTAAATGCATCAATCCACACACACCGTAAGTAAATAAAGGTATTTAGCGACCATTTTATTAGCAATTATAAAAAATATAATTTTTAATTTTAAAACCATAAGGTAGAGTTTCCGGCTACAGGATACAATTTAATCCTGAGACTGATTTAAGCCGTCTGGGTTCCACCAATTCGTGAACGGTCATAGAAGTGGTGCACGTATGACGCATGGTTTGTCTTGTTGAGAATCACAATCATCAATAAACTATTCAAATCTCAAAAAAACGAATTCTATGATTTTTCCAGAAGATTTTACTATCACTGCTTTTTTATAGCCGAATATTCTGCCTCTGGTTCGTTCCGGTTAATTCCGGTTTACAGTGCGGACGCATGTATATCATCTGTAGTCACAAACAGCAGAAAATCAGTAAATTTGCCTTTCATCATCATCATCAACACGGGTTTCATCCAGCCCGAAGCACTGCCACTAATCTTCTAAATCTGATGACATATTTGGTCCCAGCAATGGACTCTGGAATACAGGTAGATGTGGTTTACCTAGATTTCCGAAAAGCATTCGACACTGTCGACAATGACGTATTGCTGAGGAAATTAGCGGATGTAGGTTGCTCGCTAAAAACATTACAGTTCTGGGCTTCTTACATGAGAGACAGAAAGCAGTATGTAGACTTTAATGGATACGAATCGGAGCCCTACTTTACGAGATCTGGAGTAAGTCAAGGCAGTAACCTTGGACCTCTCGAATTTATCATAACGATAAACGATCTGCCGGAGGTCCTAAAGCACAGCAAATGTCTCCTTTTTGCAGATGACGTAAAGTTAATGCTCCAAATAAGAGAAAAATCGGATTGCGACCACCTACAAGACGACATCTCAAAATTGATAGACTGGAGCAGGGAGAATAAATTGAACTTCAATTCTGCTAAGTGTCTTCAGTGTTAAATTCTCTTAGGTTTTACCCGAGCCAGTAAACCTATATTGTATAACTACAAGATAGGCACGGATACAGTGCAGCGCGTGAAGCAGATACAGGATCTGGGTGTTTTGTTTACATCGGACTTGATGTTTAGAGAGCATATAATTAAGACCTACAAAAAGGCCTATAGGAATTTGGGTTTGTTTTGAGACACTCTAAAGAGTTCACTAATATCACAACCGTCAAGGTACTTTATAATGTAAGGTAAGGAGTCGTCTGGAGTACAACTCGGCGATATGGGGCCCTTATGAGGACAAGTACAGGTTGATGTTAGAGCGTGTCCAAAACAAATTCGTTAGGCACCTATACTTCAAGTTATATGGAGTATACCCATTTTACCCACTTATGTATCCGACACTGTTTGTGCTGGGTATGGTTGGGTATACTGAGTTAGACGTCCGTAGGGATTTTTTTCTAGCAGCGTATGTGGTGAAGTTGTTGCGCGGGAAGGAGCACAACCCGGGAGTTCTGTGCTACTTGAGTCTTCGTGTGCCGGACCGGTACGTGTGGAGGCGCCTCCATCCGCCACTACTATCTATTCCGATGGCGAGAACAAATGTGTTGGCAAAGTCACCTTTAACTAGAGCCCTTCGCCATATAAATGAACTTCACAACAAAGTGGACATTTTTGAGTGTACGTGGAGTGAACTCACAAGGGGATTGTTATATGTAGTGTGTATGGTAAATAGTAGTATGTTTAAGTTTTTTCTATTTCTGGTGTGATATATTATTTGTAATGTAATGTTTGATTGTATGATTAGTTTTAGTTTGATTTGATTGTTATTTGCTGTGTTTGTTATTCTTGTTTGTTTGTAACTGTCGCATTAGGTAATACCTGTAATGCCGCCGGAAGATGTCCAGTGCTGCATCCCTCAAAGATTTCCACTAAATAACATGTTTTATCCACAATATGAACATTACATTTACATAACGGAAGTACATGATGTGGTAGTTTATTATATATACTGACTGCATGTATAAATTTAAATTTTTTGATTATGCAGCGCAAAGCAAATTGTTTTGCCGAAGTACACTTCCGTTAAATCCAATTATTTGATATGCCACGGTAAGTAAATTAACTCATTGTAGAATGTAGATGCTTGTAAAAGTGTTCCATTTTCGAATTATTATCACATATTATTAAACAAAGTCCTTCGCCGCGTCTGTCTGTCTGTTCGCGATAAACACAAAACCGACAGCACCGATTTTCATGCTGTTTTCAATAATGAATAGCGTGATTCTCGATGAATACTTATGTATAATTTGTTATGTTTTTGTATAAATTTTTGTATCTATAAACGGCATTTGTTGGATGTTTTGGAAAAAATAAGCCGTCTGGCAGCTTTCAACAAAAACGCTGTTTTAACTCTTTTGAGATATAACAAAATAATGTATCGTCACTGACCTCTACTATATACCACTGGACTGGTGGCTGTCAAAGTGCTTTTGTGCCTGTTTGATATATATATATTAAATTTGGCGCTGTTGGCTATGTAGCGAGAGTCTGCGGTACTAAAACTAGTGACTACAACCTCAGCAAACATCGATAGACAGTGGGAAACTACTTACAAAAAAAAATTTGAAATCGTACTTCACAGTATTGTACGTTCCTTCGTTCGTTATATTATACATCAAAATTAGTGCCCTGGACGCTCGCGAGTGATGCTTCATATAGGCTCAAAAAATTTGCTGTCAAACACATGGAACAGCCTGTCCAGTATGTGTCATGGAATTGTGTATATTATATAGGTCTACAGAAAAGTCTGCCATGGCATGTGACTATCTGTTAAGAATTACACACTATATCCATTTTTTTATACGTTTTATATTAGCTTCACCTGTATGTTTGTATGTTTGTAACCGACTTCTTTGGGCGCGATTTTGACCCACTTTAAACGGCTAGATTTCGTTCAAACTTTGTAGATTTGCCGACGACCGATGACATTACACTAATTTGATAAAATTATTCAATTTATCAAATTTGCAAAATATGATTTTTGTTAATTTGTATAATTTTCATCTATAGTCGATAAGGCAGGTATTGATGTTAAAGTACTTAATAGTTTTAAAAATACGTTTTTATAGAAAATTTAACTAAAAAATGAAAAATAAATAATAGTTAAAAAAAACTAGAAAGCACGCTTTATATAAAATTCAACTAAAAAATAGAAAATAAAGTTAAATTGAAAATATTGTACAAAAATATATTTTATTGTAAAAAAAGCGTGGGGTGTAGAAGAATTATTATTTTAATAATATCTTAAAAAGCACCCCACGCTTTTTTTTTAAATATTATTTATTTTATTGACAGAACAGCGTCTGTCGGGTCAGCCAGTTATTACTAAAGCATTGTATACATTCAAGTTAGTACTACAATTATGGCATCATTTTATTAAACACTTATCTAACATCATTTGAATTTCTTAAGTGGGTAGGTACTTGTTAGTAAATACCTTCAAATGATAATATCAAGTGTTGAAAGTACTGCAAGGTCAGTAAAGTCTGCTGTACATTTTTATGTACAAACTTAACGTCACTTACGGCCGTTCCCAATATTCAGTCTTTCTCTTACTTGAGATAAAAATCGTAACTATCGTTGACTTTTCTGTCCCAATAAACTTCTATAGCTTACCAGCGATAGAAGTTTGTATGGAAATTATTGCAATTCAAGATTTCCACGACGATCGGTCCTGCCCTCATCCAACGTATTCCGGCGATCATGACCAGATCGTCGGTCCATCTTCTAGCGGGGGTCTACCAACGGGGTACGTGTTCACCATTCGAGGACTTTACTGCCCCAACGGCAATCTGTACGGCGAATTTAGCCTTTAAATCGGTCAAAACTTCTTATAACTTAAACATTGATCCAACATGGGAGTCAATGGTTGTTCTTGTACAATCACTGACGCTTCAGCTTTGCTTTAAGACAGCAATTCAATTCAAAGACGCGTCCCAATATAAGGCGATAAGAATGACTTATCGGCTATGTTGAGACAGCTTCAGATTATTGAGTGGTAAGTACTGACAGTAGAAGGCAGTAATTTATCTCGATCTGTAGATAGTATATTGGGAACGGCCGTTATTGAACGTCTTAAACTACCATCCATTCAAAATACCTGAGAAAAACGTGCGCAAAAAACTCAGCGGGATTTTTTTTTTTATAAAAATATGGAAAACAATGTGATTTCCTACAATAAACATTTATAATTAAAGAGCCGAAAAGCGGGTGTCGGCTTCTTTCCCAGTCTGTGGTATCATTTACGGCCACACCCAATATTCAGTCTAGCTCTGAGAGCTAGAGCACTTGAGATAAAAATCGTAACTATCGTTGGCTTTTCTGTCCCAGTAAACTTATCGACGGTAACTCACCTTTTCCGTACACGCTGTCTGTCAATGGGACGACGTATAGCTTACCAGCGATAGAAGTTTGTATGGAAATTATTGCAATTCACGCGTCCCAACAGCTAATTACTGACAGCAGAAGGTAGTAATTTATCTATTTATAAGTATATTGGGATCGGCCGTAAGAAAATCGTTTATGTTACAATAGCCTATCCCACAGGTTTTTTTTAACAATTCTTATAAATTACGTAACACATTTGTTTTGTACATTTTCTGGGATCATATTGTAAAAGCATGTACGTCGCCTAATAAAAGACTTACTAACTAGACTTAACTGAGTAGTAGTAGGCATAACAAGTTTATGTTTGATCATGTTTATAAGTTTTACATGCATATTTTTAAAATGAAATCTTTTATCTTTATTATTTTCGAAGATACAATATTAATTATTATACAAAAACATTATTAAACATACGAAATTAGGAAAATATGGAAAAACTTATATGATCATGATAAAAGTCACGAACACCAGGGTCTTTTATTTATATATTGAAACTAGCCGTTCCAGCCCGCTTTGCTGGGCGAATTTTAAAAGGAAATAAATTAAATTTTATTCATCTTATTACAAATACAATAAAAAAAATATGAAGCCATAAACCATCTAGGATAAATTTCGCATCTAATGATGGTAGCTTCATGTCGATACGATCAGTGGCTTAGGCGTGACAGAGCCTCATACAAAGACCATTTTCATTATATATATATACTGTTATAGGAATTTACCAATAATTAATATTTCAAAACATCAAGATTTGTTTCGTAAAAAATGCTTCCTGTTGTTATAATGAAATTGTTTCACAGCGGAACTGTCAAACCGTTTCTTCTCCCTCTTTTTTCTCATAGAAAATATGTCCATTCAAAACAAACATTGAAAATAAAATTAAAAAATGATGCGGTGTCGTGGGACACCAGGTAGGAACGAAGTTCCTTTGGCTAATGTAGAATCGACACAAATTGCAAAAAAAAAAGTTCTAATATTGCTATAATCGTTATCATATATTAATATAATAATATTGATAATATATACACTACTCGCTTGTGTATGCGACTGTCGCGCCTGCGCACGTCTCTTTTAACGGTTTTATTCCACGCACTTTTCCACGCATTTTTTTCCACAGATTTTTTCTTACGGTTTTACTATCCCATTTTTTTCAGTTCGGTCGCGCAGCAAAATCCCTATCCCCTCGAAGCCTGCCGTAAGGAACATCGTTCCAATTATGGGTCCGAAATCGAAATAAAACTATCCTATAATAATCCCCATTAAAATCCGTTAATTAGTTTAGGAGTCCATCGCGGACAAACAACGTGTCACGTAATATATATATATATATATATATATAGACTTTTATATATAAGTGTGAGAGTGATATTGGAAGAAGAGTGAATGCAGGAAACATGGTGAACGGAGCCTTGTACTTCTTCATGAGTAGTCGGAAGGTGTCTAACAAGGCAAGGAGAAGAAACATGAAAGCACAATAAATGCAGTTGAGATGAGAGCGTTAAGAAGTATGTTAGGAGTTAAACTGATTGACAGGATAAGAAATAGTGAAATAAGGAAACGTTGTGGTCTGAAAGAAGATGTAGTGTCAAAAATTGAGAAAGGTATGCTGAGGCTTAAAGGCTAAATTCGCCGTACAGATGGCCGTTGGGGCAGTAAAGTCCTCGAATGGTGAACACGTACCCCGTTGGTAGACCCCCGCTAGAAGATGGACCGACGATCTGGTCATGATCGCCGGAATACGTTGGATGAGGGCAGGACCGATCGTCGTGGAAATCTTGAATTGCAATAATTTCCATACAAACTTCTATCGCTGGTAAGCTATAGAAGTTTATTGGGACAGAAAAGTCAACGATAGTTACGATTTTTATCTCAAGTAAGAGAAAGATTGAATATTGGGAACGGCCGTAAGTGACGTTAAGTTTGTACATAAAAATGTACAGCAGACTTTACTGACCTTGCAGTACTTTCAACACTTGATATTATCATTTAGTGGTATTTACTAACAAGTACCTACCCACTTAAGAAATTCAAATGATTTCCTTGTTAGATAAGTGTTTAATAAAATGATGCCATAATTGTAGTACTAACTTGAATGTATACAATGCTTTAGTAATAACTGGCTGACCCGACAGACGCTGTTCTATCAATAAAATAAATAATACTTAAAAAAAAGCGTGGGGTGCTTTTTAAGATATTATTAAAATAATAATTCTTCTACACCCCACGCTTTTTTTACAATAAAATATATTTTTGTACACTATTTTCAATTTAAATTTATTTTCTATTTTTTAGTTGAATTTTATATAAAGCGTGCTTTCTAGTTTTTTTTAACTATTTTTCATTTTTTAGTTAAATTTTCTATAAAAGCGTATTTTTAAAACTATTAAGTACTTTAACATCAATACCTGCCTTATCGACTATAGATGAAAATTATACAAATTAACAAAAATCATATTTTGCGAAATTGATAAATTGAATAATTTTATCAAATTAGTGTAATGTCATCGGTCGTCGGCAAATCTACAAAGTTTGAACGAAATCTAGCCGTTTAAAATGGGTCAAAATCGCGCCCAAAGAAGTTGGTTTCAAACATACAAACATACAGGTGAAGCTATTATAAAACGTATAAAAAAATGGATATAGTGTGTAATTCTTAACAGATAGTCACATGCCATGGCAGACTTTTCTGTAGACCTATATAATATACACAATTCCATGACACACACTGGACAGGCTGTTCCATGTGTTTGACAGCAAATTTTTTGAGCCTATATGAAGCATCACTCGCGAGCGTCCAGGGCACTAATTTTGATGTATAATATAACGAACGAAGGAACGTACAATACTGTGAAGTACGTTTTTCAAATTTTTTTTTGTAAGTAGTTTCCCACTGTCTATCGATGTTTGCTGAGGTTGTAGTCACTAGTTTTAGTACCGCAGACTCTCGCTACATAGCCAACAGCGCCACATTTAATATATATATATATATATATATCAAACAGGCACAAAAGCACTTTGACAGCCACCAGTCCAGTGGTATATAGTAGAGGTCAGTGACGATACATTATTTTGTTATATCTCAAAAGAGTTAAAACAGCGTTTTTGTTGAAAGCTGCCAGACGGCTTATTTTTTCCAAAACCTCCAACAAATGCCGTTTATAGATACAAAAATATATACAAAAACATAACAAATTATACATAAGTATTCATCGAGAATCATGCTATTCATTATTGAAAACAGCATGAAAAAAAAATCCCTACGGACGTCTAACTCAGTATACCCAACCATACCCAGCACAAACAGTGTCTGATACATAAGTGGGTGAAATGGGTATACTCCATATAACTTGAAGTATAGGTGCCTAACGAATTTGTTTTGGACACGCTCTAACATCAACCTGTACTTGTCCGCATAAGGGCCCCATATGGCCGAGTTGTACTCCAGACGACTCCTTACCAGTGCATTATAAAGTACCTTGACGGTTGTGATATTAGTGAACTCTTTAGAGTGTCTCAAAACAAACCCAAAATCTCTAAACATCAAGTCCTATGTAAACAAAACACCCAGATCCTGTATCTGCTATCCTATCCGTGCCTATCTTGTAGTGTTATACAATATAGGTTTACTGGCTCGGGTAAAACTTAAGTCACAACACATAGCAGAATTGAAGTTCAATTTATTCTCCCTGCTCCAGTCTATCAATTTTGAGATGTCGTCTTGTAGGTGGTCGCAATCCGATTTTTCTCTTATTTGGAGCATTAACTTTACGTCATCTGCAAAAAGGAGACATTTGCTGTGCTTTAGGACCTCCGGCAGATCGTTTATCGTTATGATAAATTCGAGAGGTCCAAGGTTACTGCCTTGACTTACTCCAGATCTAGTAAAGTAGGGCTCCGATTCGTATCCATTAAAGTCTACATACTGCTTTCTGTCTCTCATGTAAGAAGCCCAGAACTGTAATGTTTTTAGCAAGCAACCTACATCCGCTAATTTCCTCAGCAATACGTCATTGTCGACAGTGTCGAATGCTTTTCGAAAATCTAGGTAAACCACATCTACCTGTACTCCAGAGTCCATTGCTGGGACCAAATATGTCATCAGATTTAGTATATTAGTGGCAGTGCTTCGGGCTGGATGAAACCCGTGTTGATGATGATGATGAAAGGCAAAATTACTGATTTTCTGCTGTTTGTGACTACAGATGATACATGCGTCCGCACTGTAAACCGGAATTAACCGGAACGAACCAGAGGCAGAATATTCGGCTATAAAAAAGCAGTGATAGTAAAATCTTCTGGAAAAATCATAGAATTCGTTTTTTTGAGATTTGAATAGTTTATTGATGATTGTGATTCTCAACAAGACAAACCATGCGTCATACGTGCACCACTTGTATGACCTTTCACGAATTGGTGGAATCCAGACGGCTTATTCACCTGGTCTAGTTCTGAGCCTTCTATGTACTTCAAATATTTTACATTAGTTGTGCATAGATTTCAAACATTGACGAAATAATAGCTGCAGTTTTAAATGGCCGTGAGGTCAATATAGAGATGGGATTAAGGCTTTAGAATATCAATGGATGAAGTAGGGTCAGAAAGCTCGCTGGAGACAACATCGAGAAATAAAAATATTTTAACAATCTCATAGAGGTATTTTATTACTAATCAGACTACTTTTCATTCCGCCTTGTCCAAATGGTGATCACACATCAATGGGTAGTTAGCATTTAAAAGTGAAGTAGATTACATGTCAACTACGATCAGGCTGGAGAAATAAACGTCTTTAATCGTCATTGACATAAGGTGCTTTCTACTTTTGAAGCTTCTGAATTGTTGAATCCCCGATAAATGTTTGCAAGGCTTTTAACCTGTGAGCGCTGGTATTCCCCAAGGTTGTGTAGTATGTCCAAAACTATTTACTATGTTTATCAACGATATAATATTAAATAACCTCGACAAAAAAACGACATATTAACACTCATTTATATATTTGTTATTAACAATAATATGGAAATTCTACAGTCACAATAGATTTGGCTTCTAAGTCGACTGTGATCTGCCTGGAGCCAATTATCAGCGCTGTTTGTTGTGGGTCTTCTTCACTGTAAAAATAAATAATATTTTGTATAGAATGGTCAAACTAGGAGATTTAATATGCTTGTATAAGCCAAAAACTTCTGCCTCAGAACTGGATAATAATAATAAATAATAATAAGAAAATATCAACAAAATAAATCTTGAATTCACTGGTGGCGTTATCACTATACAGGTGTAATCGTTAAGTGTCACCAGGATATTATTCCGTAACTATTACAGATATCAAAAAAGATTAAACTGATATCGAAAGTACCTTCTAAATCAGTAAAATGATATCAATAGCTTCTTAAAAATCAAACGAGAAGTATCCAAAATTTTGATATCTGTAACAGTTATTATCTGTATCTATTCATTTAATTATTTATGATCTACCAACAGTTACGGAATAATCGCCTGGTCACACTTAACGAATATTATAATCATTATATGATCTTCTTCTTCTTCGTTACACTCTTACACTCTTGGCAGAGTGGTCGTGGTCATCGCGCAGTGACATCTTTTGGGGCAGATGTGATTCGCCCCACGAGCATTCACCACTTTTCCCTGCTGGCCGACAGTCTGGTACACTCGTTCAATGGACCGCCCACAGCAGACTTAATCAATCCATCGCATGGGCGACCTTCCACGCCCTCTGGTGCCCTCCACTTTGCCCTGCACGATAAGGCATTCGATGGACTCACTTTCGCGCCGGGAGACGTGCCCGAAGAATTTAAAGAGTACTAACACCGTAAATCGTTGTTTTATGCCAAGTTCTTGGAGAATGGAGACGTTGGTGTGAAACTCGGTACTTGAAACTGCCAGCATTCAATCATTGTATGACAATGATATATGAATAAACATTTGAATACATTTTAAATTAATTTTCCTTTGATGGACGGATACGTCTCTATCAGCTCACACAATTTGTCTCACATTATACATACACATATATATATATATATGTGAATTGAAACCTAGCTAGGTCGAATTCTCGCCCCCGAAACTACCTATATACTAAATTTTATTAAAATCGTTGGAGCCGTTTCCGAGATTCAGAATATATATATATATACAAGAATTGCTCATTTAAAGATATTAGATACAGGGACAATATGCAAATTTAGTAATATTTACTCTAAGGAATTTAGATTGTAATAATAGAATTTGCTATCCATCGCGGTAATGCTGCCAGTATTCTTGGTACGCTTCCACGTGATGATAGTTTTAATTTCGTATAGTCATACTCGTAGTATTGTAAATATAGTTATAAGATTTCTTTTGTTTAGGAATTTAGATGTTGTTGATATATTATGTTCACATCGAAAATTTGTGCGGTAATTAGAGCGAGATAGAATTAATAAAAATCATAAATATGTGTCTTTAATAGTACAGAGTATAAATAGATACTTATGTATAATCTTACTGGATTTTTGAACTATTATTTTGCTGCATAAATTGTGAAATTAAAGATAACCATCGGGATCATTGGATAAAAAAGATTCATTGGGAGTAAAATTTAAAGATAAAAAACACCTTGACTCTCAGCCTCTCAATAACTTCTTCATCTTGAAAACGTTATATATTAATGTTATAAGTGAAACCCCTTTTATTAAAATATACAGGGAAACTATTATTTTTTTTGATATTTATATTATGGAAGGTTATTTAGAGCTGAAACTTCAAATGCCTTTAACCCAAAAGTGCCATGTGTGGTTTGATTCCTTTCTGCTTAGCTACGTCCAGATGCACTAAGCTTAAAAGGTGAGTTTTACTTGAATAAAGTCTTAGTACGTTCTATAGATCTCAGGCTTAGTAATAATATTAATAAATTGTATACTTACTAGTTAGCCAACACAACAACGACTGTCTCGCGTGGTGTTAAGAAAGCGACGTGGTCGTAAACATCCTTTCTGTCAGGATACGAAGAGTATCTGGTAACAGAAAACAGAACATTAATGTTTTTTATCGAGTAACAAGTGAAGGAGTATTGCATTTTTTATGACTATAAGGGTCGAGACGAAAAGGACATTCAGCTGATGGTAATTGATAAGCCCTGCCCATTACAATGCAGTGCCGCTCAGAATTCTTAAAAACCCAAAAATTCTAAGAGGCACTACAATTGCGCTCGTCTCCTTGAGACGTAAGATGTTAAGTCTCATTTGCCCAGTAATTTCTCTTGCTACAGCGCCCCTCAGCCCGAAACACAGAAATATTTACACATTACTCCTTCACGGCAGAAATAGACGCCGTTGTGGTATCCTAAATCTAGCCGGCATCCTGTGCAAAGGAGCCTTCTACTGGTAAAAACATGTTAATATTTATTCAAATAAAACAAATCTTATAACTATATTTACAATACTATGATAACATTAAAATAAAACTATCATTACGTGGAAGCTTACCAAAAATACTGGCAGCATTTCCGCGTTAGATAGCTAGGCTGATCCGTTGACCGAAATAGCTGCCAGCGCTTGGGTTTCCAGTAGCCCTATTGTTACAACTTACATGTTGTTTTCATCGACGTCAACTTTGACGGCAGTCCGTCTTATAACGTCGATCCTTTTCGAGCCACGAGGTATAAACTTTGAGAAATGCCCGAGAACGTAATACATCGGCTGTTTGTAGAACTCGTCACTCGTGGAATTCACGACTATTTCTGAATCTCCAAAGTTCTGCGCCCAATTCGGCCCACCCTGTAGATCTACCGCCATGTTCCAGTCAACCCAGGCTACGTAATGGTTGACAAGGTTCTGTGAATTGATTAGAATATCTTAGACCGTAGTAAAACAAAAAGTCTATGCGATAGATTCCGTGCTAATAAATTAATAGGGTTTTTAAATATAAAGATGACCACCAGACAAAGAAGAGGTCACCAACAGACTTACATGAAAGCTGAAGAGATAATTATGGCATAAAGCGAGATCGTCGAGTACTATCTATGTATGTTATTTACTTATAATTGTATCTGTCTGTATTATGGTCATTTGAATGGGCCATCGTAGCCAAAATGAAGAATTCAATTATTATATTATTTTCCTGTCAGTGGGGAGCAGTATGGTCGCCTGGAGCTTTGATCGAAGCACAGTAATTAATGTGACAATTATATTATTTGGATTTTATTCAAATAGAGGTGTACTGGACATACAAGCAGAGGAAAGGACTCATGGAACAACTGAATAATGCTATAAATGCTTCTACAATATGATGCCAGAAAATGTACAAAACATATGTGTTACGAAATTTATAAGAATTGTAATAAAACGTTTGTGTGGGAAAGGTTACTATAGTTTAAAAGATTTTCTTAATGATACCACAGACTGGGAATGAAGCGAACACCCTCAGGCTCTTTAATTATATAAATGTTTACTGTACGATATTACATTGTAATCTATATTTTTATAAATAAAAGCCCGCTGAATCTCTTGTGCTCGTTCTTCTCAGGTCTGAGGCAGTCTATTATAAATGGAGGGTCGTTTTTGACGTTCATTAAGTGATTTTGAATAAAAATATTTGAATTTGAATACAATGAGCGGAAAAAAGGAAGACAGTTCAAAAGATGAGAGGACGAGATAAATTGAACAGCGGGGATGGTACAATACCGAAAAGATTGGAAACATATGGAGGCTTAGAGGCTAGGTATCGATTTGCTTTAGTTATACTCAATATTAATGTTAGTGCATTACGTAATTCGTCTGAATGAAAGGCTTAAAAGGAAGAAGTAATAGTAACAGTTATTTATGCAACTGTGAATTTGGCCTGTAAGGCTTTTCGTTCACAATTCAACATACTTGAAATGCAACTTCAAAACTCAAACAAAGTTATTTGGGACACTCTGTAGATTTTTACGTTCATTACTTAAGAATATTCGGCTAAAATGGTTGTATCCTTTTAATGGGATCGCTTTTGACGCTTATATTTACATTTTTTTTATCAAAATCAGGGACGAGACGAACAAGACGTTCAGCTGATGGTAATTGATACGCTCTGGCCATTACAATGCAGTGCCGCTCAAGATTATTGAAAAGCCCAAAAATTCTGAGTGGCACTACAATTGTGCTCATCACCTTGAGACAGAAGATGTCAAGTCTCATTTGCCCAGTAATTTCACTAGCTATGGCGCCCTTCAGACCTAAACACAGTAATGCTTACACAATACTGCTTCACAACAGAAATAAGCGCCGTTGTGGTACCCATAATCTAGCCGGCATCCGGTGCAAAGGAGCCTTGTCTTCTCTTGTCTTGTCTCCCACATCTTAAATTCTACTTCACAGACGCACAGAGCCACGTTTTACTTACATCGAGAATGGTGACGATGTATGTTTCACCCTTCCTCCAAGAACCAAGGTTGATACCACTCTCGCTCGCTTGAAAATAAACATAAATATAATTATATCATTAGAAAAATACCTTCTTATATGCTTCCAACTCAAACTTAAAAATTCTATTGAATAGGTAAATTATGTCTGGTACCGAGAAGTCAAAATGCAAAGAGATTTTCTTGCGGCGCTTCTTCTCTCTCAGAGCGCCATTTGTTTCCGAAGCGGCAGTAGTGTCTAGTATAGGTAGTAGGGATTCGCCGGTTCTGGCTCACAGTAGTGGGGATTCGCCGGTTCTGCCTCACTTGTTCGTGATGCCTACTAAAAAAAAAAAAAAGTTTGGTGTCAAACTGGGGGTTTTGATGTATTTCCGAGCGATTGCGCTGATCCGTTTTTCGATATCTCTTATAGTTACAAAGTTAGCTTTTTAAGTTAAACAGATCCATACTCATTACTAATCAGTGGTAATTAACCTAATTATTGGTGAGCGACTCAATGTCGATTCTTTGAAAGTCATAGATGTAATTAGTAAATTACCTCTCACATTCGTTACTACGATTAAAACGACAGTTTTGTGCTGTGTTTATTATTAAGTTAACAGATGATATAAATAAAGTATATAATAAAACATCGTTGCAGATTGTATCATTTTAAAAATATTTGATGAAATCATTCAAACTCTTATTATTAAACTTAAAGTAAAGATACATTAAACAGTACTCGCAACACATGCTGCGGTAAATAAATTCTTTACTCTTGCAGTATTGTGGATATACATTCTGCGATTGCTTTGTAAAAACCTCAGCTGGAATCCCTGACTTCGACGATCATATGAATTGAAGTATTGTCCAATACCCTGCTCACCAATGTGTATTGCAACCTAGTGAGAGCCTGGCTTATTTTCAGTATCTACATTGTTGACAATATAACAGGGCGTTACAACGTATATCGACAATCGGTTTGCTGCGTAAACATTATTTTGAATACTGAGATCAATTTTCTTCAAATAATTCTGTATCTCGATTGTATTCATATTACCGTAGAATAATGTATTTAAAAGTTATTGGATTACAACTTACAATAAAACAAAACATCATTTTAAGTACATATTTAATTTCAATATTATAAGGCAATATAGTAGTAAGTTTAACTAAAACTATTACACACCCTTACAAACGATCAAACATAAACATAATTGTTCAATGCATAGACTTAAGTCAATAAAGCATAATATTTTCACTCAACGAATAAATAAATCTACTTTGTCATACCAAACGGTATATTAAGCAAATTATATTGATACCTTAGCTTGGAGTCATCATAAAATAAAATAAATGTTATATAAGTTTTAAGTTTGATTTTTTTTTTTTGAAAAGAATGAGAGTAGCTACATCTTTTATTTAGATATATAACTTGTGGAGTAAGTTATGATGTAGGTACTGTATATTTTTTACTTATTAATAGTTCTATTTAAATATAATCAATAAATGGTAGTTTAACAATAAATTGTCTCATTATATTATATGAAACCTTTTTGTAGTAGAGGGTGCACTGTGTGTGGGTGTGGAAAATCAGATTTCATAAATAATTTTATAATATTTTTGAATGATGTTAGTGACACAAATTGTATCTAAATCACCTGATGCTTTGATGAAATGCAACCTTTATACAATCTCAACCATGTCAATTAGTTTCAAGATATAACTACCTGATCTCTATAATATGTTTGTTTATCAGTTATGTTTATGTTTGATCGTTTGTAAGGGTGTGTAATAGTTTTAGTTAAACTTACTACTATATTGCCTTATAATATTGAAATTAAATATGTACTTAAAATGATGTTTTGTTTTATTGTAAGTTGTAATCCAATAACTTTTAAATACATTATTCTACGGTAATATGAATACAATCGAGATACAGAATTATTTGAAGAAAATTGATCTCAGTATTCAAAATAATGTTTACGCAGCAAACCGATTGTCGATATACGTTGTAACGCCCTGTTATATTGTCAACAATGTAGATACTGAAAATAAGCCAGGCTCTCACTAGGTTGCAATACACATTGGTGAGCAGGGTATTGGACAATACTTCAATTCATATGATCGTCGAAGTCAGGGATTCCAGCTGAGGTTTTTACAAAGCAATCGCAGAATGTATATCCACAATACTGCAAGAGTAAAGAATTTATTTACCGCAGCATGTGTTGCGAGTACTGTTTAATGTATCTATACTTTAAGTTTAATAATAAGAGTTTGAATGATTTCATCAAATATTTTTAAAATGATACAATCTGCAACGATGTTTTATTATATACTTTATTTATATCATCTGTTAACTTAATAATAAACACAGCACAAAACTGTCGTTTTAATCGTAGTAACGAATGTGAGAGGTAATTTACTAATTACATCTATGACTTTCAAAGAATCGACATTGAGTCGCTCACCAATAATTAGGTTAATTACCACTGATTAGTAATGAGTATGGATCTGTTTAACTTAAAAAGCTAACTTTGTAACTATAAGAGATATCGAAAAACGGATCAGCGCAATCGCTCGGAAATACATCAAAACCCCCAGTTTGACACCAAACTTTTTTTTTTTTTAGTAGGCATCACGAACAAGTGAGGCAGAACCGACGAATCCCCACTACTGTGAGCCAGAACCGGCGAATCCCTACTACTAGTATATTAGAAATGACATCAAAAATAATTCTAAAGGAATCAATTTTGAGAAAATAAATGCCTTTTTATGCCATTTCACAGACAGCTGAAACACAGTTTATACTAGTTTACCACTATTGTACGTAAAAAATTAAAAATATAATTTAAAAAGAAGAAAAAATTAATTTAAATTGAGGACTTTTCATTCGTTATAAAAATTTTCATTTGATTTTCCGAATTTTATTTTACTAGATATAATAAAAAATACAAAAAGCACACTGGACATTCTTTTCATCAAATTCAAAACTCATAAGATTAAAACCTAAATAAAACATAAACTCATAGAAAAATACAATTTATGGATATTTAGATAATAAGAAAGCTTAGGTAGAATTGCTCTAAAGGGTTTGAGCTTTAATTACTCTTAATAAAATATAATATTCACAATTATGAATTATACAATGTATAAGCAAAATGATCAAATTGATGAAAATGAGATGTATGGTAAGTTATTTAAAATAATTAAAACAGAGTTTGCTTCTATATTTACTTCAAAGACAGTCAACTCGGGTGGTCTCTTGTCATTTAACAACTGGGGAACAGCTGGTATTCATAGGAGCAGACAACGGTTATATGAACTATATAGTGAGAGATCATCATGTAATCATGATGCATCTTTCCTTGTATATGTGAAAAATTATTCAAAATTATTTAAGAAAGTATATACTATTGCTAAGTCAATGCATATTAGAGATAATTAAAAATGCTTCATATAAAATAAAAATGACTTGGAAAGTTATTAACTGGGAATCTGGAAGAGCGAAAGACTGCAAGTTTGAATATAATCTAATAATAAACAATACAAAAATCCACTCTGAGCAGGAAGTAGCTTCTGCTTTTGAGAAATTTTTTTCTGACATTCCAGTTTCCATCTCAAGCACCCTTGTCTCCTCCACCAGTGTTGCCGAGTCACTTCTTTTGGAAAATGTTAAGGAATGTAAACAAAATTTCAAATTCAGTGTTGTTAGCCCAGCAGAAATAATTAAAACTTTCAGATCCTTAGAAATGAAAAAAACTGCTGATATATAGAGCATATCTGTAAAAATAATAAGTTCTGTTATTGATGTCATAGCACCATATCTAGCACTAGTTTTTGATAGCTGTATTGAACATGGCGTGTTTCCTGACCTTCTGAAGTATAGTAAAATTACACCAATATTTAAATCGGGACTCACTTCTCACTAACTATCGCCCTGTTTCGGTGTTGCCGACCCTTAGTAAAATTTTTGAAAAAATTATTTTAAGCCAAATGCTTGAATGAAGAATGCACTTGGTATCTTCTGGGATTTATCTAAGGCTTTTGATTGTGTTCAACATTCAACGCTGGTCAGGAAGCTATGCCACTATGGTATAAGAGGATCTGCACTCGATCTTCTGATCTCATATTTAAATAATAGGATTCAGAGGGTCGAGGTGAATGGCAGGAGATCTCCTGGGACTCCTCTCGATATGGGGGTACCACAAGGGTCTATTCTTGGACCCTTCCTATTTCTAATTTATATAAATAATCTACCTAACCTTGTAGAAAATAAACACAAGGTGGTATTGTTTGCGGATGACACTTCACTTATATTCAAAGTGAAACGAAGCCAAGTTTTATATGAAGAAGTAAACAATGCTCTATCTGACATCGTGTACTGGTTTAGCGCCAATAACTTATTGTTAAATAATCATAAAACCAAATATATTAAATTCACCGCGCCAAATGTCAAAAATGTAGATGCGAATATTTTATTAAATGGAGAGGTGGTAAAACCAGTGGAATCTGCTATATTTCTTGGCATTACTCTTGATTCCAAATTGCAGTGGGGCCCCCATATTGAAGGATTGGCGAATAGGCTTAGTTCTGCAGCATATGCGGTTAAGAAAATCAGACGGTTAACTGACATAGATACAGCGAGATTAGTATACTTTAGTTATTTTCATAGTATTATGTCCTATGGTATATTGTTATGGGGCAGTGCGGCCGATATTAATACTATCTTTGTGCTGCAGAAGAGGGATATTCGCGCGATTTATAACCTAGGTCCTAAAGAATCATTAAGAGAAAAATTTAAAGAAATAAACATTTTGACTGTTGCTTCTCAATACATTTTTGATAATGTTTTGTATGTTCATAAGCACATTGAGGAATTTTCTATTAACTGTGACATTCGAAATGTTAACACGAGGAACAAACATAAACTTGTTATGCCTACTACTCGGTTGGGTCGAGTTAGTAAGTCTTTTGTTGGGCGATGTATATGCTTCTACAATATGATCCCAGAAAATGTACAAAACAAATGTGTTACGAAATTTAAAAGAATTGTTAAAAAACGTTTGTGTGGGAAAGGTTATTATAGCATAAACGATTTTCTTAATGACAACACGGACTGGGATTAAAGCGAACACACTCAGGCTCTTTAATTATAAATGTTTATTGTACGATATTACATTGTAATTCATATTTTATATAAAAAAAAGCCCGCTGAGTTTCTTGCGCCCATTCTTCTCAGGTCTGAGGCAGTCTCTTTTGAATGGGTGGTAGATTTTGACGTTCAATAAGTGATTATAAATCCTATTTTGAATAAAAATATTTGAATTTGAATTTGAATTTGTAAGTAGAGGTATTTAGCTCAACGCTTTACGAAGTGTCGGTAAATTAAATAAGAAAAGTGATTTTTCAATATTCATAAGTGTTATTTCCGAGACCTACATGAATAAAGTTATTTTGATTTGATTTGAATTAATTTTCTAGTAAATCGTCAGAATCAAACAATATGACATTATACTTATCATTATCATTATTATATCATTATGCCAATAATAACGAGGCTGACTCCGAGTCAAAAGCCGCAACATGCCTTATAGCGAAGCTTACCAATAGCAGGCCTGTTTCACTCCCCGTGTAGGTATCGAAATCGTAAGTACGTACGGCGGCCTCTACAGAGTAGGCCAGCCAGTAGGGACTCACGAGCGAGCAATGACGGACGCGCAAACTTTGTTGTCACCTACTTCACAGATCCGACCGTTATTTTAAAAATGAAGAAACATAAATAAAGCAAATCATATTAAAGGTCATTGCGATCGAAATTTTTTAAGCTTCCTAAAGACGCTGAAGCAATCAAATTTAAAGTAATTATTATAATGAAATAACCATTCATGAAAGCTACCTATTTATTTCCTTTAAACTAAGTAGGTTTGACTATCTCGTGGTCTTCCAATACATACATTACTATCTGCACCTAATATAGAACGAATATTGATTTAAAATTACGATTACGTACATATTTATAGTTTAAAAGAAACTGAACTATTTATATAAGATGACTTTATACTAGGTAAGGTACAGTTTTAGGTAAACAAGTCAACCCTAATGTCGTCAGAAGAGTTAAGAGTCACGCTATAGAAAGAGAGGCAACTTATAGGAGAATAAAAATGGAGCTTAGTAGCGTTGTGCGATCTGAATTACACCTTATTGTATGACCGCAAGAGTCCTGCATCGTTTTCAAATTTAATTTGTGTATTTAAAAATCTTACTGTCACTAAATTCTGTAGAAAGCACGAACTTGTCGGGATAATTTTTCAAATTGGCAGCGATAATATCTCCCGGAACATAGGAGTCAAGGTAACCGTGCATTCCCACACCGTCTATATAATTCATAAGTTCTGGATCTATGTCGCCAAACTGCAAAAAAAAAATTAAGTTTATCATGCGTCCAACAAGTCGTGTACAGATTTTTTTTTAATTTTAATGCCGAATGTGTTTGAGGAAATCCTAAAAATGAGAACAAAACAGAACAGGCACCCAACGTTTATTTTTCTGTGGCTCTCTTACGGCGGTCTTCAATAACCTATCTATCCTTAGTTTAACTTACTAGAGGTAGACAAATCTATCCTTTTACGCTTACTAACATTTCAATAACCTATCGACTATTAAGATAGCATTGGACTATAACTATGGATAGATAAGATCTTGTCATTAAATGGTGAATGGTGATAGCAATGTATCCATAATTAGAGATACGTTATTGAAAACCGCCGATAGTAGACAATATCAGTGTCAGTCAAAATATAAGAGATGAGGAATAAAGTTGCTTCCTTCTGAAATAGACTCCGCAAATCTCAGAACCGCATTTTCCAAACAGTTTGTGACGATGATGTCTAGCTATTTTTTCATATTATTGGCTATCTGTGCATCAAAACAAAATAAGAAATTAAAGAAGGTGCCTTGACCACGACGCCGGGGAAGAGCTTTTTTAACCTTTCCAGATAGTTTCATGTATATTTTACCTTTTATCTTTATTTCTATGTATTATTATTATATGAATATCATTGTACCTATTTGTTTCATAATATGTATACGGGGTATTATGCCATTAAGGCGAAGAGTAAGCAGAAAACACGCAAACATGGTGTTTTTAGTCAAGTTTTGTGGTGAAAGTATAGCATTTCGAGCTATGAACACTACTTAATCCTGTTACACATATCCTTAAGTCTTATTTGTAGGTTGCTAATGCTTGCTGTCGGTTATAGTTAACACTGCCGAGCCTTTTTGAACTACCACTTTTCTTTGAAGTTAAACAAGTTTTTTGGCATGGCGTGACGCATTTTTTTGGTACTTCTCTCAGAAAATTATTCTTATAGCTTGTACTTTATTCAGATTAGTAGTGAATAACGAGGATTGTAAGCATATAAACTGTTTTCCACCCAAGAATTTGAAAATATTGGCTTTGTTACATAGAAGAGGCGGGCCGGCAGCCGTGAACTCATATCGCTCAAGGTCGCAGGCATTTAGTGTCGCCTTAATAAAAATATCATTATAAGTGTTGACAGCAGAATTAAAAATAAATAAATGACATTAGGAACGCAGTTTGACCGTGGTTTGACCCATGAAGCGTTTTCCGTGGAGTAAAGCTATAAAGAGCCGATGAAACACCTCATCATCTCGTCCGTCAAAAATTGCCAATATCTATATATATATCTTTTGCATTTTGATTTATGGCTATATATATATATATATATATATATATATATATCTATAGCCATAAATCGAAATGCAAGACTTTTGAAGACAAAATATATTAATATTTATTTGGTATTTAGCTGGCGAAATCCATTTTGTTTATTATAGAACGGGAACATTATTTTGTAAAAAAAATCTAGATAGTAAAATTATTTTTTATACAAATCATAAGTACTAACTAAAAATAATACAATGAATTCAATTGCAGTATTTTTATTAACCGACTTCAAAAAAGGAGGATGTTCTCAATTCGTCAGTTGTTTTTTTTTGTGTTTTTACCCTCAAAACTTTCTACTGGGTGAACTGATTTTGATAATTCTTTTTTTTTTTTAAAGCTGGTTCTTCCCAAGTGGTCCCATTGTAATTTAGTCCAGATCTGACAGTGAAATCTATGAGAAAACCATAATAGTCTTTAATTTTGCTATACATACGTATAGCAAACTGGATGATAAATTTACGAATAACTCTTGGTAATTTTTTGAGTCGGTGTCATCCAAGATAGGTTTGTTACTACATAAATAGTTACAGGTGAGATGTGCTTCAGTCGTGAGGAGGCGAGAGGCGAGAGCGGGTCGCGGCGGAAGGACACCGATTCCAAAAATGACAATAATCGTAACTAGAATTAGATTAACTAATTAGATTGTATAAAAATACTCAATTATTTTCATACTTTTTAGTGCACATTATATCTATTGTTTTTGAATAGTGTTTTTGAAGGCGGTGTTTTTTTTGTAAATTTTTTTTTTTGACGCGTTTAACAAAAAAGTCACAATTTCTCGTCCAACTCTGAAAAAGCGGCGACATCACAGCACGAATCTATCACAAATCACGTTTTTTGTTCACTTACCAAGCTTGTTTATCTAGCAACCCGTAACATAAACCGCATAATGATACCACGAATATTGTAAACACAAGTGGCTATAGCGTCTCAATGGCCGCGCTATGTTTGGCGCCAAAACAGCTGAGCAGCAGGTGGCGAGTAATATGGCAAATTTCTGTTTTTAAATCTCATAGCTATTTGGGCACCGGTTAAACGAAAACAACCTATTATTTTATTTCGCATAGTTATCCGGTAATTCTTACCCCTGTGAACCATAATGGTATGGTGAGGCGTTGGTCATCTGCAGCTAACACCTTGATAGGCTTATCGACACATGTCTTCATTGTAGGGCCCAAGTTTTCTTTGATAAACTGCCCCTATAAATAAAAAGGAGACATAGATAACTGACAGACATATCATATAATATATCATATCATATAATATAATCACCACATTCCACCTTCGCACGACACGCCACAAGTTAGGATATCATCCCCACCATCTGACTGTGTGGCGGTCCTCCACAGTGCGGTTTTCAAGGAGCTTTCTCCCTCGTACTACAAAGCTGTGGAATGAGCTTCCTTGTGCGGTGTTTCCGGGACGATACGACATGGGTACCTTCAAAAAAAGCGCGTACACCTTTCTTAAAGGCCGCCAACGCTCTTGTGATTCCTCTGGTGTTGCAAGAGAATGTGGGCGGCGGTGATCACTTAACACCAGGTGATCCGTACTGCGATTTTAATATCGGCAATACAACGTTTGCTGGGTCAGCTAGTTTTTATATAAAACTCATGTGTTGAGAGGCAAAAACGTTAATATTTTTTTATTTCCCTCACAACGTTTCTCTAGAAGTAAGTATCAGTAGAATCAGTTCGATAACATTTTTCATTTCAGGTATGTACACAAAACTACCCGTGGTATGTGTAAAAACGATTATTATTACCATTTTCTGAACAGACCATCCCAGTGTCTGGAACGGTATCTTGATAACTGCTCCATCGAGAGGCTCGTTAGTTGTGGTGACGCCCCAAATGGGAACGCCCTGTTTTTCATACAGTTGAGCAAATCTGGAATCAAAGTAATGATATATTTTGAAATTTGATCATCAACGTTGGTATTGGTACGTCCCTATTGCATGAAATTTTTTTGCCTCTTTGTAATGAATTTGATTATATTTTACATAATATTATTTTACTCTTCAGATATCCCGTGTATACCTATACGAGAAAACAAAAAATTATTAATTTTGAAAATAAAAAATAAGTTACCTATAAAGTGATGAATGGTAAAATAGCCAAATATAAAGATTAAAACAAAAGTATTCAACTACTTTATGCAAATCAGACAACTAAACAACATGAATCATTTAAGAGATTGTTTTTATGAAATCCATATATTTTGTATATTCATACATCATATCTTATATTGATAAGATATGATGTATGAATCGATAATACTACCATTTTCAAGACTGTTTGGCAAAAAAAAATTTAAAATGTTGCAGAAGCTTGAAATAAAAAAATAGTCTGACTAACCATGTTATAAAAAATGTGTGAACCTAGGTTACATATTAAATTAGTATGTACATTCTGGCGTATGATCTAAATCAATTCAATCTAGAAATAACAAAATAATTTTCTTCTAATAGGGGACAAAAAGGAGCCAGTAGATTAATTTTTTCAATAAAAAAAACTTAGGTTAACTTTCAATAAAAAAAAAGGTAAAAAATTAAATACGGTTTCATGGGTTTCATCCACATCCGATGCTGGCGCAGTTGCTGCAGATAATTTAGTGCTATATTTTGGAAAGTAATGAATGCAACAGGAGTACTTTGTGACTTATCAACAGCATTTGACCGTGTCGATCACGCTACCCTTTGAAATCAACAAAATCACTATGTTATTAATAATCTTATGATTAGTAAGACACAGTGACAGACTCATGTATTACATCATATATTGATAATTTATCAATTATTCTCTATTAGTCAATGCTCGAAACAAATATAAACTCGCAATTCCATCTACTAGGCTCCGTAAAATTGCTAAATCTTTTAAAGTGGATTGTGTTATATTTTATAATAAAACTCCCAAATGAAATTAAAATATTACCTATTAAAAAATTTAAATGTATCGTAAAAAATAAATTAACATCTAAGGCCTATTATAATGTGAAAGATTATTTGAATGATAAAGATAGTTGGAATTAATGTTCTAAATTTTGTTAATGAATATTGTTATACTCATTTGAATGCTATTGTAACTTTTGCACTTCATCCTGACTTGCACTAAATAACTTATAAAGTATTACAGTGAATAAAGGTTTTTTGACTTTGACTTTGACTTTGACTTTGACTTTGACTATTCAAAACAAATGAAATTATTACGGCTATTGACTGCGCGAATGCAAACTGGTGTCACGGAGAAATTTATATTTAGCACGGTTTCCTCAACTTGCGGGGTTTATACTTCAACATTCAAAACAGCTTATAGCGCGATAATTATTGGATACAAATAGATGTTAGATACAACGCAGAGCAGCTCGAATTGTCCGGGACCCAGTGCTCTGTGAACGGCTGGATCACTTGGCGTTGCGTAGAGACGTCGCTTCATTGTGTGTCTTCTACCGCATTTATCACGGGGAGTGTTCCTGCCGCCGAATTCCACCTTCGCACGACACGCCACAAGTTAGGATATCATCCCCAACATCTGGATGTGGGGCGGTCCTCCACAGTGCGGTTTTCAGGGAGCTTTCTTCCACGTGCTACAAAGCTGTGGAATGAACTTCCTTGTGCGGTGTTTCCGGGATGATACGACATGGGTACCTTCAAAAAAAGCGCGTACACCTTCCTTAAAGGCCGGCAACGCTCCTGTGACTCCTCTGGTGTTGCAAGAGATTGTGGGTGGCGGTGATCACTTAACACCAGGTGACCCGTACGCTCGTTTGTCCACCTATTCCATAAAAAAAAGTGTGTGAAGTAAAGTCTAAGTATGCTCTATAGATCTCGAACTTTGTGCCTTGTCATATGCATACGGTCATGGCACATTATTAATTAAAATAAAGGATGAGACGAGCAGGAAGTTCAGCTGATCGTAATTGATACACCCTGTCCATTACAATGCAGTGCCGCACAGGATTCTTGAAAATCAAAAAAATTTGGTCACTACAATTGCGCTCGTCACCTTGAGACGTAAGATGTTAAGTCTCATTTGCCCAGTAATTTCACTAGCTATGGCGCCCTTCAGACCGAAACACAGTAATGTTTACACATTCACATGCTTCACGGCAGAAATAGGCGCCGTTGTGGAACCAATAATCTAGCCGGCATCCTTTGCAAAGGAGCCTCCCACTGGAACAGTGGATGTGAAAAGGCTTTAACACATGACTAACTTGCAATAGTAGTCGGCATAGGTTTGGAAGTATTCACTCTTCAAACGGCTTATAGCGTAGTCGTTATTCATCCACTTCATCCATTGGGGAGGTGACCACACAGAACCGAATACAAGCACCTCATCCGTTGCTGCAGCCATGGCTGCGCGAATCATCGGAATCTGGAAAACAAGAATCTACATCAATTTATGGCTTAGGATTTATGATTGATACATGCGAGTATTACACATTTATTAAAATACTTTTCCTATTATCGTGTGCAAAGTTCGATTTTGCGCATGCATTTGCGTTCGCAATGTACCACTTTCCCACACTTTGACAAGAGCGTGCGGGAATGTATTAGAGTATATGAGCGATTACAAGGTGCATATTCGAACGCCATCTGTGGCACTCTCTTCGCATTAACACGTGCGAGCGACACTGTCTCTCTGAGCTCGCGCTGGTTTGTTTACTTCTGTCATCTGGAATGGACCTGTCAAAAGGTGCGTTCTGTTTTGCCGTTTTGTTAATACGGAAAACGAACGTCAAAGTATCAGTCGATTCGCATGATAATTGAAGTGGTCGAACTTTGCGCAACTTACTAGGAAAAAATAGTATACGATACTCTTGCGCACGTAGGTCATCCCGTACTTTGCGCAGTCGTATCGTAATGTACGTGAAAACGTACGTAAAAAACGTGAGCAGTAGACTCGTTCTTGATCGGATATCGAAAGAAGAGATGAGACGTAGTTAAAAGTTTTGGCGTTCTACGATCTACAACTATGTTCCATCCACAAATCCGCTATAGGGTTGCAAGATGGTAATCGAAGACAATAATAATTGTTGTACGATATATTTGGTAGGTCTGAGAATCGGTTGTATCTATTTTTTATACCCCAAAATTTTTAATTACTGATGTTTTTCTTATTATTTTATATGGCAATACAACGTTTGCTCGGTCAGCTAGTAACTTTATATAACTATGCTAACATTTGATGTTGAACTGAAAAACAAATAAATACCTTATAGGAAACATCTGGACAGTTGAGAGTGAAGTTTGTCAGATCCTTGTCATTTTCCGGATACTCGTTGTAATAGTAAGGGGAGGGAGAAAAATCAGAACCGGCGATCGTCACGCGTATCATGGAGTACTCATTTCCTTCACTGCTGAAGTAGGTGCTGAAAAAAAATTTTTTTTAGAAAAATTTAACCAGTCGGAGGCTCCATTGAACAAGATGCCGTCAATTATTTTGGATGCGCAGGGAAGTATGCTAATTGGGCGAAGGGGTGTGTAGAATTCTGGGATATCTTTTTTGGGTAAGGGTCGCACTAGTGCGTGGCGCCAGAGATCAGCAAAGGTACTAGACTGAAACGAGGTATTAATAATATGTGTTAATATGGGCAGAGTATGTGACAAGGTAAGGAGTAGCATATCAAGAGGTACATCGCCCAATCCCATAGCCTGTGATTTCATTTTCTTTAATTGCTTGTAAAACCATGTTTTCATCCACGTGTTCAAATTTAAAGACCGCTGTGCCATGGCGATGAGACTCAACATATGTTGGGGTTGCAAGCGTTATATTTCGGTTTGAAAGGCGCCGTAGCTCACTAGCTCACTTTCAATTTTACTAACTTACGGGGCATTGTAATGGGCAGGACCTATCAATTGCCATCAGCTGAACGTCCTGCTCAGCTCATCCCGTATTTTCATTAAAAAAAAAATTACAATCAAGACATTTATGTGGCGGTACCTAAGTGATACGCCCTGCCGCTAAGGATTCTAGAAAAACTAAAATAAAAAAACGTTTAAGTATATTCTATTAAATATATCGTTGTCTTCTAACCCATGACACAGGCTATATATGCTTAGCTTGGGGCAAGATAATTTGTGTAAAAAGTGTGTCCATATTATTATTATTATTATTGTCAATGAAGTTTTCATTTCTGCCCTGCGGTCTTAAGCACACACTCTATTTTTTATTTACATTGCACAGTTTAAAAGACTTACTTGATAAACTTCTCACGCGCTTTTTCTGACAAAGCTAACCAGTTGAGTCCAGCGGCGTCTGTACAAGCGGCACCAAATCCCAGAATGGTCTGGAAATGTTTGTTTGGCACAAGTTCTAGAATCCTGTCGAACTCTTCATCTGTAACAACATCAATGTTAACATGTGAGAGCCTCCTTTGCACAGGATGCCGGCTAGATTATGAGTACCACAACGGCGCCTATTACTGCTGTGAAGTAGTAATGTGTAAACATTACTGTGTTTTGGTCTGAAGGGCGCCGTATCTAGTGAAATTACTGGGATAATGAGACTTAACATCTTATTTCTCAAGGTGACGAGCGCAATTGTAGTACCACTCAGAATTATGAGTCTTTCAAGAATCCCGAGCGGCACTGCATTGTAATGGGCAAAGCGTATCAGTTACCATCAGCTGAACGTCTTGATCATCTCGTCCCTTATTTTCATTAAAAAAAATCAATTAATTATAACATTAGGACAACCGTACGTACCTATGTGTTGATAAAAACAGTGAAACATATTATGAATAATTAAAAAATACAATACAGTAAAAAAGAAAATATTTTTTGAAGTGACAAATACTTTGGGCGCATTTATTTTGTAGGTATTGATGATTAATTAGAATAGGCATACACGCTCCGCTTTGTAACAGTCATGCGGGTAAAGTCTTCTCGAGTTGATTTTATGAATTTTATTACTCTATGAAAATAGAACAAAAAAAGTACTCTTTTAGTATTATTAAACACGCTTTGATGTAAGTTTCCACGTGTGTTGGTGATCTTAGTAACACGCCGTTTTTCTTAATTTAGCTATTCATAGACGATATCCACCTTATGGTTCCTGATAGCCCATTTCATAGCAGCAGTGATTCGCTTCCGATCAGCTTATATCGATAAGTTTATTTTAATTTCTCCCACTTGAAACACTGGCAAGGCATCTCTTCACCTCTGGTATTTCCGGAATGCCATGCATACATGTCGGAGGTTAAATCCACGGTTATATGGAAGGCAAAACCAATCCGGCATCGAAGAAACTTGGTGTCATAAATAGAGCACGGCAATACTTCTAGCCGGCCAATATTCTAGCACTGTACAAAGCCCAGGTCCGACTATGGCTACATTTGAAGTATTGCCGTCATCTCTGGTCTGTGGCACTGCAATATCAGCTCGAATGATTTAACCGCGTGCAACGCAGATCTGCTCGAATTTCAATTCGATCAAGGGACAACGGATCGACAACGAATTCGACAAGGGATCTTGTACTCTGTTACGGCTAGACCACTCGGCTTTGTGTAGAGACGTCGCTCGATTGGGTGCCTTACAACACATTTATCACGGGAGTGTTCCGAAGAGCTGTTTCGCCTGATTCCTTCCGCCGAATTACACCTTTGCACGACACGCTACAAATTAGGATATCATGCTCACCATCTGGAAATGTGGCGTTCCTCAATAGTGCTGTTTTCAAGGAACTCAACGAAATGGTTTTTGTCAACCAAGCTGTGGAATAGATTTCTTGTGCGGAGTTTTCGGAACGATATGTGGATGTTTGTTTGAAATTTAATATAATAAGTTTGTAAACATTTGAATAAGTGTTTAAATGTTAATAATTGTAATACATTTTTGAAGTTACATTGTAATCAGTTTTATGTACTGATATTATGTCATTTAGTATATTTTTATTTTTCTTTTAATTAATCGGGCCGATTTTTCAATCCTCAGATAAATCACCAGATAACTATCGAGAGAATAAAATTAACTTACTGTTTATCAAACGATTAAAAGTTTTGAATTTTTCAGTCGCTTTTTATCCAAAGAATAGTTGTCTGTGGTATAGTCGAAGCAACTTCACACTTCATACGTGCAAGCGAGATGGACATATATATTATTTAACGCATAAGACAAAGAAAGGATGCTTGTTTGACATTAGACATTTATTACAACAGTTAATAACAACAAACCTCTAATTCAGTCGTTTATTTGTTCAGTTTATTTCAATTTAAATTTGGTTTCGTGGTACTTACTTCTATGATATTGAGGTATCATTAAAAAAATACTACAAACCTTTTCGTTTCATATTTAATTTTATCCTCAATCAATGAGATTAAGTAGGCAACAGTATCTTTTTTTAGTCGAAATCTCCTCCAGAACTCATTATCATTCCAGATGTTGTGATCTGGTCTATCTCTCACAACTCTGGTTTATCTGTCCGGAGGGTTTACAAAGTTGAGGAAATGGATTTCTTCTTCAATCGCCAAAAATATTCATTATATTATAATTTCTATTATATTAGATAGTAATAACAAGTTATTAGATCATTAGATCTTTTGACATGAGCGTAGATAATACACTTATAACTAGAGAATGACTTATCTACACATATAGCCTAAAAAACTTTAAAACACGTCCTAACTATCCCACCGATAGCTCTTAACCGGCTCCCAAAGGGGCCGATAAATATAATCACCCGATATAGTCTTAATTCGTTCGATAACTTCTATCTGCCTGTTGAAAATTCGAAATTGCGCTATCTGTCGAATTTCTCTTATCTAGTTGTTTAACTGAAGATTGAAAAATCGGCCCTTAATATATATAAATTACGTGGCACGTTATTTGTCCGCGCTGGACTCCTAAACTAATGAATGGATTTTAATGGGGATTACTTCATGGTGTGCCGTTTGGTCCAACTTGAGAGATAGGATAGTTTTTATTTCCATTTGGGAACCATATTTTTTTTTTTCAATATTTGTTTTGTATGGACATATTTTCTATGAGATAATTTAGTGACGCACGGTTTGACAGTTCCGCTGTGAAACAATTTCATTATAAAAACAGGGAGCATTTTTTACGAAATAATTATTGATGTTTTGAAATATTATTGGCAAATTCCTATAAAACAGTATTTTTTTATCATCTACAGAACAATGTCTGTCGGGTCTGCTAGTTATTTATAAAATGCGACGAGTGAAATACACGGTAAAACCTGAATGGGTTTATGTTTGTACTTACATTTAAGTAAAATTGTAAAATACTTTTATTGTATGTAAAACAAATAAAAAATTGAAAATACATATAGCAGAGACCCGAAGCCCGATAATGCCGCAGACATTTGCTCCGGAATTGGTGCCAGTCTTTACCCGTTTTTTCTGACTCTCGTACTCAAAAGGCATAGTTGAAAATTAATAGAAAGCGGCATTAGATTCCAAGAGAAGCATGTATAGCCTATTAGCGATTGCTAGTATGGGTTCCTTCAAGGTCGCTGGCGATATTCTTGTATATGTATCTTACCCATAAATGGATGCAAGCGAATGAGTCGAATATAAACGAGAGCCGTTTGAGACTGGTGTACCACAAGGCTGCATGGTATCCCCTGCACTGTTTCTTCTGCATATCATTAATATGCTGCAAGTCAGCAATATTCATTGCTATGCAGACGACAATACAGGGTATGCTTCTTACACAGGCCGTGCCAATAACTTTCGGGTAGCGTCGACGAGAAACTGAACAAACTTGTGTTTGAAATCGAGACTGCTATAAAACTTAGAATAGGGCCGTTAAAGTTTAGTCCGGTCCCTGAAAAGACACAATTTTGTGTGCTCACCGCTAAAAAGTCGAAATCCGAGATCAAACATCTGACATAGCTATCGGAATATTTGGCGTAAAAGAGTCATACTTTTAAAGAAAACATAAGCATGATTGTCATATTATCTTTTTGACTTTAGCAACCATGTTTTGCTCAACAACGTCAAGATAGGCCTCTGTTCGCGATGAACAAAAGAAAGATTGATATCTTCTTAAAGATTTATATTTCGTCTGTCTTAACAGGATTAGATAAAATAGTTCTTGTGTAGTTGATGTGTCGTGTGCAAGTTGTTGAAGTAGAAGAGTGAATGAATGAATGTTGTATTTGACAGATAGATGAAGGATGAAATGATTGCCAGAGTAGGTAAATGGAGTTATATTAGAGTAATTGTTTGATAGGTTTAGGTGTATGACTCGATATAATAATAAAATTTAATTTAATCCAGTCGACGATAGGAAATCTGGCGTCGACAGCCTCCCTTAGTTTTTGCTACTCATCTCTGTTGCTAATTCAAATTCAAATTCAAATATTTTTATTCAAGATAGGATGTGACATCACTTATTGAAAGTCAAAAACTACCACCCATTCCAAAATGAATGCCTCAGACCTGAGAAGAATGGGCGCAACAAACTCAGCGGGCTTTTTTTTTTCATCGAATAAATATGTTTACAAAGTAATATTGTACAATTAAACTTATTATTTAATAGCTTGAGGGCGGTCACTCCATTCCCAATCTGTGGTATGATTAAGAAAGTAATTTAGGTTTTAGTAACCTTTACCACACAAACGTTTTTTAACAATTCTTTTGAATAACGTTATACTTTTGTTTTGAACATTTTCTAGGATCTTGTTGTAAAAGCATATACATCGCCCCACAAAAGACTTACTAACTCGACTTAGCCGAGTAGTAGGCATCATAAGTTTATGTCTGTTCCTGGTGTTAACATTATGGTTATGACAGTTTCTGGCAAATTCACTTATGTGCCTATGAACATACATTACATTATCAAGAATATATTGAGAAGCAACAGTCAAGATGTTAATTTCTTTAAATTTTGCTCTCAATGATTCTTTAGGACCTATGTTATAAATAGCGCGAATAGCCCTCTTCTGCAGCACAAATATTGTATTAATATCGGCAGCGTTGCCCCATAGCAATATACCATAGGACATAATACTATGGAAATAACTTAAGTATACTAGTCGCGCCGTATCTATGTCAATTAATTGTCTAATCTTTTTAACCGCGTATGCTGCAGAACTAAGTCTGTTCGCCAATCCTTCAATATGGGGGCCCCATTGTAATTTGGAATCTAGAGTTATGCCAAGAAATATAGCAGATTCCACCGGTTCTATCACCTCTCCGTTTAACAAAACATTTGCATTTACATTTTTGACATTTGGTACGGTAAATTTAATGTATTTAGTTTTCTAGCTATTTAACAATAGGTTATTAGCGCTAAACCAGTAACCGATGTCAGATAAAATATCGTTCACTTCGTCATACATAGCTTGGTTTCTTTTCACTTTGAAAATCAGTGAAGTGTCGTCCGCAAACAATACTACCTTATGTTTTTTCTCTATAAGATTAGGAAGATCATTTATTATAGATAAGGAAGATGAACGGTCCAAGAATAGACCCTTGTGGTACCCCCATACTGAGAAGAGTCCCAGGAGATCTCTTGCCATTCACGTCGACCCTCTGAATTGTATTGTTTAGATATGAAGTCAGAAGATCGAGCGCACTTCCTTTTATGCCATAGTGGTATAGCTTCCTGACCAGCGTTGAATGCTGAACACAATCAAAAGCCTTAGATAAATCACAGAAGATGCCAAGTGCATTCTGCGATTCCTCCCAGGCATCAAAAATATTCTTGATTAGCTCAACACCTGCATCCGTTGTTGAACGTCCCCTAGTAAAGCCAAATTGTTTCAAATGAAGTAACTTATGAGAGTTAAAGTAAGTAAGCATTTGGCTTAAAATTATTTTGTCAAAAATTTTACTAAGGGTCGGCAAAACCGACACAGGACGATAGTTATTCGGGTCATAAGAGCAACCCGACTTAAATATTGGTGTAATTTTACTATGTTTCAGAAGGTCAGGAAACACGCCACGACTAATACAATTATAAAAGACTATTGCAAGATATGGTGCTATGACATCAATTATTGAACTTATTATTTTAACAGAAATGCCCCATATATCAGCAGTTTTTTTCATGTCGAGAGACTTAAAAGTTTTAATTATTTCTCCAGGGCTAACAAAACTAAAATTGAAAGTTTGTTGGCATTCTTTAACATTTTCCAGAAGAAGTGACTCAGCAACACTGGTGGAGGAGACAAGAGTGCTTGTGATAGAAACTGGAATGTCAGAAAAAAATTTCTCAAAAGCAGAAGCAACATCCTGCTGAGATTGAACTTCCTGATTGAATTGTATTCAATGTTGCGGTCTTTCACTCTTCCAGATTCCCAGTTAATCACATTCCAAGTCATCTTAATTTTATTCGTCGAAGGCTCGGCGCTGCTAGGCGTTGCGATCCGTCACAACTGGTTTCTTTGTTTTTCCAATACTTGTGAGAGTAACGTTTCCACGTACCCTGCGCTCTCGATTCAGTAACAAATTAAAATACTGTTTCTCATGTATTTATTATTAATTTATTCCTTCATTCACCATTTAGCAGTGAACTAATACAGACGCTTTTTTCATCTTCTCTATTTAATACTCTTCAGTTAAGTACTTTAAATACTCTTTACTGCCGAAATATTTTTAATTTTCAGAACTTGTGTACTATCATTTAGAATTTATACTACTCTACATACTCAGCAGGGGGGGTCTTAGTTTTTGTGTCGAAATATTTCTACGGGGGGTCACAGAAAGTGTGACACAGCGTGACAATGTGACAATAGGAGGGGGAGGGGGTCAAAAAAAGCTGATTTTAGTGTGACGTATTTTATGAAAGGCCCCTAAAGTGTAAACGTATGTTATGGATATCATAAATTTTGTTTACTATTTAAAATCTGATGACCGATCGTGAAGTACAGGGTGGACCAAAAGTCCGTTTACATTTGAATCGGTTGCCGCATCTAGCAGCGGTGGCGGAGGGGGGTGGAGGGGTTACGCATTGCAAGAGCGGCCAATGGGAATTTAGTACCATGGCGTCGTTTAGCGGTAATCAACGTGCATTTTGTGTACGCGAGTACTATCGAAACAACGATTCTGCGACCTTAGCTCAACGAAAGTTTTGCAATCATTACAAGATACGACACAAAAATCAAGCTCCATCACATGTGTTAATTAAAAAATGCGTGCTCAAGTTTGAGAAGACGGGTTCAACAATGGATTTACCTCAGTTCCTCGTTCTGGCCCGCCTAGAACGTCGAGGGACCCCGAAAACGTGGAGCGAGTAAAATCGTCTGTTCGTGACCAACCTGGACTATCAACTCGAAAGCGGTCTGCTGTCCTTAACGTGCCAAGATAATGATGTATTAATCCGCATTCTCAAGAAAGATTTAAGTCTACATTCCTATAAAATCCAAATGGTGCAGGAATTAAGGACCATGCCACTAGGTTGCAGTTTGCGAACGAAATGGTAGAGCGATTCACCAGTTTTACAAACATTTTTTTCTCAACAAGGCACACTTCCACCTAAATGGGCATGTTAATAGACAAAATTGTCGTTATTGGAGTGACAGTATGTCATGGTGATCAAAAACCCCTGCATTCCAGCCAAGCAACCCAGTAACTCTTGACGAATTAAAGGATCGTATTCGCACAGAAATCCAAAACATCTCAACAGAAACATGTAAAGCTGTTATCGAAAAGTTCCGCTCTAGATTGCAGCAATGCCAGAATAATGAAGGATTGCATATGGATGAAATGATTTTTAAGAAATAAATTCCCCTTTTGTTTACTATCGAAAACAATAAACAATTTTGATCTACTGTACTTAGTTTTTTTTTTAATCATCAATCCAATTATAAACGGACTTTTGGTCCACCCTGTATATACGCCGTACTAAGAGTTATAACTTCGGATTTTTTTCTATCGAAGAAACTATCATGAAAAATGTTTCCAAACTGTATAATTTATAGAGAAAAACTTTATATATCTTTTAAATAAATTACATAACCAGAGCCTTTATAATAAGTATAACGAGAGGGAGCCATTTATTACACGCTTTTTATTACCTTCACCTGTATGTATGTTTATTTGTAACCGACTTATTTGGGCGCGATATTGACCCACTTTTAACGGCCAGATTTCGTTCAGACTTTGTAAATTTATCGAGGACCGATGACAATATATTAATTTGATATAATTATTCCATTTTTCAATTTGAAAAAAAATATGATTTTTGTTAATTTATATATTTGTTTTATCTATCGTCGATAAGGTACGAATTGATGTTCATTTTAAATTTCAATTATTATCTTTTCAACCAAAGCGTGTTTTTTTTGTTTTTTTTTATGGAATAGGAGGACAAACGAGCGTACAGGTCACCTATTGTTAAGTGATCACCGCCGCCCACAATCTCTTACAACACCAGAGGAATCACAGGAGCGTTGCCGGCCTTTAAGGAAGGTGTACGCGCTTTTTTTGAAGGTACCCGTGTCGTATCGTCCCGGAAACACCGCACAAGGAAGTTCATTCCACAGCTTTGTAGTACGTGGAAGAAAGCTCCTTGAAAACCGCACTTTGGAGGACCGCCACACATCCAGATGAAAGGGGATGATATCTGATATATGATGTTTTTTAGATTTTTTAAACTATTTTTATTTTAAAGTACGAGCGTTGCCTCGGAGTTGGCAGTAATGTATTAATTACTCGTAGATACTACTTACAGTCTGCGGTGACGTAATTTTCGATAAATCCCTCACTTTTTAAGAATCTTGATCCAGCCTGCAACGTTGAAATATAATTATAGTTAAATATAATCAATCAAAATCTCAATCTCAGTATAACATATTTTTTACAATTTGCCTGGGTACATTGTAGTACGTATTCAAAGCTTGTTCATAGATATATCTTTATATTGTCTTGACTAGACTTATCTTGCTTCTCCCTGTGGGGAAGAGAGCGACCACAGGCTACTCCATTACTATCGACCCTGCGTATCTAAAACATCCATACATACATACTATCACACTCGTCTACCAGAGAGGAAGGCATAAATTAGGGATATCCATTTGTCACAATCATTTTGACGCGGCAACAAGATAACTAAATATTCAATTATTCGCCTTCATTTTATTATAAGCTCAAAGGTAAATAGGTCTTGCTAAAACCAGAAATCGAATGAGGCGTGTGGATTTTCGACTTACCCGGTACGGAAGGGTAATGCCGATTTGCGTGGGATAAGTTCACAGAAATTAGAAAAGACAACTAAATAAAGCTAAAATAGTTTCTTAGATTATATTTTTATTTATATTATATGTTTCTTATATTATTAACTATTTATATTAATAGTTAACAAAACTTTAAGTAACTAGGTACAATTTACTGTGTATTACAGAAACAGTAAAATAAATAAAATTAAACTTTATGCTCAGATGCGATGACATTTTTGACGCTCGTGTTATTGGGTTGTATTGTCGAAAGTAGACTTCCATCATATTATTACTTTGTTATAAAGTATTAAAAAAAATTAAAATTAATTTACTTTATATATTGCCGCTGGACCAGCAGATATCTGCTAGCAAAGTTCTACACTATCTACCATTATATTAATAATATTTAATACATTGCTTAGATGGCCGAGGTATTTTATACCTACATTGACCAAGTGTTGAACTGAATACCAAAATTAAAGAGGTTGCCGCCAACACAATAATATAGTATTATACACGACTTGTTATAAAATACTCATTTTAGAAACGTTTAAATAATATAATAACGTATAAATAATATAATAATTAATAAATGGTATTATTTATAGTCCTAAATTATTTGAAGCTGTTAAAATATACGTCCCTCACAACATGCCTCGTAAAGCTAATTCGTGTATTTTTGATATACCACGCTATCTAACAAACATAGGGTCATTTTCACCACGACTGCTTAAGCAGTACAATGAGATAAATAAAAAAATTGTAAACTTAGACATATTTTCCAATAGTCTACAGAAATTTAAACGTAATCTTCGGAAACATTACAATAAATAAAAACCACTGGGTATTTATAGAAATAAATAAAAAAATATCTTTTATCCTTTTTATATCTAATAATTTAACTTATGTAACTTAAAGTCTGAAAAGAGCACGGTGCAGTATGGAATGCGTTAAAGGCGGATGGAGTGCCAAATAAATACATAAGGATTATACAAACTATTTATCAGAACAGCACGGCTCTGATTAAACTGGAAAATAAAGGTGATATATTTAAAATCCAAAGAGGTGTCAAACAGGGTAATCCAGTGTCCCCTAAACTATTCAACTCAGTTCTACAGCAAATATTTTTTCAATTCAAAGATAAATGGGAAAACTTAGGAATTAATATAAGTGGACAAAACCTTACGAATCTAAGATTTGCTGACGACATAGTTATTCTCTCAGAAACACCTAAAGACTTACAGACAATGTTAGAAGATCTAAAAGAAGAAAGCAAGAAAGTTGGACTCATAATGAACATGGAATAAACCAAAGTAATAAAAAACGTGGAAGAACATATGAATTTAAAGATAGATGATTATACATTAGAAGAAGTAAATAAATACACATATCATAAGAAGTATATAAACACATATAGGAGTGGTAGTGCCATGTTGGGTCCTCACGGACACAACCGAATTGGGCCGGCACGCCCGGAGAAATACCACTCCCCTACTCGAAACCGGCGTGCAATAGCGGCTATGCCGCTGTGTTTCGTCCGGTGAGTGGGGCATCCGGAGACCTACACCCCCCCCCCCCCTCCCCAATACAAATGGCAGCACGGACTAAAAATAGACTACTCCAGGACGGTACCAGGCTATGCAGCTCTGGAGAATCCGTCCCTGGGCGTCCACAATTAGGGCCTGTACCTAATAGTGGTTGCCCAGGCTGCCCCGCGTATTCTGGAGGGGGCAAATCTGCGCTGACTCGGGGCAAGAGCAGGAGGCTCAAACCACCCTCCTCTACACTCGCTGTGGACTTTTGCAACATCAGGGGGCTTCGCTCAAATTTAAATGCCGTCCACTTTCACCTGAAGACGGCGAAGCCGGCCCTGTTCTTTTTAACCGAGACACAGATATCCTCCCTGGCTGATACATCTTACCTTTCGTAACCAGGGTATAATTTGGAAGACTCCTTTATACCACGGGCTGGCGTGTGCGTTTACGTCAAGGAGGATGTCTGTTCTCGACGCCTGAGTTTTCTTAATGGACAGGACCTATCCATCATCTGGCTGCGTGTAGACTGCGATGACCATCCGCGAATCTACGCTTGCCTGTATAGGTCCCATAGCGGTAACGCAGTGACTGACCGGCCCCTCGAACACATCCAAATAGCTACAGATTCCGTGTTGGAGCAGATCCCCACTGCAGAGATCGTGTTTCTTGGCGATTTTAACGCCCACCACGCCGAATGGCTAGGCTCACGTACCACCGATCATGCAGAGAGATCTGTTCACGACTTCGCCTTAGCATATGGTCTGACGCAACTGGTTATTACGCCAACGCGAATCCCAGATGTGCAAGATCATACACCTTCACTGTTGGACCTTCTGTTGACCTCACATCCGGACGGCTAGTTTCCGTTGACCCTCCTCTGGGATCGTCGGACCACTGCCTGATCCGAAGCACCGTGCCGATCACGCGCCTAACACGGCCCCGCTTCGTGGCACTATATGTCAGCAGAGTGGGACAAGATGCGTTGCTTTTTTGCATCCTACCCGTGGAGGCAGATCTGTTTTTCGCTGGGAGATCCAGATGCCGCTGCTGACGCTGTTGCTGATGTGGTACTACAAGGTATGGAACTCTTCTTTCCATCCTCCTCTGTGCCCATCGGTGGCAGGTCCCAACCATGGTTTGACCACTCCTACAAAATAGCTTCTCGCCGAAAGCAGGAGTGCTATCAGGCTTGGGTCAATGCGGTGGTATCTAAGGATGTGAATTCCAGCGAACTTAAAAAACACTTCAATCATGCCTCCAGGTCCTTCAAAAGAGTTATTGCTGACGCAAAGTCGAAGCACATTGGCAGAATTAGCGAGAGACTTGCACGTCTTCCCTCAGGAACTCGTGCGTTCTGGTCGCTCGCCAAGGCTGTCCAAGGAAACTTTTGCCAGCCAGCTATTCCGCCGCTGCACAGGGATGATGACTCGCTGGCCCATGACGCGAAAGAGAAAGCTGATCTCTTGGGCTCCCTCTTCGCGTCCAACTCGACTCTGGATAACCAAGGTGCACCACCACCGCATATTCTATCTATTCCGCGGTGCGAGTCATACATGCCGGAGGTAAAAATCCGGCATGGCGCCGTGCTTCAGGCGCTTCTCACCTTGGCCATTCACAAATCGAGTGGGACCGATGGCATTCCCCCGATAGTGCTGTGGACATGTGCTCCGGAACTGGCGCCGGTCCTTACCCGTCTTTTCCGGCTCTCCTACTCATCAGGCGTAGTCCCGAAATTATGGAAGGCGGCTTTAGTGCACCCGATACCTAAAAAAGGTGTACGCTCAGATCCGTCCAACTACCGCCCCATTGCCATTACCTCCATTTTCTCCAAAGTAATGGAGTCAATCATCAACCACCAGCTCTTGGGATACCTAGAGGGGCACCAGCTGATCAGCGACTGCCAGTACAGTTTCCGTCAGGGTCGCTCAGCTGGTGATCTTCTTGCATACCTCACCCATAAATGGGCGCAAGCGGTTGAGTCGAAGGGAGAGGCCTTGGCGGAGAGTTTGGACATAGCGAAGGCCTTCGATCGGGTGTGGCATAAAGCGCTTATAGCGAAACTGCTATCCTATGGGCTTCCCGAGAAGTTGTGCAAATGGGTCACTAGCTTTTTGGCTGATCGGAGCATCAAGGTTGTTATCAACGGTGCATGCTCCGACTTAAAACCCATAAACGCTGGTGTCCCGCAAGGCTGCATGCTATCCCCTACGCTGTTTCTTCTGCATATCAATGATATGCTGCAAATCAGCAATATTCATTGCTATGCGGACGACAGCACAGGGTATGCTTATTATTATTATTATTTGAAGAGGGTGGCTATTTCCTGGTCCTAAAAGGTTCCTAGTAACACCGCGTCCAGAATTGGACTATTGTGTTCGCCACTCATACTAAAGCTCATCGTCAAGCCCTACCGCCTTTACGAACCGCAGTAGTTCCTTGACGCGAGTGTTGCAAACACTATCTGGTGGTACGAAGTAGTTGCCAAAGATTGCGTTACGCTTATGCATTAGTGGGCCGCAGTCGCAGAGTAGATGAATAGGTGTTTCATCATCCTCAAGGCAGAACCTGCAAGCCTTGTCGCTTCTGATGCCGACCACACTGAGGTGCTTGTTTAGGCGACAGTGCCCGGTTAGCATCCTAGTGAGTATGCATAGATTTTTCCTGTTCAATGATAGGGCTTCATTCGCATAGCTACTGTTGAATGCCCTTATCAGTGCTTTAGAGTGGTTTAAACCTGAAGAGTTGTTCCAGCGTTTAAGTGCTTCTTGTTTACATTGGTTACTCAGGGTGTGTCGGATGGCGCTCTTTGGGAGTCCACAAATGGGTTCCGGACCATATCGGACTGCTTTAGCCCCAGCTCTTGCGAGCTCATCGGCCATTTCATTGCCTATGATTCCGGCGTGCCCTGGGACCCATCTGAGAATCACTCTGTTTTTCATGCCTAATGAATTCAGGCATTCGACGCAATTATTGACTAACTTAGACGACGTCAAGTCAGCGTCTAAAGCCAACAATGCTGCCTGACTATCAGAGTGAATGTATATGTTATGATTGAAGTAGCCTTTTTGGATATTGGTTTCCGCGCATTCCAGGATGGCGTACACCTCTGCTTGAAATATGGAGGTAAAGCTTCCCAGGTTTGTGCTGGATTTAAACCTGGGGCGTTCTCCATAGACTTTCATAGGGTATGCTTCCTACACCGGCCGTGCCAACATGTCCCGGGATAGCGTCGACAAGAATCGGAACAAACGTCTTGTGTCTGAAATCGAGACTATGCTTTGCAAAGTCTCGGAATGGGGCCGACAAAATTTAGTCCAATTCAACCCCAAGAAGACACAAGTTTGTGCGTTCACCACTAAAAAGTCTCCCTTTGTCGTATCTCCTCGATTCGAGATCACTCCTCTAACTGCCACAGCCTGTATTGGCATACTTTGCGTCGATATATCGAGCGACGTTCAGTTCCGTGGTCACTTGGAAGAGAAGGCCAAACTGGCCTCAAAAAAGCTTGGTGTATTCAGTAAGGCGAGACAGTACTTCACTAAAAGCCACCGCCTGCTACTTTATAAGGCGCAAATTCAGCCGCACATGGAGTACTGTTCTCACCTCTGGGCGGGTGCTCCCCAGTACCAGCTTCTTCCATTTGACCGCATACAACGAAGAGCGGCTCGAATCATCGACGATCAAGTCATCTCCGATCGGCTTGATTCTCTAGCATTGCGTAGAGATGTGGGTTCTCTCTGCATCTTCTACTACATTTACCACGGGGAGTGCTCAGAGGTGCTGTTCCGGTTGATTCCAGCGGCCGAATTCCACCACCGGACATTACGTGCAAAGTACCATCCGCATCACGTAGATGTCTGGCATGCCACAACCGCGCGTTTTGTTCGAAATTTCTTGCCTCGCACAGCCACTTTGTGGAATCAACTACCGGCAGGGGTCTTCCCGAACAGATACGACTTAGGGACCTTCAAGAATTTTTTCTTGAAGGTAAGCTTTTGCATACTCCCACCTTAAAGGCCGGCAACACATTTCTTGACACACCTGTTGTTGCGGATGTCCATGGGCGGTTGCCTCACGTCTAACCATCCCGTAAGCCTCTTGCCCGTTTGCCCCCCCTCATATAAAAAAAAATACCTCATCAAACAGTAACATTTAAGGGTTAGCAAGACATAGAGATAGAAAAGAGGATACAACTAGGATGGAATAAATTTTGGGCACTGAAACATATACTAAAAAACAAAGACGTTCCTTGCAACTTAAAATCAAAAACATTTAACAGCTGTATCGCTCCCTCGCTAACATATGGCTGCCAAACCTGGGCGCTCAATAAACACCAAGCGAAGAGACTAAAAGTGACGCATTTAATTAATGTTTAAGTATAAAATACCTCTGAGCTGGTGTACATGTTGTATGTGTTACATTGTGGTTGGATCCTCTCCAAGGTGTCGCAGTAGGTTGAGTTACACACACACACAATGGACTCTTCTGCATACCGCCGAGAAATACATGGAAAATCTGTAAATTCAAATTATATTATTTATTGAGGTCAATTTTAGAATTTTCGATCGTTGAATGCCTCTGGGAAAAAAAATATAAAATATTTTTTATGCTGTGTATTCAGACTTGAACATCGCAATGCTTTTGCTGCTACGACGTGAAGACAGCAATGAGAGAGCGATATGCGGGCGAATCGTGAAGTACTTCACAATTCACAGGTCGCTCTTCCAAATTCAAATGAGAGTCTGTGGCAAGGCCTGCGTATCTTTTGTCATTTAATAAGCTATTTTATAGTTAAATAAATGTGAACTTAGAATATAGCTCTAATCAAATCCTGGCCTTTTTACTCAATCGCCATAAGTGGCGTTTGCATTACATTTTTATCGGCTATTCATCAATGAAAAAAATTTAGCGTAACATTGTATTTTTACACGCTTTTTATTAGCTGCACCTGTATGTATATTTGTTTGTAACCGACTCATTTCGGCGCGATTTTGACCCACTTTAAGCGGCTAGATTTCTTTCAAACTTCTTAGATTTATCGAGGACCGATGACATTACATTAATTTGATAAAATTATTCCATTTTTCAATTTGCAAAATAAGATTTTTGTTAATTTAAGTCAATAAGGCAGGAATTGGTGTTCATCAGAACACCAACCATCATCAACATTTATCAAATAAATAAATGCATTAGAGTGCCATCTAGTGGTAATTGATATCATAAAACAAAGTTAGGGAAAATGGGAATTGCATGAAGGATGAAAACTTTTATATGTGGGCCATACTGAAATTATCGGGACTGACTATTTGTAAAACATCTCATAGATCTGTGTATTCCTGTCAGTTTATTCAATCGGGAACATGACTGCGACTATTTTCGTGACAACCCGGCGAATGCTGTTACCAAAAGTAGTATTGAGACTAGTTTAGTCTAAGACATGTCTTCAGACTAAGCTAAACCTATTAAATTAGGTATTGGTTCAATCCAACTGCCAAAAATTTAGCAAATATACCTAAAGGTATTGCATTCGATAGCTACCGCATGGTTTAATAACGGGTGACCAGAGTCTACGTCTTCATGTAACGGCAACACGTCCCATCCCCATTAAAATCCGTTCATTAGTTTAGGAGTTCACTGGAAACAAACACGAGGACAATGGATTTATATAATATACTAGCTGACCCAACAGATGCTGTTCTGTACATAATAAATAAATTACTGTTTTTTATGAATCTGTCAATAACATTTCATAACATCAAGAATTATTTCGTAAAATATGCTCCCTGTTGATATAATGAAATTATTTCACAGCAGAACTGTCAAACCGTGCGTCAATAAATTCTCTCATAGAAAATATGTCCACACAAAAATAATATTGGAAATAAAAATAATTATGGGCCCCAAAAATAAAAACTATCCAATCTCTCAACTGCACTAAACTGCAATCCATGAAGTAATCCCCATTAAAAACGTATGATAATTTAGGAGTTAACTGGAAACAAATATCAGGACACTGGATTTGCAGCTGGATTGAATTGAAATATTTATTTTTTCACTTTACTTTGACTCCAATATCGAAAAAGAACCCTTAAAAAATTCACCCGTCAAAATTGCAGGTTTTTTTTAAATAAGATTGTGTCTTCGGTTCGTTGAAAATTATATTTATATATTTATTTATTTTTAAAAATTTATATTTTTTTACAAGTAAAGATTTCATTCTTCCTGCTAATATTATTTTTCGTAGAAAAATTATCTACACTGGTCTAATATTGACTCAGGGACTTTCAAGCATAGAAGCATTTTTTTTTATATAAATAAGGGACGAGACGAGCAGTACGTTCAGCTGATGGTAATTGAAACGCCCTGCCCATTACAATGCAGTGCCGCTCAGGATTCTTGAAAAAGCCCAAAAATTCTGAGCGGCACTACAATTGCACTCGTCACCTTGAGACATAAGATGTTAAGTCTCGTTTGCAAGAAATTTCACTAGCTACAGCGCCCTTCAGACCGAAAGACAATAACTTTAACATGTTACTGCTTCACGGCAGAAATAGGCGCTGTTGTGGTACCCATAATCTACCGTCATCCTTTGCAAATGAGCCTCCCACTGGTAAAAATCCACAATTTGTTTGAACGCGAAAGTGCGGTCCTTTGCAAAAGATGTTGAGGATTATATTTTGAACTTATTGCCGCATATTGTCTACCCATTTAATGTACCACCCTATTGTAAAATGTGACTTGCAATAAAATATTTTGATTTGACTTGATATATGCCAGTTATACAGCTAGGCAAACACGTTGGCCGTAATAACTGGCTTAGGCTGGGCTTTCCAGTTGCTCGATTGAAACTCGTTGATACGACCAAACGTTCCAAGAGGAAACAATAAAGAGAGTTTTAGTATCTTTAAACTTAGGTTTACGTTTTTTCTTACCTGCACTGGTGTAAACACTATTTAATAAAAGTATAAAACTAAGACGCACAAATAGAGAAGTACTCAAAATCTTATTTGAAGCGATCATTGCCATTACAATTAATGACGGCATAGGAAATGAAATATTTATACTTGAGAGCTCTTTATATACTAAATACAATATATTGAAATTCAGTGATGCATATGATAAATAAATTACCTTTAACTCATCTGTTTAAACATCAAATAAACGGAATGATAAAGTAAGAATAATTGTCAATTAGTGAATATAAATTTATGTTAACGACAATAACAAAGTATGTTGAACGATTAGTCCGCTCGCGACTTTATTCGTGTAGATTTCGGCGCTTTATTGCAACTTTTTTTTTTGTAAACAAAATGGAATGAAACAAACACTAAGGACTGATTTCACCATTGAAGTAAAACGTTGATTAGAACTTTGAACTAAGTTTTCGTCAGTAAAGGAGTTCACAGATTGAATTCGAATTTCATCACCATAAATTACAGTAAAAAAACCAAGTGCTTACGGTTCATTACACCATACACAGCGGAGGTATAAACCAACGTACTTATAAATGACCAGTAATTGGAACTTATGGACACTACGGTCTTTTTGGGTATCACGTTAGATAAAAAGCTTCAGTGGGGTCCAAATATTGCCCAACTAGCAGATAGACTCAGTTCTGCGGCATATGCTGTTGGAAAGATTGGAGAGTACAATAATGTGAAAATTATTAAAGCATGTGGTAGATACCTGTAATTGTATGTTACATTAAGCACATTATATTTAGTCCATATTATAAATATGTAACGCATCAATGTAAACAAATGTTGGTATTTCTAAATAAATAAATAAATAAATAAATAAATAAATAAATAAATAAATAAATAAATAAATAAATAAATGTTACGATCGCTAGATTGGTGTACTTCAGTTATTTTCACAGCATCATGACGTACGGTATTTTACTGTGGGGTCATGCTGCTGACATTGACATAGTGGTTGCTCTGCAAAAGAGAGCTGTTCGTGTTATATATCAGCTTGGTTATAGACAGTCTCTCAAAGAAAAATTTTAAGAAATAAATATTATGACGCTTCATTTCCAGTACATTTATGTAAACCTAATATACGTTCAGAAAAATCGTCACCTTTTTGCTCTTAATAGTAATTTTCATTAGTATTACACTAGAAATAAGGGATTGCTTGTAACTAATTCTAGTAGGCTTCATAAGATACATAATAGCTTTAAGGGTAAATGGTATACACTTTTATCATAAAGTCCCAGCCACTATTCAGGCATAATCTATAAATAAATATAAATGTTTTATTAAAAAAATGCCCCTGTCGTAAATACTATTACTCCACAGCTGAATATCTAAGTGATCGGACAGGCTGGGACTAGATTATGATTATTTTATAGCAATAGCAATGAAAGTACAATATTGTATATTTTTATTAAAAAAAGCGCAAAAAAAGAATGCTGGGTGAGTTTCTTGCGCCACTTCTTCTCTGTCAGAGCGCCATTTGTTTCCGAAGCGGTAGTAGTATCTATTATATTAGAAATGACATCAAAACGAATTCTAAAGGAATCAATTTTGAGAAAATAAATATCTTTTATGCCTTTTGCCTTTTAAATAAATAAATAAAATAAAATTCTTTATTAGTTTTAACACATTCTCCATAATAAATAGTGGCAAGAACCTCCTCCAGTTAATAGGTTACAAAGCTGATACAAGCGTTCTGTAGAAAAACGTTGTCGCTTAAAGTGCATAACCTTTAAAAGTGCTCTTTGGGCTCTTTCCACTTCCAGTATCTTGATTTATTAGCACCACCCCATACTGCGATACAATATACAGTTACAGACTGAACTAGAGCTATATATATGTCATGCAGTAAGTATCTCAGAGGGCCTTTATTTTTTGGTGAATACTTGGGAACTATGTACCTAAGAGACTTAAATATCCAGATAAATTTTCTAATCCTGGCGCTAACATATTCAATTTGAGGAAACCAGGAAAGACGCTGGTCGACCATAATACCCAGGTATTTCGTGACATGCACTTTGCTAATCTTGGGACAGTTACAATGAGTACTAGCAGTGTCTTCACAATGGTCTATTTAATTTCAAAATCATTTGTGGGTTGACTGTTGTTGTAGATGGTATGGCAAATGTAGTTTGTTTTAGCAGTATTAATTGTGAGTAAATTGTTTTTCAACCAATTGGCAACTAGTACCATCCCTTGTTCAGCGGCGCATTTTGTTTCTTGCCAGGTGTCTCCTGCAAAGACAATCGCCGTATCATCGGCATACGAGAAGATTTTGGCGTTGTTAATTTGTAAATTATATTGATATAAATTAAAAATAAAGTAGGGCCTAACACGCTTCCTTGTGGAACACCACATGATACGTTGACATCCTGACTTGACCACTGGCCCAATTTAACCTTTTGCTTCCTATTACATAAATAATTTTTAAAAATAGCAAGTTGTGTGCCTCTTATCCCAACTGATTCCAGTTTTTGCACAAGGATGGGGAGAGATACAGTATCAAATGCCTTTTTCAGGTCAATAAAGACTGATAGGCACGTTTTCCTTTTGTCAAGGTGATCTGTAATTAGCGAAGTTAAGGATATTACTGCATCTTCCGTTGATAAGTTCTTCCTAAACCCAAATCGAGATGAGGATATTATGTTAAATTTTTCTAGGTAATTTAATAGTCTTGTGTTTAGCATTTTTTCTAAGATTTTTGATAAAACAGGTAATACCGATATGGGTCTATAATTTGTTATATTGTCTCTGTCCCCACCCTTGTACACAGGAGTAATCATAGTTTTCTTTAATAAATCAGGAAAAATACCGGTCTTAAAACACAGATTAGCTAGGTGCACTATAATTGGGGTAATAACGTGTTTCACATATTTTATAAACTTGGTTGAAATATTGTCCCACCCTGCGGCACTATCTGCTTTTAAATTGGTTATGGTATTGTTCACTTCATCACTATCAGTTTCAAGTAAAACAAATGATTGAAGTTGTCTGGGAATGTTATTTATAAATTGATTTAGTTCAATATTTGATGGGTCTAATATTATTTCCTTTGCAAGTTTCTGACCTATGCTAGCGAAATAGTCATTAATGTAGTTTGCTGATTCAATAGGATTAGGTTTAATATTTGTCAGTTCGGGATTTAATTGATTAGGTTTACTGGTGAAAGTAATGTTTTTTATATTCTTCCAAAGTAACTTTTTATTTGTAATTGAGTTTTCAAGTAGTTTTCTATCATATTTTCTTTTCAGTTTCTTGATTATTTTATTACAATAATTTCTATAATGGGTATATGTAAATCTTTTTATCTTTTTGAGAGGGTCGAGTTGAACTTGTTTTTGAAGGTTGTTCCGATTTTTTATGCACCTTAATATACCTGTAGTAATCCAAGGTTTAATGATACGTTTGCTTTTTGGAATGTTTTTGGTAGTGGTATTTTCTTTTATTGACTCTTATCAGTTTGGAAATCAAACAGTCGGTTACTAGGTTTGGGTCGTCACAAAAAAGAAGCTCAGATATGTTTTTATCAAGTAGGTCTTTAAGTGCATTTTCAAAATTAATAGCTGTAGTCGTATTTTACCGGGTGAAGATATTTTTTACTGTTTCAAGTTTTAAAAATGTGGTGTAATGATCAGTTAAAGTAGTTTTTACACATTTTTACACCACCAGCGTACATCGTGTCGAGCGAAACTTTCAGTTCGGGAGTCATTTGAAAGAAAATTTACTCCTAAAAAATTTTGTGTGCTCAGGCAGACGAGGTAATACAAAGTACAACCTATACCATTGTGTAACCACAAAAAAGGGTCCACCTCTTTTGCAGAGCAAACACTATGTCAATGTCAGCAGCATGACCCCACAGTAAAAAACCGTACGTAATGATGCTGTGAAAATAACTGAAGTACACCAATTTAGCGGTCGTAACATTAGTGTACTCTCCAATCTTTCTAACAGCATATGCCGCAGAACTGAGTCTTTCTGCTAGTTGGGCAATATTTGGACCCCACTGAAGCTTTTTATCTAACGTGATACCCAAAAAGACCGTAGTGTCCGTAAGTTCCAATTTCTGGTCATTTATAAGTACGTTGGTTTGTACCTCCGCTGTGTATGGTGTAATGAACCGTAAACACTTGGTTTTTTTACTGTTTAAGTGCAGATTATTCGTCTCAAACCAACGCACTATCTTTGGGAGTACATTGTTTACCTCATCATCAATATCTGCACTTCGTTTCACTTTAAAAATAAGTGTAGTATCATCAGCAAACAGTTCAATCTCATGGCTATCGTCTACCAAAAACGGTAGATCGCTAATATATATAAGAAACAAGAAAGGACCGAGAATAGAACCCTGCGGAACACCTATTCCCACAGGTTTACCCGAAGACCGTTTGCAATTTACATCGACTATCTGAACTCTTTCGCTTAAATAGGATTTTAGCAGATGTTTAGTTTTAGGAGTAAAGTTTCATGGTCAGTCAAATGCTTTGGACAAATCACAAAAAATGCCCAATGCATCCTGTGACTCTTCCCAGGCGTCAAAGATGTGCTCAATGAGTCTAGTACCCGCATTAATTGTTGATAAGCCCCTATATCGACGCCAAGTATGCCAATACAGGCATTTATTTCTGGCAAAGCTCTTGGTTTATGTCTGGCAATCAACAAACCGCGCGTTCGCAGGAAACTTTTTCAAATTTAAATAGCATAATGTCAACAACTCAGCAGTTGGGATAGTGAACATTAATGCTAAGGTTAGAAACTCATGCCATGCCACTCTTTTATCAGCCATATATTTACAGTTTCTGTATTCTACACTTTAGTGTTAGTTGAATAAAAATAAATACAATGTGTTATACTGATGCTACAAGAGATAAAGGGCGGTAGTGATCGCTTACTACTTGTTTGTAACCCTGCATGTTTATTTGTCCTCCTTTTGCATGATGAAATTGATATATGTCATTTAATAATGAATTTCATCTATGTCATTTTTCATCAATTAACTTGTCTGGTACAACAACCAGCTCATGTGGCAATTGTAGTAGTATAAAATGATACAGTTCTTTTATTATATTTCTAAAAGTCGATCTAAACCATTTAAATAATTACTCATTACATATGGAACATGAAATAATTTATTAAAATAACAAAATAGCTTCGATTAGTACTTACAAATCAATTTGATTACATAGTGGTTATCTTTTATTTTCTCTTCCACAAACCATTTTACATTTATATGAAACATTTTCCTTCAGAGGCTCTGAAATATCAACACCTGAGGCCGCTGGGATTGTATCTCTACTCTTGTAATTTCGGTTAAGATTTGGCTTTTGGCTACTGACAGCGTCTTTCACTTTAGACAAGAAAGTACTTTCAGCTATTTTCGGCAATGGAGCTGTTTTGGGTTGCCTGACACCCTGATCACTAACAAAAGATCCATCTCCTGGCCTTGCTGAGGCTCTGGGTTCCTTTGAATAAATATTCTCACTGGGAGAAGTTGATTGCTCAAAATTCTTCTTGGCTGCACGACGTTCTGACAAGGGAACCTTCGCCGATGGTAGTTTAGGTGGTTCTGGATTTTTTTGGACTACTGAAGAGCGCCTAGGGGGTAGCCAAGGTGAGTTTTTTCTATCGACTATAAAAGGTTTAGGCGTAGTAATAGACACAGTTACTTTTTTTGCAGCTGGAACTTTAAGTCGTTCTTGTAGTGTTTGTAAACGATTTGGATTTGAGAATAATTTAGCCCTGTCACTGGTTTTTTCTTGTGTGGTATACCTTGGTGATTCAACATTTTGAGATGATGTTGCCTTTAGTAAGGATGGTGTTCGTTTGGATTCGGAAATTGGAATTTTGTTTTCGGAAAGTCTTTGTTTGTTCTTAAGACCAGATCTTGATCTGGGTACGCTTCGATTGATTGGAGAATTGATGTGTGATGTTTCTTTTCTGAATGCAGGTTTGTCAAGTAGTATCGATTGGTGTGGTGTTCGTTGATGTGATCTTAAAAGTTGGGGTCTTCTGGTATTAAATAAACTCCGGCGAAAAGATTCGAGTCTATCATTTATATCTCCAGTAAGTAAATGCAATCGGTCCTGGAAACCTTCTTGAGTTCTAGATAATGAGTTTTTTAAGTCAATATTATTGAACAAGGAATCTCCAAATCGCTCATTTTCACGAGCTCCACTAAAGGTATTACCTAAAGTACGATGAATATTGTGCAGTGCGTTTTCTGTGCCGTGTACAATTCTTTTAGATACATCACCAACATTAGGTCTTGGAACATAATCTAATACCTTGCTGCCGGAGCCTTTTGACAAATCAAAAATGTCTGGAATATTATTTCGTAAGAATGATCGCAAATCATCGATGTCAGGTATTTCCTCGAATCTTTTACTTATAATGTCTGATGCACTCATACTTTGTAAGCTCTCTTTATTGCTTATTTCATTTGGATTGATAGTTAATGTTGCACCAACAACATCAGAACCAGTTCTGAAAGATCTGTGAAGTTTTACTGGCTTAGATAACATAGATTCAGGAATAGCTAATTTTGTTTTATATGAGTTAATATTGAGTCTAGGGGACGGCAAGTTTTCATCATTCTGACCTTCTAGTAATGGTCGATGAAATTTTAATATATCCAAATTAACATCTTCAAATCGTTCCGTCAATGGTGTTGAATGTTTCGGCTGAAAATGTCTTTCTCTAAAAGATTCTTTGTTGGTATCATCTGCTGCGATATCTTCATAAGAAGCTTTAGCATCATTAATATCTAACTCAGTATGCCGTGGTGACTGTTCAGATATTGGGAACCATTTATAATTATTTCTAGCTTCACTAGCAGCACTACTCATTTCATTTTCAGCATTTCTGTTACTATCCACATGACTATTTGAATCTGTTTCTATGAAGCATTGCTTATTGTCGGCTGCCTTAAAAGATTCGGAGTCTTTAAAATCATTTTCTGCAGTTGCTCTAGGTTGTTCGGAAGATGTGTCTGCAACATTATTCATTTTATAAGTACTTTGTTCTTCAGCAACAGATTTTTCTTCTGAAGCTACATCAATAATATCGGGGTTATTTTCTTTTCGTTGCTTATCGTAATTTGAAAGGATTTGATTTGACATTTTTTGTAAATCGTTGATGTTTAATTTACTTTCATCATGATTTGCAACACTTCTTTGTTCATGTTGTACTTTATCATTATTATTTTGTTCTTCAGTGTGGGGTTCACGATGTTGATCATTTAAACTAGCTCTAACATTCTTTCGCATAAGTGCATTAGCACGCCTATAATTTTCTAGCGTTCTTAGTATGTCTTTTTTTGGTAATGGCAATGCAGTGTTTTGATCCGCTTCTTTTTTTAATGAGTTTGTATTATCACTCAACTGGCTGATGCTTCTAGAATTGTCAATATTGTCATTAACATTTTCATTTATATAGTTACGACTTTCTCCTTCACTCAAATCATGTATAGATCTTCCTTCATTTTCACCTTGTGCATCTTCAATATAAGATTTAGTAGCTCGTCCTTCGCTGCTACTCGGATCGGTAGCTTCATTTTGTTCAGTATTCTCTAGTACATGCGTGTGAGGCTTAGATTCTATTTGACTTTTCGTCGACTCTGATAGAGCTGGAATAGAATCCAAAATTTCCGTATGGGTATTCTTATCCAGCAAGTCAGCGTTTAATTTCTTACCTTTGATTCCACTATCATCTATTTGTTGTACTTTTGGTAAATTGATTTTGTTAGGTGATAACAATTCCAAGTCATTAAAGTTATATAAATTGTTTGGTGTATTTTCATAAATATGCCGTGATGCTGTTTTGTCTGTTGAAGATAAATAATTGTTTGCGTGCCGATCATTGTTCCTGGAGCGTAGAAATTGCGAATGTTTTCCACTTGTAAGGCCCATATTATCGACGTTGCCATGTTCTTCATAATTTCGATTTTCAAGCCAAGGATTTGAGTTTTGTATAAAATTTTGGAAAGGCTTAGTGACAGATCCTATTTTACCAAGCAAACTGTGCCGATGAGGTAAAAGCAAGTTTTGCTGAATATTACTAGCACGACTCTCTATATCACGTGCTAAATGCGAAATACCATCAAACTTTGGTAATGTAAAACCATTGTTTAAAAAATTATTTGCATTAGATCTACCAAACATCTGGGCCTGCTGAATATCGTGGTTCATCGGATGAATACATCGATTTTCCTCATAATTTGAAGGTTCTGAAAGGGTATCGTCATTACTAAATCTTGCAGTTGGATTCAATGTTTCGGTGTCCGATGCAGATTCTTCCATTTCCTCATCTCTTAGACTACTTCTTAAGGCGTCTCTTGCCAATGCTTCTTGGTATTCTTCTTCAGTAGCCTCTCTCAAGGTTTCTAAAACAGATGAGGCTAGCCCTACTTCTGGCTCTAAAAGTGGTTTCGGTTCATCCTTTGGTTCTGTTTGCCTGTAGATAATATAGAATAAAACATTTAATATTCTCAATATACACTTACAATTAAATATTTATGTAGATATGTGAATAACATGAAAGCTTTAACTGATTTATATGTTATTTATCCTTTTTTTTCATTTATCAGCGCGACTTAAGAAAAATAAATTTTATGAAGTAAAATATAAATTATTTTATTACAGTGGGATTTCGCAAAAAGTCAGAACCTGTTCCTTCTGTGTATTCATTAACGGCCGTTTTCAATAACGTATCTCTAGTTACAGATATATTGCTATCACCGTTTAATGACAAGATCTTATCTATCCATAGTTATGTCCATATTATTACTATCTGTCGATAGGATATTGAAATCTAAGTAAGCGTAAAATGATAGATTTGTCTCCCTCTAATAAGTTAAACTAAGGATAGATCTGTTATTGAAAACGGTTGTAAGTACATAATATAACTCACCTTGCATATGGATGAATAGCGCTCATTACAGGAGAGAAGATTGAGGAAGCAGCATCGGAATCACTTGACCTGCATGGACAATCTGAAGATCTCAGTTGTGATATCCTCTGGTCAGTTTTGGACCCGCAAGGACAGCATTCTTCAGCACCACGAGTGAGACGGGGAGCGTCTTCGTTTTCTGTTAGATTTGGAGCTACCTTTAACATTAGAACAAATATCTAAGAAAAATTTATATTTTTATCAGTAATAAAAATTTTCTACTCCACTATACAAATACTGCTACTGCATTTACAGTGCAGTTATTTATGTTACACAAAACCTTTACCACACAAACGTTTTTTAACAATTCTTTTCAATGTAATACTTTTGTTTTGAATATTTTCTGGGATCTTGTTGTAAAAGTATATACATCGCCCACCAAAAGACTTACTAACTCGAGTTAGCCGAATAGTAGGCATAATAAGTTTATGTCTGTTCCTGGTATTAACATTATGCTTATGGTAGTTTCTAGCAAATTCACTTATGTGCCTTTGATTGGCTTATTCGGATGTTTCCCCCGTTTATTAGCAAGGCTGCTTATATAATATCTTCAAAAATATATAGTTAATTAACATCTTCAAAATTTGCCATAGTAATGCCAAATAATGACTGCCAAGTTAATTAGTTTATTGTTAGTTATAGCTCTATTTGATTCCATCTCTCCATATCTCCGACTAGTGTGGCGATTCACATGATGACAATCACAATGTAGCATATAAGCTTGAAAAATATTTAATTTATCATTATTTAATGACATAAATTATCCTTAAACTTATTCGTGCTTGAGATTCGGAAAACTTTAGAATTATCATAGTATTAACAGTGTTGCCAGCAATATAGTCAAGATATTGCATATTCTTGGTTTATTATCAGCTGGTATAAACTTCATACTAAGTTTATTTGTAAGGCCACTTGAATATAAATAATGTTTTTATTATAAATGTAACACTCATTAATTAAGAATCCAGTGTCAGTCAGATTCAGAATCGACATAAACAATTTAGGCAAATAAAACTGAAAACAAAATTTTATGAACGATGCCGGACTCGAACCCGCGACCTGTCGCGTTCCATGCGAGCGCTCTTTCCAACTGAGCCAACAATTTGTTTTTAGATTTGCAAGAGCGACATCTCAAGTCAATTTCCTAATATGCAAATATTGGGGTTGAGCAGGTTATCAACTGTAAAGTAGATCCTGTAGATGAAGCCACAGCCTGAGAGTTGAACAAAGCATACAAGATTTTATAAACGATACGTCAGTTGAACGGTTGGCTCAGTTGGAAAGAGCGCTAGCACGGAACGCGAGAGGTCGCGGGTTCGAGACCCCGCATCGTTCATAAAGTTTTGTTTTCAAATTTTATTTGTGTAATTAATCCCAGGAGTGAGGGTTATCACTTTAAAAGCATAACAATTTGTATAAACAATATAATGTCCCATAGACTTAGAATATACTAGCGAATAGAATACCTGACAGCCGTTATACGTGGTTTAATATTAAAATAAATTAAATGCAAACCTAGAAGCGATGAAGCCTTAAAGTTTGACTTCAACGTATCGACATAACTTTTGATTTTTTAACGAGGATACTACAGTCTCATGACACGAGTTTTACGTCTTATACTCATCCCAAGAATAGTGCTCAACGCCGCTAAAGATGTTATCACCTCAACAAAAAAGATATTTCATCTAAAGAAATTAATTTTCCTTAATACAATTTGGCAAGTACTTCAAGTACCTATATAATATAATGTTTGTGCGAAAATATCAATTACTAACTCAAATTTTTTGATTTATTTTTTTATGGTTACGGTTAATTAGCTCCCTGCGGAGGCCCTTTTACACAGGATGCCGGCTAGATTATAGGTACCACAACGGCGCCTATTTCGGCCATGAAGCAGTAATGTGTAAGCATTACTGTGTTTCGGTCTGAAGGGCGCCGAAACTAGTGAACCAACTGAACGTCCTGCTCGTCGCGTTCCTTATTTTTATTTAAAATAATCTTTATAGGGAGGGAAAATTACGCATGACCGTCGCGAATTAAGTTTGCAAACTCTTGACACTGAAGGTGTTTATCTTTACTATATTTTGCAATTTAAAGTATCTGACTAAACAAAAAAAAAACAACTTACTATGACACATTGCGTTAACACAATAACAAGGGCTGTACACTTCCACATTATGATCCAGCGGTCACTAATCGTTTCAACAACTTCCCATCGAATATATTCAATTACATTATCTTGTAATCTCAATATCATCTTGGTGATGTAACATCTATCTGATCTTCTTAAACGTGTTTTAAAACACAGACGTGACAAGTGATAAAAGATGTAAACAGTAACAGAGTCTGGCGGCGCAATGTTAATCTCTATTCTTTTAATATCTAAATCAAGTATAATAAATAATTTTATATTTTACCCCAAAATAGTTGGGACATGAGATGTTTCATTAGCTCAGTAATTTCACTAGCTACGGCACGGTCAAATCATAACATCCTGTGCTATGTGCTAATTTTCCCAAAGTAAAATTTATGAGAATGGTATTGGTATTAGCGTCGCCGGAATTTTCGTGTTCTTATATAAAAATTGTCGATGGCTTATGAGCTCTATTTACCAAAATTTTATTTTGAGGCAAACACTATAATAATAATTCTTAAGTCTATCTATATAAATGAATTGCTGTTCGTTAGTCTCGCTAAAACTCGAGAACGGCTGGACCAATTTGGCCAATTTTTAAAAGGTTTAAAAGGTGAATAAATATGAAAATATTTTGAATTAAATAAAAACAACAATTTTGTAATTTCTTTAATGTGTCCCCCGTCATTCAGCAATCAAATTGAAAGAATAGTTTAAAATGAATAACTAATTAGAATCTTTGTATCTTTCTAACTTTCTCAGGAGGTAAAAAACAAACTTAATTTTAGCTACCTATAGTTATTTAACTTTGTTACTTAACTGATTTACGACAATTGTTTACTATGATGGTAATACAACGTTTGCTGGGTCAGCTAGTAAATTTATAATTTTACCCTGTACTTTCCCCGGGGCGTAAAATAAATAGGGGAGTCCCAGGCTCAAGGGTGTCGTAAGAGGGGGCGAGAGTCACACTGCCGTCTTATGACGTCAGCACAATCGGGCCAGACTCATCCGGGTTAATTACCATACTCGCACAGAATACCGGCGTGAAGTAGTTATATGTTTCGCATAGGTTAGTTGAGGACCGGAGCAAATCCCCATCCCCGGGAACAGTTCCAAACTACAGGCCTATAGCTATGACCTCTCTGCTCTCCAAAATCATTGAGAGCATAATTAACCGCCAGCTCTTGGTATACTTAGATGGTCACCAGTTGATCAACGACCTACATGCAGGTCGTTGTTGACGTTTATTGCTCGAACCAGAAGTCCCTACACTGTTTCTACTGCGTATTGGACACATCCAAGATATATTGCTGATGACAGCATTGGTGATGCCGTATGCAGGTCTCTCTCAGTCACTTCCGCGGTCATCTGGAGGGCAACCCCAAATTGGCTTTGAAGAAGTTGGGCGTCATAAATAAAGCACGGCAATACTTCATGCAGGTCCACATTCTAGCGCACTATAAAGCGCAGGTCCAACCACATATGGAGTATTGCTGTCATCTCTGGTCTGGCGCATCCCAGTATCAGCTCAATCCATTTGACCGCGTGCAGCGCAGAGCAGTTTGAATTGTCGGGGACCCATTGCTGAGTGAACGGCGGGATCACTTGGCGTGGCGTAGAGACGTCGCTTCATTTTGTGTCTTCTACCGCATTTATCACGGGAACTGTTCCGAAGAGCTATTTTACCTGCTTCCTGCTGCCTAAATTCACCATCGCACGACACGTCACAAATTAGGATATCATCCCCACCATCTGGATGTGTGACGGTGCTCCACAGTGCGGTTTCAAGGAGCTTTCTCCCTCGTACTACAAAGCTGTGGAATGAGCTTCCTTGTGCGGTGTTTCCGGGACGATACGACATGGGTACCTTCAAAAAAGTGCGTACACCTTCCTTGAAAGCCGGCAACGCTCCTCTGATTCCTCTGGTGTTGCAAGAGAATGTGGGCGGCGGCGGTGAACATCCTTTTCCATAAAAATAAAAATTATAATCCTTAAAGATATAGCTGTCAATGATACAAATATTTAATTGGAAGGTTTAGATAGATACATAGATAGAAGGTCTCATCTATTTAACGGACGTCTGTTTATTAGTTTAATGAAACAGTTGTATCACTTGTGTACATATTAATTTACACTATAATATACTTCTTTGTATTAAAATTATAATTGGCTTGTGTTTTCGAAGGTCGTTGTAAAACCTCGCACACTTGACGAATACACTATGCTTAGTGTACTCATTTATCTAGTCAACAAAATATTATGCTTTATTGGTAATTTTTTTTCAACAGCCTCGGCAGCATATTATTATTCAAGTGTCATCTGATTTGGAATAGCATATTATGTCCAATTGTATTTGTATAGACTTAGCCCGGCTGCCGGGCTAAGATGCGCAACGCGACATATGTCGCGACGCGAGAGACAAAAGTTTAGGGTGCTCAAACGGTGAGTTGATCTCGAGAAAAAAATCCGATATAGTACTATTCACAGATTTCGTTTTGGGTAACTGAAATCGGTAATTACGAACCATCTTATGAAAAATATGCTGAGGACATGCAGTGTCATGCATTCAACATCCGAAGTCACTCTTTAGTTAAGTTTAGAACTTTCGACACTAGAACGCGTTTGTTTTGTAAGAACCAATAAACTCGCAATTTTGAATAATTATGAGCTTTTTTATTGACATTTTAGAGCAGACCTACACTTACGTTCACTAAAAAATGCATATTATTGTGCGCAAAACTAATATCTATATTATCGTGACACTCCACCTAAACGACAATCCTTCATCACACATACTTGAAGCCTCTCAGAGTCGATCGATCGTAGTCTAGAAATTTTGAGGAAGATCGCCAGCACTTTAAGCTTGAGCGCCTCTGGTATAGACCATATAATCAAACAATATGCTAGCTTAAAGACAAACAAAGAATGCGAGAGAAGACAATATCTCGAACGGAGATACAGCAAGATTTTTATCATTATATGTTTGGCTTGATGGCGATCCTTTTAAATTTTGTAAATTACGAATGTATATTAATCAACTCTGCTATTTATCGCTTCGTGAATAAGGAAGGTCATCATAAATAAAGAATTTTTTTACTGTTGAGATTATTTACCGCAAAGAACACTGATGATGTATCTAAAACAAAAAGACATACACAATATATCGTATCTTCAGTGGAAAAAAAGCATAACCCGGAAATATTATTATTGTTGTTTTTGTTATTTATTATTATTGTTAATATTGATTTTACAGTACGGCCAAAAAAACTGATTTTATGAAAATATTTACTTTATTTCTAATCGTAGAAAAATGGTTTTTATATCAAAACGGGGAAAAGAAAAAAATATTACCTACACTGCGTGCTGTTCTTAAATTAGAGATAATGTTTCTAGTTTAATAATATAAGTATTAAAAAGTAAAGTATTAAGTATTTAGTATCATTAATATTATTATTATTTTTTTTAAGTATTTAATAATATATATATAATTATAAAAATAAATAGTAACGCTATTTTTCATAATGTACTAAAACTATAGAATTCTGAGTATCAAAATTTATGCCAAACTCTTCTAACAAACCTATTTATATTTTAAACAGATGTTCTATTAAAGCTGTAATGAATATAATACTGAACATTTTTGCTAGTATAAGAAAGTACTGCATTTTTTCCATTATTAAATTGGTTGTTAAAAGGTATACCCCCTTTTTGAATTTAATTGCTTCTTGAGAGAACATTAGTAAATAATAATAATAATTATCTATTCACTTAAATGTTTTAAAAAAGTTACATACATATTAAGACAAATAGATTAAAGGCAAAAAGGAAATACTTCTTTTGGATTAATTATTACTTATGTTAACCAAAATAATCAGCGTTTCTTTGATTACAATAAAAGTTTGTAATATAAATTACTAACTAAAAGATTTACACAACAACTGCCACTAATAATTATTTAGTTTCGGTAAAGTTTACTGTTGCATTGATAGAATCGTTTTATGGGCTTGCTTTGTGAACATTGTTTTCGTAATTTTGTAGTTAACATGTGTATTCTGTAAAATGGTTCTTCATGCTCACTAAAATGTCATTGTTTGCGGCGGCTGGGTCGTCTCCTTCCCTCGAATATGTGCGAAGGTAACGATGACTAGTTCATGCGTCAACTCGTGAACAGGTGCTGTTTGTTGTGCTAGGTCGGCCTATTTCAGTTAATAAATCATTGTATTTGATGGATGTGATTACTAATTATGACAGTAACCATCACTAAATTTTGTAGTCCCCATTCCCGAGACTTAGATAGATTTGGAGATAGATTTTAGACACAAGTTTGTCCCGGTCTTGTCAACGTTATCCCGGGAGATGTTCGCATAGCCGGTGTAGGAAGAACACCCTGTAATCTCATCTGCATAGCAATGAATACTGATAATCTGCAGCATATCATTGATATGCAGAAGAAACAGTGTAGGGTATAGCATGCAGCCTTGCGGGACACCAGCGTTTATGGGGTTTAAGTCGGAGCATGCACCGTTGATAACACCTTGATTCTCCGATCGGCCAAAAGCTAGTGACCCATTTGTACAACCTCTCAGGAAGGCAGCGCCACACCCGAGAGAAAGACTTCGCTATGTCCAAACTCACCCCCCCAACGGGAGAGGCCCTTTGACTCAACCGCTTACGCACATATATGGGTGAGATATGAAAGAAGATCACCAGCTGAGCGACCCTGACGGAAACCGTACTGGCAGTCGCTGATCAGCTGGTGCTCGTCTAGGTATCCCAAGAGCTGGCGGTTGATGATCGACTCCATTACTTTGGAGAAACATCATACATCCAGAGTCGCGTTGGGTGCGAAGAGGGAGCCCAGTAGATCAGCTCTCTTTTGCCCCATGGGCCAGCGAGTCATCGTCAATGTGCAGTGGCGGAATGGCTGGCTGGCAGCCGACTTGGACCTTGGCCAAGCAATCAGATCGCACGAGTTCCCGAGGGAAGGCGTGTAAGTATCGCGCCATTTCTGCCAATGTTCTTCGACTTCGTGTCAGCAATAACTCTTTTTAGGGCCCTGGCGGCATGATTGTAGTGCTTTTCGCTAGAATTCACATTCTTAGATACCATCGCATTGACCCAAGCCTGATAGAACTCCTGATTTCGGTGATAGGCTATTTTGCAGGAGCGGTCAAACCATGTTTGTGACACCTGGTTGTGACGGTGGCACCGAGGATGATGGAATGAAGAGTTCGATACCTTGCAGTACCACATCAGCAACGGCGTCAGCAGCGGCATCTGGATCGCCAATGCTAAAAATACTACTAATCTCATCCCACTCTAGTGACCAATAATAGTGCCAAATGCGGCGGCAATTTAAAAGGCGGGTTTAAAGGTAGCGACATAATAAAAATCTTCAAATTAATTAACCTAAAAAATACAAAAGACCATTCTTAATACTAATATTGTAAAATGCTTTCCTGACTGACTTGAATCATTATAGCACCTGAATTAGCAATAATATTTAATGAGTGCATAGATGAGGGTGTATTCCCTGACCTCATGAAATACAGCGAAGTTATACCTTTGTTTAAATCGGGCAGTTGTTTTGACCCTGCTGATTTCAGGCCTGTTTCAGAGCTGCACGTTTTTAATAAATATTTTGAAAAACTTTTGCTTCAACAGCTACAAATACATTTTTGTAAATTAATGAACAAAAATCAATTTGGTTTCATATTTATGCGAAAGAGTTCAGACAGTCGATGTAAATGGCAAACGGTCTTCGGGTAAACTTGTGGGAATCGGTGTTCCACAGGGTTCTATTCTCGATCCTTTCTTGTTTCTTATACATATATATTAACGATCTACCGTTTGTGGTAGATGATAGCCATGAGATTGTATTGTTTGCTGGTGCAGATATTGATGACGAATTAAACAATGCACTTTCAAAGATTGGTTGGAGACGAAAATTCTGCACTTAAATAGTTAAAGAACAAAGTGTTTACGGTTCATTACACCAAACACAGCGGAGGTACAAACCAACGTACTTATAAATGACCAAAGATTGGAACTTGTGGACATTACGTCTTTTTGGGTATCACGTTAGATAAAAAGCTTCAGTGGGTACCACATATTGCCCAACTAGCAGATAGCCTCAGCTCTGCGGCATATGCCGTTAGAAAGATTAGAGAGTACACGAATGGTGCGACCGCTATATTAGTGTACTTCAGTTATTTTCACAGCATCATGACGTACGGTATTTTACTGTGGGGTCATGCTGCTGACATTGATATAGGGTCCGCTCTTCAAAAGAGAGCTGTTCGTGCTATATATCAGCTTGGTTATAGACAGTTTCTCAAAGAAAAATTTAAAGAAATAAATATTATGACTGTTCATTGTCAGTACATTTATGAAAATTCAACCTTTGTCACAATTAACATACAAAAATTGTCACGTTTTTGTTCTTAATAGTGATTTTCATTATTATAACACTAGAAATATGGGATTGCTTGTAACTAATTCTAGTAGGCTTCATAAGATACATAATAGCTTTAAGGGTAAATGTATACACTTTTAAACTATAGTCCTAGTTCAGGCATTATCTATACATAAATTCAAATGTTTTATAAAAAAAAAGGCTCTGTCGTAAATCCTATTACTCCACAGCTGATTATCTAAGGGACAGCCTGGGACTAGATTATGATTATTTTATAGCGATAGAAATGACTGTACAATATTGTATATTTTTATTGAAAAGAGTTCAAAAAAGAATGCTGAGAGAGTTTCTTGCGCCGCTTCTTCTCTCTCAGAGCGCCATTTGTGTCCGAAGCGGTAGTAGTATCTAGTATTATAGAAATGACATAAACAAGAATTCTTAAGGAATCAATTTTGAGAAAATAAATGTATTTTATGTCTTTTTATGTTAAGCGCGTGATTGGCACGGTTCTCCAGATCAGGCAGTGATCCCACGACCCTGGGGGAGGATCAGCGGGAACTAGGTAGCCGTTCGGATTTGAGGTCAACAGAAAGTCTAACTTCGGCGCAAAAATCAGATATGACAGACCATATCATGTTAATGCGAAGTCGTGAACAGATCTCCCCGCATGATCGGTAGTTCGTGAGCTTAGCCATTAGGCCGGCGGCGGGCATTGAAATCATCAAGAATCGTTTGGAGCCGGTCAGTCTCTGCTGAATTATACTTTGATGCTTAAAGAATTGATGTCGTGAGCTAACGATATAATTTTTATATTATCAAGTCTGAAAATTATACGCTCGCCATAGACAAGTTTTGAATATCGTGATGGCTGTACGCATAACTTTTGCCTCATCTCATGCCAGATTTAAAAATACCAATCTTGTCAATGATTGTCAATACAGTTCAAAATTTTTAAATTATTTTCGTTTGAATTCGTTATTTTCTCTACTTCTTCTATTTTTGCGTGAATTTGCGAGGTTAACATATAAAAGGTTTATTTACTATTTACATGAATGACACAATATATATAAACGTCATATTATAGTAGTCTAATCTTTTGTGAAGTACCTAACACGCGGTGGCTTCTTTACCACTAATTTACAAAAACCTCAAAAATAAAAACATTCACCATTGCTCATAAAATGGATGATTTTATAAAAATAGAAAAGATCGGTGAAGGAACTTATGGCGTTGTGTATAAAGGAAAAAACAAAACCACCGGCCAGTTTGTTGCTATGAAGAAAATAAGATTGGAAGCTGATGATGAAGGAATACCATCTACTGCAATAAGGTTTAATATTTTTTTATTATAAATTATCAATATGAAATCGTCTAACGTATCTCATCATATATCCGTTCCTTGCAGAGAAATATCATTACTAAAGGAGTTAAATCATCCAAATATAGTCAAATTAGAAGATGTCTTGATGGAAGAAAGCAAACTGTATTTGATATTTGAGTTTCTTTCAATGGATTTAAAGAAGTATATGGATTCTCTAGGCTCAGGGAAAGTAAGTGCAACAATGATTTAAAATGTCTTGATTTAGTACTTTGTCTCAATTTTAAATAAATAAAGAGAGAAAATGTTGGTGGACATACCTTTATAATAACAAAACAGTTACTTATTTATTTATATTTTGATTTATTAGTGATCACAACATAATCTATAAGAAAGAAAGGAATACCTACTTCCTACCAAGTTTCAAGTCTCTAGGCCTTCTGGTTCATCGTGGATATTGTGATGAGTATATGGAAATCTCTTAAATACATATAGTTATATTGTACAGTATATCATTCAAATGGGTACTTTTGGCAACATCAAAGGTTAAAGAACGTAGACCTGAGTGATGAGTGCTTTTTCTGTGGACATACATTGCCCTTTTACTTCCAAACAAAATTTGATAATACCTTCCCATTTTCACCTCTTTTTACTCCTAAGTGCATGATTATACAATTCTGTTTATATATGCCTGAAAAATTGGTATTTCCTTCATGTTTCCCTGTACAACTTTGGAGTGTGTAGTTTCTTTGTTTTATTTCCACAATCATGTTTGTATGAAGACCTCTTAGTTGTAAGGTTCAAGATGTACTTGCATGCAAATAATGGATTGGTGTCTGTTAGTAAATGTCAGTTTAGTACAGTCACTAAATCTTGTAGACAATAAAGTTTTGGCTATCATTGTTATCAGTTGAGTTCTGCACCACTTTACAACTTATCCTTAAGTCATGATGCCTGATGATGGATGTTTTTCTAATAAAAAGTCTAATGGGATGTGTTAACATGATAGTAAGTGATATTCCTAGGCCATAACATTTCAGTGCTACTCAGGGTTCTTGTCTTAGTCACCCTACAAACTGAAACAAAATATTGCTTCAGGGCAGCAAAACACTGCCACCTAGCCGGTATCCTGTGCTAAAGCCTCCCACTATAATAAATAATAATCAGTTGAATAAAAGTTATTCAACTGAAAACAAAGAATACAATTTCTTATATCTAACTTAAATAAACTCCAGGTAGTCTTCGGCTGTTTGCCAATTGGCATAGGCCTCCTCCAACACTTTCCACTCCTTTCTGTCCTTGGCAACCCGGCTCCAGGTCTCTCCTGCAAATTTGGCCAGGTCGTCCTCCCTTCTTTGGCAGGGTCTTCCCCTGCTTCTTATGCCATTCCTAGGATACCATTGTGTGACCTTTTTGTTCCACTTCTCCTTCCCTCTACTCATATTCCCAGCCATTTCAGTTTCCGTATATTTGTTTCTATGTCTCGAACCTTTGCGTTTTTCCTGATGTCTTCTAGCCAAACTCGATCTTTTTTCTTGATCCCCTTGATCATTCTTCGCTCCATTGAGTGCTGGCATATGTTTAATTTTTTAAGGTTTTAATTTGGTAAGGGCCCATGTTTGGTTTCCGTACATCAATACAGGGAGAATGCATGTGTTCAACACACATGTGCACTTTAGATTTAATTGATATGTGCAGTTTTTTATCTTTCATTATTTCTTTTGTTAGCCAGGTTCCATCAATGTTGATTCCAAATCTGTCCCAATTTAGTCTTCTAAATATCATTTCAAGAAATGTTGAGAAAAGTCTTGGGGAAAGTGGGTCGCCTTGTCGTACACCCTTTTGTATGCTAAATGGTTCACCTTTCTTTTCTAATTGTATGCATGCTGTACTTTCCTTGTATATCTTTCATTGTAACATGTATACATAACATCCAATACTGAATAACCTTTATGAAAACCTGCTTGCTCATCTGGTTCGTTGTTATCTAATTTTCTTTCTAGTCTTCTTAGCAGTATTTTCGCAAATATTTGATACAGATTGGACATACGGCTGATTGGACGATAATTACCTATATTAAGTTTGTCACCTTTTTTATATAATAATTCTATATTAGATTGCATCCATTGTATAGGGATAATTTCACTTTCGAGAATTTCATTAAATAGTTTCGTAATTACTGGTACTTGGAATTTTTTTGCCATTAATAGGATCTCATTTTCAATGCCGTCTGGCCCTGGGACTTTGTCCTTACTTTGGGACTGTAACGCTGCTTCCAGCTCTCGTTGTAGTATGTCGGGTACACTCTCATCCTCATCATTGTTTAGTATTATTGATTCGCCATGTTCGTCTTGTGTTTCTTGTTCATATAATTTTTTTACAATATGATGTAGCAATATCTTTTGTGTCTGTTCTTCTGTTCTATTCCTTTCATATTTCTAACTTTTGTAACCCAATCTTTATAGATTCAATGTAGATTCTAAAATATGCCTTTTTTGTTCCCCCTGTTTTAATGATTTGTTTTTCTATTTTCTCTCTTCTGTTCTGCTTTCTATCCTTTCTCATACTCTGTTTTTTTTTATCTTAACTCAACTTTGATATATGTTTTCTACAATCCTCTGTATCTCTGGAACTCAAAGCCTCCCACAACTAGATTTAAAATATGACTGACAAAGCATCCTTCTTCTATTCCATATAAAATCCCTAATAATTATTATAACTTTAAATTACAGTTCATGAATCCGATGACAGTGAAAAGCTATCTATATCAAATCAACAATGCCATCCTTTACTGTCACAAGCGTCGGATTCTACACAGAGATCTCAAACCACAGAACCTGCTTATCGACAAGACTGGTATTATTAAGGTAAGGTTCAATTGTTTTTATCCATTTGTATATCCCTCTTTACATAAGGAACCTTGGCTATGACATGATTCTGCATTTATATTGTTCTAACACTTTCTGACTATCAAGTATAATATGAATAGTAGCTCCAGACCAATAATGAACGATGTACAATTTCCTTCATACATCCTACATCGTTACAATAGTAGAGAATAATTATTACTACACTAAAATATGGAGTATGATAATGCCTGGTCATATCCTGCTTGTGGCGAGTTTTTTTTTTAAACTATAAAAAGTAAGTTTTATTAATATGAGTGTTACTCAAAAGCTCATATAATATAGGTTTAAATAAAATGATTATAAAATGTTACTTTTACACAAAAACCTAATGTAAAAGGTACCTACAGTTCCTATTACATTTATTTTAATCTTTTAAAAGTATTTTACTATCACAAGTTGAAAAATGTCTGCTTTGCTTTATTTATTAATATAGTGTGTACTTGATTTTTTTTATAATAAATTACATTTAATTTTTTAACTCTAGACATTAGATAAAGATAAATATTTTTTTAAATAATGGAGCTGTAAAGGAATATTTTTAATGTATGACAGTGAGTTTCTTGCCGCTCGTTTTCATTAAAGATCAGATTTAAAATGGTGGGATGTTTAGTTAAGTTTTTTTCACTTATTAGATGTTACCTTTTTTATTATGGAATAGGAGGACAAACGAGCGTACAGGTCACCTGGTGTTAAGTGATCACCGCCACCCACATTCTCTCAGAGGAATCACAAGAGCGTTGCTGGCCTTTAAGGAAGGTGTACGCGCTTTTTTTGAAGGTACCCATGTCGTATCGTCCCGGAAACACCGCACAGGGAAGGTCATTCCACAACTTTGTAGTATGTGGAAGAAAGCTCCTTGAAAACCGCACTGTGGAGGACCGCCACACATCTAGATGGTGGGGATGATATCCTAATTTGTGGCGTGTCGTGCTAAGGTGGAATTCGGCGGCAGGAATCAGGTTGAACAGCTCTTCGGAACACTCCCCGTGATAAATGCGGTAGAAGACACACAATGAAGCGACGTCTCTACGCAACGCCAAGTGATCCAGCCGTTCACAGAGCACTGGGTCCCCGACAATTCGAGCTGCTCTGCGTTGCACGCGGTCAAATGGATCGAGCTGATACTGGGGTGCGCCAGACTAGAGATGACAGCAATACTCCATGTGTGGCCGGACCTGCGCTTTGTAGAGCGCTAGAATATGGGCCGGCTTGAAGTATTGCCGTGCTCTATTGATGACGCCCAGCTTCTTCAAAGCCAATTTGGCTTTGCCCTCCAGATGGCGACGGAATTGGCAATCGCTCGAGATTTCGAGACCCAGTATTCCGATACTAGGCGAGGCTTTAAGGGAAGTGTTATCGAAGAGCGGTGATACGACAAATGGGGTTTTTTTAGTGGTAAACGCGCAAACTTGAGTCTTCTGGGGGTTAAATTGGACAAGGTTCAATTTACCCCATTCCGCAACCTTCTCGAGAGAGGACTCGATAGAAGACACAATATCTCCCGGCACTGGTCGACGTCCCGAGATAGACCTGCATGGCCCGTGTATACGGCATCACCAGTGCTGTCGTCTGCATAGCATTGTATGTTGGAGGTGTCCAACATATCATTGATATGCAGAAGAAACAGCTTCGGAGATAGCACACAGCCTTGGGGCACTCCAGCGTTCACGGGCTTGGGATTCGAGCAAAAACCGTCTACAACGACTTGTATGCTGCGCCCAGTGAGGAAGCTGGAGGTCCACTTGCATAAGCTCTCGGGAAGCCCAAATGATGGAAGTTTTGAGAGGAGCGCCTTGTGCCATACACGATCAAAGACCTTCGCTATATCCAGGCTAACTGCCAGGCCTTCCCCCTTGCTTTGAATAGCCGCCGCCCATCTATGTGTTAGGTATACCAGAAGATCACCTGCCGACCGACCATGACGAAAGCCGTATTGTCGGTCGTTGATCAACCGGTGACCCTCTCGGTATTCCAAAAGTTGGCGGCTAATTATGCTCTCCATGATTTTGGAGAGCAGGGAGGTTATAGCAATAGGCCTGTATTTTGCCGGATCCGAACTGCTCCTTTTTTTTGGATCGGATGGACTTATGAATAAATGTAATAAAAATGTTGTAAATTGGTTGGCATACACCTACTTTTGTCTAACAATTTTTTTTTATGTATATATTCAAGTTCTGAAGGTTGATCCACTTTACAATTAATTTATTCTTAACAATAATTATATGTATCGAACTAGGGCTGTGATCTGCCACCGATCGGTACTACAGAGCGTGGTATAAAAATATCCATGCCCTGCAGTATCACATCGGCTACTGCAACGGCGCAGGCAATAGGATCATCCGACGGGAAACAAACCTTTCCCTAAGGGTAGGATGCAAAAAAGGAACGCATCCTATCCCAATCTGCTGACTTGTAGTGCCAAACGCGGCGGGTCGCAGGTGGTCTGCGACGTTGGCGTCGGATGGGCACTACACTCCTGACCAGGCAATGGTGGCGACTCAACTAATTGGGACAGACCATACGCCAATGCAAAATTATGCACAGATCGCCCTGCATAGTCTGTGGTACGTGATCCAAGCCATTCGGCATTGTGCCCGTTGAAATCACCCAAGACAACGATTTCTGCGGAGGGGATCTGTGTAAGCACGTCGTCAATTGCCGTTTGAACGCAGCCGATGAGGTGATCGGTTTCTGCGTTACCACTATGGGATCAGCACACACACAGCAGATATCCTCCCTAACGTACACACATACCCCGGCATGAGGCATAAAATTGTGCTCAATTTTGTACCCGGGGTATGATAAATATGACGTATCGCTAGGTCGAGATATCTGCGTCTCCGGTCCTCGACACTAACCTATGCGAAACATAGCGGCACTAGGCCGCTACTTCACGCCGGTATTCTGTGCGAGTGTGGTAAGTAACCCGGACGAGTCTGGCCCGATTGTGCTGACGTCAAAAGACGGTAGCGTGACTCTCCCACTTTCAATAAGCCCGTAGTCGCCTCTTACGACACCCTAGGGCCTGGGACTACCCTATTATTTTTACGCCCCGGGGAAGCACAGGGGAATTAATTAAATACCATTGCTTTTTGCAGGTAGCTGATTTTGGACTAGGTCGTGCTTTCGGTGTGCCCGTACGAGTATACACTCATGAAGTTGTTACATTGTGGTACAGAGCACCTGAAGTTCTGCTCGGCTGTCAAAGGTGTAGATGAGTACTTCTTAATTTATATTAAAATAATGTTTTTTATAAATTTGGCAATAATATTTCATTTCATAACATCTAGAATTATTTCGTAAAATTTGCTGCGTCTTGTAATAATGAAATTGGGTCACAGCAGATCTGTCATACTGTGGGTCAATAAATTCTCCCAGAATTTTCTATGACCCCTCATACAATTCTGGAAATAAAAATAATTGTAAGTCCCAAATTGAAATAAAAAAACACATAAAAATCCTATCTCTCAAGTTGGACTAATCTGCACTCCATGAAGTAGTCCCCATTAAAATCAATTCATTCATTCAAAAAAAAAAATCACACTCACACTTACACATACACGCACACATACCTTTACTTTTTAGTGAGTTTGCTAAATATGTTTAATAATGTATAGCCTTTCGGAAGGACCTAGCCTCTGCAATTCAGGGTATCCTATCGCAGAGGATAGGGCACAAAACATTTTGTACCCCATATTATTAGTTGAATAAATGATTATTATTATTATTAGTTTAGGAGTTTACTGAAAAAAAAAACATCAATACATATAAATCCAGGCCTGATGAATGCTACTCAACATTATGAGGGTATTATATATTTAGCAGCAGATATGTTTAACTTTCTTTTTCCTTTTTGCTAGATATTCGTGCCCAATAGACATATGGTCTATTGGTTGTATCTTTTCTGAGATGTCATCAAAGAAGCCGCTGTTTCAAGGAGATTCTGAGATCGACCAACTGTTTCGGATTTTCAGGTAATTTCGAGTAATTTTTGTAAAGGTATAGTGTGTTTGTTGACACCTTATTAAATAAATGTTATGCCACTGACTTTTGTCTTAAAATATATATTTTGTGTATATATATTCAAGTTCTGAAGGTAAACCACTATACAACAATTTATTTATTTAAAAAAATATATATTTAAAAATGCTTTAAACATTGCACGCTACTTACTTGACAAGTTATAAATTAAATTAACTTATTATTGCCATATTTAAATAAAAGTGATTTGAGAGATTTTCAGATTACCTATATGAAAACAAACTTTAGTTCTGCTACAAGAGTCTTCACTTTCATTAATTTTAAACAATCTTTGTGCAATTTCGCAAAATAACACTCACAATTAAATCCAAATAAAGTATGTAATATCTATACAAATAAACAATTATATTAATTGTTCTTAAACTAAAACAATGTTTTTAGTAGGTATGTGATTCATCAATTCTGTATTAGCATTAAAAGTTCTGATGATATGTTTTCTATATTTGCATTGATCATGACCATTTCGCCGGTCCACTGCTGGACAAAGGCCTCCCCTAAAGATCGCCATGACAATCGGTCATGTGCTGCACTCATCCAACATATTCTGGCGATCTTGACCAGACCGTTGGTCTATCTTGTGGGAAAACTTTAATAGATAATATTGTAAGCATTTGAGCGACACATTATTTGCATTATTTAAATATAATTAGACAGAGATAACTGATGTACGGACATATCTATACTAATATTATAAAGCTGCAGTGTTTGTTTGTTTGTTTGTTTGAACGCGCTAATCTCTGGTACTACTGGTCCGATTTGAATGATTCTTTCAGTGTTGGGTAGTCCATTTATCGAGGAAGGCTATAGGCTGTTTTTTTTCATAAGAAAACTTCTAGTCATTACATATGACCAGCGAGCGTACATGTCATGCCGATGACTGGCGTATGACGCCAAGCTATATACAGGATGGAGAAAAACGAATTGTTGGTTTTCATGACTATCTCTTCATTTAATTATACGTGTTATTTAGAGATAATTAGTTATAATTTATAACTAAAGCATTTTGTTTCCATCCCATTAAATACTTATCTATACTAATATTATAAAGCTGCAGTGTTTGTTTGTTTGTTTGAACGCGCTAATCTCTGGTACTACTGGTCCGATTTGAATGATTCTTTCAGTGTTGGGTAGTCCATTTATCGAGGAAGGCTTATATGCTATTTTTTTTTTCAAAGTTAGGGATCCGTAATAAAATTGCTATTTTGTAACACAAGGTGTAAAATCGAAAACCTATTCTTGCGTGCGCTGCAAAAACTATTGACAATAGAACAAAATGATGTACAGGCTATAATATAGGCAATATTTTATTACTTTTAAAACTATCGCGTGAATTATACTTTATATGGCAAAACAACGTTTGCCGGGTCAGCTAGTTGACTAATAAAAATGGTGAAGGGACATATCATAGTATGATCAATTGGTATGTAATATTTCTGAATGTGGGAATTTTAACAGATGAGAGATCATCCCCCCATCTGTAACTAACAGTGGTGCTAAATTGGAGACAGATTGGTAGTAGCGACAGGAGTGTAAATGTCCGTACATGACTTTCTTTAAGAAATGTCACTCACACTTCAAGGTTTATATAGAATTATAAATGTTAACAAAACTCATTGTTGTTGTATAATTATTTGAAATGTTTCATTTTCCAGAATGTTGCGTACTCCAACAGAAGAATTATGGCCCGGTGTTTCCGCATTACCCGACTACAAGCCAACATTTCCCAACTGGACCACACTTAACCTTCACAATCATGTAAGTGCGATATTTAAAAATATAAATAAATGTAAGTCAATAAATGGGTTGGACATGTCGTGCATTATTGATAGCATGTTTGGAAGAAGACTGCTTGACGTTATCAGTCAGACTAGTAGTATTATTAGATCACTTAATAATATAACCTAGGTCCTAAAAAATCATTGAGAGCAAAATTTAAAGAAATTAACATCTTGACTGTTGCATCTCAATATATTCTTGATAATGTAATGTATGTTCACACAGGCACATAACTGAATTTGCCAGAAACTGTCATAACCATAATGTTAACACCAGGAACAGACATAAACTTATGATGCCTACTACTCGGCTAAGTCGAGTTAGTAAGTCTTTTGTGGGGCGATGTATATGCTTTTACAACAAGATCCCAGAAAATGTTCAAAACAAAAGTATAACGTTATTCAAAAGAATTGTTAAAAAACGTTTGTGTGGTAAAGGTTACTATAACATAAATAACTTTCTTAATGATACCACAGATTGGGAATGGAGTGACCGCCCTCAGGCTATTAAATAATAAGTTTAATTGTACAATATTACTTTGTAAACATTTTTATTCGATGAAAAAAAAAAGCCCGCTGAGTTTGTTGCGCCCATTCTTCTCAGGTCTGAGGCATTCATTTTGGAATGGGTGGTAGTTTTTGACTTTCAATATGTGATGTCACATCCTATTTTGAATAAAAATATTTGAATTTGAATTTACAATTATTGTTTTCGTATCATATTTCCTAAAATATCGTTAAAATTTAGAAACATTTAAATCACTATAAATAATATTATGCAACAATATTAAAATCCAAAGCATCCACCTTACATTAGTTTTGGTTATACTAGCAAACCAACTTGTATAAAAAATTATTTTGGATAAAATTTGAAAAACAAAATTGTATTAACGATGCGGGACTCGAACTCACGCCCTCCATCGTTCCGTGCCGGATTTTGTTTTTGAAATTTACGTATCGTCATAAAATCTTGTATGCTTCGTTCAACTCTGAATGAAGCCACAATCTTTTTTTTTTATGGAATAGGAGGACAAACGAGCGTACGGGTCACCTGGTGTTAAGTGATCACCGCCGCCCATATTCTCTTGCAATACCAGAGGAATCACAAGAGCGTTGCCGGCCTTTAAGGAAGGTGTACGCGCTTTTTTTGAAGGTACCCATGTCGTATCATCCCGGAAACACCGCACAAGGAAGCTCATTCCACAGCTTTGTAGTACGAGGGAGAAAGCTCCTTGTAAACCGCCACACATCCAGATGGTGGGGATGATATCTTAACTTGTGGCGTGTCGTGCGAAGGTGGAATTCGGCGGCAGGAATAAGGTTAAACAGCTCTTCGGAGTTTATTTGTGTTATCACTTTAAAAACATCACATATTGTTTAGATTTACAAGAGCGACATCTCAAGTCAATTTCCTAATATGCCTGTAAAGTAGAACCTGTAGAATGTAGATAAAGCCACAACCTAAGAGTTGAACAAAGCATACAGGATTTTATGACGATACATCACTCGAACAGTTTGCTCAGTTGGTTAGAGCACCGGCACGGAACGCGGAAAATTTTGTTTTTCAAATTTTATTTGTGTATTAATCACTTTAAAAACATAACATACTATTTAAATTATTTTGGGTCATTCAATTAAATTTTGGGATCAGCAAAAGAATTTAGCTTCTGCACCTTTTTGGGCCCGAACCTAATCTCTGCATTCAGAAATTTAATAACAACGTTTTGTTCCATGACAAGTGTAAAATTGCTTATTAGAAGTAGTCATATCAAAAGACATGTAATATATTTATTAATTTTATCTTAATGATTGTTTTTTATTCATTTAAAACGTTTTTACTTTTAACTATTTGTATGACTACATAATGTAAGCCAAATTTCAGTTAAACGATTTACAGATTTTAAAATTTCTGAAAAAAGATTTGGTTCAGGTAGAAACTGAAACATACCTAAGATTCGATATTAGCAGAAAATCATTTTTTAGGTTAGGCACTATAAAATAAATTCTTTCCAGGTGCAAAACTTAGATGAAGTCGGTATGAATTTGCTGCAGAAAATGTTAATTTACAATCCAGCGGAAAGGATTACAGCCAGACAAGTTCAGAAGCACCAGTACTTTAGAAATGTTAAATTGCCCGCAGGTCTGTCCACATTGAAGGGGTATGCAAACGATGTTGAAATTATCTTTAAAAATGGTGAATAAGCTCGATTTTGTATAATTTACTTGTGAGAATTGCGACATGATTAAACCATACATAAATTTTTGTATACTTTGATACTGGAAGTGAAGGTGTTGAACAATTTCAGTTTGCGAATTTTCTGTTTTATTTTCTTATTGATAGTGATGGTGCCTGGCAACAAATTGTATTTGAATTTATTAATTAATTATGTATGTTCGGTTTTGATCCACCTCTGATTTGTGGATTAGATATTTGTGGACTTTCATTGATTAACCCTTTCGGATAGAATTCAAAGGGTTTGTGATGGCTTGTAATTCTTTTGGAAAACTAATTGGTTATAGATGTTCTGTTTTTCTTTCACAACATCCTTTATTATAGTGTATTGTCATACCTGTGAAACATTTGGGTTTGTATTTAACTATAGCCTTTGTAATGTAAAACGGTTTTAGAGATTACGAGACTAAAATACTTTTAACTGTCAAAGTGCCTAAAATATATAAATTATCAGACGAATTTCATTACTGAAAATATAGCATAACATTTGTAGCTTTCTTATGATAACAGTCGTATATTAATGTGTCTTATAGTTAAATAATTTAAAGTTGCATATATCTAGTATTAACATATATATGATAGGTAGTTAATAGTACTATATAGGCAAGTTGATGTAGTGTTCAATTTAAATGCCTTCACAGTGCTGTCTCACAAACATTCTTCTTAAAACCATAGAAAAATTTAATTTTAAGGGACTTTCTAGATTGGTACCACGAAGAACTCTTATTCAGTAAGTTTATCGTTAGCGGTAACCATTAACCAAGTGAGGTAACCAGAAAGTCTGTGAAGCATAAATTTTTTAGTTGATGAAATATATATAATTCATAATTTGACAATTTTTAACAAATTTAGGTATTTTGTCTTCTGACTTTCCGGTTATAATAAAAAAATATACATACTGATCATGCTAGAAATAACTATTGCATACTACAGAACATTGTGAAGTGTGTTTACAGTCAGTTAAGTCATTGCATAAAGCATAGACCAAGTATAGTAACTAAAGTAACCGTCATGAGAAGCTATAAATTTTGTAAACAAGTGTTCAGGAGTTCACAACATTTGGAACAACAAAAAAAATGAATTTGTTTAAGATTTAATAAATTATTAAGTAACATATATTATTTAAGAATAATTATTCGTCAGATTCAGATGTTTCCATTTCTGTGTCAGAATCAGTGACATGTATCACGAAGCTGTCTACAGTTTTATCAATCATCTCATCGATTTTGGAATAAAAATTATCTTCTTCCTTGATAACATGCTCCACACAACGCTTCCAATTTTCCGAAGTAATCTGCTGCAGTCCCTCTTGTAATAATTGTTTTACCTCGTCAAATTTAAAATTTGTATTTTTGCGAGCAACATATCCTTTTACGTTGGCCCAAATTAGCTCAATTGGATTAAGCTCACAATGATATGGCGGGAGTCTCAATACTTCCACCTTATATTTTTTTGCGAGCTCGTCCACTACATATGTTTTAAAATTGTCTTTAACATTTTTTACTTTTAGCAGTAATTCAGTCTTAATTTCATTGTCGTCGTAAGAAATATTCTTACTTACAAGCCCATTTTGTATATAATTTTTTTTCCAGGCAGTAGTAGGAATTCTTTCAAGACGCCTTGAGTGGTATGGTGCATTGTCCATTACCACTACTGCATTTTCTCCAAGTTTTTGGAGAACGTTTTCAAACCATTGTTCAAAATGTGTTGCATCCATTGATTCATGGTAATCTCCCGTCTTCTTGCATTCAAATATATTTTCACCGCCCTCTACAAAACCGTTCTCATTGCCGATATGGGTAATTATTAATCGTTTAACTTTTGACGTTGGGTTACGTGCACCAATGCTAAGTCCTTCTAGGAAAGCCCGCTTCTTACTTTTAACTTGTTTGTCTACCCAAGTTTTATTTACGGTATGTCCTGTAAAAACAATTAAACATTTGTTAATTAGCGTCTTGCGCAGTAAAAGAGTTGAAGTATATTATTATTAATACACACTTGTGATAGCCCTTAAGAACTAATGTCTCAAGGTCGGCGGCGCGTGGGTTATATTTTGCAAATAGATTTGCAGTATCATACACATCACTTCACGGTAAAGGCGACGGTATTTGCTTACAATCAGGCGAACCGTGTGGTAGTCTGCCGTTTCACTGCAATAAAAAAAAACACACTAACCTGCATTCACCCATGTCTCATCCATGTAAAATATCTGGCGATTTTGTTGTCTATAGTCTTTAATAGATTTCAAATATTTTCGCCGCCATATTGTTATGTCATCTCTATCAATAAGTGCGTTATTTCGCTGTCGTTTTATATATTTAAAGTTTAAATGCTTTATTAGCCGCCTGAGAGTTGTTTCGCTAAAATTTGGCAAATCTTCATCGTCATTGACTGCCTGAAGAATCTTGAGAATTGTTGGTAATTGGCCATTTAAAAAGAAACTGTAATTTTTTTTCCTATTTACGGATTTATCAAAATCGTCTACTTTCTGATAAAATTTAGGCCTGTCTTTAGACTTGATAGGTGATTTTATTCCCTCTTCTGATTTATATTCTTTTAATATATTATACACAGTTGCTATGCCAATTCCGAAAATCGATGCTGTTTTTTTATTTATTTCGGTTTTGTAGGGATATTCATTCGATGGCCAATTTTTTTTCACGTACTTATATACGTTGATCACCATATTTTTCTCATTAGCCGTAAAGCTCGTCACCTGTAGTCACTTGTCACACGAAGCTCAAGCTATATCTCCAGGTATACCAATTAACCTAACCAATTACTTCACAATTTAAAACCTACTTCTAATATTAACCTTAAGTTTCCAAAGATTAGCGCGTTTGAACAAACAACTCTTTCTTTTTACTTATTATATATTTTAGATAAATTGTATTACGCACCTTTTGACGTTTTTTTCGTGGCGAATTTATTTCCTTAGATGTACTGGCTACTGGCTCCATTATACGTAATAACAAATAAAATTAACGCAACAATTAAAGTAACAACAATAAAAAAGTGATAACGAAGCAATAACAAAATTAACAATAACAACCAGATCCGCGATATATGCAAAGCAATGAAACAAACTCGTACGCATTCGAAACTCGAATGACGCGTTTATTTCAAAATGGCGTCCCGATAGTTTACAATCCCTGCGATGGACGCGTTCCGGTACCAAGAAACACAAACGATAGTGCTTTGCGTCGTTAAAATATGATCCGACTAAATTAAATAGGTTGTTACTTTCATATAACCCGTCTATATTTCATGTCGATTGAATATGGTCAATTTATTATTATCTCGTAGTATAAAATGTTTACTTAGTAAAAGATGTTTGTTTACATAATTTATAGCTTCTCGTGACGGGTACTTTATATATATAGGTACATAATAACAAGTGTTCGTGAAAGAACACATCATCATCACATCACTTTTACATCGTAAAACACAACATTGCACCATATTTCGTTACATTCTACTTAAAATTGTCACTGATGTTGAATAAATAGTGGATATTTCACTCATTTCACAAGTTTTCTGTGCAGCGCTGTCAAGTTTGTTTAGCACACCGTGCTGACCCCGAAAAAACCGGCACGCATGGTGAAACAAAAAGTCTAATCACTCTATCTCATATCTTTACATAACACTCGCATAAGTTTTTCTTTTTCTCGTGTGAGTGAACGGAACGGAAGCTATCAATTCTAGTTAGTTACTATACTTGGTCTATGGCATAAAGGATCCAATTGACTGTGTCTTGTCAATCTCATGGGTGCTGTAGTGTGGTAATATAAATAAACTGTCATTAGAATCACAAGAGTTTTCTGTGGCTTGATTGACTTCTAATGGGTCGTCACATTTTGATGTGTGAGGTAGAAAATGGTATGTTTTGTGTGTGGTGTTTGGATACAGCTTAGATGCTTTGAATATCTGCTATCCAGTCACGTTAGGATATCAACTATATACTTTTGTATAGTTGTAATTTGGGATAAATATTTTAGATGAGCTGAAAAAAAGTTCATCAACACAATCGATACAGAGTAATAGACAAAATCAGAGGAATGGCTGTATGAGTTAATTTGACATGTCGTTTGACAACTTTACCGGTCAAATATCAAATGGGTGATACTTTTGAAGGGGTGTTGGAGAATAATTTTGTAAAAAAACATAAAGAATGGTTTACTTATAACTGTTGATTGCATTCTAGTTATTACTCTGATCTAAAAGGGACTGCATCTTTAATTAACTCGGTAAGGCATAGGAAATTACCACCTACAAAGTGGGTTCCAAACCCATCTGCCGATAAGCTTTGCAAAAAACGTTATTGTAATTAATAATTGTATCTTAAGATTGGTGCATCTCATATTGTTCCGAAGTTAATTGTGCCAATTTTGTATTTTTATAATTTAGCCTTAGAATAAAAACATTACTGAGCAAATGAAGTGCATTTTAAGTATAGTTATTAGTAAAAGAATTAAATTATATTCATAATATTGTGTTTTATTCTTTGTTGATAAAGTAAAGGTATGTATATATGCATTTACATTATTATAATTATTTTGTATAAATTTAGCAATTTAACAGCTTAAATTTTACTAACTACACACACTCCCTTACTGAAGCGAACTTTATCCAAATGTGAGTTACATAGTCGAGAGTGACAATTCAGTCTCATAGTGCTCATCTGGCCTTAAGAAATTTTCACTTCAATAATTAAATGTAATGTCATGACAGTATATAAATGCAGTATACTTTTTTGTTTTTAATGATGTCATAAAAGCTGACCAGCGAAGTGTTTTCGAGCAATGGCCGCAGAGTGTTGGAACATGGACATAATGTGATTATATTTCACAAAGCAATTTTCCTTCGAAAATAATTTTTTCTCCAAAACCTCTATTAACTGCTACTGATGTTTTTTTTATGGAATAGGAGGACAAACGAGCGTACGGGTCACATGTTGTTAAGTGATCACCGCCGCCCACAATCTCTTGCAACACCAGAAGAATCACAGGAGCGTTGCCGGCCTTTGAGTCTGTCTGTGAGCATTGGCCAATGGTATTCTTACCGTCAGGATAAACTGATGCTAATTAATAATCTAAGTAGTATATATATATATGTACACTATACAACCAATTAGCCGCACTAGGATAGTCGATAGTATTTCCTCATGCATTTTGAGAAGCTCGATGACGGTGTCATGCCTATATATAGATTGATAATCCCAACTTTTGTCTCCTGGGTAAAAAGGGATTTTTGTGTATTGTCATATGTGCAATGTGCTGGGCCACTACTACGATACCCGGGCCCTAAGGATCCTACATTGGAAGCGGAGTCGGTCTGTCCAGCCAGACCAGTCCAGAGTAGGTGCTCCTACACTAAAGTTAGACAGGTTGAACAGACAGTTGTCAGTTCAGACTTGTTGTTCCCCTCCCCGGAGCGAGCACTGGGTAGGTTTGTTTTTTTCAGCCCCGACCAGACCCGCCCAGACCGTCTGGTCGGGAGAAATTCCGCTTCCAATGTAGGACCGACCTAAGGGATTGTCACCGGGACACCACGGGGGCGCAACCTGTCGCCGCTACCAACAAGATGTAAACAGCTCACAGCTCTATAGATATATATATAGTTACTTACGGCGGTTCCCAATATACTATATACAGATAGAGATAAATTACTACCTTCTACTGTCAATAATCTGAAGCTGTCCCAATATACCCGACAAGTCATTCTTTTCGCCTTATATTGGGACGCGTGAATTGCAATTTCCATACAAACTTCTATCGCTGGTAAGCTATACGTCGTCCCATTGACAGACGGCGTGTACGGATAAGGTGAGTTAACATCGATAAGTTTATTGTGACAGAAAAGTCAAGGATAGTTACGATTTTCATCTCAAGTAAGAGATAGACTGAATATTGGGAACGGCCGTTACTCACTTTGGTTGCGGAACCAATTTAGTGGCGCGACCAGATCGGACGCGTCATGACTGGTGTGCATATGATGACTTTTTACTTACATACTTAATAGTAACACTAAAATAAAGAAATAAGGCATAATAATAATCTAAAAAACTTTATTATGACAACAATGAATACAATCCGGTGTTAAAATTAAATAATATTTTATAAATAAAACCAGCTTTCTATCAGTTTAAGTACTATCGAATCTTTTATATAAAGCTACACCTAGTTATATTAACAATAAAATAAATATCACAATATATGTAAGCAATAAAGCTTATCATCTATGTACAGTCAGCTTCAAGAATATCCGCGATGCCTATCTTATAATATAATTATAAGATAGGCATCGCGGATTATAATGGAGATTAGTTTGTGTGGAGTGCAGTTTAGTCCAACTTGAGAGATAGGATAGTTTTTATTTACACCCTTAATTATTTTTATTTCCAACATTTGTTTTGCATGGACATAATATATGGAGAGAATTTACGGTTTGACAGTTCTGCTGTGAAACAATTTCATTATAACAACGGGGAGCATATTTTACGAAATAATTCTTGATGTTATGAAATATTATTGACAAATTCAAGAATTTGTACTAGAATAAAACAAGATATATGAAATTGGAAGGTTAATATAGGAGAAGGAGTTCATGTATGGAATCGATTAGATTTTCTTTAAAATACTGTAGATTAAATTATTATTCGTTGAAATCTGAAAACCAAAACAATTAAAAGACCGTTTTAAAAATACGACTTTAAGACGACGTATAAGACTCAAAAAAAATGGTCACCTTAGATACGTTATTCAGATTTAACACTGAAATCTTAGATTAAGGATTGGTCGCCGCTGCGCTCCAACTAGATAATACAGACGTAGTCGCAAAATGCGGCAACGAATACTACGCTCCAGCGGGCGTACTCGGGCCAGTCTCGAACAATGGGTGACGTTGACGTGCCACATGTTCTGTTAATCTTTACTAATAATTGAAATTAAAATGCCGGGTGGCGTAGCTATACTTTGTAAAAATAATACTACCTATAAGAAAAACACTGAGATCACATATCATCAGTAAGTATTTTGTATTTTATTAATTTCAATGTAATATAACACGAAGCGTATGTTACAAAATTTGAAAGATGACATGGAGTGTCAAGATGCCACGCACACGAGCATCTAATAGTTGCCGTAATAAAAAGGCTATTGTTCTTAGGTAGTGCAGTTCTATTTAGAGCGCAACAGAGACCAATCCTTTATTAATCTAAGATTTTAATAATCTAATATATCAAATTCTCGCGTCATGTTGTTAAACATTGAACTCCTTCGAAACGGCTTGACCGATTCTCATGAAATTTTGAGTGCATATTGGGTAGGTCTGAGAATCGGAATTCATCCCCCTAAATGTTAAGGGTGGTCCACACGAAATTTTTTTTTAAATTTGTTTTATGAGTAAGGAGTAAAAAGTACATACAACTTCAAATTTTCACCCATCTACGATCAACAGTTACTTTTGTATCGCGATTTTAATATTGGCAATACAACGTTTGCTGGGTCAGCTAGTATACCTATATGTATATATATAACTTATAAATTGTGTTGTATACCTAACCTATAAAATGGCATGACTTATAAAATGCTACGTTGTATAACTTTTAATATTACGAATGTAGGTCATAATTGTTGTAGGTGTAAATTGTATAAAAAAATGTATTATTATACAGCGATCACTGTTGCGCAAACCTGCAAAAATTGCATAAAGGCCATTACGGTGTAGTTATAACCTTAAATATTGTGTAATAAAATCATTACTATTGTATATGTATAAAATTCATATGTGCGTTGATACAGTCCACTAGTAATATATTTAAATTACATTCATATCCATGGTCATAAGATTATTCTAGAACGCCAAAATAGAAAACACGATCACAATTGCATTTCATTTTTTGTAGCTAAAATTCAGTAATCAAACCTTGGATACAGTAGTGTCTAGTTATATATTGAACCAGGTAGCCACAAAATAATGATAACACGTTATTACCACAAAAATTTCTTTCATGAAATTAAAGCACATTTTTTTTATTTATTGACACACTTTTTACACAAATTATCTTGCCCCAAGTTAAGCATATATAGCCTGTGTTATGGGTTACAAGACAATGATATATTTAATACAATATACTTACTTAAACATACATAAATTCATATAAACATACACAAATTCATTTAAACATCCATGACTCGGAAACAAACATCCATATTCATCATATAAATGATTGCACCTACCGGGAATCGAACCCAGGACCTCTAGCTTAGTAGGTAGGATTGCTAACCACTCGGCTATACAGGTCGTCTAAAGTCATTGAATATGTACATAAAAGATTTTCCATCCCTGGTGTAACGTTCATAATAATAAGATGTAATATTTATTAATGTATTGTATAAAATAACTAGTGTGGTGTGACATTTATTATTGCGTAGTATAAAGCTCATTATAGTATAAAATAGCGATCATTAGTGTGGTATAATGTTCATTAATGTATTGTATAAAATGTATTAATGTGCTGTGACATTATTGCTTAGTTATAACGCTCATTATAGTACAAAATAGCGATCATTAACCTGGTATAATGTTCATTATTGTATTGTATAGAATTAAGTAGTGTGGTTTGACATTCGTTATTGCGTTATACGTGAATATGACGCCGTTGATCAATATTTGTCATAGGGATTGACCAAAAGCAAAATACTATACACTTCACTTACTCACGTACATATCTGTAAAACTAGCACAAGTTAACAATTTAAATTAAGTCTCGCCATAATGAGAAGAGTGTTTCTCTAATACGGTAGTATATTAAGTTTATGGTTGTTACTATAACGTTCATTATAGTATAAATAGCGATCATCAGTCTAGTATAATGTTCATTATTGTATGGTATAAAGTTTATTAATGTGGTGTGACATTTACTATTGCGTAGTAAAACACTCGTTATTGTATAAAATAGCGATCATTAGTGTGGTATAATGCTCATTATTGTAATATATAAAATGTATTAATGTGGTGTGGACATTAATTATTATTATTGCGTAGTTATAACGTTCATTAAAGTACAAAATAGCGATTATTAATCTGGTATAATGTTCATTATTGTGTTGTAGGTATATATTATAATAGTTGTTAATTATTGTAGTTTTCCAACAACAGCCTTAAAGCGTAAATGGTATAATGCTCAACGTGGAATTTTCCAACTATAGCAACGCTTCGCACAATCGAGCACTATCAAAAGTACTGCTATCGCGTGGTTAGTTCAATCGATACCAACGCAATGGCAGAAAATTAACAAGTGTTTTTTCTTTAAGTTGATATTGATCGAAAATTAATTTATATATTATTATCGTTAGTGATATTGTTGAAAAAATTTTAAAGCTTTCGTTTCGCCGTTTATTGTATTCCACATTTAAAATGTATGAATACAATTTCATTTTATAATTCGAAACAATAAACAAATCTATTACAGAAATAAATACTTTTGTCAACATTGCAATGGCTTGATCGAATGAAGCAGGCAATCATAAAATATGTTTTTTTTCCCACCTCTATGAAAAGCTGTCTTTTTGTCCCTGGTACGAGGGACAAAAGTGACCGATTCTCTCCCGGCAAGACGACTTTCGTCCCTAGTACCAGGGACTTAAAGCGAGCTTTTTATCTAAGTGGGAAAAAAATCGTATACGCACCACGTGAGAAAAGTAGGATTGTCACCCACAATTGTCATCCGAGCCGATATTCCGCGGGTGAGATTGGACCTACTTTTCTCCCTCGGTGCGTAATAGACTATTTCGTGGAAAAGAACCTATTTTTCAAAATCAATAAGACATCTTATTTTATTATTAGGTTGCTAACTCTATGAATATTTCTTTTTTTAACACTGAACTTAGTTCTCCGTTCCAACTAAGCATTAGCAGCGGCATAATGAGGTTCAGTGGTGTATGGTGTAGACCGCGGGGTGCGAGGGATGTCCAGGTTGTTGTTGCAGGATGATCCGGTGAGCGACACCACTGAGATCCTGCTGCCCGAGACCTGACACCACAGTGCCCGGCTGGAGCTAGATCAAACAATATACAAGTCAACGTTATGCTATATAAAAATATAAGGCATTTATTTTCTCAAAATTGTAATGTTTAGAATTTCTTTTTGATGATGATGACCGCTTCGGAGACAAATAGCGAAGAAGCGGCGCAAGATACTCTCCCAGCATCCTTTTTTGCGCTCTTTTTAATAAAATATACATTATTGTACTTTCATTGTTATTTACTATAAAATAATCAGAATCTAGTCTCAGACTGTCCGTTCACTTAGGTATTCAGCTGCGGAGTAGTAAAAGTGTATACATTTACCCTTAAAGCTATTACGTATCTTATGAAGCCTACTAGAATTAGTTACATTCAATCCCTATTTCTAGTGTTATTATAATGAAAATCACTATTTAGAGCAAAAAGTTGACGATTTTCATGAACGTTAATTAAAATTTTCATAAATGTATACCATTAACGGTCATATTAATTATTTCTTTGAGACTGTCTATAAAAAAGCTGATATATTGGACGAACAGCTCTCTTTAGCAGAGCAAACACTATATCAATGTCAGCAGCATTTTTTTTTAATCTGAGTTAATTATATTTTTCTTTAATTAACTGGAGTAATTCACATGTAAATCAAATACTTTTATGGATTTTACGCGTGTAACTAAAAATATTAACAATTGTAACTGAATTTTAACATTAATTCAGCAAAGTTCATTCAAATCAATAAAATTGATTTAAAGTTAATTTTCCGAAATAGATTACGTAAATATTAAGAATAAGTTTTATATAACTATTTTCTTTAAGTAAGTATAAGTAACTATGGATAATATTTCTACCCAAGCAATTTATTTAAAAAAAAAAATCTACTTAACATGTTAAAAACTCATCGAAACGAAAATGTGTGTTCACCCTAAGGTGATATATATATTACCTGCAGTATATTTGGCAGCATTGTTTGACAGCTCGAGGTCGCCACGTGCAGTTGTTCTTGCTGCACTTGCTGCACTCCTACGGTCTGCTCGACATTCACAAAGTATACAAAATGTATCAAAATTCATATTATAGTATAAGACATCTGGAATCTAAATAATCTTAAATAAGAAATACAGATTCAGGATTGATTGACGGGGGACACCTGCAATCTAAATAATCTTAAAGTTAGAAATACAGATTCTAGATTATTTGGGGGGAGGGACATCTGGATTCTAAATAATCCTAAAGTTGGAAATACAGATTCAGGATTGATTGACGCGGGGGACATCTGGATTCGAAATAATCTTAAAGTTAGAAATACAGATTCTTAGGTTGTTTGGGGGGAGGGACATCTGGAATCTAAATAATCTTAAAGTTAGAAATACAGATTCTAGATTGTTTAATGGGAGGGACATCTGGAACCTAAATAATCTTAAAGTATGAAATACAGATTCAGAATTGATTAACAGGGGACATCTGGAATCTATATAATCTTAAAGTTAGAAATACAGATTCAAGATTGATTGACACCTATAATATAAATAATCTTAAATTTAGAAATACAAATTCAGGATTGATTGGCGCGGGACATCTGGAATCTAAATAATCTTAAAGTTAGAAATACAGATTCTAGATTGCTTGGGGGGAGGGACATCTGAATTCTAAATAATCTAAAAGTTAGAAATACAGACTCAGCATTGATTGACGGACTACATCTGGAATCAAATAAACTTAAAATTAAAAATACAGATTTAGGATTTATTGAAGGGGGACATCTGGACTCGAAAGACATCTCGACTAGAAATCTTAAACTAGAGAAGGAATATTGAAATCGGTCTTTAGGCAATACTCACGTGTATCTGTATTGGCTGGTGATGCGGGTGTATCTGTATGGTCTGTACTTGTAGCGGCTGCGGTTGTTGCTGTAATAAAATATTTACAAGGGCTTACTATTATATAATATAATATGATAATTAAATAATTATTATTGACCTTTCCGTTATCATCGCCCAATATGACTGAGAGAATTGAGGTGAGTACCCACAGCGAGCCTTTTTCTGACGTGAAACAGTAATGTGCAAGTATTATTTGTAACGAGTCAAGTGAAGTGAGCAGCGGGTGTCTGAAAGGTGGCGCTAGTGTAGTGGTGTGAGGAGAGAGGTGGCGAAGGGTATATAATGCCTTGCTCGGGATTAATTTTTACAAAATTACATAAGAGGCCTACCACGTGACCTAGTCTCCTAGGACACGACTGCTTCCTCGCCGCTGGCTGATGGGCGCTCACCGGTACACTACGCTCACCAGCAGGCTCGAACTCGCTAAGCGGTGGGCGCAAGCTAACCACGGACCTACCACCCTGCCGCAGTCCGCAGATCGCTCGCGACACTACGCGGGCTTGATCGCACTGTAGCAAGATACCACCGGACATGACACCGCGGACCAACCGGTCCCACCCAGTGCCCCGCCTGTAGTTGCAGGCGGCGTTTATACTACTGAAAGGGGCCATCGCCCCAAACAGATACCCCGAGGCCCGTAAGGACCTACGCGGAAGACCCAGGCGGAAAAATGATTATTCTGCCGTGTTAAAGTGTTGTTAAATAATTCCGAGAGTGTATATTTGAAAGTTATAATTGTAAAATCTGTACATAATACAGTGGTTTGTGTTGGAATTCTGTTTTAATTTTCCCTGACTGCTTTTCTATTTACTGGGCCATGCGGACTTAATTTTGGGAAACCACTGCCGTTAACGCATGAAGGGCGCACAGTAGACGTCGATTGGTGAAAAATAATGAATACCTATTGTTGGCGATGGTTCCACCTGGCATAACAATCCATAGATAAGAAAATAAATTACAATTATAATATGAAGCCGCCCCGCAACAATGAATATGCGAGTCAAAGATGTAAATACTACGTTATAAGAGGCGGGACTGCCAAAGTAAAAATTGGAATTTAATTTAATATGAAACGCGCAGCGATTTGACATAGTAATTCCAATATTATGGCGACGAAGTATAATCCGACTACGTTCGAAAGCGAACAGTTGCTTAATACGCCGTGAATTTCAGCTATCTCTGTTTTAAACAAGATTATAGCCGTCATCGGTCAATGACTGTACTTTTCATACAATCGCTTTTTTCTTAGAGAGTTTCGCTAGGCTGATGCGAGGCAACAGCCCGCGCGCGATAACTATTGTGTTTTGTAAATAGTAACTGCTGTGTAGTGTGTCTGTGATCTCCAAATAAATGATTACTTCCACTGTATAATTTTTTATCTCTCTTTACCCTATCACCAACAGCTAAAGATATTCTTTTAACTAGCTGACCAGGCAAACGTTGTTTTGCCATACAAATTATTTTTAGAGTCAGACCATTACTTGGACATAAATTGTAAAAAATGTTACTTTGGTGTATGTACCTACCGTATATAATATATATACATGTAGTAAAAAACGGTTATTTAAATATTACAAACAGACACTCCAATTTTATTTGTATGTATAGATGAGAAGAGCTTGAAGTGGTAATGGTAAGTGATACTCTCTACCTATAACAATGCAGTACCGCTCAGGATTCTCCACTGAAACTAATATTCTGAGCGGCATCAGAAAAACTCTAGTCACTTTTAGTCATTTCCGGACTTACAAATAAACTTGGTAAGTATAAAGTTATACATGATAAAAAACCTAGAAATTGCAAAATATTGACTATATCGTTGACAACACTGTCAATACAATGATAATTCTGAAGTTTTCCGAATGTCAAGCGGCCTTGGAAATAAACGCGGGAAACGTTATACCTCCGACTAAACTAATAATAAGTAAAATGTCTATTTGTAAATATGTTGCATATTCTTGGTTTATTCTCAGGTACCTATAACTTTATACCAAGTTTATTTGTAGGGCCGATGATGTTAGGATGTGACTCCGTTCATACTGAAACACTTGTTTGTACATTACTACTTCACTGCCGGAAAAGATGCTTCAATGGTATCCATCTCAAGTCGCCATTATACAAAGAAGCTTCAAGAAGTTATAGTATTCGTGAAGGATAGTGCAATTAGTAAAATGATATGACAACATACCCCATTATTATGTTGTTGCGTCTGTTGCAGCTGCAGCGATTGTACTGTCGACATAACAGGATACGGCTGTTGTACCGTCTGCAAAACAAAATTTAAAACTATTTAGTTAGATATGTTTGGTACTTGGTATTATATGTTATATTCCGAATTCCGACGCAGGAATAAGATCAAGTAACTATACATTTAAACTAAAATGGCAGTGAGATAATAAGTAAAAAAGTCAGTTTAATTAAGAATGACTGATCCAAGTCCATTTGGTTCCGTTCCAAAAAAAAAGCGAGTCTTATTCATTGCCACGCACGAGAAATGTCGAAAAATTTTTTTGACATGTGTCTTGATGAAAGGCAGACCAAAAATTTATTATTTATTTAGAAATACCAACATTTGTTTACATTGATGCGTTATATATTTATAATATAGACTAAATATAATGTGCTTAATGTAACAAACAATTACAGGTATCTACCTCATGCTTTAATAATTTTCACAAAGTAAATATTAGTTTAAGGGGAAAAAAAAATATACGCTAACAAGTAATAATAGTTAAATGATTTGGTTTGAAATTATTATTATTTAAGATGATTATATATATATTATAAAACTAAGAAACATAATTATTATGACTACATTTTATTCACTAAACTTACATACAAATAATTTACGAACTGTATAGACAGAAGTCGTGAAATTAATATCGATGTAATCGCTATATATGTTTACCATCTTGCACAGCCTAGGAATAGGAGAGTTCGCTCCAAACATACATCTTCGAACCGGTGGAACTAGCGGAGCAATTTGCTTCCGGGGATCTACTAGGGACACGAAAATTAATTTTATTCAGAAGCTGAGGACAGTCAATCTTGTCATTTTAACCTAGTGTCAAATAGTAAACTTGAAGCATCTTTTAAACGTATCGTCACACTCATGATTATGGTCATCAATTATAATTAGGTCACAGCACTATCGCATTCCTGAAGTCTGTATTCAAATCGCGCGTTATCTGTGATTTGCAATTCGGCCATTTTGGAATTGGCCATTCAGCTGTCTAACAATTGACTCCCCTGACAGACAAACCCCGAACGATTGGACAGAGAGTGAACCAATAGAGTCCCCTAACCCCTATCACAGGACTCGAACCACGACCTCTCGCGTTCCGTGCGAGTGCTCTGCCAACTGCGCTAACCGTTCGAATGACGTATCGTCATAAAATCTTGTATGCTTTGTTCAACTCTCAGGTTGTGGCTTCATCTACAGGATCTACTTTACAGTTGATAATCTGCTCAATCCCAATATTAGGAAATTGACTTGAGATGTCGCTCTTGTAAATCTAAACAATTTGATATGTTTTTAAAGTGATAACTTCTCGGATTAATACACAAATCGTTCACAATATTTTGTTTTCAAATTTTATTTTGTGTATTAATGCCAGGATTGAGGGTTTACACTTTTAAAACATAACAAATTATTTAAAATTGTGTCTTTATTAGGCTGACCTGCACGCCGGAGACCGCGAGGCCCTGCTGCACGTGCTGAAGCGGCACCGCGAGCTGCTGCACGCTGCCCACCTGCAACACCTGCTGCAACTGCTGCGGCTGAAGCTGCGCCACTTGCTGTTGTTCTTGTTGCACTTGCTGTTGCTGCTGAACACAAACATCCATTCATACACTCATCGTATCACACGCTTAAAACATTAAAATCATCCACCAGTGGGAGGCTCCTTTTCACAGGATGTCGGCTAGATTATGGGTACCACAACGGCGCCTATTTCTGCCGTGAAGCGGTAATGTGTAAACATTAGTGTGTTTCAATCTGATGGGCGCCGTAGCTAGTGAATTTGGTAATGGTAAAATGAGACTTTACAGCTAAGTCTCTAGGTAACGAGGGCAATTGTGTTGCCGCTCAGTTTTTTTGGGTTTTACAAGAATCTTACAAATAAACACAGCATGCACAGAAATATATATATTTTTAATTTTATACAGAATAAGTATTGTGTGTCTTCTACCGCATTTATCAGTGTGTGAGTATACAAATGATTTGAGCTTTCTTTAGTGTTAATTCCGCCAATATTTGTCTTTAAACAATTCGACACGATCCCGATACTCGTGCCATCTTTGGCGAGACAACACGTCCTGAGGATGCCTGGTGTAGAGGCGAAAGGCAATCGTCCACAGTTTTCAAAGAGCTTTCTTCCACGTACTACAAAGCTGTGGAATGAGTTTCCCTGTGCGTTGTTTCCGGGACGATACGACAGCTCCTGTGATTGTAAGAGAATCTCGTTTGTTCCTTTTCCATAATTAAAAATACAGAATAAATTTAGAAGTAAACAGTGAACCTAAATATTTTGTTAAAGTTTTTAATCGTTGCCTTACCTTAAACGCGTACATTTTCTCGGAGACATCTGTGTTATACACACACATCTGCACATGAGTCAGCATATGCCGCTTCAGACTGTGTAAATATGTGTAACTCTTTACACAGAGGCCACATCTGTAACGCTTCTGTGCACTTTCGCCCTGCGCTTCTGTGACCTGTTATTATTATTATTATTATTATAACACTATAAATAAGGGATTGCTTGTAACTAATTCTAGTAGGCTTCATAAGATACAAAATAAATTTAAGGATAAATGTATACACTTCTATAATAAAGTCCCAGCCACTGTTCAGGCTTTATTTATAAATAAATTTAAATGTTTTATAAAAAGTCCTGCGCTGCCCTCATCCAACGTATTCCGGTGATATTGACCAGATCGTCGGTCCACCTTGTGGGGGGCCTAACAACATTGCGACTTCCAGTACGTGGTCGCCATTCTAGGACTTTTCAACATCTGTCCGTCAAACTATGTTCCCTGCCCACTGCGACTTAAGTTTCGCAATCATTTTGGCTATGTCGGTGACTTTGGTTCTCCTACGGATCACCTCATTTCTGATTCAATCTCGCAGGAAAACTCCAAGCATAGCCCTCTCCTTTGAGCGGCCATAAGTTTTCTTATCAGGCACATAGTTAGCGACCACGTCTGCGTACCGTAATTCATCACTGGCAACACACACTGGTTGAAAACCTTCGTCTTCAGACTGTTGGTGTTTACTGTTCAAAATATTATATCATCGTTATTACTTACTAGCTGACCCGACAGACGTTGTTCTGTATATAATAAATAAAATAATGTTTTTATATGAATTTGTCAATAATATATCATAACATCAAGAATTACTTCGTAAAATATGCACCCTGCTGTCATAATGAAATTGTTTCACAGCAGTCTAACCGTGCGTCAATAAATTCTCTCATAGAAATTATGTATGGACACATCAAAGGAATGTGTGTTTTTATTAAAAAATGCTGCTAAATTAAATAAAAAAAATTATTTAATTTAGCAGCCTTTTTCTATTTATTCACCTTTTAAACCTTCTCTGGACTTCCACAAATAATTCAAGACCAAAAGTAGCCAAATCGGTCCAGCCGTTCTCGAGTTTTAGCGAGACTAACGAACAGCAATTCATTTATGTATATAGATAATATTCACGTAGTAATAAGTAAATTTATATCCCTCCCACCGTCACCTGGGTCTGCGTGTCCTCCTGTTCATCCACCTGCTCGATCTCCGGTACTTCCTTATCCATGTTTATTTTCACTTCCTGCGTCACCTCCGTCGAGTTATCTGTTCCTTTGTCTTTCGTGTGAGTTTTTAAGTGTTTCTTGTACGCATTGGAATCCGTAAAACCTGAGAAAGAAATTTGATAAATTTTTGAAAAGAGATTGGCTCTATAGCCTTATTTGAGTATTTAAGTCCAAAACGTACATTCCGCACTTATAATTGGTCACATAAATTTGTCACGATGATTGGTTGAAATATTTATATGACACTTTGTTTAATATTCCATATTTTTCCGAGTATTAAGCTGAATGACTGTTCCAGGTCGAACTGTTTTAGTTAATAAATCATTGTATTTGTTGGATGCGAGTACTAATTATGAAAGTAAAGAAAGTAAGAAAGAAAAGAAGTTTTCATGTGTTAACGAAGCATCTTTACACATACAATGAATACAAGCTCTAAAGGATTATACATCCGATATACGATAATTTATATTTATAACTTTTTATGAAATATGACGTGATATCTATAACGATTTTAACTTTGACCACGGTTCATTTATTGGATGCAGCACAGCTAATTTGTTTTGTATGTTACAGCCATTGTAAAACACTCTACAAAGCACAGGTCCGGCCACACATGGAGTATTGCTGTCATCTCGGGTTTTAGCGCACCCCAGTATCTGCTCGATCCATTTGACCGCGTGCAACGTAGAGCAGCTCGAATTGTCGGGGACTCAGTGCTCTGTGAACGGATCACTTGGCGTTGCGTAGAGACGTCGCTTCATTGTGTGTCTTCTACCGCATTTATCACGGGGAGTGTTCCGAAGAGCTGTTTAACCTGATTCCTGCCGCCGAATTCCACCTTCGCACGACACGCCACAAGTTAGGATATCATCCCCACCATCTGGATGTGTGGCGGTCCTCCACAGTGCGGTTTTCAAGGAGCTTTCTTCCACGTACTACAAAGCTGTGGAATGAGCTTCCTTGTGCGGTGTTTCCGGGACGATACGACATGGGTACCTTCAAAAAAAGTGCATACTCCTTCCTTAAAGGCCGGTAACGCTCCTGTGATTCCTCTGGTGTTGCAAGAGAATGTGGGCGGCGGTGATCACTTAACACCGGGTGACCCGTACGCTCGTTTGTCCTCCTATTCCATAAAACAAAGGAGTATGAAAAATAGATGCCGGCAGATTCTCAGAACTACTGAACATCATATAAAATTTCAAATAAATCGGTCAAGCCGTTTCGGAGGAGTTTGGTAACAAACACCGGGACTGGAGAATTTTATATATATTATATAGATTTAAAAAACTCTATTACCTTTATCGCAGATGTTGCAGTGGTATTTGATTTCGGTGTTATGAGAGCGGCGGTGGACGGCCAGGTATGATGCTGAGCTGAACCGCTGCGAGCACGTCTCGCATCCGAACAGCTTCTCACCCGTGTGCTTGCTGGAGTGGACCCTCAGCTCTGTCCGGCTTGAGCAGCCCTTCAGGCACACGGGACACACGAACCTACACCAATCATTGGAAGATCTTAATATGGCCTTTCAAGATGCGTTACGAACTTGGTGGAACTCGGTGTCATCCAAGAAAGGTTTGTCACTACATACATAGTTATAGGTGAGATGTGCTTGAGTCGTGAGGAGGCGAGAGGCGAGAGCGGGTCGTGGCGGAAGGACACCGATTCCAAAAATAATAATAACCATAACTAGAATTCGATTAATTAATTAAATTGTATAAACATACGCAGCAATGAAAGGCATGAGTATAAAGGCCACAGTCGACCCGCAATGAATCATTTAATTACCATTACATTTTAATAACTATTTACCGGCGCCTATTTCTGACGTGAAGCAGTAATGTGTAAACATTATAGTGTTTCGGTCTGAAGGGCGCCGTAGCTAGTGAAATTACTGGGCAATTAAGACTTAACATCTTAGGTCTCAAGGTGACGAGCGCAGTTGTAGTGCCGCTCAGAATCTAATGGGCAAGGCGTATCAACTGAATTTTCTGCTCGTCTCATCCCTTATTTTCATAAAAAGACCACCTAGTTACTCTACGTACTACAACTGCCATCAACTTACTTCTTCAGTCCAGTATGAGTCAACAGGTGGTTGTTCCTTGCCGACGACGTCGTAAACTTGGCCGGGCACACCTTGCAACAGTAAGGCTTCTCGCCCGTGTGCGTTCTTCGGTGATAGATCAGCGCCGATAGTTGCGTGAACTTTCTGGTACAGAACTGGCATTCGAAGGGTTTTTCCCCTGAAAAGACATGATAGGACATACTTCATCAAAAGGGAGAATAGCAAGAAAAGAACTTCCTTGTGCGGTGTTTCCAGAACGATACGACATGGGTAAGGTACAAAAGAACGCGTACACCTTCCTCAAAGGCCGGCACCGCTCCTGTTATTCCTCTGGTATTGCAAGTGAATGTGGACGGCGGTGATTAATTAACACCAGGTGACACGTACGCTCGTCTATCCTCCTAATAAAAATGCGCGTTTCTCTCCTCAATTCGCACACTCGAAAACCGTCCGAAATCGTTATTCGAACCAATCTACTAGTAACATCAAGAACCGAAAACGTACCTATTGATTGTTTCTAGGAGGAATTGAGGAGAGAATCCTCAATCCGCACGCCCGAAAACTGTCCGAAATCATTAATCGAACATCCCTTCCACCCGTAATATACTCTACTAGTAACATCAAGAACTGAAAAAGTACCTATGGATTATTTCTAGCGGGAATTAAGCCCCCCACCCCATTTCTACATAGACAGACCTGTAGGTAGGTGCACTTCTCAACGAACAGACACGTTAACATTTTTATGGGTTTACGAGGACAAACTAACTTATAAATCATCTGATACTGAGGAATCACAGCCCACATTCTCCTGCAGCAGCGGAGGTGTTAGAGTAGCGTTTCCGGCCTTTTAGGAGGGTACGTGCATTTTTAGGGCTACCTATGTCGAATTGTCTTGGAAATACCGCGCTTGGAAGCACCTTCCATAGTTTACTTGTGCATGGAAGAAAGTACATTGAAAATCGTAGTGTAGATGAACGCCACACATTGAAATGATGGGGATGATATCCAAGATTGTGGCGTGTCGCGCAAAGATGGCATGGATAAATGCCATACAAATAATCCACATCCTTACGCAACGCTAAGTGATAATCTAGCCGTCCACAGCACTGGATCTTCGACAAACCGAAAAGCTCTGACTTTCACGCGGTCAATTAGTTACATTTGATACTGAACTATGCCATAACCAGAGATGAAAGCAAAACTCTAATTTATGTGGCCGACTACCTAATCTTGCCATAAATACTGAAAAAAAGAAAAAAAAAACTATTGCAATAACATTTATCACTTTTACAGTGTGTTAGATGAATACATTAATATAAAACAATTTAAAATATAAAAAGCTAATTCGAAGTGGTCTCCGTTGGCTGCAATACAGTCCTTTAAGCGTTGAGCCCAGTTATCAATAGAAGCACGCACACTTTCTATGGGAAAATTCTTCACTGACATACGTACGGATCATTTTAGGGACTCCAAATTATCATAGCGTTATCGGGACTAGACGACAGTCAGTCTTCAGCTCTGATGAAGTCCGAAACGTTCGTTTCCAACCAAGACTGAGTAGACCAAGCTTTATTTTCAATTGTAACAGTATTTATGGCCAGACTAAGTGTAGTCAATAATGTACAGGCACCTTTTGATCTAGATTCTCTGTTGTTCACAACGAGCAATCTCACCTGTATGGACTCTCATGTGCGCGTTAAGTTTGGACACCTCGTAGAAGGCTTTGTTGCAAATATTGCACACGTGGTTCCTGATACCGCGGTGTTTCTTCATGTGCTGGCAAAGTGTGGAGTGGCGCCTAAACGCCTTGTTGCATTCCGAACATTTGAGTGGCTTTTCTCCCGTGTGCATGCGGAAATGGACCTAAAGCATGAGATATTAATGATAACGGCCAGCTTAGTAAAAATTCGTATGGGAGATACAGAAAGGGTTATTACATACAAAGAACACTAAATTTTTTATGCAAATATGATATGGTGCACATAAAATTGGAGAAATATAATAACTTTTGCAATGTTTGTAACCGACTTCAAAACAGGAGGAGTGAGTTTGTTACCTCAATACTTTCGTCTGGGTGAACCTGGGGATTTTGATAATTCTTTTTTTATTTGAAAGCTCGCTTCCCG